>NC_140083.1:29845198-31045198 GCF_964194135.1 Talpa europaea | reverse complement strand
TATGCTAAATGAAATCAATTAAAATACAGTTATTAGATTGTTTTAGTCATTTGCAGAATATAAATCACCAAAATCAAACCATCAAACTGGGAAAGCAACAAGAATAATTCTTAGACTGTGAAAAATGTACTGTTTACCAGAGCGGGTTAGGGGGAGGGGAAAAGAGTGGGGAGTGTAAGTGATAGGGCTGTGGCACTGGAGACCTGACAGAGGGAGAGGCATGAACACAGGCGGAGGTACAAAGTTGTACTTCCAAGATTGCAAATTATATATTTATTCAATTGAATTGCAATGCAATAAAATTTGAGAGAAAAAAATAAAATGACTACTAGAACCTGAGTATTTTGGAGCTTCCTATAAAAAATCAAAGCTATCTTTTTTGAATGCTGAGTAATATTCCACTGTGTATATGTACCACATCTTCTTGATCCACTCATCTATTTTTGGGCATTTGGGTTGTTTCCAAAGCTTAGCTATTGTAAATTGTGCTGCTATAAACATAGGCATGCAGGTGCTCTTTGGAGTTAATGTTTCTGTGTCCTTTGGGTAAATACCTAGGAGTGGAATTGCTGGATCATATGGAAGCTCTATCTTTAGTAGGTTAAGGAATCTCCACACAGCTTTCCATAGTGGTTGGACCAGTTTGCACTCCCACCAGCAGTGCAGGAGAGTTCTTTTATTTCCACATCCTCGCCAACATTTGTTGTTGCTAGTTTTTTTAATATGTACCATTCTCACTGGTGTGAGATGGTATCTCATTGTAGTTTTGATTTGCATTTCCCTGATTGCAAATGACGGTGAACATTTGATAAACACATGCCATTTGCAGCAACATGGATGGAGCTGGACGGGATCATGCTCAGCAAAATAAGCCAGAAAGAAAAAGAAAAATACCGGATGGTCTCACTCATAACAGAAATCTAGAAAACCTAAATATGGACCAGGAAAAAAATAACTATAAGAAAGAAAAAAATCAAAATCAACAAACAACTATGAACCAGAGACACTTTTTAGGGGGATGGGGGGAAAAGAGGGATTGGGGTCAAAATCGGGGTTGCAACTGTGTGGGGAATATAAAAATAAAAAAAATTTAAAAAATCAAAGCAAACTGTTTAAATTCCAACAATGTGGTCATTATAATCTTCACTATAATATTTGCCACATTTATTGTAAAAATCAGAGAAACACCTTTTAGTCACCATGCTAAAATAATACATAATGAGCCTTCATCCTGAATCAGACACAAAGCCAAGCATTCACATGCATTATTTTATTCAATCCTTATACAAACCCTATAATAAACTGAAACTCAGAGATATTTAAAAACACAATTAGTTTTATATAACGCTAGTAATTTATGGAGACAGAAATTTATGGAATAAGTAATTTTTATTTATTTATTTATTTTTAAAGATTTATTTATTTATTTATACAAGCACTGGGTACAGTCAGAAGCGGGGGAGGGTGAGAGAATTCACCAGAGCCAGAGCGGGGAGCAGAGCAGGCAGAAGGACCGAAGTACACTGCTGAGGGGAGCAGTGGGCGGCAGGAGAGGTCTGCGCGCCATGTGGGACCCTCCTCCGGTGGCTGGGGAGCAGCCGGGGATCGAACCGGCGCCACAGAGGCTGCGGGCAGCTTCGTAACCCAGCGCTCAACCGCTGCGCCACCGGGGAGGCCCGGAATAAGTAATTTTTACAAGACCAGTGCTCTAACCCCTGAGCTATGGAGCCAGAATAAGTAATTTTTGAATCAAAATTTATTTCAGATTTTATTTCCCTAAAATATACATATTTTACTTTATCTGGGAAGATTTGTATGTATATATAATTCTCTGTGATTTACTAAACCAAAATATTACAGATAAAGGGATTTAAAAGTATTTTCAATCATAATTCATTAAAGTGTTTAAGTAACGAAACTAGCAACTGTTTAAAAGTTATTATTTATTTGAAATATTACCTAACAAACAAAGTTACCTTTCGAACAAATGATTTCCTATATTCATTCATTTCACCAATAATGGCACGTTTGAATTCTCCATAATCAACCTTGCCATTGCCATTTAGAATTAGCCATAGAGATTCAAAATCCTGGAAATAATCACATAGAGACCACTGTTATACCTCTAAGTTCTACATGGCCTCAACAACAATCACCATAATTGTGTTTTGGTACCTCTTTTTATTTTTTACCCTAGACAAAGTAGCAGACTAAATAAGAAAATCCCCAAAAAGTTATATATAAATGCAAAAGCACTAAGAAAGCTATTCAAGGAACTCTGCTGGATAGTTCTGTAAAGTTAATAATCATGTAAAAATGGCAATAAGTCATGAATAAATATTTTTAAGTTTATGTCCTTACTATGTCCCCCAAAAAATGTTTATCACTTATTTAGACTTGAACATTTAATTATTTTTAATGTATAATATATCGGTGACCATTAAAAAGTCACTTCAGGTTTGGAATACCTCCAATAGCATTGGGATCACTAATTGTATATTTGCTACTCTTCACCCTTGAAAGTATTGAAATTTGAATGACCCTCTATTATTCCATTAATTTACACTGAAAGGTTTATTTTCATTAAATCCCTTATGCCAGTTTGTTCATTTTACCATTACCATTTACTTCTTTGACAAATCCCTTTTTAATGGAATTCTCAATTCAAAGAGTTCCTAACCATAAAGAAATTACAGCCTGGCATTTTCTTAAATTCAGGTAATTACATTTTCAGTGACTCAGTCACTGCTAGCTATAAATGAGAATGTAAATAAAATGTCTACCAAGGTAACTGACAAGTAATGGGTACTCAAAAAAATATTCTCTTCTACTTCCTCTTAATTTTTTTAAAATAAAGCTTTAATAAGAAAAACTAAATCTTTTTTTTTAGTTTTTTTTTAATTTATGCATACAAGAACTGGGGTGTAGGCCAGAGATGCAAAGGGTGAGAGGATTCACCAGAGACAGAGTGGGTAGCAGAACAGGCAGATCTACTGAAATACACTGCTGAGGGGAGCAGCGGGCAAGACAGGAGAGGACTGCTTTGCCATGTGGGTAGCTCCCTGGCCAGGCACTCATGCTGCAGTGGCTGGAGACAGTTTGATAGTGCTGAGACTTAACTCCTTGCACCACCAGGGAGGCCCCAAAATCTAAATCCTGAAATGCCCTGCTTCCTCCTAAATCTAAATAACGAATACCATTTTTTTTTTTGTCTGTCATGATGCCTGTACATGACACAGACCTTAAGTGTCTGTAAATAAGCTTGAAGTACAAAAATGAACTTGACCTTTTTATAAGCATAAGTAGCACAGACAGAAGATGAATTTGCTCATTCAAATAATGAAGGACTATCGCTTCTCCGCCTTTTGGCTAAGATCAAGTGTAGTACCAAATAATGGAGGGCTGGAATAAAAAGATATTATTTGGAAGTTGAAAAAAATAATATTCAAGAATTGAAAAACAGAAAAAAATTATTTAACTTCCTAAGACAGAGCACAGAATGGAATATACTAATTCAGTTTTTAAAAAAAAGACCTGCAGTAAATTCATTGATAGTATCTCTATGTAAATTAGACTATTTAGGTTGCATATCAATTTTTTTTTAATTTCAAAATCAGGGGCAATGACTATGCCTTCCTGCAAACTAGTCCCACATTTAGACCCAGGTCGGGGATTGTGTACTTTTTTGCTTCTCATTGGCTGGGAAGTCTCCAGTGACATTACAGGGCAAAAAAAAGGCAATATTACTTTTTAAATGAGAAAAAGTAGAAGTTTATTCCAATTTCATAATACGTATCCTATGTTAGATTTCTTCCATAATTATTTTAGTTTTCATTACTGAATCCAATCATAAAAGTTTAGCATGTCAATCAAAAAGAGAAGTATTGCAGTTAAGCAAAAAGAGTATACTAGACTAGCCCAGATTATCTGGGTCTAACTCTGCTTAGTTATTAATTGCCTAATGGTGAAGAGAAAGACACTGAGGATTTTAATTTCCTATTGCTTTCTTGTTTTTAATTTATGAAAGGAAGCAGTGAAGTTGAGATGATCCTGAGGACCTTCAGTGTGTGTCACTAGGTGGGTCACAAGGCTGACTGTATAAAAACACAAAAAACAGGTATGTCACAACTATAAGCAACCTCACTTTGGCACATAGTTTTAGAGTTAAGGGGGCCTCGCTGGTGGCACAAGGGGTTAAGCATCAGCTCTATGAAGCAATCTCAGCCACTGCAGCATGAGTTCAATCCCGGCCAGGGAGCTGAGCCACATGGCACAGCAGACCTCTCCTGCCTCAACCACTGCTCCCCTCAGCAGTGTATTTCAGTCAGTCCATCTGTTCTGCTCCCCACTCTGTCTCTGGTGAATCTTTTCACCCTTCCCCATCTCTGCCTGTACCCCAGTTTTTGTATGCATAAATAAATAAATCAAAAAAAAAGAATTTTACAGTTAAGGCATATTTTCACATAATTATCTCACGTAAGCTTCAAAGCAACTCTGAGTATGTATTATCTTGGAATTGTGCAGGGAGGACCTGTCAATCAGAAAAGTTCAAAGATTTCATGATCACAGTTGAAGTAGTGAGGTGAGAATTTGAACCTACATCTCATCAATTCAATTTCTCGTCTTCCTTCCACAAAATATACTGTGGCAAAACCACTTGAAGCAAAAAAAATCCCTTATCTGAAACCCTTGAGGTAGATATGTTTCAAATTCATAAAATCCAAATTTCTTAGCACAGCCATGCAAGGTTTTGACATAATGGACCCTGCCAGGCTTATTTCTCTCCATTTCTCTCTTTTCTTTCCTTCCATTTCAGCTAATATAGTGTCTGTTTATTCAGCACTTGCTGTATTGTACGCCAGATTCTATTTGAAGTGCTAGAAATAGAGCAAGAAACCAAAAGCAACTGGTCCCTGCACTGACAGGACTTACATTCTATTTACAGGCAGGATCAGACAACACTGAGTGTGGTGTGGAGAAAATAAAATAAAATAAAATAAAATAAAATGGGTAAATGGTATACAGAAGACCGGGGATCAGACAGGGATGTTCCTTGTGACAGAGGGTGTCAGGCTGGGGCTCTCAGTACAGAAAACATGCCTGACGGAAAAATCCAGACATGCAAAGGTCTGGTGGAAGATTATTCACAGCAGAGGGGATGGCGTGGGAGAGCTCAGGGCAGGGAGACAGGAGGGATGACCCATGTGCAATTCCTGGAACAGGCCACACCCTCTCCTCTCCAGGCCTCCACATTTTCCCTTTCCCTGAAGTACACATGGTCCGATCCACACTCCATCCTTTGAAGCTCAGCTCAGTTATATCTTTCTGCAGGAATTCATCCATGATCTTTCCCATAATCTAGCTTGGAATTTATCCAGTGAGTTCTGAAAGCATTCTCTATTTAACATGTACCATATATTTATAATCATTTATCTTCCTTTCTCTGATTATGAAGACCTTGAGAGTCCAGAATAGATCTTCTCAGAGCTTAGAACAATGCCTGCCTTTCAGAAAAATGAAAAACATGACCTAAGAACGACATATTATCCACTCCACAGAGTGATCTGCAGTACATACCTTTTCAGACACTTCTAAGTGAAAACTTTTTAGAGCTTGCTTAAAATCTGCCTTATCTAAAAGTCCATTTCCTTCTTTGTCCAACTGTTGCAGGTATTTTCCCAATCCAGTCAAAATACGAACGCCTCTTTTATGTAGCTGTTCTTTTAGCACATCTGTTTAAGAAGAGAAGTTGAAACTAAAAGCTCCTATGCACAAATGGATCACACTGCAATTGTCTCTCTTATAAGAAAATTAAAATTGATGTAAGTGATATAAGGGATGTGACTATTCAAACAAATCATTTATATGACCAGCAAAAACCTTTAGAAAACAGAATGCTTTAGAAAGAGGTTTATAGATAAAGCCACATGTAAATACACTAGAACTACAGCACCACTATGTGGTAGAAGTGTTGTATTTTAAATATAGGGAAATGAAGTCTCACTTTATCAATATGAAAATAAACTAAATGTTACAAATAAAATTGTAGTTTTCTTTTCTAGGCTTCATTTAATGATCCCACATTTTTAATCTCTTTCATCCCTCTTTACTCTTCCCAACTGGGCTATAAAACTGATGCCAGGTAAGTCTCTCAAATGTCATCATTTCCAAATGCCTAAAACAGTTTGAAATTTTCAAATTGTAACTTACATATTAAATACCATCTGAATTCTGGAGTGCTATCTATACTTAGATGTTTAAAGTAAATCTTTCCTCCAGGAAATCTAATCTCCAGACCTTAAGTATTTTCTTTGTAAGTCAGTGCTTTTACTTAATGTAATTTGTGCCATCTTAAGGAAATATTTAAATATAGTACATTGGAGGACAGAAAAATGTAACCAAATATAATATTGTACAAGCCATGATAGAGACAGCAATTGACTAAGGACAGCATCAGGAATATTTGAGAGTTCAAATGCTAACACCAGTCAACTTTTTAATCTGTTTTGGCCTTCTTACTCCCTTATCACCTTTAAATGATAAATCAGGATTCTCAAAATTCATAAATAACATGCTGATTTCTGTAACTTGTTTAATGTCTTTCTCCTTTCTAAACTATGAGATTCAGCAGAGGAATGTCTATTTGAGTCTTGTAGACTGTTGTGGTTATAAGACTGCATGCCAGAAAAAAAATTTCTTGAATGTTTTACTATTTTATTGTTTAAGGTCTACCAATAAAAGCTTTCAAAATTTAGAGAAAAGATTGCTATGCCAATTTTGGAGATAAAGAAAAATATAGGCGGGATTTATAAAAAGTCATCTATGTTTTGCATAATCCAAACATGAATCTGGCTCCAAGTCTAGCATTTTTTCTTTTACACTAGGTTACCACAAGTCTCTCTAGGATATTAACTACTGTATGGGACAAGTATTCTATCACAAAAATCAACCTTATTCTGCACAGCAAAAGAGACAATAACCAAAACAAAGAGAAACCTCACCGACTGGGAGAAAATTTTTGCACACAACACTAATGATAAAGGACTGATCACAAAAATCTACAAAGAGTTCATGAGACTCAACAAAAGCAAAGAAAATAATCCAGTCAAAAAATGGGCAGAAGAGCTAAAAAGAAACTTCTCTGAAGAGGAAATACAAATGGCCAACAGGCATATGAAAAAATGTTCAATGTCACTTGCAATCAGGGAAATGCAAATCAAAACTACAGTGAGATACCATCTCATACCAGTGAGAATGGCACATATTAAAAAAACTAGCAAGAACAAATGTTAGTGAGGATGTGGAGAGGAAAAGAACTCTCCTCCTCTGCTGGTGGGAGTGCAAACTGGTTCAACCACTATGGAAAGCTGTGTGGAGATTCCTCAACCTACTAAAGATAGAGCTTCCATATGATCCAGCAATTTCACTCCTAGGTATTTACCCAAAGGACACAGAAACATCAATTCCAAAGAGCACCTGCATGCCTATGTTTATAGCAGCACAATTTACAATAGCTAAGCTTTGGAAACAACCCAAATGCCCAAAAATAGATGACTGGATCAAGAAGATGTGGTACATATACACAATGGAATATTACTCAGCATTCAAAAATGATAAACACATGCAATTTGCAGCAACATGGATGGAGCTGGACGGGATCATGCTCAGCAAAATAAGCCAGAAGGAAAAAGAAAAATACCAGATGGTCTCACTCATAACAGAAATCCAGAAAACCTAAATATGGATTAGGAAAAAGAATAACTATAAGAAAGAAAACAATCAAAATCAACAAACAACTATGAACTAGAGACACTCTTTGTGGGGGGGGTGGAAAGGAGGGATTGGGGTCAAAATCGGGGTTGCAATTGTATGGGGAATATAAAAATCAAAAAAAATTTAAGAAATAACTATGGTGTATTATAAAAAAAAAATCAACCGTATTTTATTCAGTTCATAAACAGAACCCATAATACCTAATAATTTATAATATCCTTAAATTCTTAATTTACATGAAACTATTGAGTTAGTCAAGATAATTAAGGTAGGAGAAATGATAAAAATATTCAAAACATATATACCAAATGCAATATAAATATAAATTTAATTATAAATATAATTATAATATATATTACAAATATATATATGAATACATGTATATTAACTTGTAATATACAAATATATATATGAATACATGTATATTAACTTGTATAGGTATGTGGAAAATAAAGTCATGTGCCATGAAACTAAGAAATATCTGGAAAATGCTCCTTCATTGTTTAAAAAGAAAATAGTTGGAAATTAAAACTCTTTGAAGTATAGTAATGATACATACCTTGAATGGTCTTGAAGACTAGCCTATCTTTGGTCTCTTGACTAGTGATATCATCCTCATGTTCTACAGAATCAGTTCTGTAATAGACATGTCATAATGGTAAAATATATCCTGTTTTGCCATCTTGAGCAAGGAAACTGAATTCTTCCCTGTTTCAGACTCAATGAAGTTCTCAAAGTTGGGAAAATACTTAGAGACAATCTAGCTCTACCTTTATCTGCTGTTTTAATTCCAGACAAGTGAAATATATACAACCAAGATCTAAAATCCTTAAAACCACTGCTCCAAGAGCAACCTTTAAACATTATATTCATTTTTGTAACTATTTCAATGTTCATTGAAAATATGTAATTAGAACTATTAAATTTTAAAGCAGGTTTACCTTGCAAAGCACAAAATATAAAAAAAAAGTTGTTTCAGGGGCCTCCCCTGTGGCGCAGTGGTTGAGCACTGGGTTGCGAAGCTGCCCGCAGCCTCTGCAGCGCTGGTTCGATCCCCGGCTGCTCCCCGGCCACCGGAGGAGGGTCCCACATGGCACGCAGACCTCTCCTGCCGCCCGCTGCTCCCCTCAGCAGTGTACTTCGGTCCTTCTGCCTGCTCTGCTCCCCGCTCTGGCTCTGGTGAATTCTCTCACCCTCCCAAGCTTCTGACTGTACCCAGTGCTTGTATAAATAAAATAAATAAATCTTTAAAAAAAAATAAAAAATAAAATAAAAAATAAAATAAAAAATTTTAAAAATTTAAAAAAAAGTTGTTTCAAAAAGTCAAAAAAAAAAAGGATTCATCTTGAGTAATATAGTAAATGAAATATAGTCTTCCTTATAGCCAATTTGTGGGTTATGGCCTCCAATGTATACAGAGCACACCAATCATTGTAATTTTTGAATTATATTTAGCACCAAGAAACACTCAGCAAAAACGCTTGCCTGCTGCTTCCCTCAGCAGTGTATTTCAGTCAGTCTGCCTGTTTTGTTCCATGCTCTGTCTCTGGTGGATCCTCTTACCCTCCAGCGCCTCTGACCTGTACCCCAGCTCTTGTATAAAAATAAATAAATCTTAAAAAAAAAATACCTGAAGGAACGCACTGATCATATAACTCTAAATCACTACAATACTGTAAACCAATGTTACCTCAAAATAACTGGAAAAAATTTATAAAAAAGAAAATCATAATAAACAAAATATATTACTTGGTAGCATGTGGTAAAATAAAAAAGCTACAGCATAAGCAAATTAATAAAGTATTTTAAATAATATAAGATATGATGGTCTTCATCTTTGAATTAATTTTTCATATAAGGAGTGTATGTGAGTACAAGATAGCACATAAAAAGTACAAAAATAGCTATGCTTTATTTTTTTCATATTTTAAAATAAAACCTTTAAACTCAAAATGTTTTAGAATAGAATCTCATTTTAAGATAATAAAAAACAATGCTTTTGCTTTCAAAATTACAAGTACAGGGCCTCCCTGGTGGTGCAAGAGGCTAAGACTCAGCACTATGAAGCAATCCCCAATGTAGCACAAGTTCGATCCCCGACCAGGGAGGTGACTCACATGGCACAGTAGACCTCTCCTGTCTTGCTTGCTGCTCCCCTCAGCAGCGTATTTCACTAGATTGTCTGTTCTGCTCACCACTCTGTCTCTGGTGAATCTTCTCACCACTACCCCCCATCTCTAGCCTGCACCCCAGCACTTCTAAGCATAAATAAATAAATCTTTAAAAAAAATTTACAAGTGCATGTTTGACTCACTTGAGAAAATCCAAAGCTGTCTGATCAATATTTGTGATCCGAAGTGTAAGTAATGTTCTCTCTTTTATGCTTTCTGAAAGTCTGGGATGCTCAGAAGTCAAAAATGTCAAATTTGCACCCTAAAGAAATTAACAAATGAATTAAAGTTTAAAAGTTTGTGAGACGTAAAATACAACTAATAACATTTTTAAATATTCAATTTTGATTATGTTACATGGTATACATTTATCATGATAAAAATATTATTTAGAGAACCACACAGGGTTCAACTAGTAATATAGAAAAATAAAGTAATTAATTTCCCAGTCAGCCTCTTAATGGAACAATCTTTCATTCAGCAATGCATGCAGAAAATAATAACTCCTAATTTTTATAAGAATCAGAGGAAGAAAGGACCCATTATTTCAGTGGAAATTATGACATCCTTAAAGACACAAAAGTCCTTGCTCAGGAATGAGGAGAGAAAATAAACTGAAGTCTAGAAACTGTTCCTTCACCCTCACAGGATCTCACAGAATCCAACATTCAGTATAAAATATTTGCACACACACGCACACACACACACACACTTAACTCACAATATAAAAATCACCAAGTTGGTATTGTTTTCCTTTTCTTCGTCCATGTTGATGACTATAAATGTTTTTTTGAATGAAGGGAAGCACATTTGTTCTAGAAGTTGAATGACAAAAACGTAAAGTTATTCAGCTTCCCTTGAAATAACATCTTGAGTGCTATAGCAATGTTTTATAGCATACCTATTTTTCCCAAATTGCCGGTATTCATAAATTGTAAGGGACTGGTCATGAGTAAAAAAGAACCCCATCAGCTCTCTGCAAGCATCACGCCCATTTCTAGAAAAATAAAATGATATCAAAGAATTTCAAATAGGATAATTTTTTTAAAGATTTATTTATTTTTACAGACAAGAACTGGGGTATAGGCAGAGGTGTTGGGGGTGAGAGGATTCACCAGAGACAGAGTGAGGAACAGAAGAGGCAGATGGACTGAAGTACACTGCTGAGGCGAGCAGCAAGCAAGTCAGGAGAGGTCTGCTGGGCCATGTGGGTTGCTCCCTGGCCGGGCATTGAACTCATGCTACAGTGGCAGTGGCTAGCTTCACAGGTTGTGTATTAACCCCTTGCGCCAACAGGGAGGCCCCATATAGGATAATTTTCAAATGAAATAGTAAACCAGAATGTGTATGTTGAAGAGGGGAAGGGTAACTCCCTCAAATGTGTGGCAATGAGTAAGAAACAAGAAGCCATGGGATAAACATGACTCAGTTTGCTTAAGTGTCAACTGAAGTAATCTGATGGAGAAAGAAGCTTTATTTTACACAAATATGAATTTGGATATGCTACAACATATACTAATAATTCAACAGAGGATTTTAAGATAAAGTGAAACTTAAAAAAATGTTGAACTTGCAAGAAGCCATTAAGGTTTTACTGTCTTTTGTCCTAGAAAGTTTAAAATCATTGAACAAATATAATTAAAAAAAAAACACACCTTACCATTCACATACATTAGGAGTATCAACTAGCAGTATGTATTGCTAGAGGTTTATTAGACTGAGATAGCAGATTCATAAAACCATCTTTCTTCTCACTTTATCATAACTCAATAATCTGTTAAGTCATTAAAAATAAATTAAATAAAGCACCTTACACAAAGGCTAACATTTAACTGGTTTACAATCCTCTAGTAGTCAGAGAGACGTTTAAAATATTCACTTCTAAAAAAGACATTTTAAAACAATTTTAAGTAACTTCTTTTTTTTTTTTTAATCTTTTTTTTTTTAATAGAGGCATGTTTTTATTTTATTTATTTATTTGTTTGTTTTTGTTTTGTTTATACATGCACTGGGTACAGTCAGAAGCGCGGGAGGGTGAGAGAATTCACCAGAGCGGGGAGCAGAGCAGGCAGAAGGACCGAAGTACACTGCTGAGGGGAGCAGCGGGCGGCAGGAGAGGTCTGCGCGCCATGTGGGACCCTCCTCCGGTGGCCGGGGAGCAGCCGGGGATCGAACCGGTGCAGCAGAGGCCGCGGGCAGCTTCGCAACCCAGCGCTCAACCGCTGTGCCACCGGGGAGGCCCAATTTTAAGTAACTTCTAATTGAAATATTTTTCTTAGAGGTTCACACCTAATATAATTTTGTAGCAGATTAATATATGTTACCTACAAATGTTTATTCTAAATTGTGACAATTTTATCTAATTTCATTATTGCCTCTAAAACACATGCAATGTTAGTAAATCAGTGTTACTTCAGTTAAGTAAAAAGCTTATTTAGTAAATAAAAAAACTTTTTCAGATGAAAGATTAAGAATAAAAAGAAGACAAAACATTTATAAACATAAGATTAAAAAGTTTGATAAAAACACAATTACCTTGATATGATCCTACTATCAAATTCTACTTTATGAGAAAGCATATTTTCTGTTAATGTAGAATGAGTTCTTACTCTGTTAAGAAATAAATTTGTCAATAATTATTTTAAAGTTATTTATATTTGATGTAAATGATAAAAAAAATTTAAAAAGTTACGTTTCCTTGAAATCTACAGATAGGATAGTTAAGGTACAAACATTTTTTAAAAAAATTGCTAATTGTAGCAGACAGAACACAATATCCCTGAGAGTATATACAAGTCAGGAGTTCAGTTATGAGTAGTCAAAAAACATTCCTTAGCAAAATGGAATATGGGGGGAAAGTGCTAGATAAAGTTCCAGCTTTGGCATAGATGTAGTTGTCAGACATCACATCAGTTGTTTAAGTTTTAAGGTGTTCAGGTAGCACCAAAATAATCTCACAAAGACTACCAGTCCTAAAATTCTGTTTAATAATATAAAGGAAAACAGAAATGCACACACTTTGGTATTTTACCATTAATAATCTCTTAAAAGAAGAAATCCGGAGATTCAGTGATGGATCTTTATTCTCCTTCCTAAAAAATGTTATGATAGTCCCTTTAAATTTCAGGTATAATGGAATTGCAATAATGTAAGCATTAAGTAAATGCATGGGTCATTGAGAGCTTTTGAAAAGTTATACTTATATAAAATCTAGGTCTCTATATAAGGTAACAGGAAAGGACACAAGAGCCTGCAGACCTAATGAGTTTGTAAACACCTAATGAGTTTGTAGAGCCATGATAGCTTAGTTATCACTATACAATTTACTACACTGATACTGATGTTTATAGAATGCCTAAAGCAACTCTAAACATTGAGAAAATAACAGTAGCTATAATAGCTATTATTATTTATTGATGACTTCCTAGACACTAGTCATTGTAAAATCACTTTAATATGTACTGGTTTATTTAACACTTGCAATAACTCTAAGAAATAAGTACTATTATCACTATACAAATAAACTTTACAGTCAGAGAGAAAGATTAGTTGCCTACCACCACACAGATAATACATGGCAGAGCCAGAAAAACTTGCTCATAACCTTTAACATGATATTGCTTCTCAAAGGTCAATGAAACATCATTTAACACTTGGTTATTTCAGGTGGGCTAAAATAACACCTTTTTAAGAGTCTAGAGTCTTCTTGAAAAGAAAAATAAGCAAATAAGCATTTATATTGTAAAACCAAAGATCCATGTTGAGGTTTTAGGTATCCAATGAGAGAATCAATACTTCTTCTCATTACCCAAGGTCTTACTCAATACAGAAATAAGACTCAGGCAGCTAAATACCAAAATACATGGTGTATTGTTGATAAGGTTGTTGGAAACCATGGCTTAGGAATGCAGCAACCACATATTAAGTTCTTAATACTAGAATTAAACACAATGATCCACACATTCCCACCGAGAAAGGAAGCTGTGAAACAGTACAGAAAGTAGAATGTGTGCTTCTGTGACATCTGGCTTCCAAGAAAAAAGAAGTGATGCACTGACCAGCCCAATTCCAATTTCCAGCTCTATGAAGCAGAATTCTCTCCTCCTCTTATAGGAAGAACGAATTGGGCGGGGTGGGGGAAGAAGTTTGAAATTCATAAATTCAATAATTCCAGTCAAAAGCCCCATGGGATTTTCTTTTCATGAAACTAGACTCGCTAAATCTAAAATGTAATAGTGAAGAGGAAAGGGCCTAGTATGTCAAGACAATATTGAAGGCATATAAGCTGCAGGTATTTATTCTAACAGAAAGCTAATTAGTACTTAGCTTAATACTAAGACAGGATAATACTAGTTCAGGGATATTTAATAGGTAGGTGAAACGGAAGAAAAAGCCTAAAGGTGACCATGCATTTATACCGACTTGATATATGACATAAGTGGCTTACAAGTCAAAGGCACAATGGCTTTGTCATGACCAGAGATTTCTTAAAGATGACACGAAGGACACCAACAATAAATCGAAAGATTGGTAAACTGGTCTACAACTAGAATTAGCAACTGCGATTCAACTAAAGACATGATCAAGAATATGAAAGAGTGAAAGCATTAGGAAAAGATAGTTCAACAAATATAAATGAAAATGGACTTGGAACTAGAATATATAACTAAAGTTCACAACAGACATGAAGGGCAATTTCCTATGAGAGGATATCTAGGTCAAAAATATGCATATGCATAAATGCTCAATTTCATTAGTCTCCAGTAGAATGTAAATTAAAGTCACAAAATATACTTCCACATGAAGAACCAAATTAAAAACTGTAAACAAGCCCAAGGACTGGCAAAGATATGGTGCACCTAGCACATTCTTACTGCTGCTGGTGGGAGTGTTAATTGCACCAACCACTTTGGAAAACTATTTAGTAGTATTTTTAAAAAGCTGAGCATATGCATAATAAATGGTACCAAGCAGAAATGAGTACATATGTTCACCAAAATAATGCACTAAAGTTCATGGCAACACTATTCATAAATAACCAAATGGCCATCAATATCTGTGGATAAATAAATTGTGTTCCTACAATGAAGTCCTGTACAGCAATAAGAATAAAGGACAATTACAAATGACAGCATGGATAAAACTCACAATCATATTGGATGAAAGAAGTCAAATACAGAGTTTGAATTTTGCAATTTCATGTACGTTTATAACCAGGCAGTTTTAATTTGTGCTATTATCAAGACAGAGCAGTTAACCTGGTATGGCAGAGGAAGTGGAGAGTGACTGAGAGGCAGCACCAGGGAGATTTTTGGGGTACTGGCAATATTCTCTTTCTTGATCAAGAAACACAGTACCTGAGTATTGTTTAGCTTATTCAAGTTCCTAAGCTGTACTAAAAAATGTGTACATTTTGTGAAATATTTTTTTACTTCAATAAAAATTTACTTTAAAAAAGAAGTTTAGATATGTCACAGCTGAATGATGGTCCCCCAAAGTAGTTTCTATCTTTATCTTCAAAACATGTAAAAACGTTAAGTTTACATGACAAAAGGGACTTTGCATATGAAAATTAAGCTAAGGATTTCAGATGATGAAATAGTCAGGATTATCCAGGGAGGTTCAGTGCAATCACAAGTGTATTTATAAAGGAAAGTAGAGGACATGTGACTGTAGGAGAGAAGTGTCAGAGTGCTACAACTTACACAAGAAAGATGTGACTAGCCACCTCTGGGTCTCAAGATGGAGGAAACGCCATCAGCCAAGAAATGAAGGAAGAATCTACAGCTGCAAAAGGGAAAGAAATGGATTCTCCCCAAAGACTATACAAGGAATCCAGTACTGTCAACATCTTAGACAAGGAATCCAGTACTGTCAACATCTATTGACCTCCAGGACTATAACAGAATAAATGTGTGTTATTTTTAAACACTTTATGGTAATTTGTTACAGCAGCAATAGGAAATTAACACATAACTTCAAATACATAAAAGATATGGAAACAAAGGCTTACAGAAAATAAGAACAAGGCCAAAAAATGAAAGTTATAAGTACTGTCTAACAGTAACATAAATCTGAAAATAGAAAGGAAGTTTAGCAGGAACTGGGGGATTTTCTATTATGGCTAAGGCAGAATGTCAACTGTCAGTGAAACTGTTGAAAAATTTACCAGAGACCATGAAAGTCTATACCAACTCAAAGATTTTACAAGCTAAAAAGTAAAATGCAGATAACAATTTTTAAACAATATTAATGTTGAGTATTTCAATGAAACAACCAATACCTATTGTGCACAAACAAATGTTCCAGTTACTCTATTAGACATTTTCACATATATTATTTCCTAATTGTGGCTGTTATTTGGAAATTACAAATAGAAAATCTGAAGAGCAAGCATTGTTCAAAATCTTAAAGTCACAGAACTGGAATTTGAACTCCAAAAATCCCACTTCCGTTACACAGAAAAAAGCAAAAGCAAATGAGAGAAATTTCCAGTTACACATGAAAGCACATTTTAAAATACACATAATATCCTCATTTTATATAAGTAAAACCTTCTTACTTTGTCTCGTGTAGAGTTCTTTTTCTAAAACGAAGAGGTGCTATCTTTGAATCTGGGAGGATACAATCATTTTCTTGTTAATCAGTGATTAAATTTTGATCTGGATCACTGATTACAGCCCTATACAGGAAAATACAAAGTCTGCCAATTAAATGTGCCAATGCATTGCTCTAGCATTCACACATTTATAACCATTTGGAAAAGCTCAACTACAAATGCAAATTTATACTACCATCAGAATATTATTTTTGTCAGATAGTGAACGAATAAACTTAATAATTAAAAAATACTGGCCATAAAAAGTAGATAATCCTGTCTATTTCTCTTTCCATAAGTGTTATCTAAAAATAAATTGAAAAATTGTAAAAAAACTCAGAGCTTCATATCTTGCTTTTACTATTTTTTAAACAAATACACACTGTACTGGTGATTGCTAAATAAAGACATGAAGCAAAGTAAGCAGGCTTATGGATTTCTGAGGAAAAAGCATTTCCTAGCAAAAGGAAAATAAATGTCCAGCACTTAAAACTGGAATGAGCCTGGTATGTTTCAGCACAGGGAGGAAGCGGAATAACTAGACCAGAATAGATAAAAGAGAAAAGAGAAATAGGAAAAAGGATCCTAGGATCCTATGTTTAAAGGAAGGTAGGTAGGTATCCAAGGTAGACAGGTCATGTAGGGCTTGGATAGGCCATATTACTAACCCCAAATTTTTAGCACTCCTTATCCACTTCCTTGCCATGGCCCTGTTTGAGGAATAATAAGGAGCAAACTCTGAGGCAGTGAAAGACATCCTGAATGAACTCCATCCTCTGATCATTTTATGGGCCCCACCCCCCATCTCTATGCCAGAGATCTCAAGCACTAAAAACTACAACTCCCAGCATGCCATGAACCTGATTTCCTAAAAGGGGGGCTGCTGGGAACTAGGGGTAGAGTTAAGTAGCCACGCTTGATATATAATTGAAGATGTGCATGCTCTCATTCTTCGGCTTTTCTGACTTTACCTTGAAGGGGGGTTGCTGGGAACTAAAGGTGGAGTTAAGTAGCCATGCTTAATATAAAACTGAAGACAGATGGACTTCTCCCAGAGAACAGAAAGAGAGAGATTGTTTGATATGTCCTACTGGTAACACTCTCTAAGCTGAGACCCCGGGTGCAAGCAGAAAATAGGAAAAGCAAGAAGATGCGAGTCCACCCTTAGTTCCCAGCAATGCCCCCTGCAAGAAGTCAGAATCATGGCAGATTGATGACATGATGGGAGTTGTAATCCTTAGCTCCTGAGATCTCTTTAGCATGGAGATGGGGAGGGAGTCCATAAAACAATGAGTACAGTTCATTCAGAACATACTGTTCCTCCAATACTTGCCTGAAGGTACATGAAACTTGCAGCAAGCTTTCAGGTCTCAGTGGCTCCACTTAAGAGTGAACCTTTTTGACTTGGTATTTGCCCATGTGGAATGGGTGATTTTGGAATTTTATAGGGAAACTATTATTTGAAATCCTTTCTTCTCTCTCTCTTTCTCTCTCTCTGCAAACCAGTTCTTTCACACTAAGTCTGTTTCCTTTGTCTTTGTGCACATGGAAGACTGAATCCCTTTTAGAGCATGCATCCTTTAACAGTTTCAAATCCCTAGGACCTTTGGTCATACATTAACAGCCTCACTATAGGCATAGTGCACCTTCTCAGCCTATGGATTTGAATTTAGCCATTTGACTTACTTTGCAAAATCACATATAGCTGATGGCTCTGCTGATCTGAGTGGCACTAACTTATATAAGTGTCTGTCTAGGGATCTATTAATCTGGGATAATTTTGGCTAAGTGGCCCAACTGCATTTGTAGACACATCCCTTTTTTTAAGGTCTAAGCTCAAAACTGAAAACATTGCTTTTGCTCATATATGAATGTCAGAGTAAATTAAAAGTAAAAACCACTCAGCCAAGCATCACTTGGACAGCTGACCTTCAGGACAGCTGACCTGAAGATACATATGCTACAAATAATTGCTGTTTTAAGCTATTAAGTTTTGTATTGACACATGAGCAATATATATGTATCTTTTAGATTTAATGCTGATTAAGATGGAGAATTACTGGAGGATATGATCTGGCTTGCCTTTTAATAGACTCACTCTGGCTTCGAGGTTGAGGATAGACAGAAGAAGGGCAAATGCAGTCGCAATTAGCACACTTACAAAGTGAGTAAAATAAGCAAAGGGACAGAGGATGACAGTGTGAACAGGGATGGTGGCAGCAGAGAGAGTAGATTCACTTTGATGGTAGAACTAAGAGTATTTGCTGACCCAATGTACACAGAATTTGAAAGAGTACTCAAAGACATCACCAAGATTTTAAGACTAAATAAAGAAAAACTGAGTTGTCAAGGGGAGAAATTAAGAGGACTTATTCATGGTGGAGCAGAAAGGAAGAACTTTCAGGATCAGAAAAGGTTACATTAGAGTCATATTAGAGAAGTATAAACATATTGATGTTTTCTAAAGGCATGGTGCTAGATGAGATAGCTTAAGAAGTAAAGATAGAAGAAATCTAAGAATTGAACCCTAAGTAATTCTAAAGTTTGAGAAATTGTGCAGAGCCCAAAGGTGAATATATCCCACTAGTAAGGAATTGTGGCTATTTACGGATGAAATAAAAAAAAAATCTTTCAACTTATTTATATTAATTTTTCAAATGATCGTTAAGTTATTAGGAAATAAAAACTAACAAAGTTGTTCAGAGAAAAACAATAAATAGATCTTTCTATTAGTCTGAAAGAGTTATTAAAACACTGCAGTGAATAAGTTGGTAAATTAATCCACTTGGTCATGGCCAAAGACATGGTTGTCATGTATTAAAAAGAAACTGAATGCAAATTTTCAGAATGAATTTCTCATGCCAGTTACTATCTCTCACCTAGATAAGCAGTCTATCATCACTTGCTCTGCGACAGTCTGTTTCTTCTTCTCTGCAGCCACAATTTCCTGAGGAAATTCCATTGTCCACAAAGCAGAACAGCATGAGAGTTAACATGAGTCCTAAAACATAACTTAAATGGTTCCTATTTCTTTAATATATATATATTACAAAACCCATCACTGATAAATTTAAATTCCAATTATTTAATCTAAAATATATATACTTATTTCCTAAAAAACAAAGCATTTAAATTTTGATTGAAAGCATCTAATATCTCCATGAGGCACCTAGCATTTTATAGAGCCAGAATAACGGAGGTATGACATCCCTCCCCTTGAGTGATGCCCTGCAAAAGGCATCTTATCTGGCTCCAAAAAGAGCACTGACATAATTACAGAAAATGAGGCTAAAACTGAATTTGAATCATTCAATCATACATCAAAAACCTTTATAAAAGCCTTCCGTCATTAAAAGATGTAATGGGTCTATAATTTTGGGTCTATAATTAATTAATAATACCTCAACTTTTTTCAATTACTGGTTTAACTTAACCTATATGATACTATTTTTTACTGGTATCCAAAAAAAAATTTCACTACATTTTAGGTGATAGCAATTAAAAAATATGTAACCACTCAATTCCAATTAGATCATGTGACACTAAGATGTTTCATAGTGAACTTCTGTGAAGGGTAAATGAAAGAGGATAAAAAATTAACAAGTCAAAATAAAGCTTGAGTCTATTTTCAGAATGTACATTGCAATCATTCCCCCGATCATATTAATAAATAAAATCAAATAAAATAATATCGCTTAAGATAGAGGCTTTATAATCTTAAGGAGAGTGCTCTATTCAAAATTGACACAAAATTCAAATAACAATGATTAAAAGAAAGAAACTCCTAGGAAATCTTGAAAAGTTGGGCACATTAAATGTTAGTCCATAATCGAGTTTAGTTTTTCTTTTTGGCAAAAATTTAAGATGTAGGGCCTCCTCTGGTGGTGCAGCGTTTTAGCGCTGGGCTGCGAAGCTGCCCGCAGCCTCTGCAGTGCCGGTTCGATCCCCAGCCTCTGGCGAAGGTCCCACGTGGCGCCCCACATGGCATGACAGACCTCTCCTGCCACTTGCTGCTCCCCTCAGCAGTATATTTTGTCAGTATGTCTGTTCTGTTCCCCGCTGCTCTGGCTCTGGTGAATTCTCTCACCCTCCCGCGCTTCTGACTGTACCCAGTGCTTGTATAAATAAATAAATAAATCTTTAAAAAAAAATAAAGATACAACTTTTAAAAAAATATTTAAGATATATAATTTATATAGTCTTTAGTTTATAATAATCCTAATACACCCCATATGAATATATATATATATGTGTGTGTGTGTGTATTTGGGAGAAATTTAAGATATACAGTATATAAAAACTACAATTTATAGTAACTCAAATTTACATCATACACAGTTGATATCATTTAATATATAAATGCATCTTGTGTTCTCTACATTTATGACACTTTAATAATGTTTGGTTAGTAATAAATTAAACCAACAGTTAAAAAGTTAGAAAAAAATGTGTAACTTACACAATTATAAAGGTAAGGCAAGGAATCATTTATACATAAGGATGATTCAGAAAATGAACTGATTAAAACATGACTTTAGAGATAGAAATAGAATTTATAAATAGATCCACATCAGCCAGAACATAAATGCAAAACACAGAAGTACAGGGGTGAGATTAATGAAAATCAGAGTCCATGCAGAAAGTCTACCTCAAGTGTTAACATTTATTGTGGTTCATATTTTATAGGAAAGGTTAGAACCACCCTCAGGCACATTCTTTAGACGTCTGTGTAAGCATAGAGCGTATTAGAAGCACAAGTCACACTGATGTAAAGGATCTGATGACATTAAAAACTGACAAACTAGAAGAAATGATATAAAAACCAAAGGTTCACTGCTTCTGTTGTCCCTTTTAGTAGTTAAAATTAAATTAAAATGCTTCTAACTACAATTTAAAAATAAATCAGAATTTCAGAACAAAGCATTCAATGTTTACTCACATAAATATTTTCCTGAAAAATATAAATGAATGAGCACTACCACAATAAAGGAAAATGTACCTGATAGTGAATTTAGATATACTGGCACTAAGAAAGTAGTGGCAAGGAAAAGAAATCCAGTAACACCCAGATAATTTTGTACTATATGAACCACAATACCCAGTGTAATAACTTTGATAAGTTACTACTGCTTTGAATTTCTAGGATAATGCTGGTAAGACTTCTCATTCAATTAAGCACAAATATTTGAATAATAATAGGCATAGAAAATATGTGTATTTGGTTTTACAATAGTAAAAGAGCCATAACAAATTAGCACCTTGGAACAGCCACAATCATTACTGTTTTATTATTATGTAGGCCATTGAAATCAGAGTTTTTTCAACTTTAACATACCATACACTGATATTCTATCAACCCGTGACAGTTCCACCTAAGATATTATTTACTTTGGGGTATCTGTGGTAGCCAGTGGGCTCAAACAGATCTTAACACCTCAAGCCACTATAAATACAATTATTCATTTGTACCAGACTTGGTCCAACCAATATTCATGAAACAATCTAATTTATTTGTAAAAGGTGTTGTTGAAAGTTAATATTGAGAATCAATATTAGCAAGAAGCTTTTCTTCTTGCTAAAGAAAAAATATTTTATTGCTGTCCTTTTCCTTAATTGTCTTGAATTTCTCTATTTTTATTAGCTTATGACCTTCAAAAAAAAATAACCAGTTTATTGGGCCTCCCTGGTGGCCAGCGGTTGAGCGCTGGGCTGCGAATCAACCAGCAGCCTCTGCCACACCAGTTCGATCCCCAGCCGCCAGGCAAGTGTCCCACATGGCGCACAGACGTCTCCTGCCACAGCCTCTGCTCCCCTCAGCAGTGTACTTCGGTCCTGCTGCCTGTTCTGCTTCCTGCTCTGGCTCTGGTGAATTCTCTCACCTTCCCATGCTTCTGACTGTACCCAGTGCTTGTATAAATAAATAAATAAATCCTTAAAAAAAAATAAATAAAATAACCAGTTTATTCTAAGGAGAGGGGCAATGCCAAATTAACCCCCTGATATAAACAGCAGTCAATCTGAAAAGTGTAAACTAAGTTTCTACCAATTCTCAAAGATTCAGGTTAATGTTTTCCACATCAAGTATACCAATCTTTTGTAAAAATGAGAACTCAGTTACACATTAATATTGACCTCGGCTCAAATTCAAATGTTGCAGTTATTTCTTCCATTATATGTCTGTAAAATAACAGAATTGGGATACAGGCCAGAGGCATGGGAGGGTCAGATAATTCACCAGAGAAAGAGCAGGGAGCAGAACAGGTAGATGGACCAAAGACACTGCTGAGGGGAGCAGCAGGTGAGTCAGGAGAGGTCTACCGCGCCATGTGGGTTGCTCCCTGACTGGCCAGGAATCAAACCTGTGCTGCAGAGGCTGTGGACAGGTTTATAGTGCTTTATAGCGTGGTGCTCAACCAGCTGTGCTACCAGGGAGGCCCTGTCTGTAAAATCTTGGAGGACAAAGTATCTTAACGGTATACCATAGATAAAAATATCGGTAACTTACAGCATGAGATTTTCTTGTACTGTGCTGTGCATTGTAAGGGCTCTCTGCATAACCCTGCTGTAAGAGCGCTTTTCTATCCAGACTTGTAAGATCATCAGTGACGGCTTCTTCACCTTGTACACACTACAAGTGAAAGCAATGAATGAAACAGACACAGATTTAGAATATTTGTTTTCTAAAAAAATAAGGGATTAAATAACCACTTGATGTGTCAATGATTATATTTGTAGTGGTTAAGAGAACAGACTCTGATGATCAGGTTGCCTGTGTTTGAATCCAGCTCTTCTAGCTCCAGCTAAAGGATCTCTCTGTGCCTCAGTTTACTCACTGATAAAATGGGAATTAATAACAGTAATTACTTTATATACAAAAAAGATTAAATGAGAAGACACATATCCAACTCTTAAAAAAAAAAACCTAACATACAGAAGTATTAAATGAAAGGTTGTAGCTATTATAGCTTTTGCTGTCCATGTCAAGTCTTTGTAAAGTTAATAAATGTGGGCATGTCCACTCCCTTATAAAATAAAATTCAGAAGTGCATCCTTTAGAGTAATGGATCCACTGGGTTCCCAAAGAGGCAAAGCACCAAGTTTATCTCTGAATATCTCCTTAAAGACAATCAATTTGCATGTCGCCCCTTACTTTAGAGAGGGATTTACATTTCTTACATCATGCACCTCATCACTTCTAGATTACTATCCAGCGTTAATTCATGTAATTGTAATAGGATTTATTAACAGCACATAACTCATATGTTTGACTCTTATAATGGTGTATAACTAAAAAGATATCAAATAAGTAGCTTAAGGTCCTTGAGTACAATATTGTCATATATGGTATGTAGAGACTTCAGAGCTTCTTAGCCTGACTACCAGGAACATATTAAACACAATTTTATACATTTTTAAATGTAAGTTAAAAAATCAAGGACACAGAACAGGTTCTTTTCAATATGTATACACTGGCTTTTATTTCTAAAATCCTATTGTTCACAGTATGTAAATATTAATTAATTACATAGGAATACTTGCAAACAATATTCGATTCTTTCTCAAACCAAAAGTAACAAGCAAATGTCCTCAACTTCTGTTCAAAGAAATCAAAGTTTTACTTTAATGACATATTGAATGTCATTTGACATTCTTTGAATGAAGAATAAATTAGTTAATGTAACTAAAACACTTAAAATAGGTCCTGGTACACAGAAATAAAGTTAGTTATTCTATTATCACTGACAGCAAGACAACAGATTAAGAGATGTTTTGATAATATGAGTACTGATTTTTTAAAATTTCATTAGAATTCTATAAAGTCCCATACATTACCTTGTTATCTGTCTTGTTTCTTAGAGACTGTTGATGTGTGATACTTGGTGTCCCCTTTTCTGCATTTCTTTGACTATACTGCTTATGTCCCTCTATCATTTCAGTTTTGCATTGCTGATATTTCATTTTATATTTGCCTGTTGGTGCTGACAAATTTTCAGGTACAGTATCCTGCTCCTAGTATAAAAGGAAAAAATATACTATTCACCAGGGAAAAAAATCAAAATAATCACTCATTTTCCTTATTACTATAAGTAGGTTTACCTTTGCATCGTTTACCTTTGCAACAGTCTGTATGAAAGACTATTCTGATGGAGGTTCTAAACAGAGGTGATATTGAAAACATTCAGCCAGCACAGCATCACTGAGTGATCAGAGCAGGCAGAACTACTCAGAATAGACACTGGCCCTAAATACCAATTAGCCTGTATATCTTTATCCCAACTGAAGATCAGTCCTGATTCTAAAATAATTTGAGAGGAAAAGGAAAAAAGGATTTTTCTTTCTTCTTAGGGGTTTTAGAGATAAGTCTATTTGTCTTGCCCTATAAAAGCTCATTGCCAGTTATCTTTTTCTGGAATCATCATAGGAACTGAAGATCATTAATACTAAGAAGCACTGATTACCATTTCCAGAATATTGAGATCTTCTACCTTCTGATATTATTTGGTTCCCTGCCACATTTCCACAGAAGTGAGAAATAATTTAGCCAGTGGATAGAAAAATCTATAATGAATATGAAGGCTGTCCCAGAAAGGGATGGTCACTCCAAGAGGAATATAAAGTCAGTACAATCCTTGAAAGGTATTGATAATACCTAAGTCTGTCACAGAGGAGAAGGTTGAGGCAAAGGGTCAGGGTGAAAACTGCAGCATGATACAGATTAGTGTACCATCAATATAATTTATCAAAAATGATACTGAAGTGGGCCTCCCCTGTGGCACACTGGGTTGAACGCAGTGCTGTGAAGCTGTCCGCAGCCTCTACAGCACGGGTTTGATGCCCGGCCGGCCAGAGAGATACCCACATGGCATGGCAGACCTCTCTTGTCATGCCTGCTGCTCCCCTTGGCAGTGTATTTCAGCCCTTCTGCCTGTTCTGTTCCCTGCTCTGTCTATGGTGAATTCTCTCACTCTCCCATGCCTCTGACCTGTACCCCAATGCTTGTATAAATAAATAAATCTTAAAAAAAATACTTAAAAAATAAAAACATTATACTGAAGAGAAGATGGTTTAGAGTCAGCTGTAGGAGAAAGACTGACAAAGACAGAAAAGCAAGCCATGCGTATAGATTACTGGTCAGAACTTCTGTTCGTGAAGTGAAAACATAAATATTTTTTGAAATATAAATATGTCTGAAGAAGACACTTTGGAATAAGTATAGCTCATAACTAAATGTATAGTATCTTAGTAGCCTAAAGAATGAGTCATTTTTCTAAGAGACAATTTTATACTGGTAAACTAGTAAAACCATATTTTATATTCTACCATATTTTTAAATTCCTAGATTCCCTATTAGGATAAACCTCTACCAATTTTATAAGAAATTTTTTGAATGCCATTTTTGCATGAGAAAAAAATGTAAAACAAAGTAAATTATTTCACCAACATTATTATTGGTGCATTAATACATATAACAATACTTAAGCCAGATAAAACAGACTGAACATAATGAAACTTCTGGATTAAATTTAGTGCTAAAGTACCACTAAAATTCTATAAAAGCAGGTAATAAATAAACACTAACCAGATCACTTAGATGACACTGAGTAAATGGTATCTGACATGGTGTGACCCAACCAAGAGTAGAAGATGAATTTGGTGGGTTAAAATCAATACCCACTGTACTAAGTGGAATATGTAAAATATCATACTAAAAATGAAATTCAATGATACTTCTTACATGCTACCTATAATTCTATATTCAAATGTTTGCTGTATTAAATAACAAATAGTAAAAATTACCTCATCATCAGAGTCAACAAGTCTTCCCAAATCAAGTGGTGGGACCCTGAAAGAAATAATCTATGCATTCCATAACTTTTAAAAATGTGAATTTGATAGTTCTAAATCCTACATTCTATATCTTAATATATATCTTTTGTTAAATTCTCAGCAACTTTATGACCTGCTTGTTCACACATTATTAAAAATAGAATTATATAAGATTATTAGATATATTAAAAACAAAGTTAATAAATACTCAAAACTTATAATTTCCTAATAATTTTACTGTACTGTTATCTGTATCTAAAGGTTATTTATATCTACCTCACCTAATCATACATACTTAATTATATGTAATTATACTGTAATACAATGATAAGCATTTCTTTCCATCTCAGTGTTCAGGGATATTTACTTATAGCTTGAAGTCAGCTGTGGTGGAAGTATTTACACAGAATTGGCAAATGTTATAAATCAAGACCTGGTTCATTATTTTGCTGGCTCCTGAGACTTAAAAATATGGTAGAGAAAACATTAATAGTGCAGGTTAAATTTAAAAGTGTGTCATGTCTGTAAAAGTCACATTGTAAATAACAAAAAAACTGGGGAAGTATTGGTGCCAGTGTTCAAAATTATTATTTGATTCAGCAAAGAAATCACTCACATTGCTCTGCAATAAATGTAAATGTCAACCAACATTCCTTTTGGAACTATACTGGTTTATCAATTGCAATCATAGGTTGGCTACAGATGGAAAAGTTTAGCTAAAATAAAGAAACCATCCTGTAAGTATCTATTAGCTATATGAAATTTACAATTAAGAGTAAAGTATAAAACATATTTTATCAGTATTTGTAAAGTTCTTGCCACATATCTTTATATCAGTAAAGTTTATAATCAACTTAAAATATACTTAGCTTTATTTATAATAACAAGTAAAATTTATAGTGCACTTTCAGAAAACCAGGTGTTAAACATTTATCAGTATAAAACAAACTGTCTTACAGCCAGTATTTTGAATCTAGCACTTGCATCTAACTCTATGTCTAAGCAAGTATAAACATAGCTATTATGTAGACTGACAAGAAATGGCGACTATTTGCCCATTCTTAATTTACAAAAATGTCAATTGGCTCAGACCAGCAAATCACTATTTCCCAAGAAGCCTTGCAGTGTAAAACACTTGAAAGACTATAAAAAAAAATCCTTCCAAATTTTAAAACGTAAAAATGTTAAGTATAAACCATAATATCTTCTAGCCTAAAAATGAAAGCATTAGGACCTCCCCCATGGCACAGCAGGTTGAGGGCTGCTCTGTGAGCCTGTCCTCAGCCTCTGCACACGTGATTGATCCGTGACCAGGGAGCAACCCACATGGCCAGGCAAACCTCTCCTGTCTTGCCTGCGGCTCCCCTCAGCGGTGTACTTGGGTCCTTCTGCCTGTTCTGCTCCCTGCTCTGTCTCTATTGAATTCTCTCATGTTCCCGCGCCTCTGGCCTGTACCCCAGTGCTTGCATAAATAAATAAATCTTTCAAATAAATAAATAAATGCATTATACTAATATTGAAAAAATTGGGATATTCAAGATTAAAGCACAGATATACTTACCATTAAATTCATTTTCACTATCCCTGTTATAAAAGGAAAAGCTCTACCTCTTTATTAAATGCATTTAGCTGAATTTTATAAAGCAATATTTTTCAATAAAACATAGAAATAATATTAAAGAAAATATGAAATGAGAAGTATTAACTTTAATTTTACCATCCTACCATAAGCTACTTTAATTTTGATGTAAAAATCTTCAGGTCATTCACATGTATACAAATTTTTCCATGGTTCACAAGGATAGTGCATGGGCATGCTTGCGCGCTCGCTTTCTCTCTCTCTCTCTCACTATACACACATACACATATATGTATGTTAATGTTTGTACATACACGCATACATGTAATTTTACTGTACTTCACTATTATCTATATTCTAAATATTATACATTGCACCAATATATATGTAGACTGAGAGAAAGATAATCTTCATTTTTTTCCTTGTCAATGTATTATAAATATTTGACTATTAAACTGTTTTAATGTGAAGTAGTGTGACTTACACAGGTAGAAAAGGATCGTGGAATAACCGTGACTTGGAATTCCATCCTTCCTTAAAATAAAGTTTAAAAAAAATAAGAATCAGTAGGCATAAACCCTTTATTTACATATTAAAAGAAAGCAATGAATCAATGCTAATTGAAAAAACTAATGTATCTGTTGAAGTGGAAGGCTCCATAATATGGTAACCAAACTATCCATGAGAGAAGATAGAATACTGTACTTATTGTTTTGACTGAAAGGAAGGGTTGGTTTGATTCAAATTATCAAATAATTCAAATTTAACCCATAATAGTACGAACCATAAGAGTCCCAAAGCACTATCTTATTCATATTGGGAGTCAGCTGAAAACAGAGTAAAAAGCACAGATCTTGAAGTCAGATGAGTTCAAAACCCTGTCAAAGTCGCTTAATCTCTAGAAGCTTCATTTCATTTGTTCCATACCTAAAAGCAGGTTAATGCCCGCTACAAAGATCTGTTGTAAGAATAAAATGATAAAAATTATAGAAACATGATTGTTAAATAGCAGTAGGTATTCAACATTTGGAACAAAACAACAAGGAAATACACATCACTTAAATGAATTTCTAATCGAAGTTTTGTATTTATTCAATATGTGGTAGGTAACAGGACAAAGAAGTTTTAAACTCACACTTAACTAAGTCATGATTCAACAATGATGTTATGAGCATTGAGAATAAAAGTCCTAACAACAAAAGCTCCTATTCTTTCCCTATCAGGCTAAAACAAAATATATATTGATAGTTTCTACTATGCTTTTTATTTTTTATATTTTCTGAAGATTTTTTTAGATAAGAAAACTAATAATTTAAGCTTAATTTTGAAAAAGAAAACCACCTGAAGCAGTGGTCAATTTTAAATAGTTATTTTTAGTTTTGGTGGTTCGGTTTTTCAACTCTAGGAAATAATGATCATAAATATTTGTGAGCATAAGTGGTCATGAAGAAAGAAATCAATTAATGGATTTCATGGAAGAGGAAAATTATATGGCATACATACATGTAATGGCTTCTTTTTTCCAGAGAAAGGCTGTGTATGACTTGTAGGAGAAGCAGCAACTCCTTTAACCTCTAAATCCATTCAAATTCATGTATTTTTATGCAGTATACTTTGAAAAAGGTAAAATACATAGAAATAATTCTTACTACTTTTAAATATCATACAAATTATATAATAATAACACATGAAAGAAAACATATGATTTACTCATCTTTCACCAAATCAACTTTTTGCAGGGCAATGGCATTATGTGGGATAATATTTATGGGGCAAATACAAGTATGGATAATGATTCCCCAAGGATTTCCATGACCCAATCCCCTAGACTCTGTGAATATGACAAAAAAGACATTTTGCATATGGTTAAAGTATGGATTTTAATATGTAGGGGTTAACCTGGATTAACTGGTAAGCCTAATGCAAGCACCAGAGAGTCGTTATAAAAAGGAGACAGGATGGTCAGAGTGAAAAAGAAAAGACACAAGAATGGATTCATAGGTCAGAAAGGAGTAAAGATGTTACTCAGCTAGCTTTGAATATGGATGTAGAAGCCATGAGCAATCTCCAGAAGTGTCTAGAAGAAACAAGGAATGGATTCTCCTCCAGAGCCCTGAGAAAGAGCCAGCCCTACTGACATCTAGATTCTAGCCTTCTAGGGGTGGTTTTATATTTCCTACCTCCAAAACAGTAAAATAATCAATTTTCATTTAAGGCAGCACATATGTGGTAATATTTTACATCAGCAACAGGAAACTAATGCCAAGTACCTCTTTCCTCACACAAAGTGATGTACATTTATTTTCTTTACTCTTCCTAAACTTTTTTGAGTTTTGATTTTGCCAGAACAGGCCGATGAAAATATTTTTAATAAACAGTATTCTTTATATATGCAAAGAATATAATGGAGTGAATGTTCTGATTAGTAATTATGGATGATGGGTAAAAATGTTTGCAAGTGGATGTTGAACTAACTTGCAAGGACATATAAAATAAAAATCAGATGATTATCTCTGTCATCCAAACTTTATATATCTTATAGTTCAATCTGATGTAACCAAGGATACCTTTTTTATTTCACTCACATTTCCTTTTTCTATTATAGACTTGCAATTATTCTAATAGTAAAATATTTTTGTTTTGTTTTTATATAAAGATAGCATGTGCTACTTAGTGCAAGCTTGGAATCACACAGACTGACTTAAAATCCTCATTTTTGGTGCTTTCCCATAAGGTATGCTTTGCTGGTTAAGAAATGAATCTTTCTGGGCCTCCCCTGGTGGCACAAGGGTTGAGTGCTGGGTTGCAAGGCTGCCTGCAGCCTCTGCAGCGCCAGTTCAATCCCCGGCCACTGGCAAGGGTCCCACAAAAAAAAAAAAAAAAAAAAAAAAAAGAAATGAATCTTTCTGAGTTAATATTTTTATATGTAAAATTAGTTTAATGCTAACACCTTTTTCATCCTCTCATGTCATGTGGAAAATGGTTAAACAATACATTTAGCCATTATCATCATTATTATTTTTATTTAAAAGCACAATGAAATCCTCTTACCTGAAAGAGTCCCAATTTCTTACTAGCTTATCTAAATGGCTCCCTTCACCCCATTTTCATAGCCCTAGCCCTAGAAATCCCATACCCTAAGCCTGGAATTCTTCTAGGAGAGTATTCAGGAAGACTTATCAACCAATAACAGAAACATTTTAAAGTCATCACAATTTACTAGATTTGAAAATACTCCTATAAGGGCCTCCCCGGTGGCGCAGCGGTTGAGCGCTGGGTTGCGAAGCTGCCTGCAGCCTCTGCACTGCCGGTTCGACCCCCGGCTGCTCCCCGGCCACCAAAGGAGGGTCCCACATGGCGCGCAGACCTCTCCTGCCGCCCGCTGCTCCCCTCAGCAGTGTACTTCGGTCCTTCTGCCTGCTCTGCTCCCTGCTCTGGCTCTGGTGAATTCTCTCACCCTCCCACGCTTCTGACTGTACCCAGTGCTTGTATAAATAAATAAATCTTAAAAAAAAAAAAAAACTTAAAAAAAAAATACTCCTACAGTTCTAGCAGATGGCTTCTTTTCAGAGATATCGTTCACAAAGAAGGAACTTTTTACAGTTCTTATGGGTTTGTTGTAGGAAGCGGGATTTATCACATACAAGAAGTGCCGTACTCACGGTGATGATGAGAGGTCAGCAAGCAAACCCAAGCTGGAGAGACCAAGAGACGGATGCTGAGTCATCAGCGAAGTGAACGCCACACATCAGCCACACAATTCATTATTTATGCTTCAGTAACTATTACAGCTATTTCAAACCACTATCCATCACTTAAAATCATATAATTTATGTGCAAATCATAAAAACAGCAAAATTTAAATATTCAAATGTCCAAGTCCTATCAGTTCTTGCACTTCCACCAGCATGATAGCCAACACCACTTTTTTCAACATTCTAACAGCCCATGAAAATTGGCATCTCATCTCCCTTCTATACCAGATACTTAATATTTATTTATTCAATAAATAAGTTGAATACCTGTACACATTTTAAACATATTCTGATTAGTTTCATTTCTCTACACCCAAGAATGACATGATCACATTTAAATTTTGTCTTCAAACAACTAGTGAAAGCATTTAAAGCAAGAATGATACTGAGTGGTTATTATTCTCCACTACTCTAGATGCCTCATAAAGGCAACCACCACTGGCTTTGCTTGTCCAATCTCTCAGCACTTAGCAGAAAGCCTAGAAAACAATAGGAACTTAATAAATATTTATTAAATAAGCAAATTCCACCAATCCTGATAATGTTATTTCAGAACTACACCGAAATACAAATCGTTCTGTCTCCAACTCAATGGCGGGCAGCAAGTTACTAGACATTACTTCTAGCATATGATGAACGCTGTTAACTAACAGATCCAACTCTTACCATGTTTTTGGTACAACCAAAAGTAACTGAACTAATGCCCATTTTAAAGGAGGATTATTTCCAATTCCAAGGGCCACCTCTCTCTCTCTCGGTGAGTAATATTAGTAGCTCTAATTCTGCTTACACAAAATCAAAGAAAACAATAAATTGACCAAATCTAACCCACAATCAAAGACAGTGAAAACGCGATTTGTGATACATTTTAATATTAAAGCATGGGGGGGGTGACAAGCCTATTTTGGAGTACAGTTATTTAGGAGTACACTTCTAATTTCAAACAAAGCAGAGTAATTACCCCCATATCACCCCAAAATTGTGATCAAACTTCAGGGCATCTGCAAACGCACCAGAATGAAGCTCGACCTTCTCCCTATCTGGGATTCACCATTTAGGTGGGACAGAAGGATAGTCCGGGTGACTAGGCCCAACCAGCTGGGTAAACCCAGAACCAGAATGGCAGAGCTGGGAAAAGCATAAGCGAGAGTTACACGACCAAGAACACTCTTCGGACAGTTTCACACAACACAAGCTGGAAGAGGATAGCAACAGGCAAATGCTCTACTAATCCAGACAGGCGTCCTCAGGTTGCCTAGCAACAAGAGTCTCTGCGCAAGTCCTCTAAAGCCTCTCAACCACCAGAAAAAGAAAAAAAATACCTCCGCTCAGGGCCTTTAAAGCCCCTCAACCAGCAGGTCTTTGGCCTTAGTCTCTCCCTCCGTCCACGCCAGCTCCCGACTCCTAAATTTGAGGCGCCAGTCCCGCCGCCACAGCGGGATTACTCACCCCACAGCCGCAGGTGAAGGTACAGGTGCAGCCGCCCGAGACTTTGCACACCAGCTCTGCAGCGCCTCCAAATCCCGGCGAGGATCTGGAACGAACTCACTCATCGCGGATTATCCTGAGCAGAAGACAGCCAAAGCCTGGCCCGGGGGTGGGGAGGGGTGGGGGGTGTTTATTCTTCATTTAAATGAATTCCGTGTAGCATATTTTATAGAGCGTTATCGGGTATTCCGTTCCCAGGCTGAAATCTGGAGGAAGAAAAAAAATAAACACATGCTTAAATGTTAAATAATTTGATATGAAGGTGCTTTACGGGGGTCTATGCTGCCGCGCGCACTGCCGGGTGCAGGAGGATGAAGCCCGAAGACTGACTCACACAGACACAGCCGTTACTGGTTGTGCTGTCTCAGCATCCCACCATGGTTCTAATGGGAAAATTGAGTTGTCTATGGACCTTAATTCTCTTTCAGGTAGTCAGAGACTCTTCCCCCAAGATACCATCCATCACGGACAGGGATTTTATAGACCAGTGTGTCAGGACCCACAATGAATTGCGTGGCAAAGTCTCACCCCCAGCAGCCGACATGAAATACATGGTGAGAGAACCCATGAGGTCTTACACCTGTGGTTACATCTAAGGTATCTGGATGGTAAATTACCCGGACTTACTCATGAATTTGGCCTGCATATTCAGCATGCTGTCAAAATCACCCCTTGGATGTCTCCAGGGAGTGGATGAGAAAGGAAAACTTGAAGTTGTTCCTTGCCTACACCCAGCTACCTTTTGATGGGGCAGGGAGAGAGATGAGGGGGGAAGGGGAGAGTTTTGGGGGAGGGGGAGGGGAGAAGAGGAGGGTGATGGCAGGAGTGGAAGTTGTTTGGTCTGGAACCCTAAGGCTCCTGTGTAATTCTTATAAATTCCTCTCCCTCATATTTTGGCTAGCACTTCCCAGGCACACAACCAATATACTACACATAAAATAAATAGCACAGGGATGAAGATTCTCTTGTTCTTTCTTATTTTTAAATCCTATGAACTTGCAGTTGAAATAACACTCTTGTATAGTATTCATTTGGGGAAAAAATGTTCTACAAGGATGTAAATAATGAAATCAGCACTAGAAAAATATCAGACTTTCCTTTTCATGAAAAATAATAAATATGTGAAGTTTAACTCCAAAAAACATTGAACTGATTTTGTCTTTGATAGGACTCCATCACACAGACAGTAAGGCAAAAGAATATTTGTCTATTGAAGTGAGCAGATAAAACATTGGATAATTAATATCATTCATATAATTTACAAACTTTAACAAATTCTTGACTATGAATTTATTGCTGGGAATTTCCCTTGCATTATAATGTTTTCTTTCATGTACAGTTGATACCAAGAAATCGTAACTGTCCATACTATTAGTCTTGTTTCTTCAAATGCTAAGATAAACCTACTCCTGTTACTCCATCTTGGCCAGAGCTGAAATGCCAAATGCTGGCTAACTCTTCAACAGGAGTTTCTCCTGTCTTCCACGACTGAATCATCCAGAAATACTAGGCACTTCATTCCTCATAACAATTTCTACATGCTAGTATAGACTATGTTGTGTTAACAAACAAACCCTAAAATATTTTTCTTTTTTGATTGACATACAGCATTGTATTACAGTGTACAACATAACAGTCTGCTATATGCCTATACTGTGAAATGATTATCACCATAAGTTTAGTTAATATCTCCCCCCACACACACACACACACAGAGATACATTTATTCTTCTTGTGGGGAGAATTATTTCAAATTTGTGAATTTTTTCAACTTTTAAATATACAGCACAATATCGCTAACTATAATCATACTTTACATCTGAAATGACATGCTGTAGTTTACATTCCTCAAACTTATTTATCTTATAACTAAAAGCTGTAACTTTTGACCACCTTCACCCATTTTATCTATCTCCCCCCCAAGCTCCACCTCCAACAGCCATCAATCTGTTGCCTGTTCCTGTTAGTTCAGGCTTTTTTTTTTAGATTTCACGTTTAAATGAAATCATACACTATTTGTCTCACTTAGTATTTGTTTCACTTAAAACAGGTTTACTATTTCACTCTCACAAAGTCTAATACCAGCTACACTATTCTCCATATTACCTCTTCCCCATGCAATGCCTTCCCTGATTATATCCTGGTTCCATCACACCAACTCATGTTCTTCAGAGTCAACTTTAAGACTAGAGGATTGCACAGGGGATTTTCTTCAAAGTTTGCACAGTTCATATTTTTCTTGACTCTGAAGAGTATTCCTATATAATATCAACAACAATATTCATAAATCTATTTACCATTCAGTTAAAGATGCCTTTTGGTTTAAGAACACATGGCAAAAGATGTAAATGTCCAGCGTTGTGGGTCACCCTGAACCTGTGCTGAGAAACTTTTAATAATAAATTGTGTGTGGTGTTTGGTGGGGGCGAGGGGGTTGTTGTTACAGAGAGAAAGAGAGATGTGATATCTTATAAAGGCTAGAATCCCTCCTGCCTAGGTCTCAGGGGAACATGAGTTCATATTTTTATTATGCTGTTCCCCTCTTCCAGCACTGTTTTATAAGATGTCAGTCTAAGCAATAGTATGAAATAAACCGTGAAATGTCAGTGGCTTAGCAAAACAAAGTTTAATTTCTTATTTGTGCCAGCTGTACAGAAGGTGATTAGGATTCAATTCTTCTGAGACAAGGGGGGCTTCCTATCCCTAGCAGGTTCATTGATAGGCAATAACAAGAGCTCCCAATATGAAGCATAAGAGGGTATCTAATGAATTTCTTGCTATTCTAAGATAGTTTCTGTCCTTTTCTTGTCATCTCTTCACCACATATCATTGAATATTACTTTTATATTAGAAATTTTATTAAGAAATTGCTGTTCTTAATTGCAAATATTTGTTTTGCCAGAAGTGATTTAAAATAATACAAATAAATTTTAAGGTAAATGTTCACAAGGTTGTAGGGAACTAGAACAATAGTGCACTGTTTGTGAGAATGTTAATTGTGCTGCAACTATGGAAAATGGCATGCCAATGATTCAAGAAATTAAAAAATATAATTATCATGTGATCCAGAATCTCACTTTTGGGATATATCCAAAAATCATTGAAATAAGGATCTTGAAGAGAGAATCTTAAAGCGATATCTACACCTTCATATTCATTGCACTGTTCACTACAGGCATGCTAGAGAAACAACTCAACCCAAATATCCATCAACAAATGAATGGATAAAGAAAATGTTATACACACACATTATATATACACACACACATATAATTACACTGTATACATTTGTATACATATGTATACATATATAGAAAGAAAGGTCACCTACAGGTATATATGTATATATACATATATACAAACAATGGAATATTATTCAGCCATGAGAAGGAAGATCTTGCCATTTGTAACAACATGGAAAAGCATGCTGAACATTGTAAGTGAAATAAGGCAGTCACAGAACAACAAGTACAACATGATTTCACCTATCTGAAGTATCTAAAATAGTCAGACTCAGAAGCAAAGAATAAAGTGCTGATTGCCAGGGGTTAGGGGGCAGAGGTGGGGAAATTGGGACACTGTTGTTCAATTCAATTTCAGTTATATTCAATTATATAGTTTCAGTTATGTTCAATAAATAATTTCTAGAGATCTTCCATATAGCGTAGTACAATATAGTTTACTATATTAGTAATGGTTTACTTCAAAATTTATATACTTACACAAAAATGAACAAAACCAAAGAGACATAAGGAAACTCTTGAAAGGTCTTTTTATATTTATTACCTTGATTGTGGCATTCTGGCTGAACTTCCAAATTTTGGGTAAAGACATAAACAAAGAAATTCATGCCAAAGTACGTCATAATCAAGCTTCAACAACTTTAAGACAAAAAAAAAAAATCTGTAAGAACAGACAACTTCATTTTCAAAGTGTGAACTAAGAATTCTATCCAGAGAAACTAAGACAACTAATTCTACTCAGGTGAAACTAAGACATAGCCAATATCAGAACTAAGACAACTTATCATGAGCCAAATTTCTCTAAAAGAATAGCTAAGGAAGGTTCTTCAGTCAGTAAGACAATGCAGCAACAACAGGAATGAAGAAGGAACAAAGAAAAAGAGTAAAAATATGACTAAATATAATAAATTATACTTCTTTTACATTTGACAGCTAAAGCAAAAATTATAACATTGTCATAAATGGTTCTTAATGTATGTAGAAGAAATATTTAAGATAATTTTATTAGATTAAGTTCTGCAAATACAAAAAGGAACTCTCATATGTAGAGTACTAAATGACTATTTCTGAAGCACAGACAAAAAGAAATTACCAACTATGAATATACTGTCAAAGAAAAATTCTTGTTAAAATAAAATTTAATTGACTACAAGTTTCATTAATCCAAAATAAACACTCACAATTTTAAATTATTTTTATCTTTCAGACTTGGGAAGCCGCCTTAGCGAAGGTTGCCAAAGCATGGGCAGACAAGTGCAAATTTGAACACAACAGCTGTTTACCAAAACAATATGGATGCCATGCAATGTTCCAATATATTGGAGAAAATATCTGGTTAGGTGGATTGAGAATATTTTCACCAAAATTTGCTGTTAACTCTTGGTATAATGAAACTGCATTTTATAATTTTGATACGTTATCATGCTCCTCAGTTTGTGGCCATTATACACAGGTGAATATTTGACATTTTATTAATTAGTTCTTACTTATGCACATTTCAGTTACAATGTTATTAGCATTTCCTTTGAACTTCTTTTTTTTTTTTTTTTTTTAGATTTATTTATTTATTTATTTATACAAGCACTGGGTACAGTCAGAAGCACGGGAGGGTTAGAGAGTTCACCAGAGCCAGAGCAGGGAGCAGAGCTGGCAGAAGGACCCAAGTGCACTGCTGGGGGAGCGTCGGGCTGCAGGAGAGGTCTGCATGCCATGCAGGACCCTCTTCTGGTTGCAGAGGCTACAGGCAGCTTCGCAACGCAGTGCTCAACCGCTGCACCACTGGGGAGGCCCACCTTTGAACTTCTTTTGAGTATCTGGAAAACTACCTTCATTGGGAAGATATTTTTACTGGGAATAGAACTCTATATAGTGAGTTTGTTTTGTTGTTTTTTTTAACATTGAAAATGTTATCCCATTGTCATTTCACTTGTATTGTTTCAAATGAGAAATCTATAGTAATTCTTTTATTTATTCCTTTGTATGTTGTCTTTTCAATCCGATTCCCTTTAAAATTATTCCTTTATCATAATTCTCGAGCAATTTCATAATAACACTGCAGTTTTCCTAATGTGTTTTTGTTTTTATTTTGTTTTGTGCTACAGTTGACTGAACTGTTTGGAATGGTAGGTCGCTAATTTAAATCGAATGTGGAAAAATGTTGGCCATTGTTTCTTGAAATATTCTATTGCTCCCTCTGCTTCCTCTCTTCCCAAAGTCGTTACCCATGAAGAAGGCCACTCAAAATCTCCAACAGCTGATTGATGCTCTCTTTTCTGAGTCCTTTTTTTTAAAGATTTATTTATTTATGCATACAAGAACTGGGGTACTGGCGAGAGATGAGGTAGGTGAGAGGAACAACCAGAGACAGAGTGGGGAGCAGAACAGACAGATCTACGGAAATACACTGCTGAGGGGAGCAGCGGGCAAGGCAGGAGAGATCTGCTGCTTCAAGTGGGTTGCTCCCTGGCAGGGCAAAGGATGGAATTCCCAGGGGATGGAACTCATGCTGCAGTGGTGACAGTGGCAGTGGCAACAGCTTGATAGCACTTCTTTAACCCCTGCACCACCAGGGAGGCCCCTTTTCTGTGTCTTTATCTTAAATTTCACTAACCTTTTCTTCTGTAATTTTAATCTACTGAAAATGACTTTTTGTTTTCCATGTTGAAGTTTGTATCTCTAAAAGTTTGGTTTTTGTCTTTTTTATATTGTCAATAACTATATCTAGTATGTTTAATCTTTCATCTATCTGGTAAAGCATATGATATACAGTTGTAATAATGATTTTGTTTTCCCTGCTAACTCTAGCACTTATGTTAGTTCTGGGTTATTTCCAGTGGCTTCATTTTTCTTCTTCATTATGGGCCAAAATTTTCTATCTTATCACATTGGGTTTTTCCTTGTTGGATGCTGGCCTTATTTATGTACATGAAAATGTTCTTGAAGTGTCTTCTGGCATACAGTTATCTGGAATTTGTTTGATCCTTTTGGCTCCTGCTTTTAAAAAGTGTCAGGTGAAAGGAAAGTATTTTTTATTCTGCAGTGAATTATCTACCAGTGAGGTAAGCTTTTTCTGTATTGTCTCCCAAAAGCCCCAGATATTATGAGAGCTTCCTGCTTGCTGCTGGTAACAAGCTTATTCCTGGCCATGCAAAAGCCTCAGTATTGTTTCCTCCTGTTTTTAGAAGAGGTTCTTTCCCAGGTTCTTTCCCAGAGGTTCTTTCTAGATTAATTTCTTCACGTGCAAGCTCTAGTTAGTGCTGTGGTGATGAGGAACATCTGTAATCATTACATTTACCTCACATCTCCAGTATTACACTCTCTAATCTCCTACCTCTCCAGTCTCCACAGACTGTCTCTCAACTATGTGAATCCATTAAGCTCCTCCTGGCTTCCCCACACCCCACCCTCAACAGCTATGTCCTACAAACTCTCTCAAAGAAGTAAGCTGGGACAACTGTATAGCTCGTATTCTTTTCTGCTAACACTCAAGTAGTATTATCATTTGTTACCTAATATTCACTATCTTGAAAAAGATTAGTTCTTATAATTTTGGTAAGAAATAGAATTCACTATTTAGCCAAGCTAATCCTAAACATGGCATTGAGCTCATAGGAAAGTCCCTTCAAACAATGTTGATAGCTAACTTTCTTTTCCAAACTTACTCACCTGTGTAAGCTGAGCTAACATTATTTTTTGTTTTGTTTTGTTTTTTGTGGGACCCTCGCCAGTGATCTGGGATCGCACTGGTGCTGCAGAGGCTGCGGGAAGCCTCGCAAACCAGCACTCAACCGCTGCACCACCAGGGGAGGCCCAACGTTTAGTGTTTTAAATCAAGTCGTTTTTGCCAGAGGTGCAGTGAACAAAGAAAGTAGCAGCTCTCGTACTCCCTTCAATTCACTCTTTGCCCAAAAAACAGGATATTGTAAATCTGGAAACCCTTCTGAGGATAGACATTTGCAAAGAATATATTTTGGTCATTGCTAGAAAATGAAAGAATAGAATCAAATGTTAGGTGTCCTAATAACAAGCAGAATGCAACATTCCTAATATGGCATCAAGGCCGGGTCACAAGCTTAACACAGTCCCTTGTCTTCACTTTTATTGCAAGAAAAAAAGGAACGCTACTCCCTTTCTCCTAGCATTGCTACATCAGAAACAGAAGTTCATTCCTCAGGGCTAATTTACACATATGCTTAAATAACTTGGAGTGGGTGAGTTATTCTCATTATTGCAGCTACTACGTCTTGCTTAGTATTCTAAACAAAATGAGCTAAAGGTTTCTTTCATTTACCATCCACAGAGGTTCATATTGAAGTAATAACCAATGTTCAACCCCTTCAATGAAAGCAATACGTATTAAACTTATATATAGTCAATATTTTTACCATTCCCAAAGCAAAAAAAAAAAAAGAATAATGATTTAAATATATTAAACAAATGGGATTTCATAGTGTAGTCAGTTATTCATGAACCAAAATTTTAAACATTGGTTTATTTTTTAAAATATATAAACTTGAAGCTATACAATTTATTCATATTCTAAAACATCACAATGGAAAGGGATTTTTAAAGAATCTAGCTTAATTTGATTTTATTAAGTGGGAAATTAACTCAGAATTCATCTGTCACCATGGTTAGTTGCAAAATTTTGTTGCAAAACTCTGTTCATTGTACTTTTGTTGCAATCAAAGAGATATCAAAATATATTTTGGAAAACTGGCTAAACCCACACCATGGGAAATAATTACTAAGAGATCAGTTTATAAGATACGTTTTAATATATTTTCCAAGTTGAAAGATTTATGTTATCAAAATTTATATTAGTTTTCCTTGGATTTCATTTTCCAAATGGAGTAAATCAGCATTTTTTTTAGGGGGAGGGGAAATGAAGAAAAAAATATGCCATTGTCACAAAGAAATAGTAATATTCTTCACTTCTTTCTCTCTCTCCCCGTAGCTCCTTTTCCTAAGAAGTCTTTTTACTTTGCATGGCACTGTTATTCTTTGCAACTAGACAAATTAGAGATTCACCATCTCCATGGCAGACATGTTTTGTCAATAAACAATATATTCTTATCTGTCTTCTATTTGTCTCTTATGATTTAACAAAGATAAGAACATGGTTAAGACCAAAATATAGTGGGGGCCTCCTTGGTGGCGTAAGAGGTTAAGCACAGCACCATGAAGCTATCAGCAGCCACTTCAGCCAGGAGGGTGAGCCACATGGTACAGCAGACCTCTCCTGTCTGGCCCACTGCTCCCCTCAGCAGTGTAGTTCAGTCAGTCTGCCTGTTCTGCTCCCCACTCTGTCTCTAGTGAATCCTCTCACCCCCCGCCCCATACATCTGGCCTGTTTTTGTGTGCATAAATAAATAAATTTAAAAAAAAACACAAAATTTTTAATGCGATCATAAATATATTCTTTCTGAGAAAAAGAAATAAAGTCAATTGTTTATAAGCTGTTTTTAATATTGCTGATATTTATGCCCATGGATAAAATTAAAATATACATCTCATAAAGCATCTAGAAGAATTATTGTTGTTTATTATAGATAATATACTCCATTTGATTTATGAGAATAGGAATTTATCAATAAGGAAAAACTAGTGAAGTAACTGTCATGAGAGAGAGAGTAGCCTTCACAAAATAATTGTTCTAAGTCAAATAATAGATATTGATGTACATTCATTTTTTCTAGTATGACAATATTATTCCTGTTTTTATAATGCATTAATTGGCATAGAGTTATTTTGGTATTTTATTTTAAAATTCCTTTCATTATAGGTAGTTTGGGCCAAATCAAAGAGAGTTGGTTGTGCAATTTCATTATGCCCTAACTTGGGAAACGATCAAACATCAATATTTGTATGCAACTATGCACCTCCGTAAGTTATTTGCAATCAAAATATATTTTCAATTGATGTTAAAATATTTTTAATTTATGTTTCAATTAATGTTTTAAATACATATTAAGAATCATTTCCCAAAGTAAGATCTTATACTAAAGAGATAATATATTATTTATAAAAGAAGTCTGCCTTTACATTGCTAATCAAAAGAAAGAGATCAAAATAGTAAGTGATAAGAGAATGTTACATGTGTAAAGAATTATAACTGTTATGAAACATTTAAACTTGAAAATGGAAGACACTGCTAAATTGAAAAAAAGAGATAACACAAAATATATCGCCACAGTAGTAGCTAAATAGTGGAATACAAAATAGGTTGGCAGAGGCTTCTCTAAGAAAACATAACTTGGAATGAGTCAATTATTTAGAAAGGTGGTGAAAAGCACCTTCCTCTAAGAACAGAAGTCCATAATTTTAATTGCCTTTCTGATAATTGTACATGTAAATGGAAATACAATATAAACCTAAAAAGACGTTCCAAAAATGAAATTCTGGAACTCTATTCCCAATAGAGCTGTACAAGGAAAAAAAAAAGATAAAATCAGTTAATAATCCAACTCTTTAACAAAAATTAAAAAGGATAAAATTTACAAAAGATGAAAACAAAGTCAAAGAATAATTATAAAGAACTGGCAAGCAAGAGCTAGTCAAAATTGGTGTGAAGAGGTACGTGTGTGTAAATATCTTTCTGAATATTTTTTTCATCCTCTCTTAGAAGCAAAAACAAGAACAACAAATTAATAGTCTTAAAGTTTGGAGCAGAGTACAATTTTTATAAATACTAGAGACTGAAGAACTACTAAATTCTTATTATCATCTAAAATAAAATACAGAGAGAAAAGACTCCACAATTGATGTAAAGAACATCAGTTGGCTATGCGACAACTTCAGTGGAAATTAATACTCTGAAAGAGGTGGGGCCAAAAAATATTTGAAGTAATTTTTCAAGCTCTCAGAAAATTATAAATTCACAGATTCAAGAAGCTAAACAAGTCAGTCACAAGAAGCACGAAGAAAACTATACAGGGACTCCCTGGTGGCGCAAGGGGTTAAGATACAACCTATGAAGCTATCCACAGCCACTGCAGTATGAGTTCAACTCCCAGCCAGGGAGCTACCCACATGGTGCAGCAGACCTTTCCTGCCTTGCCCACTGCTCCCACTCTGTCTCTGTGAATCCTCTCACCCCCCACACCTCTGGCCTGTACCCAGTTCCTATATGCATAAATAAATAAATCTTTTAAAAAAAAACCTACACACATTCACCTGATAATAAAAAATTCCAAAGCCAGTAACAAAAGAAAAATTATAAATGCAGCTAAAGGACAAAGGCATGTTAAAAACAAAGGAGCAAAGATAAGGATGACAAGAGAGTTCTCACTGTAAGCAATGCAAGAGAGAAGACAGTAGTTTCTTAAACTATCAACTGAGACTTCTAGATCCTATGAAAATAGCTTTCAATAAAGTGTTTGCAAAGCACTGGGAGAGATAACTACATAGGTAAAAATGTAGGATATTTTTCATATTATTTTATTCTTTTCCAAAGATAATTATATAATGCTCATCATCAGGGAAATGTTAATCAAAAACAAAATTAGATATCTTCTATGAGAAAAGCCCACATCAAGAAGACCAGAAACAATGAGTATTGGAGAGGATTTAGGAGGGAAGGAAAAGTTGTGCAATATTGATGGGAATGCAAACTTCTCCAGCCTGTATGGAAAACAGTGTAAAGTTTCCTCAAAATATTCAAGGTAGGAGCCATTCTTACTGGAGTGAGGTAGTATCTCACTGTAGTTTTGATTTGCATTTCCTTGATAACTAGGGATGGTCAACAATTTTCATGTAATTGTTATCCATTTGCCTTTCTTCTTTGGAAAAGTGTCTTTTTTGCTCTTTTGCCCATTTTTTGACTGGGTTGTTTGCTTTGGTTTTGCTGTGTTCTGTAACCATAGAACTGAGGCAGGGCTTCCTTGCTCCTTCTCCCTGGCCTGGTTCCACCTGCCTGGGAGTCCCACTTGATTTCTGTTCATTTTTTCCATAATAAACTTTCATACAGCAAAGGAAGGGACAGGAGGGGTGGCAAATTAGGCATGGTAAGAACACAAGGGAATATGGTGATGGTTCATGGGGGATAAGATGACAGGAAAACTATGGGGACTACAATGATGCAAGAAAAAATTTAATTAGTAAAAAATTAATTAAAAAATTTAAATGTAGACCTACCATATGATCCAGCAATTCTACCTAAAAAATATAAAACCACTAATTCAAAGGGATATAAATCTGGCAAAAAGCATGTACACAGAAAACTACATAAAGTTCAAGGGAGAAATTAACAATGACACAGATAGATATACCTGGTTAGTGGGTTAGTAGACTCAGTATTGTTAAGATGCAATTTTTCACTGAATTGATGTACAGATTCAATACAATCACAGTGAAAATCCTAGCAATCTTTTATTAATGAAATCAGTAACCTGATCATAAAATTCATGTGAAAACACAAAGCCAAAACAACTCTGAAAGATTAAATTTGAAGGACTAACACTATTGTTTTCAAGAATTATTAAAGGTAGAATAATCACATTAAGAAATTTATGTAAAGTTAGACCAAAAAAATCAGTGGAATAGAATACAGAGTACAGAAATAAACCCACCTATGATTTACCACATACTTTCAATTGATTTTACATAAATGCACAAAGCCAATGAAGCGGAAAAATTTTTTTTCAATAAATGATATGGAAGAATTTATCATGCAGATATAAAAAAAGAGAAATAAACTTGGATCTATACAACATATACTCTTCGCAAATGAACCCAAAATGGATCACACACCATGTCAAACTAAAACTAAAAAACTTTTAGAAAACATAAATAAAACTTGTGTCACCTTAAATTTTTAGCTTAATATTTTGTCACCAAATATTTTTAGCTTCCACATCAACAGCATTATCCACAAAAGAACAAATTAACAAATTGTATTTTATTAAAATTAATAGTTATTACTGTTCAAAGACACTGGTAAGAGAAGCCACAGACTGGAAGGAAATCTCTGCAACACATCTATATCAAGTCAAGGACTTATGCTGAGAATACATGCAATCCCTAACTTATGATTGTTCAAGTGACAATTTTTTTACTTTAATGTTATGAAAGCCATATGCATTCAGTAGAAACAATATTCAGATTTTGAATTCTGACATTTTCCCAGACTAGCAATACACAGTTATTATATTTTCTGATCAAGCAGAGCCTAAGCTCCCAGTCAGCCACATGATCACCAGGGTAAAAAAGGGATGTGGCCTCTCTCCCACTTGGGGCCTCTGTACCTGTTTGTATGGCCTCTCTCTGCACCTGTGTGTGTGTGTTTGAAAGAATTGGATAAGGCACCCTGCATGACTGCCTTAAGGCAATGGCCCACATCACAAGGCAGCCAGAGATACCTAGGAAACCATTGACCAATTGTGTAGCCATGGTCTGAGGTGCTCTGGGAGTAGCTCAGAAATTACACCAAGAAACTGCATGGGAAGTCCTCTCTGTATATGTCATTTGTCCTCCTGTTCCCCATAAAGTTGACTATTCTTTGTCTTCCCTGGGCCCTGCTGCTCTTGCCATTGTCACATAATCAATCATGATTGTCTATTACTGCTAATAAATAGCAAAAGAGCTGCCCACTGAGCAGCAGAGTCTTGCCTTGCAAACCTGTCCCACGACAGGTACCTGCTGGCACATTCCCGACCCAACTGAGGGGAACCCCATGATATAGTGTTTGTTGGCTTTTTTTTTTATGTTGTTTCCTGGATATTGTGTTATATTTTCAATGCTTCAAACATTCTTCAGGTTTACTGTGCTTTCAGAAGTATATGATAATGTGAGAATGGATTCAACCATTCTGTTTTTCACTTTCAGTACAGTAGCCAATAAATTACATGAGGTAGGCAACACTTATTATTTTGTGTTAGATGATTTTGTACAACTGTAGGCTAATGTAACTGTTCTTAGCACACTTAAGATAGGCTAGGCTAAGCTATGATGCTTGGTTAAGTGTATTAAATGCAGTTTTGGGCCTCCCAGGTGGCGCAGTGGTTGAGCGCTGGGTTGCGAAGCTGCCCGCGGCGTCTGCAGCGCCGGTTCGATCCCCGGCTGCTCCCCGGCCACCAGAGGAGGGTCCCACATGGCGCGCAGACCTCTCCTGCCGCCCGCTGCTCCCCTCAGCAGTGTACTTCGGTCCTTCTGCCTGCTCTGCTCCCCGCTCTGGCTCTGGTGAATTCTCTCACCCTCCCGGCTTCTGACTGTACCCAGTGCATGTATAAACCAAACAAACAAACAAACAAATAGATAAATAAATAAGACATGCCTCTAGAAAAATTAAAAAAAAAAATGCAGTTTTAACATAGGGTATTTTCAACTTACAATAGGTTAATTTTATGTAACCCCATTGTAAGTTAGGGAGCAACTATACAGGAAGAATGCTCAAACTCAAGACAACTTAAAAGCCAGTTTTTTTAAAACTGGACCAAAAATTAACAAAGAAGATATGCAGGTAACAAATAAGCACATCAAAAAGAGTTCAATATCATTAATTATTAGGGAAATATAAATTAAAGCCACACTGAATATTATTAAAAAAAGAAATAAAACTGCCACACACTGGCCATTCCAAAACCCAAGGAGAATGTGGAGAGACTGGAATTCTCACATGCTACTGAGGAAAGCTAAAGTTTTACAACTGCAATGTAAAAACAATATGGTAGTTTCTTAAATAGTTAAACATACATGGACCATATCCATGGTGCATTCCACTCCTAGGTATTTGTGCAAGGAAATGTATGTCCATATAAAAACTTACATATGATTGTGCAAAATGTGCCTAGTAAAAAATAATAACAGTACAAAACACAATGAAGCAAAAATGGACAATTATAAATCAGAGACATCCTGCAGGGCAAGAGGAGGGAGAGTAATGAGAGGGAGGGAGGGAGGAGTAAAAGGAACTGAGGTGGTGGTGCATGGTGCATTAGTGAAGGAAACTCTATGGGGACTACATCTGAGGGGGTGGGGGGGCAGCAAATATTGTTTAAAAATGAGCAATAATGTAAAAAATAAAAAGTAAATATATTTTAAAAATGAACAATGGCGTAAATTTATATAAATTATATATAGAAATTTTAAAAAAATTCCTTGCTTAGTAAAACTGGCACCTACCCCACCCTCCCAAAAAAAAAAAAAAATGTGCCTAGTAACTTTATTTGTAATATGCAACTACTGGAACAACCCAATTGTCCATCAGCACATGAACGGATAAATAAATTGTGGAATTTTCTTTAATTCTAAATACTAATTTTAGTATTTCCTTAATATTACTCATGTTACTAATGTTTTTCTTTATGTACTCTAGGTAAGTAACATTTTTTAAGCCTTCCACAGACACAGATGGAAAATAAGGCATTTGCTAAAATACATCCACTTATATTATTGAAAAGCAGGCATAATAGCTGTAAAATCTTTTCGATACCTCACCAAATAGAGCTAATTAAGGACTGTGATATTGTATTTTTAATTTTAGATTAAACCATAAGTTTTCATTTGCAATTTAAATTTTGTTTATTCCATTTTTTAAATCAAATAGTAATAGTGATTGCAAAATCTTTGTGACTGTCACATTAATAATTACATTGGGTTCACATCTAATTTGTGTCCTAAAGGATATTCAAGAATATAACTGCCACAAGGAGTAGGGACATCCAGTCAGGAAGAGTTTTAAGAGTCCAGCAATTTCTGCTTAAATAAATTGTGACAATGTTGTTCTTTTCTCCTTTCAAAACTCATGACTTAGTAACTAAAACAATTTGCATTAATGCATGCACAAAATTAGAGAAATTAATATCTATATGGGCTAATCAATCTTTCTTTTTTGCAGAGGAAATTATCCAAATACGCCCCCTTACACTAAAGGAAGACCCTGCTCTATGTGTGAAGGAAACGATACTTGTGTAAACAATCTCTGCAGCAAGCAAAAAGGAAAAAAAATAAGCCTAACATTCTATTTGGAAAGCAAATCTTCCATAAATTCATTGTATTTTAAAATTTGGTTCAAGTTTTTAGATTATAGTCAAAATTTGATTGCTACTTTATAATGACATAAACCATTTGTCATAAATATCATATTTAAACTCAGATAATCCCTCTCAGACTAAAGAGGAGAAAGGAGTGAGGTAAAACTATAATCTAGTTTACTCTATGCCCGAAATAACTATTGATTGAAATGTTTCTTATTTGTATTTGTGTCCATTCACCTCCTTTTATTAGATATTATTAAAATAGTGGCTCACTCAGAAGTAATACAGTAATTTATATACAAATTAATTATGGTTTAAAACTAATAGTTTTCTCTTCCGTTATCAGCCTTTGTTCCTCAAACTAAAGATAACTTTTTAAAGATAAATATATAAATTCTTGACTGAGGACAGTGAAGTGGATGAAGAGATGATTTGAAAATTGTGAAAAAAGAGAAAAGAAGTGGTGACATGAAAGACAGACACAAAAAGAATACATATTAAATTACTCACTTCATATAAAGTTCAAAATCAGGCAAAACCTAATCTAGCTGTGGAGTCAGGTCACAGTTTCCTTTGAAGAGAAAAGAGGGATTACTAATTAGAAGACACCAGGATTTTCCAGGCCTATGTTTTGGTTAACTTGGTGTGTTCACTTTGTAATAGAAAAGTGTAATAAAAAGATCATCATAACAGGATTTATCAGTTTTCCCACTTATGAGGTATCCATGTTTGTATTCATGTTGTATTTCAATTAGAGAATGAATTGGAAGTATGATCCCTCTAATTTCAGATTCTAATTGAAGCAGTATAAAAAATACATTGTATACATCCTATACGGAAACTCTGTTTTCCCATCAAAGCGATCTAAAATTAACAATAATATACTCTTTTTATTTTATTTCCCCTTCCCAGTATCCAAGACACTGACATTTCACCTGAATTACTGTAGTCTCCCATTTCATTTCACTCCCTGCTCTATGCTAAATATGAAGAAAATCAGGTCAGATCACTTTTTCTCTTAATTCCTCAATTGCCTCTTATTGCAATTATAGAAAAATCTGACTGCATTACATGGCTGGCAAGCCCAAGTGTGGTCTGGCTCTTCCCCCTCTCTCTGAAAATTTTTATTAACCTTCCTTTGATATAATAAGCTACAACATCACCACCCTCAAATATACAAACCTTTTCCTCTATCTCCAGCATCTGAATCACTTGTGGGTCTATTTCTAGTTTTGAGAATGTTATGTTTAGTTTTCTCTTGATTGTAATAATATGCCCAGTTTCTTGGTATGGTGAATTGTCTTTAACTTCATCAACAATTCCTCCCATCAAGAAGTGGAAACTATTTCTCCTCCCCTTGATTTTGTCAAATTTAAGAGTGCTGACAGTTTTGACTTTTGCTTTGTCGGAAGCCCCCCAGCATCTCAAGAAATCCATGTTCTTCTGCTGGAGAGGTCGTGTGGAAATGAGTGTGATGTTTAATAGAAATATCTGGATACCCAAAACTCAACATTGTTTTCCAGGGACTTTAAATAAGAATGGCAGAATGTCAAAAATATCATTTTGCCAGTTTTAGACTTTTGTGCTTTCAATCTAAGAGGCATGCAAGAAATACTTGGTATGAAATTGTTGGCAGGACATTATTACAAAATTATAATTTTATAAATTTTTTGTAGTTTAGAAAACAAAGAAGCTTATAAACATCAAAGTGTACATCAAAATACTTCTGTATTGGTTCAATTATTTCTTCCCCTTAAAACTAAATTGAGCTCTGAACTGTTGTGTATGTTTGTATGTGTTTATGTGTGTTTGTGTTTTTTTATAGGAGGCGCAGACACAGATGCAAAGTGGAATTCAGCATCTCAGTGCATACCATATACAGCAATGTGCCTAATTTACAATCTTCTGAGGGTATTCTAATCAGCATGTATATGCAAAATAATTTCTCAGATATGACAATAAAAGAACAGTCTATGACAAAATATAACTTTCATCTGTTTAATTATCAAAACTTCTACACCCTTATCTGGTATCCAAATTTAATGTTTTTGTAATTCAAAAGGTGTAGCATAGCAGAAGTATAGCAGTAAAAAAAATCTTAATTTTTAATCATAATTTCAGATATAACAACAGTTCCATTCTCTAATATCCTGATTTATCATATTAATTACAGTAGATTAAAAAACATTTAAGATATCTTTTTATATGCCATTAGTTTCCTTAAAGAATACATATGATCAACATATTTCAGAAACAAAATGTTATTAAGAAAAGTTGTAGATAACAAGCAATACTGTATTATGGTCATAATCAACTAAACTCAAAAAGGAAATGTTAATATTTGAAAAGTAAGCATATGTTCTGAAAATTAAAATCACATTCCTTGAGGATATTTTATTTTTAAATATGCTTTGTGTAAAATAACAGGGTGCAGATACTATGGCCTTTAAAACCTATACAAAATTATCTGTAGTGTGGTTAGTGGTTAGTAACATTTCCACAAAGCAAAGAATTAGTCAGTTTTAGCATTTCTTTTGTCTGAAGAACAAATTTTAAAAACCCAAACAATTCAATTAATCCAGTTTCAAAAACCACTTACACTGAATTGTTGACTCCTGTGAACTAAGTCATCTAAATTGTTTTCTTCTCAACTAAAGTAACCACCATCTTCCCTCAGCTATAATTTTTTTTTTTAGATCCATCTACACAAGAACTGGGGTACAGGCCAGAGCTGTGGGAGGGTGAGAGAATCCACTAGAGACAGAGCATAAGATCTGAAACCATAAAATCCATAGAAGAAAACATGGATAAAACATTCCATGACATTGGCTTCAGTGATGTCTATGAAGACTCCAAAGGCAAGAGAAAGAAAACAAAAGCATGCAATTGGTACTACATCAAATTAAAAAGTTTCTGTACAGCAAAAGAAATTATCAATAAAAACAAAAGACCACCAACTGGATGGGAGAAAATATTTGCACATCATACATCCATCAAGGTAATATCCAAGATCTATAAATAATTCATACAGGGCCTCCCCACTGGCCAAGCGGGTTGAGCACAGCGCTGTGAAGCAGTCTGCAGTCTCTGCAGTGCAGGTTCGATTTCCAGCCGGCCAGGGAGCAACCCACATGGCCCAGCAGACCTCTCCTGTCTCACCCGCTGCTATCCTCACAGTGTATTTCAGTCAGTCTGCTTGTTCTGTTCCCCACTCTGTCTCTGGTGAATCCTCTCACCCCTCACACCTCTGGCCTGTACCCCAGCTCTTGTATGAAGAAAGAAAAGAAAAGAAAAGAAAGAAAGGAAGGAAGGAAGGAAGGAAGGAAGGAAGGAAGGAAGGAAGGAAGGAAGGAAGGAAGGAAGGAAGGAAGGAAGGAAGGAAGGAAGGAAGGAAGGAAGGAAGGAAGGAAGGAAGGAAGGAGAGAGAGAAAAAGAAAGAAAGAAGGAAGGAAGGAAGGAAGGAAGGAAGGAAGGAAGGAAGGAAGGAAGGAAGGAAGGAAGGAAGGAAGGAAGGAAGGAAGGAAGGAAGGAAGGAAGGAAGGAAGGAAAGAAAGAAAGAAAGAAAGAAAGAAAGAAAGAAAGAAAGAAAGAAAGAAAGAAAGAAAGAAAGAAAGAAAGAGTTCTACAAGATCCCATTTTCTGAGAACCACCATTACTAGCAAGTGCCAATTTAATACTCTGACAAATAGTTCTTCAAAATCAGACAACATAATTCTATAACAATTTCTTTTCATGTATTCTGTAACACATTTCAATTTATCTGATTTGAGGAAACATATGCTTTTGTATGAATGACACATCTGAAGAAGTCATAGTATAATGTTTAAAATCAGAGGCTATTTTAATTATTAATGAAAAAGTTAAATGAGAAATCTAAGAAGATAATACAACATAAAGAAAAGTATACCCTATATATACAAATTAACCTTAGCCTATTGCAAACCACAAAGAATAAATGACATTTAATTTTCATAATGCAATAGTTAAGCTAATTGCAATAGTTTACTAAAGAAATTACTCCATATATAATGAAATGTCAGAGAATATGCCTAATACACGGGACTAGTAAAAGTGTCTAACATTTCCCCCTATAATTGCATTATTCTCTTTATCTTGTGCTTTAAATGAGCAATTTTCAAAGTTTAACAACACTACATAAAAAAGGAAGCCCATTTTTCAACACTTGCCACCACCACCCCCAGCAATAGGCTCCGGTTATACTAAAACTCTTAGCCTATTACAAGCTTTCCCTTTGTTTAAAATGTGTTGTTTGGGCCGCGCTGTGAAGCTCTCCACAGCCTCTATAGTACTGGTTCGATCCCACCCGGCCAGCAAGGGTCCCACATAGCATGACAGACCTCTCCTGCCGCGCCCACTGCTCCCCTCAGCAGTGTATTTCAGTCAGTCTACCTGTTCTGTTCCCTGCCCTGGCTCTAGAATCCTCTTACCTTCCGCTCATCTCACCTGTACCCCAGATCTTGTGTAAATGAATAAATAAATTAAAAAATAAAATAAAATAAAATGTGCTGTTTCACCTGTGTGCTTCACCTTCTTGATATCATATTCTCTAGAAAGACCTCCCTGATCCTCAAAAAGAGTTTTGCACCGAACATGCTGCAAAAGTGTCTTGATTTTGTATTTATCTCATGGAATAAAAGTTACCTATGTACTAGTTCTCTGAACTGTAATCTACTTGGAAAAAGGGTCTGTGTCTGGTCTTGCCGCCTGGCCTTTCCCAACTACCTAACATATTGCCTAGTAAATACTTACTAAAAGAATAAGGGCATAAATGAAGCCATCTTTTCAGACCTACTGCTTTTAACTTGTATACAACATAGATCATTTTTCAAAGCACATTTAAGATTTTTTGGCCAACAGTTGAAATGCTTTCTTTGTAGCAAAATTCTGTCCCAGTATCAATGACTTTGAGTATCTCTTTGATGCTATTAAATACAATGTTATAAAGCAAAGCACATGTATTCCCAAAAAACAAATTATTTTATTTTGTGTCTAGATGGTATATTCTTCAAAGCAAGCTTTTTTTGAGCAAAAGGTAAAAACACCAGGTCATTGAAAGAAAGACATGAACACAAAAATGAATTCAACCTTGTTAGGAACAGGACAATTAGTCAGATAAATGAATCCTGATATTCAGGCTATTATACAGTACTAGTGAGAGAAGAAATGGATATATTTCAACCTTATGAGAATCAATGATCACTAGTATATCCCCTAAATGCTGAGCTTTTTATTCTTCCATTTATTTTGTGGATTAGATAAGTAAGTAAGCAAAAAATCTCAGTTAATGAGGAAGTCCTTTTTAGAGAGAATATTTTCTTGTTGATCGTAAGGAAAATAATAGGATGCGACCTGCATCAAATTTCCAACAAGTAAGAAGGGGAAAAAATAATGGAATTTTCGTCAGTATCGCTGAAGAATGACCATTTCCTCTTCCATAACTAGAAGGTTCCTTTAATAACATGTTAATAACTTAGCAATTGACATTTAAAAATGGCTCATTAATAAACGGTGACACAGCATTTGATGGCAGAAATCCACCCTGAATAACATTGAGCTACATTAGCTCAGTGAAAAGCCTGCACCCACTTAACTTACGCCTCTTTGGCTAGACAGTTAAAAACAAGCTTTTACCAGCCCGCAGTTCTGGCTCTGCTCCAACTTCTCGCTTCTTCTCCTAGGCAAGCACCGCCGCGCGCCTTGGCAGGGCACCCGGGCCGGCGTGCGCGTGACCACGGCCTGTCTGTGGCCGGTGGACCATGGAGGCCCTAAGGTGGTCAGCCCGGGAGTGGGCCGCCCCGTCTCACCTACTGCCGCGAGGGGGCGTTTTGAAGCTGTGGCTCTTTGAGTTCTGGCTATTACTTCTGGGTTCAGGTTTGAACGAGGGATTCTTGCCTGATGAAGAGGATGTGGACTTTATCAATGAGTACGTGAACATCCACAATGAGCTCCGGGGCCAAGCCAATCCCCGACCGTCTAACTTGCGCTTCATGGGTGAGGTCCTAAGGGTCTTTGCCCCAATTTCTGATAACCTTTGTCACTATAGACCCTAGCTCTCCGCCTCGGAAAGTCTGGGCCACTGATCTTTAGGGTCAAAGATCACAGAGAACTTCACTTTTAGCTTGGGTTTTTCTTTATTCAAGTTTGAACAAAGGAATTTGGAACTATCTTATATGTACACCATTATGGAAAACAGTGAAGAAAGTTGCTTAGGAACTTGGATATGAGATTTAGCTTTCCAGATTTAAATGCAGGCTCCAAAATATACTGGTATTAAGTAGCTGGAAGTAAGTTATTGAACTTATTTGTGCTTTAGTTAATTTCTTTGTGAAACCAAAAGAGTAATAATAATGTATAGGGTTATTGTGAACATTAGGTGAAATAATGAACAAAAATACTTAGAATAGTGACTGTAAATAGTAAACATATGATGTGTAAACAATATGAAAATCTAATAGGCTATTACTAGTGGAATGCTAACATAATATGCAATCTATAGTATTCAGTATCACATAGAGTTTGTAAAACATTGGATTGGTGCAATTGGCAATTGTGCCAATTTGGAATAGTATCTCCAAGTGAAAACCAAAAGTTAACAAGCCAATTATATCAGAGTGTGTGTGTGTGTGTGTGTGTGTTATGATTATAATAGTGCAAGGGAAAAATATCATAAAGTACCCATTTTAAACATTTCTGATGTTTGATGTGTGTGTGTATATACAGGTACAAAGCAGTTGTTTTAACAATGATATTATGAAGGCCAATTTTGCTTATCTTCTATAATATATTTTCTATTATTTGTTTATAATCTATGAAAATAAAATAATCTAAGGGAATCTTGGTATGGTGTGGGTTCCTATGAGCTGAGCACTCACAGGCAACTGTGACCTATTTCCTATGTGCTAATCACAGCAGAGCATTCTTTGACTACCTACAGGAGTGTAGTCCTTATCAGGAGGCAGGCCCGGGACCACCCTAGGCTGCTCTTGATCTGATTACGTGACTGTCTCCATGGTGGTCTCAGATAACTCTGCCTGTGATAACATCATACTTTGCTGATGCAAATATCTCTTGACTCATGATGTCCCCTTCCCTGTCCCTCATAAAACTTTGTCTCTCATTCCTCCACCCTCCAATTCCTTTGACTCCAATTCCACCCTCCCAACTTTATTCCTCATACAACTGTCACATGATCAGCTTTTACTGGCCTGTGTGCTTTCAATAAGTGGCACAAGAACTTCTGCTCAAGTAGCAGAGTTTTGCCTTGCAAACCTGCTCCAAGACTGCTTTGTCCCTCATGGTGTTCTCACCCCAAAGCCTGAAATTTTTGCTGCTACTTTTTAGATATACTGTAACATATGACCACAATATTTTGGTTTTACAACTTAATTTGTTGATTTTATTGATTTTTTATGTGTTTTGTTCTTGTTCTTGTGATTAACTATAAACAGTGGACTCAATGAGACTCTAATGATAAAGGCACACATTTCTGGGGACATAGACTATCCCTGGTAGTCTAACAGTAGACAATCAGATGACAAAATTTAGGTTTTACTTCTTATTTTACTCCTCACAATAGTTTGCATATAGTCCGTGTTCAAAAGATAGTTCTTAGATAAATATTTCAAATGATTACTATGTAAGAAAAGACTTGAGATTAAAAATACATATTCTGAAAAGATTACATGTAAGAGTATACTGTTTTGAACAGACTACAAGATTATTATAATCATTTGCATCATCTAACAATCTGATTTAATTATAAATATATGCATAGTCCTTTCTCTCAAGGTGTAGTAGTTTGATTTATGATTATCTCCAAAAACTTTCCCTGCATAGAAATTCTGCAAACAATTATCCATCTGCACAAATTTAAATGTGTTTTCCTTAAACTTAACTGTGAACACGCAAGGGAAATAATTTTGAGTACACACAAAAAAACTCATTACGTTGTTTTCTTTGCTTTTTGCATTTTTTTTAGACTTGGGATGTAGCTTTGTCTCGGACTGCTAGAGCATGGGGGAGAAAATGTTTTCTTCAGCATAATAGTCATTTAGAAGAAGTAAAGACGGCCCATCCTGTATTTAATGGTATTGGTGAAAATATTTGGGTCGGCCCTGAAAATGCGTTCACTGCAACTATTGCCATTAGAAGTTGGTATGAAGAGAGGAAGAATTATGACTTTGAAAATGACACTTGCAAATCAGAGTGTTCTAATTATCTGCAGGTATAATAATTTTTATACTATTAATTCAATAGATGTCTTCATTTGCTTTACTGCCAAGTTTTTATTGATGATGTTTCAATTTTATAAACAAACTTAACTGGTAAAAATTATCACTTCTAATAGAATAAAAATCTAAGCAGTTCTAAATCTTCAGATGTCTATAATTTCATCTATTATGTGAACCATACATTTAATCCTTTAAATCTAGTAAATTGGATCCCCTATCCAAAGGTGGAAGGTGTTTTTCTAAAAAGAATGTGCATTTGGAAAAGGAAGTAAGCAACCAGCAGACAAATTTTTTTAAAAATACTGACCATAAATATAAAGAAAAGATTTGGTATTTTTATGTTCAGTATACATACTACTAAATAACTGATTGATTAAAATATTTTAATTCAAATTAATAGTTTTATTTCCCTGCCTCAGGTCTAACAATTTACCCTGTCACTTTATACTCTTTTGAACCATTTTTTATTTCCTATATATGCACTAATTATTTTACATATCACCCTCTTCTGTTTTTTTTATTCCCCAATTCTATTCTCCTAGACACTTTTGTTTACAACATTTGACTTCACATTAACTGTTGTAGACATTCTACTCCCTAGTCTTTTAATGCATCACTGTTTCTTTAAGAATCACATGTTTAAAACCACTAAGGTTGTGGTAAAGAGAAAAGGAAAAACCAAAATGACTCCTGTCTCTTCCACAGAGCTTAACAAACAAGTATTTTTTTTCACTTGGAATTAATGGAAGTAGCCGTACAGAAAATTTCAAGAATACTTTCAGTTATTCTCATATTTTCACATATCAAGACTTGCTTTTCCTTTTATAGACCTGATCTTTTTTTTATTTTTTAAGAACAGCCCTTTCATTTTATAATGGAATTTCCTCCATAAGTGGAAAGAGAAATGTTAATAACATTCCATTACTCTCTATCATATATTTCTTTTCCCTCTCTTCTATAATCTTGGGCCTTTCTTCGCCCTTCTATTCACAACTTTTTTTCTTCCAAAATCATTCTCCTCTCTTTTCCCTTTTCTTTCTACCAATAACATAGAAGTTTCAGATACAACCTGAAGTTGAAAATTTATTCAGCAGGGATGCCTTCCTTTGGCTCTACAACATCATTCTGGGTTAGTGTTTCTCAAATTCTTTCTCCTATGAATACAGAATTGCCAAAACCTATTAAAATATTTCTCTAAATAAAGTTTTAAAACTTCTTCCCTAAATACATGACAATTTTCTACCTGCATCCAAATGAAGAATAATTTATATTCTCAAGCTGCTTGATTAAAGTTTTATGTGGATTGAATATACTATTGTTTATAGCATGCAAAATAAATGTTTGGAATTACATTTTATGTTTTCTCTGAAATTTTTATTTTAGGTTGTTTGGGATCTCACTTACAAAGTTGGTTGTGCTGTTACTGCCTGTCCAAGAATAGGACGTATTCAAGATGCAGCACTTTTCATATGTAACTACGCACCAGGGTAAGCAACTTAAAATAAAAATATATATATTAACATTGTATATTTTTCAATATTAAACTTTTCTAGGTTTCAATATAGTCTTCTAATGTCTCTGTGAACTATAAGTTAAATATAAGATATTAAAGATTGGATATTGAGATATTTTCAATTATATCTTGAAATGAGTCTTAATACGGGCATGTAACATGGGCATTTTGTATATAGACAAATCAATTACTTCCTAAAAGATTTTAACTTTAGTATTACTTCATAATCTAGCCTAATTAGCATAGGATTGTTAAATTATGTATTTTAAAATTAATTTCCAAAATAGATTATTCCCTTATTTAAAAAAGGCAAAAGAAAATAAGTTTGGATGTGCTATAATAGTTTCAGGAGTAGATCAGTCTTATTACTTTAAGGATACTTTTAGTTGACTATCCTTTAGAAGTTACATTAATAATTGGCACTAGTTTCACACATGTGAGCCATTATAATATCTCAGAGTTGAAATAGTACTTCAAAAGTCTTCTTGTCAAGTTTTCCATACAAAACTTGAATTATTTCCATTTTACTTACCATGCGAATATTCTCTATTTGAATACCTTTATGTGGTGAGAAATAACTACCTTCTAGAATAGCCTCCATGTCTGTCTGGAGGATAGAAAATCTAGCCTCCTAGTCTAGAAAATCTCAAGCTCTCTTTTGGCCAATATGATACCAGAAGTAGTAGCAGTATAATGTCCAGCTATGTGAAGAAATAGCCTAATTAGTATGTCAGATAAACAGGAAAAATTAAAAAACATGTTAGAACTAAGAATGCATTTCTGTTGATAAACTGCTTTCAAGACTAAACCCAAAAGAAAAAGAATATTGATTACTGACTGTATGTCCCTAGATAGGGACAAAAACCTAACCATGATCTAATTGAATTAGACTCAGAAAGGCCCTTCCTGCTGTAAAACTTTGCAGACTTTGAACATAGGCACCTCAAAACAAGTTTGGGAGAGTCATTGCAAATTTTTTTTTTTAAGATTTATTTTATTTATACAAGAACCGGGGTATAGGCCAGATGTGCGGGAGGGTGAGAGGATTCATCAGAGACAGAGTGGGGAACAGAACAGGCAGATTTACTGAAATACACTGCTGAGGGGAGCAGCGGGCAAGACAGGAGAGGTCTACCGCACCATGTGGGATTCTCGCCGGCTGGCCAGGATCGAACCCGTGCTGCAGAGGTTGCGGACAGCTTCACAGTGTGGCGCTCAAACGCCTGCGCCACCAGGGAGGCCCTGCAAAAATTTTTAAGCCTCCTTTCATTCCTACACACTAGAAGCATTGGAATGTTATCTATTATGTGGAGAAACTGGAAAATTGACTACCAATTAAAATTGAAAATTTAGACAGAGAACTAGGTACTGGCCGGAGAGGGAGAGAATGGATTCATTCATCTAAGGTACCATTATTCATTTATGTACTCGACATTTATGTACAATCTATCTCCTGTTCTATCTCCTAATAAGACAAAAAAATTGCTTACCATATTTAGTTTATAGTTTTAGAGGGAGATGATAAATGAACACATAAATAAATACTATTTACTTAGGTTGTGAAATATGCCATAAAATATATCGAAATAAACAAATAAATGATAGCTAAAATCAAATATAGATTTAAAAAAGAGGTGGCATTTGAGCTGAAAGTAATATGAGAAAAGAGTGGCTAAAGAATGTTTCAGATAGAAATAACAACATGTATAAAATCTCTGAACTTAGACTGAGTTTAACATGTTTGAGAAATAATAAATTGTGGTTCGAACTACTAGTGAGGTAAATTATGTGACAGCTTAACCAAATAGAAGATCACAGGAAATATGTAGGACTTGGGAATTTATTCTAAGTAATGGCAAAACCATTGGAAAATCTTTAACAAGGGTGTGATATTACATCTTTTTTGAAAAGAATATACAGACTCAAAAATATTAATCTGACTATTGTGTTGTGAATGGAATATAGGGAAAATAGGGTACAAAGTGGAAGCAAGAACTTGCTTCATAATAATTGTTTCTCTGATAGTACAGCTGTGGTATCATATATATGAGATATCATATATATATACACATATATATATATATATATATATATATATCCATACAAGAGCTGAGGTGTAGGCCACAGGTGCAGTGGCAAGTGGTGGTGAGAGGATTCACCAGAGACAGATGTGAAGCAGAACAGGAAGATCTACTGAAATATACTACTGAGGGGAGCAGCATGTGAGACAGGAGAGATCTGCTGCAGCACGTGGGTCAGCTCCCTGGCCAGGGATTGAACTGGTGCTGAAGATAACTTCATAGTGCTGATTTAATGATTTGACACCTTGCACCACCAGGGAGACCCACAGACTGTGGTATCTTGGATGAAGTTTAGAGCATACAGATTGGTTTTCTTTTATTACATACAAATTACCACAAACTTTGTGTCTTAAAATATAACCCATTTATTATCAAATAGACCTATAGGTTATAAGTTCAGGCACAATATACCTAGATTCTCTGCTTAGAGTCTCAAAGCCAAATCAAAGTATTGACTGAATTCTTTTTTTTTTTTTTTACTTTATCACTGTATTCTACAAAACATTTAAACAGTTAATACAAATTCTTTACAAATGCTTTTAAAAAATAGGAGGAAACTGTAATCAATTCATTTTATGAGGTCAGCATTACCCTAATATCCAAACCAGACAAAAGAGAGCACAAGCAAACATAACTATACATCAATGTGGATCCAAAAATTCTTAACAAAATATAACCAAACCAAGTCCAAAAACATAGAAAAAGAATAATATACCCTAAGTGGGACTAAGTAACTAAATTCTTATCTGGAATCTGCTTCCAAGGTCATTTAGGTTGTTAGTAGAGTTCAGTTTCATGTGACTATAGGACTCAGGTCCCCATTTCTTTTGTGAGTCCCAGCCAAGAATTGCTCTCAACTTCTAGAGCCTGTCCACATTCCTTGATGCAGTCTCCGACCATTTTCAAGTCACTAAAGACACATCAGATCCTTCTGATGTTTCAAATCCCTGGTTTATCTTCTGTGACCAGCCAGAGAAACTCTCTGTTTTTTAAGTTACCCAACTGATTGGATCAGGTCCACCTGGATAATATTTGTAATTTAAGGTCAACTATGCTATGTAGCATAATTAAACATGGAAGTAGAGCTCATCATATTCACTGACTTGGAATTATTCAAGGCCTATAAACATTGTATGGTCAGTATGAAGGTATTCCTGTGTTGGAGGCATAAATATTAATGACTGTTAAAGCTTCTTAATGGATTGACCCTTTGATCATGGACACTGTATAGCCTGGCATTTCTGGCTATCCAATATAGATAGTAACAGATACTTTTAATCTTGGAGAAAGAGGGTCCATTGTATTCTAGATCACTATGAAATTAATTGATTGGTTGACTAATATTTATATATTTATTTGTTTATTTATTTGCCTTTTCAGAGTTATTCCAGGCTACAGTTATCAGACATTATGATCACAGGGTGATTGGCCTGTGCTACCGGTTTTAAAGACAGTGTTTATAGTGAGTAGTTTTTGCATAGGTATAGAGGTAGAGGTCCTCTATCCCTTGGGTCTTGGGATAGGTAGGATAAGCTCTGTTTTTGTGTTGGAGGTGTTTCAGTGATAAAGGTTTAGGGCAGGAAAAGTATACTAGGACATAGGTAAATATGGCCAGATCAATTCTTACATTTTTGGAAGGCTAGTTTTCTAGCTGGGATCTGTGGCCTCTCTAACACTTGGGGCCTCTGCTCCTGTATATATGGCCTCTCTCTGCACCTGTGTATGTGTGAAAGAATTGGATAAGCACCCCTGCATGACCGCCTTAAGACAATGGCCCACATTAGGAGGCAGCCAGGGATGCCTAGGTTGTTGTTGACTGATTGTGTGGCCATGGCCTCAGGTGGTCTAGAAGTAGCTCAGAAATTAAACCAAGTACCTGTGTGGGAAGTCCTCCCTGTATATGTGGCCAACATGCCCCCTCCTGTTCCCCATAAAGTTGACTTCCCTTTGTCTCCCTGGGCCCTGTTCCTCCTGCCATTGTCACGTAAACAATCATGTCTATTTTTTACTGCTAATAAACACCAAGAGGACTGCTCACTGAGCAGCAGAGTCTTGCCTTGCAAACCTGCTCCAGGACTCGTACCTCAGCATGTCCTCAGGGTCATGCTGGCGCATTCCTGACCCAACAGGGTTCTAAAAATATAAAAATGTATTTTTTTTCCTTGAAGTGTTTTGATAGTGAAAAGTGAAATTAGAGAAGTGATATGTGATCTACAAATAACCATAAACTTCTGAGTGTCCTTGATAGACTAGAAAACTTGCTTTTCAAGGGTATCAGATAGCTAATTGGGTATCAAAAAAAAAAAAACAACATGACTCAGAAATTTAATATTCACATATTTGTTTATGTATTTCTTCTGTTTGGCCATTCTTTTACATGATCCAGAATGGCCTAACTGAGATTTATATGCCTGATGCTTGCTTATATGTCTAACAGTGCACTGAGTAAATTAATAAGCAATCCTATTTAAATGATGACTATTAATGACCCTCCCCTCACTCAAAAATATTTTTCCATATCTTTCTTCCATATCTTTCTTATCATAGAGCTTTCATATCTACTTTTGGGCCTATTTCCTTACTTAACTCTGCACAGTTGATGTAATAATTTCTCAATTCTAGCCTGTGCTGTAGGCAATGGATTAAAACATCTTTGTAAAAATCCCACTTAGATTTTTTCACTTGTTCATATATTTATGTTTTTTCTGAGTGGACCTTGAAATAATCCATTTATCTTGGTCTTTGAGACAATAGGCATTTCAGGATTTTGTGAATTCTTCAGAAAATAAATATATCACTTCTATTGAAGTTTTTATATACCTATGCCAACTAGAGAGCAAGTAATTACTAAACATTCTATAGCATTCTATTTAAGGGGAAATTTTGCTGCAAACTAAGATGAAATAAAAGTGCTTTAAAACTCAGGCTTAAATAATAATGTTTTCAAAGAAAGACCTGGAAACAGTTTCAGAAGACAATGTTTTCCAAGGGGGGGAGAGAAGGGAAATATTGTGTCTCTTGCTTAAGACTTTCTTGAGCCCATTTTCTTAATTCAATTGCCTTTATAAACTAAAAATTGATGACAGTAAATTTAAACAGCACAGGATTTGAGACATTTTCTAACTAAATGTTTTTTGGTTTTGTTTTTGTTTGTTTGTTTTAGAGGAACTCAGAAAAGAAAGCCTTACAAGCCAGGATGGCATTGTTCTGGATGTGACAGATATGACAGATGCACAGATCTTCTATGCAGTAAGATAAAGAAAATAACTTAAAGATGAAAATAAGTATAATACATTTTATAATAAGAAAAATGACCTGTACACTAGTTATTGTCATGTTAATATTGCACAGGATATACTTAAGATAAAAGATTATTTGTTATATTCTAAAATTTACCTGTTTAGCCTATATTTTTGTTTCTAAATCTGACAGCTCTACCAACCTGGTGTGTGCTGTGACAGCTTATACAGGATGAAGAGGGTACCCGTGTAAGGGATGAAGTAGAGGCAATGATAGTGTTACAGGGCAGACCCGATACAAAATGGGGTGCCTGACTGTGGGTCCTCACCCGCACACTTAATGGGACTTATCAATACTCTACTGCAGGCTCACGTGAAAGGTTAATAAAAGGTTTATTCACAAGGGAAGGGCTAATGAGGAAATGTGCAACTCAGGGAGAAAAGTGGGAGATAAAGTCTTAAATGTGTCCTACCCGATCCACCAATCTGGAATCCCAAATAGCACTCTGAGAGTTGGCCGCGAGCCACCAGCCATGAAGCCAGAAAGCAAGCGATAGTGAGCCCCCCAAGGCCCACGTGTTTGTTTTTTATACCCAACCTAGCTGCTTAACTCCACCCTCAGGTCCCAGCCACCTTCCCTTTGGTGGTGATGGGATTTGTCTTTCCCAGTGTCCTGATGGCTTTGGTCTGGAGTGGGGGTGGAGTCCACAAACCTTGTGTGGGATTAGCTCAGGACATCCTTTCCCCCTAACAATTGGAGATTGGAAGCACACTGGGGGTTTGATCAAATATGCAAATAGATTAAGAATAAAGACAGCAACAATGGGGAAAAAAAGAATAGACATCAGTTCTCTGACTGTCAGAAGATGGAATACAAATACATAAAGGAGGAAAATAAGCATGGATCTTGTGGTTATGAATTCAAAGTACAGGTATTAGCATGTAAGGATCAAAACATGCAACTAAACATAGACAGAAATACTTGTATATGATCTATCTACATACACATACTCCCTAAGCTCAGAAAAGACCTTGGAGCAGAACCCCCAACCCCCATTCTACCATCGCCTCCCCACCCCCAATGAACACAATTAGCACCCAGACCTTGATTTCTAAATTTCAGCCTGTACTAAAAGTGAGCATTGGAGAAAGAAAATATCTAGGACAGAGGCAGGGAAATCCAGAACTTCTTTTTATATCCAAAAGCAAGAAATGCTTAAAGAATATAGAGACATGTAACCACAAGGACACAGCCTCTTTTTTTTTCTTTTTGAAGAGCACAGTTAGCCAAGTTGTGTTCACAAAGCAAAAGTTCTTGAAAGAAATTAAAAGTAGTGCTTCAATTAATACATGAATGAAAAAAGCAAAAGCAAAACAGCCTGATTGCAGATAAGGAGAGAGTTGAGTGGTGTGGTTAGAAGAACAACTAGCCATAACATTTTAGCCAAGGACTAATCTAGCCCAGTGCCCTAACTCTTCAATTCTGTGAAGACCAAGAGAGATGAGATCATCTGGTGTTCTTTTAGCTTCGTGCACTCATTTATTTAGTTCTTTCCCAGGTTTGGGAATTTTTCCTCTATTAATTTCTTTGAATAAGTTTCTGTTCCCTTCTCTCTCTCTTCTTCTTCTTGGATACCTATTATTCTTATACTTACATTTCCTAATGAAGTCATAATTCTCATAGTGTTTCTTCAGTTTTTCTTTTATATTTCTCTTTTTTCTTCCACCTGGGTTATTTTTGTGTTACCATCTTTGAGATCAATGATTCAATATCCCATTTAGTCTATTCAGTTTGCATAGCTTTCAAAGAATTTTTTTATCTCATCTAATGATCGTTTTACATCCTGCAACTCCTTTATTTTCTTATTTAATGTTTCAATTTTATCTCCTGTTCATTGACTTTAATTCTCAGGACATCCATTTGCTTTTCTGTATTTTCTTGTATATCTTTGATCATATTTTCTGTGTTTTCTTCCATTCCTTTGAATTTCTTTCACATGGCAATTTTGAACTCTGTATCTGATAGGAAGAAAAGGGCTCTAATGACTTTGTGGTTAGATTATGGAGATTTGTGGGATGTGAGGTGCCATGTATTTTATTTTTCTGTCAGCCCACTGTGTAGCTTTCCAGCTCGCCATCTTTTCAAATGTCCTAAGGATGCTGAATTTCTACTTTTCCAGCAGATGGCACTGTAGTTTTTCTTTTTCTTGGCTTGGCCTGTCAGTATCTTGTGTTTTGGGGGAAAATGACCTGTAGCTGCAGAGTGGGAGGTGTGTAAGATCTCTGAAGGGGTCCAGTTACTGGTGAAAATTGTACTGAAGTGGGCTTGTGTTTGTGGCACCTTTGAAAACACTCCTCTCTGGGCTTTCCAGACCTGTGTGCCTACATCTGTCTGTTATCGGAGAGCTTCACAGACTAGCACCAGTCCTGCCAGGGTGGGTAAGGGAAGTACATCCACTTCCCTATCCTCTTCCCTGGGAACCTGGCAAGCCTGGCACACCCCAGCTCCTCCACACAATATCCCTTCAGTTAAGAGGGTGCCTCCATGCCACTCAGCTAACCTTTCTCAGAGCTGTCACCCAAATCTGAGAGTACAATTCTGAGTTTTGCATGGCATGCTGCCACCCCTAGCCATAGTCTCTAGCAACTCTCCCTACCCACTTTTTGTTGTATGGAGTTGAATTTCCTCAGTATTCCTTCTTGTGTGCTCAATGCTTGCCTCTGATGTCCAACAAGTACCCTAGTTTTGCCCCGTCACTGGACCCTCTCAAACTAGTTGCCCTCTGGGCTACTTTTAGATTATCTTTCTGGAAACAAAGCAGAGAACACTGTTAATGTCATATTCACCATCTCTCTATGCTTTAAATCTTAATTGATCAAGATTAAAATCTAAAGGCTATGGTTATAAAAACAAAATGTAAACATAACAAATTTTGCTAACATATACAAATGGCATAATTAAGAAAAGAGAGGGAAAAAAAGAACAATGTACTCAATTTTCTTGTCTTTTATAACCAAAGTCCTAGAGATATCATTTAAAGCTGATAAATCAAACAATAGAGATTTAAGTAAATATAAATGTATTTTAATACTAAATCAAAACCAAAAGTAAAACAAGAATGCAATCAATGAAAATTAGTGATGAAGAGTAAATGTACTAATTATATCATGGCTCTACTAAGCTATCATTAGTTACATATACAGAGTGAAGCAGAAAAAATACAGATGATGTGATAAAAGATATTTTTAAAAGGGGCTGGAAAATCAGAATCATTACATAAAATATGAAACAATAAATAAGACCACGCACAAAAGGCTAAAAGCTTCAAGTATCCAACAGAAGGTTACTAACTCTCTAAGGTACCTGAATAGCAATTTCTAAATTTTCCTCTAAGGTTAGTATCAACACAAGAAAAAGCCCCTGGTTTCACTGGGCTATGTGTGAGAACTCTTCTATGCTCCCACTCTCCTTCCTAGTGACATCTAGGAATAGTTGTGTGGGCCTCTCTGCCCAGGTGAGCAAAGGAAAAGAAATGTATTTCCTGTAAAGTACAGAAATTTATTTCCTGTAAAGGACTGTAATAGTATACGGGCTACATAGTAAAATGATTGAATGACAGGTTAGAGAGTTAACTTTGCCATCTAGGAAAGGAAGAACAACGGACAGCTTCTGAAAATAAAAATTACTTGAAGAAAGTGAGTAGATTCAGAAGATTAATTGGGAATGATTGGGGATAGAAGGGTGGGGAAGAGATAAAAATAAGATATTATAAAATCCTAAAATGTTGAAGCTGCAATAATCTTTTGAGTACAGAAGTGAAATGAATTAGATAAGGTGAAAAAAGGATTTAGAGAAAGAATTAATACCGGAATCCACAATTTCTCTTATATATCGATGTTTTCTCTAGCAGAGCAGGCTGACTTTTATGAAAAGCAAATATAATGTACTTTAATTCAGGCTACTAGTTTGAGGAGCAGCAATGATGATGCCATGTTGCTTAAGAACTCGGAGAATGATGTCATGGTTGTTGGACAAATTATCTTATAGTCTAGAGAAAAGGTGAAATTATAAAATTTCTTTACGGTCTTTTTCTTTCTAGGTAATGCAGAGCATGACCAAGCCACATGTATGTATTATTGTCCTTTATTTCTTGAATGATTTTACTAGTTTATGTGAAATCTAGCTTTCAATCGCTTCATTATTTACAGATTACAAATTTTGGTATCCAAAATGGGAAGTACCCCGGCCACTTGTGTGTGATCCAATGTGCATACTTACTTTATTACTAAGAATGGTATGCTTGTCGCTATGTACTACAGCTGTTTTGATAGTGCAGTCTCACTTTCCAAATATATTATTAGAAGAAGAAATGTTAAACAAGCTTGGGGAAACTGAAGGAGAGCCAAAAGAGGTGGAGAATAAAGTACAAGAGGTACAGGAGAAGGAGGAGACATAGAAAAGTACTGTGAAGATAAACACTGATGAATAAACAAAGGGAAATATTTTTTAAAAAGCAAAAAATAAAAAACACTAAATTTTAGCAAACGAGAACTACTCTTGCAATACGTTTTTTTCCCTCTCTCTTCCCATCCTTATCCAGCAAATTTAAATGAAACAAAGAAGCAAAAAATGTATTTTATAGTATATGTTGTAAGGCAAACTCTTGGCCCCTAAGAATAGCTAAAGATGTGATGATAAAAATTCTAAAAAGATTTGACAGTCTAATTAATATTAAGATGATACTATGTTAATCTGATAAGGGAGGGAATTTCCATTTTTTAAATATGTCTCTATCTGTATGTTTCTACATCTGTATTTTAAATATCTTTAAATGAGTTTCTCAAATATTAAAAAAGATCATATAAGATGCTTAATACCATTCCAATTTCAGAACAACCATTTAATAAGTTTGGATTATGTTGTTTTTAATCATTTTTATTATAGTTGTTATTGCTATTGGTGATGGTGGTATTTTCCATGTGATATCAAGGCATCTAATATCATTATTTATCTTTGTAATATTTGTGTTTGGAATAGTTTGAGTGGTACTAGTGTACACTGTTAGAGGACAAATTTATTAATTTATTATGTCTACTTCATGTTCAGTATTTCACGAAAGCTTTGCTGTAATTCTTTTAGACTATATAATGTGTTGCTGCCAAAGACTAATAAATGTCAAAAATCAGTTCATTGTGATTGAGCAATCTGGCTATCATTTATGTTGAAAAATAAAATTCAATTAAAAATAGTTATTTATATATAGTTATTCAATAAGTATAGTAAAAGCTCACAAATTAACTACTTATTACTTCTAACACTAATAAATGAACTGAATAAAAATATCTAATGTAAAAAAATACATAAAGTGCTAGAAATTTCACATTTAGTAAACTTATTATATTAACAGCCTGTCCATAAATGAGACAAGATAAACTTGTACAAAAAGTCCTGAACCATCCTCTTGGATTTTGTAATTTCTGGGTTTTTTAATGTGTTTGTTTTCATTTTATTTTTTTGTTTTATCCCCCAAAAGCTCTGCTCTAAATATATTGAAATATATTTATATATGTCTTATATAGAGAGAGATATAAACATATATATAGTTTTATGAAGTGAGTCTCCTTTCTACCCAGTCTCCTAAATGCTTTCACATAGTTATTTAATATTCAAAACCACTATGTGGAGTTAGTATCGCTTCTGTTGTTAAAAAGAGAAAAATGTCCTTTGATTCATGATACCACGTTCAATTCCCACTATGACAACTTTTTAGGAATCTACACGTGTAACTTCTCCATCTACTCTTCAACATATTCTCTAGGTTATTTCAGACTGATTGCAAAAATCCCCATGGAAATCTTTTGTGTTGGAAGATGTACATATTGGACAGAAGTTACTTGGTAAGGCTGTCCTGTCTAGTCATTGACTGGGATTGCCGGGGAAAAGCACAGCCTTGGCTGAGATGTTGTAGCAGATCCCAAAGGCGCTGCAGCTGGAGGCCATCAGTGAATTGCACTCCTCATGGCAGTTTCTACTTTAAAATGAAATCTTAGGTATTTACTTACATGTGACAACTTACATGTTGTCACAGTGGGTAAGAAAGGATTCACCTATAGTGCCTGACATTTTACATAGATCAAAGCATATCTGTAGCCTATCTTACTTAAACTTTTAAGGTTCCAGAGAGAATTTTTACTTCCCCAGGATGACAGCTAAGATCTGAATACAGAGTTGTTTGTTGTCCTCTTAAATTCTGAAATTCAGAAATTAACGGTACAAGGGGTTAAGTCCTAGCACTATGAATCTATAGGCAGCCACTGCTGTACAAGTTCCATCCCCGGCAAGGGAGCTAACCTACATGGCGCAGCAGACCTCTCCTGTCTTGCCTGCTGCTACCCTCAATAGTGTATTTCAGTAGATTTGCCTGTTCTGCTCCCCACTCTGTCTCTGGTGAATCCTCTCACCTCTCTGAACCTCTGACCTAAACCCCAGTTCTTGTATGCATAAATAAATAAATCTTAAAAAAAAAAAGAAAAGAAATCAATACCCCTTGCAAATCTAGGTTACATGCTATATTACTTCCCAGGGCTAATGTAGATAAAGTGCTGCAAACTGGGTGACTTAAAATAAAGAAATTTATTCTCTTAGAGTTCTAGAGCTCACCAGTTCAAAATCAAGGTGTTGGTTGGCACTGTTCCCACTGAGCATGTACGACATGTTTTCTTGTCTCTTTCAACTTCTAATAGCCTCTGACATTCCATGGCCGCGGAAGAGTCCTTGGTTCCAACCCCCCCTCTACCTTCACATGGTCTCCTCTCTGTCTCTGCATTCTCTTCTCCTTTTCTTATAAGGATACTTACTAGTCAACCTCATCTGAATGTGATTAAATCTACAAGAACCCAATTTCCAAAGATCATTCTGAGGTACAAGGGGTTAGGAACTCAACATGTCTTTCGGATGAACACAACCTCACCCACAATAGATGCCTTGACCAGCGATGCTGATATCTCTCTGAATGACAGATCTTGAGGTGACTTTTATTTTTCTGCCTCCTACACAGAATAGAAATTAGTTATTTCCATTGTCTTCCTAGTCTGATGTAAAAACACAGTCCCTTCCTTCTTCATCTTTGGGGTATAGGCATGAGGTCCTTCATGGAGCAGTTGTCTTGTGACCACAAGATAAGAAGCAGGAGTGGAAAAGTCACATGTTAAGAATTATGAAGCAGGAAAATAAGAAGAGCTGGTAATACTGAAATCAAGTTGACTCCAAACTTTTGCATTTCTTAACTAAGTCTTGTAGTCAAGTCACTGTAGATGAGTTTTGGTACAATTAATACACTTTCCCTCCCTTCAAGATAATCTAAAAACAGTGAAACTCAAAATGAAATATAGTGTTTAATGGACTGCTTAACCCCAGTCCTAACTTCTCGTGCAAAGCTATGAGAGTCAATCATGTTAACCAGTGACTTAAAATTGGCATCTTAGTAACCCAACACTAAAAGATATCTTTCTTAAAATGACAAATAGTATATATTTTATTCTATTTTCTTGTTTTTCATTTAAATCAACATGTGATCTTCTACATTTCCACATCTGTTCATGAAGTTGTAAGTTCAGGTTCATAGATGACAGGTATCTTCCTTAGAAAAGGCCTATAGGGCCTCCCCGGTGGCGCAGCGGTTGAGCGCTGGGTTGCGAAACTGCCCGCCGCCTCTGTGGCACCGGTTCTATCCCCGGCTGCTCCCCGGCCACCGGAGGAGGGTCCCACATGGCACGCAGACCTCTCCTGCCGCCCGCTGCTCCCCTCAGCAGTGTACTTCGGTCCTTCTGCCTGCTCTGCTCCCCGCTCTGGCTCTGGTGAATTCTCTCGCCCTCCCGCGCTTCTGACTGTACCCAGTGCATGTATAAAACGAAAAAACAAACAAACAAACAAATAAATAAATAAAACATGCCTCTATTTAAAAAAAAAAAAAAAGGCCTATAAAACGAACTCACTTGTTCATGCCTGTGATTTTTTTTTTGAAGATTTATTTATTTATGCTTACAAGATCTGGTGTGCAAGCCAGAGGTGTGGATGGTGAGAGGATTCACCAAAGAGAGTGGGGTAGCAGAACAGGCAGATGTACTGAAATTCACTGCTGAGGGGAGCAGGCGGGGAGACAGGAGAGGTCTGCTGGGCCATGTGGGTTTCTCCCTGGCCAGCCTATGGAACTCAAGTGCTGCAGTGGCTGGGAATAGCTTAATAGTGCTATCTTTAACCCCTGCACCACCAGGGAGGCCCTGCCTGTGGTTATTTTTGACTTTTTATTTGCAGACTTTAAATTTTAGATATCAAAGGACCTCAGACACTGACCATTAGCAAGTTTCCTATTTAGGTTATGATTTGGCTCGCTATTTTTCAATTCTTTCTCTCTGCTTGGTTCACTGATTTTGGCCCAAGCTTTTAAACCTCTTTGCAACTGTCGGCCCCATGGAATCCTGGCTGAGCCCATGTACATGGATGGGTTAATAACAGTGGTAACCACCTAGCAAGACTGATCAAGAAAAAAACAAAGATGCCAATGTCAAGAATAAAATGAGGGACACTTACTAGAGGTCCTAAAGAAAGTAAAAGAATAACAAATGAAAATACTGACTAATTTTGTCAATAGAGGTCATATTTAAATGAAATGTGCAAACATTTTACTAAGTTCACTTCAAAAATGAACATGACGATAAAGAAGTCCAAATCATCTCACGTTAGGAAGTCTTGTGTTTTTGCAAGCTAACAAGCTAGTAAACCACAGTTTCAAGGGTACTAACACAAGATACAGGATTCCTGGGTCATGGACAAAGGATAGTATTGAAGATGTTAAAAACATTTTTTGGGGGGGGGGCCTCCCTGGTATGCAGGCAGTTGAGCGCCGCATTGTGAAGCTATCCACAGCCTCTGCAGCACAGGTTCGATCCCGGCCAGCCTGGGAGCTGATCTACAGGGTGCAGCAGCCTCACCTGTCTCGCACTCTGCTCCCCTCAGCAGTGTATTTCAATCTGCCGGTTCTGTTCCCCGCTCTGTCTCTGTTGACTCCTCTCACCCTCCCGTACATCTGGCCTGTACCCTGGTTCTTCTACAAATATTTTTTTTTTAAATCTGAATAAAGAAATATGTTTTTTTCTTATTAAAGATATATAAATGCATAATTTAAGAAATCAAGTAATCTTAAAAAGCATGTAATAAAAATTTAGTTGCTCCTGAAACTGCAGCTGAAAGGACATGCTCTTAAAGATGTTTCAGCCAAAAAAGTGCAAAAAATTTTACTTCCACAAACATTATTTGAAAAAAAAATAGAGTAAGAAAAAAAAATGAACTAAAATGTTCACAGGAAATGACAATTGCTGTTTAAAAATGCAATTTCCTTTGGTTTGAGGAAGTACAGTCATTTTTTTCTCAGAAATGAAAAATGGGTCCTCCATGGTGGTGCAAGGGATTAGGCACAGCACTGTGAAGCTATCCACAGCCTCTGCAGCACGAGTTTGATCCCCACCCAGAGAGCAACCCTCATGGCGCAGCAGACCTCTCCTGTCTCACCCGCTGCTCCCCTCTGCAGTGTATTTTAGTCAATCTGCCTGTTTTGCTCCCCACTCTGTCTCTGACGGATGAATCCTCTCACCCCCCCGCACCTCTGCCCTGTACTATATAGTTTGGAAAATTATAAAAGCCATAATATTCCTGTAAGTACAGGCTAGTACACAAAGTTCATAAAATCTCTCAGTCCATACTTGTGTATTGGTCACTATTCATACTGAACATCATGGATTATGTAAGACATCATGTCTGACGGAAATATAACACAAGCCACACATGTTATTTTAAACGTTCTCATAGTTATGCTAAAAATAAAAAGTAGGAGTAGGTGAAGTCAATTTTAAAATAAATCTTAATCCAACATATGAAACATTTCAACATGTAATCAATATAAAAAATATATTGAGGGAAACTTAATATTCCTGTTCCATGCCAAGTCTTTAAAATACAGTGCATATTTTACACTTGAAAGACTTTCCGACTGAGATGAGCCCTATTTCAAGGGTTAGCCGTGCTTGCTAACCCCTTGTGGCTAGGACTTATGACATCAGACCAAACATATTTAAAGACTGAGCTCTTCCAAGTGTCTCAGTAAGAGAATTTACCAGAGACAGAGCAGACAGACCAAAGAATGGGGATATTTAGGGAAGTTTTAAAATGCAAGACTAAAAGCACCAGAACATATCTTATCCAAGTAAGCTTCTGTTTATTTAAAATGACTTGATGTGGAGATTCAAAATTGGAGGGTGTATTGACTGAATGTTTCTATCCCTTCCAAACCTACATTTGAAGTCCCAAGTCTCAATGTGATGGCATCCAGAGGTAGGGCATTGGGAAGTAATTAGGATTAGATGAGACCTGAAAATTCAGCCCACATGGTAGGATTAATGTTTTTATAAAAAGAGGAGTGGACCAGAACAGTCTCTCCCTCTCCCCTCCCTGTCATATGAAGAGTGCAGAAGCAGCCTCAACAAGCCAAGCAGAAGGTCCTCAATAGTCACCAAATCAACCAGCCCCCACATGGCGGGATGTACCATTCTCCAAAAGTATGAGCAATACATTTTATTGTTTAAGTCACCCAGTCTATGATATTTTGTTATAGCAGCCAGAGCTGACTAAAATGGAAAGAAAAGGGGTAGTATAATGAAGAAAGACTGCTTTTGCCTCATATTTTAATGGAAAAGGAAGACATGTATGTGAAGGAAATAAAGGAGCACAGAAGAATGGGGATATTTAGGGAAGTCATAAAATGCAAGACTAAAAGGGCAATATTTGAGTTGGAGTGTAAGCCTGTGTAGGATTTTGATTGAAAAAGAAGTGAAACTCTTGGGTCACTTTGATTTGGATCAAAACTAACAGACACATTGACTCACAGAAAAATCTGGCATTTGGTGTCTGGTTAGAAGCTTAATGCAGCTGGTTTCTTGCTATGGCAACTGCCTGTCCACTCTCCAGCATCCCCACATGAGAGCTGATTTTCCAGAACACAATTTCCCTTTTGTGTTCAAAGATATTTGTTCAGCTACTGAGAGATTTCCAGCATAACTGCTGAAGCATATGACTCATTTTCTGAAGTTTTCTTAGCAGAGAATCACTGACGGAACTTCTCACATACTCCACAGTAAAACAGAAATGTTAACCACCAGGCTCAGGTTAGGCTGAAATTTAGTTAACTCATATTTGGACTCATGAAATTACATGAATTAGTAAATTTTTTTCTCTTCAATGTCTATGCAGGGCCTCCCCAGTCGTGCAGCGGGTTGAGCACTGCGCTGTGAAGCTGTTAGCTGCAGTGCGGGTTCGATTCCTGGCTGTCCAGGGAGATTCCCACATGGCAAGACAGACCTCTCCTGTCCCGCTCTGCTCCCTTCAGCAGTGCTTTTGGTCCGTCTGCCTGTTCTGTTCCCCGCTCTGTCTCTGGTAAATTCTCTCACCTTCCCGCGCCTCTGGCTGCACGCCAGCTATTGTATAAATAAAAAAAAAAAAGCTTTTTAAAAAATGCATGTGAAAATTAATATTTAAAAAATAAATGAATATGCAAAAGAAAATATTTAGAAATATTTATAGAAACACAAGTTTGGCAATGTGTCAGAGTTTAGAAATGCACATTACTCCATTTTCATATTAATACCTTCAAGTTAATATTTTATGAAGTGACTACTATAAGTAAGAGCAGCAATGATTCTGCACTTACGTATTTGGTTTGGGTGCTGACTCTGTCATAGTACAACAAAGGCAAAAGTTATGTCTCAAGTTCAGCGAGCTTAGGAGGTGATTAACTAGCATGAAAAGGAAGAGGAAACAGTAAATAGTTAAATATGTATCTTGACAAGGCACCTTCCTTGACCAAAATTAGTCAGATTTCTCTAATTCCTGTTCCTGACTAAGCCTCAATCTTGTTCCCTCCATCCTTGCCAGACCCACAGAGCTCAGTCTTAGCAAGTATCCCAGTAAGTCAGTTTAGATAGAATCTCCCCTACCTGTGATAGCTGATCTCTCCCCACACCTAATCAATTCCCCACCCTTATGCTTGATATCTTATTAATCTCTTGTTCTTAGTAATTTCCACCCACCAATACCCTCCCTCCCCAACACTGCTCCTTCACTGCATTACAGGACGCTTCAGACCTAGACCTGCTTGCCTAACTTTCCTGTTATTAAGACCCCAGGACAACAGAAACAGCACAAAACCCCAGCCAGTCAATCAATCACCAATAAGAAGCACACCCTCCACCATGAAGCTTCCTGTTTTCTAGCAAAAGCAGCTGAAACCTGATGGCTGTGCAGATGTAGATGGCAATGGACCTGACCTAACTGTGCCTGACGACTCATTAGCATGTCCAAATGCACACTCTTGGGTGAAGACTTAAGATGCTAATGAGCCATGTAAAGTATGAAGAAGTATGTAACCTGTGGGCGCGTTCCGCAGTGTAGCCCAACCTAAAACAGCCTAAGATGCTGCTCCTTCTTCCCTGCCCTTTTAACCAACCCCATAAAATCACGACTCCACCCCTCACAGGCCAAGAGCATGGCTCAGGGAAGTTGTGTGCCTCCCCTTTTCTAGTGTGTGATACATGATAATTATTATTCACTTGAAACTTATTGGTGGCTCATTCGATTTGTGAGGGATTCATTAGTGGAAGTCAAACAAAGATCCTTCAGAATATATAATATCTGTACATATCTATTGCCACTCTCAGTATACAAAGATAATCATCCTGTAGCCCTGTGAGTTCCAGGTTGGCAAATAATCTTTATTCTTCCTGAATAGGCAAAGAGCTCTCACCTATAAGTCCTTAGCTCCTTGTGCTGTCCTCTGTCCAGATCCTCAGCTCAGTCTGTCTTTATCACCATCTCCCAGCTCTTACTACCATGAGCTCCTACAGGGCATTGACTAGGTTATTATAGCAGAAGCTAAATTGAATACGCAGGGCCTCCCTGGTGACGCAGGGGCCTCCCTAGTGGTGCAGGGGTTAAACACAGCACTACCAAGCTATCGCAGTCACTGCAGCGCAAGTTTGATCCCCAGCCTGCCAGGGAGGTGACCCACATGGCACAGCAGATCTCCCCTCTCTGGTGATGCAGGGGTTAAGTCTCAGCACTATGAAGCTATTGGCAGGAACTGCAGCACAAGTTCGATCCCCAGCCAGGTTGCTGACCCACATGGCACAGCAGACCTCTCCTGTCTCACCTACTGCTCCCCTCAGTAGTGTATCAGTCAATCTGCCTGTTCTGTTTCCCACTCTGTTTCTGGTGAATCCTCTTATCCCCCACACCTTTGGCCTATCCCCTGTTCTTGTCTACATAAACAAATAAATTTTAGAAAATAAATTAAATTAGAGAATATTATAACATATATTCCATCCACTTATTTCTAAATTTAGGAAAATAATTTTAGACAGTCCAAATGAATATCAAATGCACTGGCATGAAAAATGATATGAGAAAGAATCTATTAAGAAACAAATCTAAGGAATCTAAATCCCTTCTGAATAACATGCATTAAAATTTATTGTGACTCTATAGCAGTAAATTTTATAGTCTCAAGATTTTTTTTTCCAAAAATTTACTTAGTTAAATGTAATGCTATAAATTATGAAGAGGATCTAGGTTAAATATAGTCTTAGCTGTCCCTGTTAAATACATATATGCATACCTAGGGTAATAAAAGGAAAGTAATAATAATAATGCTGTGTGTCAGGCGATTTCTAAGCTTTATTTCATAATAAATAATTTCATACCTAACCGATGAGATGGTGCTATTATTATTCCAATTTTAAAGATATGGAAGGGGAGGTGTAGAGAAGCAAGATGCAGTCACAAAATCATCACATAGGACTTGACTTCAACCCAGTCAGTTCAAAGAACTTGTCCTCTTTACAACTACAAAAAGGATTTGCAATCAGATGGACACTACCTCAGTATCTTACTAGTGTCATGTTCTTGGTCCAGTTATTTTATCCATTTCAGGAAGTTATTCGGTTTTCCTGGCTATCTCCCATGTATCTGGGAAGTATAAATACCATTAAATTACTATTTTCTTCTGTTAATCTGTCTTTTTATTACAGAGGCATGTCAGGCAAAAACCTAGAAAGGTGAATGGAACATTATTTTTCTTTCCTTTCATAAAAGATCGCCACTGAGCCCCGGAGAAGGCAATTCTCATCATAGTGATACCATAAATTTCAGGTTTTCAGGCCTAGTCTCCCAGCCAGGAACGGATCTCCCCAGGCTGCAGTGGCAGCGCTGAGTCCCAGCCACTTGACCCCCGTGGGTTGGTGTCTCACAAAGACAAAGCCTCAGCAGGAACTTCGCTTACACTCAGGTGAGCAAGCAAAAGGAGGCAGATTTGCTTAGACAAAGAAAAAGTTTATTGAGGAGAAAGGGAACAGAAATAAAATGTGACTCCCAGGCCGGTGGAAACAAGCCAGGGAGGGCAAGAGAGCTGACATGAGTCGTGCCTCAGGGAATACATTCCTTCTTTTCCTAATTATCCTGCAGCTCCCCCAGTCTCTGTGTGTGTGGTTAGTTCTCCGTGGTCTCACTCACTGCTCTAAAGTCTCTGTGTCCCAGCCCTTATCTTAGTATACTTTATCATCCTTGTTCCGGAATGTCCTGTTGCCCCTAGTCCTGGGGTGTTTGATTAGTCACCTTAGGAATTCGTTGCACTTATCTTTGGAGCCCTCCTTATTCCTCCAAGGCTTTTGCTATTCTATTCTGGACACTGGTGTGACCCCAGTGGGGTTCACAACTCTAAGACTCTGGTCATAGAAGTAGGGACCATACGATTACCTGCCTCCTTAAGAGCATGCAAAAGGCAATTGTTAAGCCATTCAGTTATAAAAGGGCTGAGGGAAGTCACTCAGAAGCCCAAAAATCCCACATCATTTCAGGTTGGATTTGCTGAGGCTATGAAAGGTACACTAATCTAGACCCAGAGACTGCAGAAGGATAAGCATTTTAGCGGTCTCCTTCATTAGCCAGTCTTGCCCTGACATCAGGCACAGGCTCCAGACACTAAATCAAGGATCTAAGACCATTTTAACAGTTTTGGACACAGCCTTCAAGGCCTACAATGACATGGAGGGGACTAGCTAGACTAAGAAAAAGAAAGGGAGAAAAACAAAAGAAGGGCCAAGTATATGGCAATCACCATAGTCAGTGCCCTGCCACATCAGATTCACCCAAGGCCCTATGTGCCCCAGACATTTGGGACCTCAAATTCTTAATGGGCTACCAGGCTGTTTCCACTGCCAGTAACCAGGATACCTCAGCAGCAAGTGTCTAAAGAATCTGTCCCCAGGCCAAGCCTTTATGCCATCGCACAGGGTACTGAAAGAGGGACTGTCCTGCTCTCCAGAGAGGGAGGGGGTCAGCCCAAACCACAGGACAGAATGGGAGGATAGGCTTGACCATCAGCTGCCTCTGACTATGAAGAATGCTTTGCAGGATTGAAACCATGGCTGGGGATCTAGAGCTTGATCTCAATTACAGTAAAAGGTCATCCAGCAGATGAGAAATACCTGGAGGGCAGACTCACAACCCCTGATACCAGAGATGACAGAGCACGGTTTTTTCTAGTATCACCCCACGTTTTTCTGTTTGTCCTCCTTCCCCTCAACACTGATGCTGTATAATTCTTCTATCAATAAAAAGCCTTTATCAACAAGGCTTTCCACTGATCAGCTTCTGGGGTCCCTTTTCATACATCAGTCCTCAGCCCCTGGGCGTTCCTGGTCATACCTCGTGATGGATAGCCTACCCAGAGTGATCAAGCTTTAAGCTCTTGGTTGATTTTGAAAGGCACCTTGTTAGATTTGGCTCTTATGACTGATCGACCAGGCAGTTCTGACCTTGTATAGGAATGCAGAACTGCAGGTAAGAAAAGGGTGGCCAAAAAGGCCACTTAGGATTAGCAGACCCACAGTGAAGAAGGGGCCACTTACTCTGCCTTGCTTCAATTCTTTGGATGGTTGCACCCCTTACTAGTCCTGATGGCCAGCTTGAGCCAGGACACTTTATAGCCCTGCTACCTTGCTCACTACAAGGCCACGTGTTTACATATTTTTAGTCTTGTTTCCCTAACTTCTTCCATTAGGACAGGACATTGTACTAAATTCCAAACTAGCAGTCTCCCCAGCCACTATGGGCTCTTTTAGCTGCTGCTACAAAAGGAATCATATGGAAGCCCTAGTTCTCACTGATTCTGTCATTTTGGTATAGCACCTCCCTGTGTTTGGGACACTACAGTTCCCAGCTGAGGTATCTTTGCCTCCCCTATTAGGGTGCAATTAAAAGAACCTCATATCTTCCTATGAATCTGTTACAGGGCAGGAAGAGGGCTACCTTAGAACCCCCAAACCTGCCTGCTCTAAATAGGTTCTGCCATCCACCGCATCAACACAAAACATATAAGACTTTAATGAAAAGGAACTTTAATACAATTAGTAAACAATACAGGAAAGGCAAAGAATATCGTTTCTAAATCAAGTACCCAAAGTTACCCAAACCCTCATGGGTAAAAGTCCACCTAAAAAGGATTGGCCCAGAGCAAGGCCCGAAAGCCTGCCATAAGTCTAAAGCATCTTCTAGTGGAGACCCACAGAAAAGGGTCAGAAACACCCAGACAGGAAAAGAAACAAACCAAAATCAAGATAAATGCTGCCATTGTGATCCTCCCCACAGATCTCTCACCCACGTCTGTTTCAACCAGTCCAGGGCCAAAAAGCAAGTGCAATTTCTTCATGTGTCTCTGCTCCATGTGCTTCCTCCAGGTCTCCTTCTGGCTCCCCATCCTGCTACCTTCCTTCCCCAGTCTCCTCTGCAGCTTCTTCTCCTCCCTGCTCAGCTCCAACCTCTTTTGGGTGGGACAGGGAACCTGGAACCTCCCATTTTCCTGGGTACCACCCTGTTACACAATATCCCTCAAGCCAAAGTCCAACAGTGCTCCTTAAATTCCCTAGTCACCATGGTTGTGTAATACCATAGAGTCCTGGACTTGCTCATGAGTTTTGTGCCCTCCCTAATAAAACTTAACTGTTTTGGATTAACAATTCTAAGGAAGTAAGTCTTAAAAGCAAAGCCAGACAAGGGCTTAGCCTCTTCATAGCCTTCAAAAAACAACTTCTGTCCTGGCTGCTCCCCTTTATCGTTCCCTTACTAATTTTTTTCATTTTTCTCTTGCTTTGGCCCTGCATCCTCAATGCCCTCATTGAGATCATCTGGAGGCCATCAAACTCCAAAAGGTCCTTCAAATGGAAGGACCTCCACCGTCCTTCTTCCGAGCTCCCTTAGATCATCCTGCGATGAAACACTGACTGCTCCCCCTTCCATACTCATGTTCAGCAGGAAGCAGTTATAGATCAGATCAATGCCCCTTGCCCTAGCAGTGGTTAGGGGTTCTGTCCATAGAGGGGGGAATGAGTCATAGGGCAAGTGGCTCATAGGGTCAGAATAGAATAGGAAAAGCCTCGCAGGAATAAGGAGGGATCCAGAGATAAGTGCAAGTGTAATGAACATATAAAGTCTTACAAATAATATAAACATATAGACCTAAAGTGAAACTAAAAAAATACTAAGGTGCCTGTGAGCACCTTGTATAAAGTGGTTGCTTCCACATCCTGAGTGTCAAAGACTGATAAAGCAGGTGTTGTCCCAATCCGAGCCTGATGAGGGTATATAAAAGGAGCAGATTTCTGAAGCAAACTCAAAGCAGTTCCAAGAGACCAGAACTTCCAAGGACTTGCTGTAGGCTACTCATTCTGAGTCTAGCTTGTGCTCTGTTTGGACTTGAGACTGCTCTCCAAACTGAGCTTCCTCTCGCTCCCCAGGTTGACCCACAGCAAACCAGCTTGACATCCTGCGTGAACATCCGAACTCGGGACCCGCAATCCTAGAGACTTCCACCGCCAGAAGACTTTCACTTAGGTAGAAGATCCAACTAGGACACATCGTGTCTAGTGTCTTCAGTCAAAAGTACTTGGGGAACATTGGGTTGGCTTACCCGTTTGAGTTTGAGTGTTTGTACAACTACAATAATACTCTCTGAGAGCCAACTGCAGACTGAAGCCTATTAATCTCTCTCTCTCTCTCTCTCTCTCTCTCTCTCTCTCTCTCTCTCTCTCTCACACACACACACACACACACACACACGAGAGCAAAGGGCACTAATCAAACACCCCAGGACTAGGGGCAACACGATATTCTGGAACAATAACGAAAAAAAAAAGTATGCTAAGCTAAGGGCTGGGAAATGGAAACTTAGTTCTGGGTACAGAGACTTTAGGGCAGTGAGTGAGGCCACAGAGAACTAACCAATCACAAAGAGACTAGTGAAGCTTTAGAATAATTAGGGAAAGAAGGTAAATATTCCCTGAGGCACAACTCCACTTCTGCTCTCCCTGTTTCCACCCGTCTGGGAGTTCCACTTCATTTCTGTTCCCTTTCTCCTCAAAAAACTTTTTCTTTAAGCAAATCTGCCTCTTTTCGCTAACTTGCCTGAGCATCAATGAAGTTCCTGCTGCGGCTTCGTGAGTCACCAACCCGTGGTGGCCTAGTGGCTGAGACTCAGAGCTGCCACTTCAGCTTGGAATCCATTCCTGGCTGGGAGACTAGGCCTGAAAACCTGAAATTATGGTATCATAATGTGAAATGGGGGCAATGTGAAATGTAGCAGATCATACAAGGCCTAAGTTTGAGTTAGTTCAGGAAGACAAGTAAGGGCTGTAAGAAAATTCTAGGCCCAAACAATAGAGACCGGGTTCCTGTCAAAAATAAGATGTATGGGGCCTCCCCTGAGGCACAGAGGTTGAGCACTGGGCTGCGAAGCTGCCCGCAGATTCTGAAGCGCCGGTTTGATCCCCAGCCACCTGCGAGGGTCCCACGTGGTGCGCAGACCTCTCTTGTCACGCCGCTGCTCCCCTCAGCAGTGTATTTCGTCAGTCTGCCTGTTCTGTTCCCCGCTCTGGCTCTGGTGAATTCTCTCACCCTCTTGCGATTCTGACTGTACCCAGTGCTTGTATAAATAAAGAAATAAATCTAAAAAAAAGAAATGAAACTTAATTAAAAAAAAAAGGATTTATGAACCCTTTGTACCTGAAACACAGGATGTGGTGAATCGCTCAGCTGCTTGTAACTGCACAGTTTGGCTTCTGTATCCCCACTTGCTATGGCAACTGCAAACTCCCAGGTGCGGTTTTTGGCTTTAAAAACCTTATCATCCCCTGCTTGGGGCTGCTCCCTACGAGAGGGATGGTCGCTGGCCAGCTAATAAAGGTTTTTTCTACATTTGATTTAGACTCGGGTCTGTATCTCGGGGGAGACTCTACAACGATAATGGGTCAATAAAATGGTAGGAATGCTAGTACAAATTAGGCAGCCTACACAAAATATGAAATTAGAATCCTCACCCCATTCCGATCCCTGTATCTCTTGATTTTCTAAAACTCTACTTTTCTAAAACACTGGTGTTAGTTAAAAAAAAAAAAAAAATCATACCCCGCCAACAGATTAAACCCCTCCTATAACTTTCCATCATCCTTGTTACAAAATCCAAATCACTGGCAGAATCTAAAAATTCTCCCTAATCTCTTATATTCTCCTTAGAATGAAACAAATTTAGATTCTAAATTCCATGCAATCAGGTCTCAGTTTTCCTACCTGCCTGAAGCAATATTTGGAGACTGACCATAAACAACATACAACATGCAGTGGTTTTGTTAGGGGGAAAGGATGTCCTGAGCTAATTCCCTACAGGCTTTGTGGAACCCACCCCCAATCCAGACCAAAGCCATCAGGTCACTGGGAAAGACCAATCCCATCAGCACCAAAGGGGAGGATGTTGGGACCTGAGGGTGGAGTTAAGCAGCCAGGTTTGGTATAAAAACCGGACACATAGGCCTTGGGGTCGCTTTCTCCTCTTGGCTTCACGGCTGGTGGTGGCTCGCGGCCAGCTCTCAGAGTGCCATTGGGATTCCAGGGCAGCGGAAAGGGTAGAACACATTTAAGACTTTATTTTTCTCTTTTCTCCCTGAGCTGTACATTTCCTCATTTCCCCTTTCCTTGTAAATGAACCTTTTATTAACCTTTTGTGTGTGCCTGCAGTAGAGTATTAATAAGTCCTTTTAAGCACGTGGGTGAGGACCCACAGTCAGGCACCCCATTTTATATTGGGGCTGCCCTGTAACAGTTTTTCAAAAATCAAAATTCCACTGAGTATTGATTGTGGCAAGGTCACCTTTCTTTAGGGACAACAAGGGTCTATCAGGCTACCTCACTAGGGCTCACCAGGTGATCCAGACTGACAGATTTAAGATTCCATTCCAGGGAGAGGCTGAATCAATGATTAAGTTAGGTAGTAAGAGTCCAATTCATAACCTGGGGCTTGGCACAGGTGGCTTCATTTTGGATTGTTGTCTTGTTTTAATACCTGTCTTGGTATTGATACCGGAATTGTCAGGCCTAGTCTCTCAGCCAGGAATGAATCCCAGGCTGCAGGGGCAGCGCTGAGCCCCAGTGACTAGACCCCCACGGGTTGGTGTCTCATGAAGCTGCAGCAGGAACTTCCCAGACGCTCAGGCAAGCAAGCGAGAAGAGGCAGGTTTGTTTAGAGAAAGAAAAAGTTTATTGAGGAGAAAAAGAACAGAAATAAAGTGGGACTCCCAGGCCAGGGATCCAGGCCTGGGAGGGGCAAGGAAGCCAAAGTGGAGTCGTGTCTCAGGGAATATAGACCTTCTTTCCCTAATTATTCTAAAGCTCCACCAGTCTCCTTGTGATTGGTTAGTTCTCAGCTGTCTCACTTAATTTGCTACTGAGTCGGGGATCTTCACATTCCTATCTAACAGGTTTGTCTTTCCCCATTTGTTGCGTCTTTATGGCCCAGTCCTCTGGATGGACATCCCTGCACTGAAGTTAAACAGCTGCCCTTCTAATGTGTCCATAAATTAAATCACTCTCCATTTCTCCAATCTCTTCCTCCCTTTACCACCTGAAGGAAACCAGGACCAGCGTTAACAATGTTGTCCTTGATCCTGGGATGTTTGTTTTTCCTAGTGGAATTGGTTACACTCCTCTTGCTGCCCTTATCTCTGAAGCCTTCCTCAATTCTCTGAGGTCCCCTGCTGCAGTGTCCCTAAAACTGCCTAATTCCTAGCTTGCCCTGTGTCTCATTCCCCCCTCTACAGTGGAGCACCTAACTGCTGTTAGGACAAAGGACGTCGATCTGATCAATGACTGCTTCCTGCTGAAAGTGGGCAATGTGGGGAGACAGTCAGGGCTCCACAGCAGGGCGACGCTTTAAGGGACCTCGAAAGAAGGACAGTGGAGGCTTCATAATTTGACGGTCTTCAGGCGAGAGATGACCCCGATGAAGGCATTGAGGATGTAGAGCTCAAGCAAGAGAAAAATAGAAAAAAAAACCACAAAAGTTAAGAGTGAGAAGGTTTGAGAGTAAGGAGGTCACAAACTCCTTTAACTTTAGCCATCGGCAGGTCTAGGGTTCTGCGATTTTATATTACCACTGAGACTAGGGATTTTAAGGAGTAATGTTGGGCTAGTGCCCCAAACACCTGGAGGTGCTGTAGCCAAAATGACAGAATCAGTGAGAACTAGGACTTCAGTACCATTTTTATGTTTAGTAGCAGCAGCTAGGAGAGCCAATAGTGGCTGTGGAGGCTGCTAGTTTGGAATTTAGTTACAATTTTCTCCATCCTAATAGAGGAAGTTAGGAAAACAAAACTAAAAATGTATAAACAAGTAGCCTTGTAGTGAGCAAGGTAGCAGTGCTGTAAAGTGTCCTGGCTCAGGCTGGCCAATTGTACTAGTGAGGGGGACAATTGACCAGTAGGTCAGTCCAAAGAATTGGAGTAAGGCAGAGTAAGTAGCCCCTTAATTACCAAAAAGGTGATTTTTATGTCTGCCACTTTTAGGGTCACCCGAGGCTTGTCCATATAAACAGTAAACAGGGGAATCTCTCTCACCTCTGGGCTTCTTCAGAGAAGATCTTCTCCTGTACCGGGTTCTTCATAGTCAGAGGCAGCTGACGGTCAAGCCTGTCCTCCCATCCTGACCCGTGTTTTGGGCTGGCCCCTCCCTCTCTGGAGAGTGGGACAGCCCCTTTTTTAGTGCCCTGTGTGATGGCACAGAAGGCATGGCCCTGGGGACAGCTTCTTGCAGCTGAGGTGTCCTGGTTGCAGGCAGTGGAAGTAAGCTGGCAGTCCATTAAGAGGTTGAGGTCCCAAATGCCCTAGGACACATGCGGCCTTGGGTGAGTCTGAGGTAGCAGGGTACTAACAATGGCAACTGCCATTTACTGGCCCTTCTCTTGCTTTCCTCCCTTTCTTTTTTAGTCTAGTTAGTCCCCTCCATATTACTGTAGGCCTTGAAGGCCGTGTTCAAAAGTTTTAAAAGGATTTTGGGCCCTTGATTTAGTCTCTGGAGTTTGCACCTGATGTCAGAGTAAGGCTGACTAATGGAGACTGACACCGTTAAATTATTTGTCCTTTTTTTAGGGTCTTGATTAGTATATCTTTTTATAGTCTCAGTAAATTTAGCTTGAAATGACTGGCTCATTAGGTTTTAAGAAGTCATATGTGTTTTGGAATAATTTTATTTGTTATACATTTATGTTGAAAAGGTGAAACAATTCTATGAGAATACTTTTTTTTTATGAGGTATAATATATCCAGATTGACTCAGTTTGTTTTCACAACAAGAAACAATTTCATATATCAAAATAACTAAAGCCTGGTGCCACAGAGGTGCACAACTGACATATAAGTTAACCAAAATATTTCATGGCAAGTCACTTGAGAACACAAAATTTTCTGTCAAAAATCCCTCACTCAGACCTTTAACACTTCCCTTTGTTTTTTTTTTCTTTCTTTTAAAACACAAACACACCTTACTTTACTTGTATTCAGAATTATCACACCTTAGTTTTTAATTTCTGCATTGTAAGACACCATAACTGTTACCATATCATCTCTTTAGACTACACAACTTAAATTTTGAATTAGTTTTTCTTTACCACAATTTTAGATTGTGATCTCAAAATTTAGGATATTTTATAGGCGCCATGTATAATTAATCCTCCGGAGGCAAAAAGCAAGAACAAAGAGATCTCTTGATTTCCATTTAAAATTTTTGGCCATGTGCATGAATTTTAAGAAACAGTTATTTTTACCAATATTTGCAAAGACACTGAGAAACTACCGTTTAGTAAACTCCCCTTCTTTAGTAACAATTTTTTAGTTTGACACATCCATTTAACCAAGTTTTTAATATCCTTTTTATATCAAGCAGGTTTTTAATGACATAGAAGTTAGAATTCTTACAGAGAACAAGTACCCAATTTTAACCCTTACTTAAAACCTAGGGTCCAACCAAAACCACAACAATTTTAAAGTCAAGCAGTTTGTACTAACTTTCTTAGATAAGAAAAACATTTTGAGTTTGTATTTTTAAGTATTATCAATTGGTTTTACATTGTTTTAGTTTTGTCACACTGAGACCAAGCACATTTTTAAGACAAAAGACATTTTTTTCTTTTCAGAACCATGTATGGGGAGGACAGGAGAAGAGGAAGAATAAGATCTTCCTTTACAGTTTGCCTGTTTTCAAACTCTTATCAGAAATTAATTAGTCTTAATAAGAAACTAAACTTTTACAGGTCCAATAAGCAGTTTAGAAGTTGTCACTTAACCAAAAAAAATCACCTTTTATGGCTCGTTAGCAAGTCCAAAGTAACTCAGCAGTTTTTACCTTTAACAATCTAGACTTTAAAATCAGAAAAACACAGGGAAATAGAACTTTTTCCCTAGCATGAACCAAAACAGTTTTTCCAGGTGGACAAAGGGAGAGTTTAGTTCCCCCACAACTGGAAGGCAGCAGAGACATATCAATAATCTCAACACTAGAAAAAATAATCCAGGCAGCTGCTTATTGAGAGCAAAGGCAGTATTTTTTACCAGCCAGCTGTAGTGGACCCCTTTAATTAGTCCCCAGCAATTTGTCTTTTTTTGTCTTGACTGTGACCAAGGAGGGTTAGCTAGAGAAGATGCCATTTATGGCCAAATTGGGCTAGTTTTTAAGAATGTGGCTTAAGGGCATGTCCCATGGAATTAAGATACAGCATTTTATGGTCTCTGTAGCAATAAAAGAAAGGTACCCGCAATAGCAGCAAGAGACAAAGCAGGGACATTCCTACAGTTAAGTCAGAGGTCGTCCCATCTGACCAGGACCATATATTATGGACTCTTGACTGGCTCTCAGCTCTAGGATGCAGGAGAGATGTCGAGACTTGGGTCTAAGTGACTAAGAGAAGTAACAGGTGAGATAGGAGACAATTACTTCTGAAAATTGGTCTCAATTCTAAGATGCAGGAGAGATGCGTGCCTCTTCTGCATGGCTGACGAGGAGGCTCCCATCTGCAAAAAGGAATGAAAGCGGGTGTCCAACACCAGCTTTTTTCCCCAAAGGCGGAGAAAACCTATAGACAGGTCAAATTGTGGATTTAGGGTCAAATTGAACCCAATTCTTAATCCACTTCTCCCTTGCCTTTTTACCGGAGGCGTCCCTCCATTTAAACTTGGAGCTCTAACTGTGAGTGATCAACAGTTTCCTCGCATAAAAGTCCACTGGAGTTAACCACTCCTTTCCAGTGTGACAGATGTATCTCTGCCTGTCTCCCACCGAACAGACATGTATGGGGTGCCGGACTTTGTGGGACCCTACCGGCGACCCCTAACCAGTTTAAGTGCAAAGGGCATCTATTCCAAGCTTCTAGCGAGCTTATAGTAAGCCATTCTCCTCATCTGATGAAAGACCCTGAACACACCTGAACAGTAGAGATTTAACACAAGCCACAGACCAAGTCCTGCGACCTAACTTTTAATGATGTCCATTTGCCAGACAACAAAACTGATTTCTTTTTCTTAAGTCATAGCCCTTGAAGCGGCAGTAGCCCAGAACCTGATATTTACTTGTCTTAAACTCCCTTTTGGAAAACTGTCATGAGACAAATTTATAATACCAAAGGTATAATTAATTAGCTGGACCTAGGATTCGAGGCAAAACTGTACATACATTCCTGTCATAATATGAAACTCAGCCTCTCCTGCCTGTGCCAACCAGCAGGATTAAAACAGACACCAGGAAAAAGCCACCCAGGGGTGCCCCAAGATTTTTATAAGACCATTTTGTACCTTATGTTTATAAGTTGCCTTGATAGAAGCTGAAAGAAGTCCGTCCTATAGGGGAGGGATTAAGAAGGTGGAAGTCCTTTTCTTTTTGTAGACTGTTAGGCCTCCGTGACTCTCGCCTAGGTGCCGACCTAGCAGAATGTCTTGTCTGATCTCCTGGGTGTCCAGGGTTCCAAGGGTCACAGCTTGGTCGTTCTGAGCACCCTCGGAGTCCACGGATGATAGAGGAAAGTAGGAATCAGTGACAAGAGAATCCTGACATTCCCACTCAGCAAGTGGGGGATCAGGAAGCCTTGCCAGCTGAGAAACCTTTCACCCGAGACTTTAAGAATGGCGGCCTCACGCTAGTCGCATTTACCGGGCCCATTAATTTTTTGCAATCAAATAAAGGACAGAGAAAAAGTTTGTGAAATATCTACTGCCTGTCTGAAGCCCACAGGTAACAGAGAAGTAAAATCAGTTGTATTGCAAGAGAAGGAAGAATAGGGAGGAGAGAGAGAGAGAGAGAGAGAGAGAGAGAGAGAGAGAGAAATAGAGAGAGCATGCGCGCACAAGGAAAGATATGGCGCCATCCAAATAATCCTAACAGGGATCTGAGGCCAGGGTAGGGTTCTGTGTCAGATCCTGTGTGGTGCTTAGTGAGGAATGACTTTCCCAACTGTCACATTGGGACCATTCATCCTCTACTGGGTCTCGGCAGCTCCCCCTCTGCTGAAGGCAAGGGAGGATGGCCCGAGCTGCTGGGAGATCAGCCCCTTATGTGCAGCTCCCGGACGGCCTATACATGACGTATGTGCCTAGCTCTTCGGAGACCGGAGTCCCTCATACGACGACAACCAGATTTTTATTCTTTGACTGGCAGATGGGCTAGTCCCCTTACCTGGTCTGGTCACCAGTTTATCCTTCCAAAGGAGATTTTAAGGCAGTCACCCTTTGGCATTTACTGACTGTCCTGTGCCCTTTTTATGGCCTCTTTGATGGCTCCAGGAGAAAGAAAATGTTTAGCAAGAGAAGTTTAGGACAAGCTGAAGGTAGAAACAATTTGTGCCTCTCAGCTCACTTACCTTAAATCTTGTGAGATCCCAGATGAGCCCCCAAAATGATACCAGAATTGTCAGGCCTAGTCTCCCAGCCAGGAATGGATCCCAGGCTGCAGGGCAGCGCTGAGCCCCAGCCACTAGACCCCCAAGGGTTGGTGTCTCACGAAGCCGCAGCAGGAACTTCACAGACGCTCAGGCAAGCAAGCGAGAAGAGGCAGGTTTGTTTAGAGAAAGAAAAAGTTTATTGAGGAGAAAAAGAACAGAAATAAAGTGGGACTCCCAGGCCAGGGAACCAGTCCTGGGAGGGGCGAGTAGGCAAAGTGGAGTCGTGTCTCAGGGAATATAGACCTTCTTTCCCTAATTATTCTAAAGCTCCACCAGTCTCTTTGTGATTGGTTAGTTCTCAGCTGTCTCACTTAATTTGCTACTGAGTCGGGGATCTTCACATTCCTTATCTAACAGGTTTGTCTTTATGGCCCAGTCCTCTGGATGGACATCCCTGCATTGAAGTTAAGCAGCTGCCCTTCTAATGTGTCCATAAATTAAACCACTCTCCATTTCTCCAATCTCTGCCTCCCTTTACCACCTGAAGGAAACCAGGACCAGCGTTAACAATGTTGTCCTTGGTCCTGGGATGTTTGTTTTTCCTAGTGGAATTGGTTACACTCCTCTTGCTGCCCTTATCTCTGAAGCCTTCCTCAATTCTCCAAGGTCCCCTGCTGCAGTGTCCCTAAAACTGCCTAATTCCTAGCTTGCCCTGTGTCTCAAAATTAATATCTCCAAATGAGACCAGTTCTCTTGAACCATTTGAGCCATCTCAAGAGGGATCAAATAACTTCCAAATGAATTTTCTAATGGACGTATGATAGATTTAATCTTCGTAAAGTTCAGGTAAATACACAAACTCTCTAAGTCTATAAAAATCCAATGTTTTTCCTATATTCAAAAAGCAGACGACAAAATGAAATTTTCTAAAAACCGTTTACCAAAAGAACACTTCTAGAACAGATTATAAAGGAAAAATTTATGACCCTCATGAAATTAAACGATAATAAGCAGTAAATAGTAAGTTTACTAATAACAGGGGATTTAATGCATCTATTTAAAACAAGGGATTCAACTAATACATTTTTCCTTCTTTCCTTGTTCTCTTTGCCCCAACCACAGAGAGCAACCTGTCATCCAAAAAAACTGACACATTATAGAAACAAAACAAATTTTTGTTGAATAGATTACTCAATTCGCAAATTCTGATATTTTCTAGTGAAATTTCCCAGTCTCTGAGCATGCACTTCCCTCTGTCTGTAAACCTCTCACTCTCTTGACACTTCCTTAAACCTTACAGTTTTAATCCCGCTAACTCATCATTCATGTATCAGATTGTGAATTCTTCCTGATATCCCCCTTGACACAGAAAAAAAATAAAGGACAGATTCCCTTATTATATAATAATAGGAGTCTTTCATTCATACCTCTTTTTACCTTTATAACTAATTATTTGCATAGATAATTATTTGCTTACTATTTGTCTTTCTCACAGGACTGGCACTTCTGTCAGGATAAGGAGCATGTCTGGCCTCTTCATCCCTATACTCGAAGCAACCAGATCAGGGTAATTTATTGGCCATAATTCTTTGTAGGGCAGCTCATTGGTGTAGGCAATGTCCCTCATAGAAACTTCTAAAAAAGAAAATGAAGAAATATGGTCTGGTCATGGTTCAGTTAGATTGAATAGCAATATTGGATTAAGTGAATATATCCAAGGAACAGAGATTAATGAGAATGTAGAGACAATATATATTGTGTCCAGTGTCACATCACATAATAAAATAGTGATTAGTTATGTTTAATGTAAGAATAACCTTCAGACTTGCCCCCCCAAAGTAAATTTCAGAGCCCTACACCCTGCTATCCACTTTCATGAGGTTCTCTGTACCCTCCTTATGGGAGTATTTCCAAAAATTGTATGGTTTTCTACAGGGTCTCTGACTACAATATCACAAGGAAAGTCTTTCTCCCATTGATTTTTTTTTTCTCTCAGGCATATTCAGTTACAAAGTTACATTAGTAGGAGTCCAACTTGGTGGCTTTTCTATTTTTGGTTACGATATAAATGACATGCAAGATAGAATCACAGATCAAAGAAAACATTTTACTGTGGTGGGAAAAAAAGATAAAAAATATATGCTTGGACAGATTTTTTTTAATAAATGCTTTAGTTACAGTTTTAGATATAAGGAAAAGTTGAGAAGGTAGTGAAGAGTGTCCATACATAAACACTAGTTACCACTATTACAATAATATAGTACATTTTAACATAACATTTAACATAACATGTTTTTTTAACATAACATGTTTTTTGCTGTTGTAGGATGCCTCATTATATTTACTTGTCATATATATTTAGATTCCTCTCAACATATTTTCATGGACTTCCCTGATTTTTGATGACCTTGACAATTTGGAGGAGTACTGGTCAGATATTTTGCAAATGTTCCTCATTTGGAATTTATCTGATTTTTCCCTAGTGATTAGGCTTGGAGATAATCAGTCACATTCTCATTTCATCCTATCACTGGTATGTCTTATTAGAATTATTAATGTTTACATTGATTGCTTGGCTGAAGTAAAGTTTGTTAGATTTTTCCATCATAAATTTATTCTTTTTTTCCCCACTTCCATACTGTGTTCCTTGGAATCACTATGTGCAGCTCACTCTTGAGAAATGGGTATTAGGGCCTCCCTGGTGGCACAGGGGTTAAGCACCGCACTATGAAGTAATCCACAGCCTCTGCAGCAGGAGTTCAATCCCCAGCCAGCCAGGAAGCAATCAACCCACATGGCACAGCAAACCTCGCTTGACTCGCCCGCTGCTCCCCTCAACAGTGTATTTCAGTCAGTCTGCCTGTTCTGTTCCCCACTCTGTCTCTGGTGAATCCTCTCACTCCCCACATCTCTGGCCTTTACCCCAGCCCTTAAATGCATAAATAAATCTTAAAAAAAAAAAGGAAAAGAAATGGATATTAATCTCAACTCTTTGAGGCAGAGTAGCTACATAAATTACTTGGAATTCTGCTTGGAAGATTTGCCTCCCCATGTGTTTATTTATTCAATCACTTACTTATATCCATAGACTTATATTCACTTAGACTCTTATATTCATTCACTTAGACTCTTTTTTTTTTTTTTGCTACAAATGGCAAGATTTTATTAGTATTTTTGTATTGTTCTTATAGATACATAGGAGTGGAATTGTGGGATTGTATGGCAGACCCATTTCTAATTTTTTTTTTAAATATTAAATTTTATTTTTATATTCCCCATACAATTGCAGACGTCCCATTCTGACCCCAATCCTTCCCCTCCCGCCCCCCACCCCCCAAAAAGTGTCTCTGGTTCATAGTTTTCTGTTGATTTTGATTTTCACTTTCTTATATTCATTTTCCTGGTCCCTTATTTAAGTTTTCTAGATTCCTGCTATGAGTGAGACCATTCGGTATTTTTCTTTTTCTTTTTGGCTTATTTCGCTGAGCATGATCCCTTCCAGCGCCATCCATGTTGCTGCAAATTGCATGTGTTTATCTTTTTTGAATGCTGAGTAATATTCCATGGTATATATGTACCACATCTTCTTGATCCAGTCATCTATTTTTGGGCATTTGGGTTGTTTCCAAAGCTTAGCTATTGTAAACAGTGCTACTATAAACATAGGGGTGCAGGTGCTCTTTGGAATTGATGTTTCTGTGTCCTTTCGGTAAATACCTAGGAGTGGAATTGCTGGATCATATGGAAGCTCTATGTTTAGTAGGTCCAGAAATCTCCACACAGCTCTCCATAGTGGTTGGACCAGTTTGCACTCCCACCAACAGTGCAGAAGAGTTCCTTTTTCTCCACACCCTCGCCAACATTTGTTGTTGCTAGTTTTTTTAATATGTGCCATTCTCACTATTGTAAGATGGTATCTCATGGTAGTTTTGATTTGCATTTCCCTGATTACAAGTGATGTTGAACATTTTTCATATGTCTGTTGGCCATTTGCATTTCCTCTTCAGAGAAGTTTCTTTTTAGCTCTTCTGCCCATTTTTTGACTGGATTATTTTCTTTGTTGTTGCTGAGTCTCATCAGCTCTTTGCAGATTTTTGTGATCAGTCCTTTATCATTAGTGTTGGGTGCAAAAATGTTCTCCCAGTTGGTGGGGTTTCTCTTTGTTTTTGTTATTGTCTCTTTTGCTGTGCAGAAGCTCTTTAATTTGATGTAGTCCCCGCTGTTTATCTTTGTCTTCACTATCACTGCTTTGGGTGATGTGTCTGTAAAGATGTCTTTGATGTGCAAATCCCGTAGTGTTTCGCCTATATTTCCTTCTATGTATTTTATGGTTTCAGGTCTTATGTCTAGTTCTTTAATCCATTTTGAGTTGATTTTTGTGTATGGTGTGAGGTAGTGGTCAAGCTTCATTCTTTTGCATGTAGCGACCCAGTTTTCCCAGCACCGTTTATTGAACAAACTTTCTTTGCTCCAATGCATAGTCTTTGCTCCTTTGTCAAAGATTAGTTGACCATAAATCTGTGGGTTTATTTCTGGATTTTCTATTCGATTCCATTGGTCTGTATGTCTGTTCTTGTTCCAATACCATGCAGTTTTGATGATTATGGCTTTGTAGTATAGTTTGAAATCTGGGAGTGTAATGCCTCCATTTCCTTCTTCTTTTTTCAGGAGAGCTTTGGCTATTCAGGGTTTTTGGTGATTCCATATGAATTTCATCAATAATTGTTCTATTTCTTTGAAGAATGCCATTGAGATTTTGATTGGAATAGCATTGAATCTGTATATTGCTTTTGGTAGGATGGCCATTTTAATAATGTTTATTCTTCCAATCCATGAGCAGGGGATGTCTTTCCATTTCTTTGTGTCTTCTTCTATTTCTTTTAACAGTGTTTTATAGTTTTCTTTGTATAGGTCCTTTACGTCTTTTGTTAGATTTATTCCCAAATATTTGATTTTTTTTGTTTTGATAATAAAAGGGGTGGTTTTTTTGATTTCTTCTTCTTCAGATTTATTGTTTATGTATAGGAAGGCTGCTGACTTTTGCGTGTTGATTTTGTATCCTGCCACTTTACTGAACTGATTGATGAGTTGAATTAGCTTTTCTGTGGAGTTTTTGGGGTTCTCTATGTATAATATCATATCGTCTGCAAACAGTGACAGTTTGACTTCTTCTTTTCCTATTTGGATTCCTTGGATGTCTTTCTCTTGTCTTATTGCTCTGGCTAGGACTTCCAGTATTATATTGAAAAGCAGTGGTGAGAGTGGACATCCTTGTCTTGTTCCAGATCTTAATGGAATTGCTTTCAGCTTTTCACCATTGAGAATGATACTGGCTGTTGGCTTGTCATAGATGGCCTTTATGATGTTGAGGTATGTTCCTTGTATCCCAAGAATTTCAAGGGCTTTTATCATGAATGGGTGTTGCACTTTGTCGAAAGCTTTCTCAGAATCTATTGATATTATCATATGGTTTTTATATTTCTTTTTGTTGATGTGTTGGATAACGTTGATTGATTTTCGGATGTTAAACCACCCTTGTGCCCCTGGAATGAATCCAACTTGGTCGTGGTGAATTATCTTATGGATACATTGTTGGATTCTGATAGCTAAAATTTTATTGAGGATTTTTGCATCAGTGTTCATTAGGGAGATTGGCCTATAGTTTTCCTTTTTTGTGTTGTCCTTATTCGGTTTTGGTATTAGTGTAATATTGGCTTCATAGAACGTGTTTGGTATTGTCCCTTCCTTCTCAATTTTTTGGAAGAATTTGTGAAGGATAGGCACTAATTCGTCTCTGAATGTTTGGTAGAATTCATTTGTAAATCCATCAGGTCCTGGGCTTTTGTTTTTGGGGAGGTTTTTGATTACCATTTTAATTTCGCTGCTTGTAATTGGTCTGTTTAGGTGTAATATTTCTTCTTTATCTAGCTTTGGGTGATTGCAGAGTTGTAGGAATTTGTCCATCTCCTCTAGATTGTTGAACTTGTTTCCATATAACTGTTCATAGTAGTTACTGATTATTCTTTTGATTTCTGCTGTGTCCGTTGTGATTTCTCCTCTTTCATTTATGATCCTGTGTATTTGTGCTTTCTCCCTTTTTTCCTTTGTGAGCCTGGCTAGGGGGTTGTCTATTTTATTTATTTTTTCAAAGAACCAGCTCTTGGTTTCATTGATCTTTTGGATTGTTTTTTTAGTTTCAATTTCATTTATTTCTGCTTTGGTTTTTATTATTTCTTTTCTTCTACTGGTTTTGGGGTTTTTTTGTTGTTCTTTTTCTAGACCTTTGAGCTTCGAGATTAGGTTGTTTCTTTGAGTTCTTTCTTGTTTCTTGATGTGAGCTTCTATTGCTATATATTTTCCTCTTATTACTGCATTTGCTGCGTCCCATACATTTAGGATATTGGTGTCCTCCTTGTCATTCAATTCAAAGAATTTTTTTTTTTTAATAAGGGATTTTTATTTTTATTTTTTTTTTCAGATGTGAATTTATTTTTTTTTAATTTTTTTTTATTTTTTTTTTTTATAAATTTTATTGTTATATTCCCCATACAATTGCAGCCCCCCATTCTGACCCCAATCCCTCCCCTCCCGCCCCCGCCCCCCTAAAAGTGTCTCTGGTTCATAGTTTTTTGTTGATTTTGATTTTCACTTTCTTATAGTTATTCATTTTCCTGGTCCCTTATTTAAGTTTTCTAGATTCCTGCTATGAGTGAGACCATCCGGTATTTTTCTTTTTCTTTTTGGCTTATTTCGCTGAGCATGATCCCTTCCAGCGCCATCCATGTTGCAGCAAATTGCATGTGTTTATCTTTTTTGAATGCTGAGTAATATTCCATGGTATATATGTACCACATCTTCTTGATCCAGTCATCTATTTTTGGGCATTTGGGTTGTTTCCAAAGCTTAGCTATTGTAAACAGTGCTGCTATAAACATAGGGGTGCAGGTGTTCTTTGGAATTGATGTTTCTGTGTCCTTTGGGTAAATACCTAGGAGTGGAATTGCTGGGTCATATGGAAGCTCTATGTTTAGTAGGTCCAGAAATCTCCACACAGCTTTCCACAGTGGTTGGACCAGTTTGCACTCCCACCAACAGTGCAGAAGAGTTCCTTTTTCTCCACACCCTCGCCAACATTTGTTGTTGCTAGTTTTTTTAATATGTGCCATTCTCACTATTGTAAGATGGTATCTCATGGTAGTTTTGATTTGCATTTCCCTGATTACAAGTGATGTTGAACATTTTTTCATATGCCTGTTGGCCATTTGCATTTCCTCTTCAGAGAAGTTTCTTTTAAGCTCTTCTGCCCATTTTTTGACTGGATTATTTTCTTTGTTGTTGTTGAGTCTCATCAGCTCTTTGCAGATTTTTGTGATCAGTCCTTTATCATTAGTGTTGGGTGCAAAAATGTTCTCCCAGTTGGTGGGGTTTCTCTTTGTTTTTGTTATTGTCTCTTTTGCTGTGCAAAAGCTCTTTAATTTGATATAGTCCCAGCTGTTTATCTTTGCCTTCACTATCACTGCTTTGGGTGATGTGTCTGTAAAGATGTCTTTGATGTGCAAATCACGTAGTGTTTCACCTATATTTCCTTCTATATATTTTATGGTTTCAGGTCTTATGTCTAGTTCTTTAATCCATTTTGAGTTGATTTTTGTGTATGGTGTGAGGTGGTGGTCAAGCTTCATTCTTTTGCATGTAGCGACCCAGTTTTCCCAGCACCATTTATTGAACAAACTTTCTTTGCTCCAATGCATATTCTTTGCTCCTTTGTCAAAGATTAGTTGACCATAAATCTGTGGGTTTATTTCTGGATTTTCTATTCGATTCCATTGGTCTGTATGTCTGTTCTTGTTCCAATACCATGCAGTTTTGATGATTATGGCTTTGTAGTATAGTTTGAAGTCTGGGAGTCTGATGCCTCCATTCCCTTCTTTTTTTTTCAGGAGAGCTTTGGCTATTCGGGGTTTTTTGTGATTCCATATGAATTTCATCAATAATTGTTCTATTTCTTTGAAGAATGACATTGAAATTTTGATTGGAATAGCATTGAATCTGTATATTGCTTTTGGAAGGATGGCCATTTTAATAATGTTTATTCTTCCAATCCATGAGCAGGGGATGTCTCTCCATTTCTTTGTATCTTCTTCTATTTCTTTTAACAGTGTTTTATAGTTTTCTTTGTATAGGTCCTTTACCTCTTTGTTAGATTTATTCCCAAATATTTGATTTTTTTTGTTTCAATAACAAAAGGGATGGTCTTTTTGATTTCTTCTTCTTCAGATTTATTGTTTGTGTATAGGAAGGCTACTGACTTTTGCGTGTTGATTTTGTATCCTGCCACTTTACTGAACTGATTGATGAGTTGAATTAGCTTTTCTGTGGAGTTTTTGGGGTTCTCTATGTATAATATCATATCGTCTGCAAATAGTGATAGTTTGACTTCTTCTTTTCCTATTTGGATTCCTTGGATGTCTTTCTCTTGTCTTATTGCCCTGGCTAGGACTTCCAGTATTATATTGAAAAGCAATGGTGAGAGTGGACATCCTTGTCTTGTTCCAGATCTTAATGGAATTGCTTTCAGCTTTTCACCATTGAGAATGATACTGGCTGTTGGCTTGTCATAGATGGCCTTTATGATGTTGAGGTATGTTCCTTGTATCCCAAGAATTTCAAGGGCTTTTATCATGAATGGGTGTTGCACTTTGTCGAAAGCTTTCTCAGCATCTATTGATATTATCATATGGTTTTTATATTTCTTTTTGTTGATGTGTTGGATAACGTTGATTGATTTTCGGATGTTAAACCATCCTTTTGTCCCTGGAATGAATCCTACTTGGTCGTGGTGAATTATCTTATGGATACATTGTTGGATTCTGATAGCTAAAATTTTATTGAGGATTTTTGCATCAGTGTTCATTAGGGAGATTGGCCTGTAGTTTTCCTTTTTTGTGTTGTCCTTGTTCGGTTTTGGTATTAGTGTAATGTTGGCTTCATAGAACGTGTTTGGTATTGTCCCTTCCTTCTCAATTTTTTGGAAGAGTTTGTGAAGGATAGGCACTAATTCATCTCTGAATGTTTGGTAGAATTCATTTGTAAATCCATCAGGTCCTGGGCTTTTGTTTTTGGGGAGGTTTTTGATTACCATTTCAATTTCGCTAATTGTAATTGGTCTGTTTAGGTGTTCTATTTCTTCTTTATCTAGCTTTGGGTGATTGTAGAGTTGTAGGAATTTGTCCATCTCCTCTAGATTGTTAAACTTGTTTCCATATAACTGTTCATAGTAGTTACTGATTATTCTTTTGATTTCTGCTGTGTCCGTTGTGATTTCTCCTCTTTCATTGATGATCCTGTTTATTTGTGCTTTCTCCCTTTTTTCCTTTGTGAGCCTGGCTAGGGGTTTGTCTATTTTATTGATTTTTTCAAAGAACCAGCTCTTGGTTTCATTGATCTTTTGGATTGTTTTTTTAGTTTCAATTTCATTTATTTCTGCTTTGGTTTTTATTATTTCTTTTCTTCTACTGGTTTTGGGGTTTTTTTGTTGTTCTTTTTCTAGATCTTTGAGCTTCGAGATTAGGTTGTTTCTTTGCGTTCTTTCTTGTTTCTTGATGTGAGCTTCTATTGCTATATATTTTCCTCTTATTACTGCTTTTGCTGCATCCCATACATTTAGGATATTGGTGTCCTCCTTGTCGTTCAATTCAAAAAATTTTTTAATTTCTTCTTTGATCTCCTCATTAGTCCAATGGTCTTCCAGTAGTGTGGTTTTTAATCTCCATGAGGTAGGAAAGTTCCTTGCCTTCTTTTTATGGTTTATTTCTAGTTTGATGCCTTCATGGTCAGAAAAGATGGTTGATATGATTTCAATCTTGGTGTATCTGTTGATGTTTGTCTTGTGCCCCAGTATGTGATCGATCCTGGAGAATGATCCGTGTGCGCTTGAGAAAAATGTATACTCCGTTTTTTTGGGGTTTAGTGTTCTATAGATGTCTGTTAAGCCCAATTGCTCTAGGTCTTTATTTAGAGCTTTGGTTTCTTTACTTATTTTTTGTCTTGTTGATCTATCCATTGTTGATAGTGGTGTGTTGAAGTCTCCCACTACGTATGTGTTTTCTCTGATGTCTGTTTTCAGAGAGGACAACAGTTGTCTGATATATTTTGGTGCTCCTTCGTTTGGTGAGTATATGTTAATGAGTGTTATTTCTTCTTGAAGTATTGTCCCCTTGATCATAATGTAGTGACCATTGGGGTCTCTTTTTATCTTTTTGAGTTTGAAATCTGTTTTATCTGATATAAGTATAGCTGTTCCTGCTTTCTTTTTTGGTCCATTTGCTTGTAGGATTGTTTTCCATCCTTTAACTTTGAGCCTATTTTTATCTTTTGTAGCTAAATGTGTTTCCTGGAGACAGCAAAAGGTTGGGTTTTGTTTCTTAATCCAGGCTGCAACTCTGTGTCTTTTTATTGAAGAGTTTAGTCCATTTACATTTACAGTTAATATTGATATGTTAACATCTGTATTTGCCATTGTGTTTGTCTTTCCTTTGATTTTATTTATTTATTCTTTTAATAACTTTTTTTTTTTTGGCCTTCTTTCATTGTTATTCGTCGCTCTGAGGTTCTGGCTTTAGGACTCCTTGTAGTATTTTTTGGAGTGGGGGTTTAGTTGCAATGAAATTCCGGAGTTTCTGTTTGTCTGGGAAGGTCCATATTCTTTCTTCAAAGAGGAAGGAGAGCTTTGCAGGATAGACTATTCTTGGTTGGCATCTGTTTTCTTGGAGTCTGTTGACTATGTCCCTCCACTCTCTCCTTGCCCGTAGTGTTTCTTCGGAGAAGTCTGATGTCAGCCTGATTGGTTTTCCTTTGAATGTTATCTGTTTCTTCCCTCTTGCCAGCTTCATTATTTTTTCCTTGTCCTGGATTCTTGGGAGCTTTACTATTATGTGTCTTGCTGTATTTTTCCTTTCGTCGTGGAAGTTTGGTGTTCTTCTTGCTTCTTGTATATCAATTTTCAGCTCCTTTTTCACATTTGGGAAGTTCTCTTCAATTATCTCCTGGAATATTTTCTCTGTTCCTACATCTCTCTCCTCTCCTTCTGGTATTCCTATAACTCTTATATTTCCTTTCCTCATGGAGTCAGATAGTTCCCGAAGTCTTTCTTCGTTCTTTTTCCTTCGTACTTCTCTTTCCTTTTCTGTTTTGGTTCTTTTTATTTCTGTGTCTTCAAGATTACTTATTCGTTCTTCCATTTCATCTATTCTGCTTTCATTGCTTTTCCCAGAATTCTTTAGTTCTTCCATTAATTCTTTGATCTCCTGCATTTCTTTTACTTCCCTCTTTAGGGACTCAATTTCTTTCTTCTGACCATTGTTTTCCCTCTCTAGGGACTCAATTGCATTCTTCTGATCGTTGATTATTTTTCCCTTATCATTGTTTTCCTTTATGACTTCTGTCAGTTTTTTAATCACGGCAATTTTAAATTCTCTTTCTGGAAGGCTCAGAAATTCTTCCAAGTTATTGTCGTTGCAATCTGGGGGCTGGCTTTCTTTTTGTGGTGTGCTTTTTCTCTTGAGAGTTGCTAGGTTGAGTGTGGTTCTTCTCCTCCCTACTGTCTGTTTTCTAATTTGCCGTATGCGTTGGGACACTGTGTTGTTGGGACTTGCCGGCATCTTGGGTGGGCTTCTCTGTTCCCCTCTGGTTCTTCCAGGAGTCATCTGTCAGTTTCAAGCAGCCTTTACTGGAGAAAGGTCCCTGTTCTAAAATGCCGATGTGGGGACACACTCCCCTGTGCGCCTGGTCTGCCCCGGCGGTGGGTTCCTGCTCCCCTCTGGGCTTGGACTGCAGGCCAGAGGGGGTCTGGCGTGGGCGAACTTCCCCCGCTCACCTCTGGCTCCTGAGGAAGCCTTCTGCAGGTAGTCTTTACTGAAGAAATGTCCCTGTTCTAAAATTGTGATGTGGGACACACTCCCTGCGCTTCTGGTCTCAGGCACACTCTTCTGCGCGCCTGGTCTGCCCCGGCTGTGGGTGCTCGCTCTCCCTGTGGGCTCAGACTACTTGTTCAGAAGGGGCCCGGTGTGGGCTAACTCCCCAGCTGGCCACTAGCTCCTTCAGTAGCCTGTGCTGGGGTCAAGTCGCTAGGTGGCACCAGAGATCTCTCCTAGAGCCCTTGGGGAGCTGATTTTCCACCCCGTGGGACAGGGAGCAGAGCGGGGATGGTAGGGTACACCTCAACGGCTTTGGGGTGCTGTGTCTGCCTTGTGCCCCACCGTCGTGGGGAACCCACGCCCTTAATTTCGTGCCCCGGGTCTCAGTTCCAAAGCCCTCAGTTCCAGGACGCGGGCTGTAGCCCAGATCAGTGGCGCGGGAATGGCGCCTTTTGAATCCCGCTCCCCTGCCTGGGCGCCTTGTTCCTGCTCACTCAGGGAGGGCCTCCGCCGTCTCCCCGCAAGCCTAGGTCGCAGGCGCGGGGACCTGGGCAGCTGCAATCCGAGCACCGCTTTCGCGCAAGCTTACCGGGCGGCGGGGCTGTGTGCTGGTGCTGGTCTCCTCCTGGTGGGCGGGGCTCTCTTTAATGGCGCCTGGAGCTCACCTCCGCGGTGGATCCTGCAGGGTTCGCCTCAGCTCCCGTTCACGGGGTGTGGTGGCTGAAATAGTTCCTTTCCACTCACAGTCCCGCTTGCTGCATCCGTTTTTCTTGTTGGGTGTTTTGGTTTGTTGTTTCCCTCGTCTCTGCCGGTGGGAGAGTGCCGCCACTGTGGGCGGGGGAGGGGAGCAGGGTTCTGCGCTTCCCTCCCTTCTCGTCCTCTTTTATGGCAACTTTCTTCTTCGGGCAGTTTGCTGGAGTCGTCCGTTTATCTTCCGTGTCCCAGTTCTCACTGGGACCTGCCGCTTTTCCTCCCTATTAACTTTTTTTAATGGGAGATCTTACTCGCAGCGTCTCCTCGCCGCCATGTTGCTCCGCCCCCCCCTCCAAAGAATTTTTTAATTTCTTCTTTGATCTCCTAGTTAGTCCAGTGGTCTTCCAGTAGTGTGGCTTTTAATCTCCATGAGGTAGGATAGTTCCTTGCCTTCTTTTTATGATTTATTTCTAGTTTGATGCCTTCGTGGTCAGAAAAGATGGTTGGTATGATTTCAATCTTGGTGTATCGGTTGATGTTTGTCTTGTGCCCCAGTATGTGATCGATCCTGGAGAATGATCCGTGTGCGCTTGAGAAAAATGTATACTCCGTTTTTTTGGGGTTTAGTGTTCTATAGATGTCTGTTAAGCCCAAATGCTCTAGGTCCTTATTTAGAGCTTTAGTTTCTTTACTTATTTTTTGTCTTGTTGATCTATCCATTGTTGATAGTGGTGTGTTGAAGTCTCCCACTACGTATGTGTTTTCTCTGATGTCTGTTTTCAGAGAGGACAACAGTTGTCTGATATATTTTGGTGCTCGTTCGTTTGGTGAGTATATGTTAATGAGTGTTATTTCTTCTTGAATTATTGTCCCCTTAATCATAATGTAGTGACCATTGGGGTCTCTTTTTATTTTTTTGAGTTTGAAGTCTGTTTTATCTGATATAAGTATAGCTGTTCCTGCTTTCTTTTTTGGCCCATTTGCTTGTACGATTGTTTTCCATCCTTTGACTTTGAGCCTATTTTTATCTTTTGTAGCTAAATGTGTTTCCTGGAGACAGCAAAAGGTTGGGTTTTGTTTCTTAATCCAGGCTGCAACTCTGTGTCTTTTTATTGAAGAGTTTAGTCCATTTACATTTAGAGTTAATATTGATATGTTAGCATCTGTATTTGCCATTATGTTTGTCTTTCCTTTGATTTTTATTTATTCTTTTAATAACTTTTTTTTTTTTTGGTCTTCTTTCGTTGTTATTCGTCCCTCTGAGGTTCTGGCTTTAGGATTCCTTGTAGTATTTTTTGGAGTGGGGGTTTATTCGTAATGAAATTCCGGAGTTTCTCTTTGTCTGGGAAGGTCCATATTCTTTCTTCATGGAGGAAAGAGAGCTTTGCGGGATAGAGTATTCTTGGTTGGCATCTGTTTTCTTGGAGTCTGTTGACTATGTCCCTCCATTCTCTCCTTGCCCGTAGTGTTTCTTCAGAGAAGTCTGATGTCAGCCTGATTGGTTTTCCATTGAATGTTATCTGTTTCTTCCCTCTTGTCAGCTTCATTATTTTTTCCTTGTCCTGGATTCTTGGGAGCTTTACTATTATGTGTCTTGCTGTGTTTTTCCTTTCGTCGTGGAAGTTTGGTGTTCTTCTTGCTTCTTGTATATCAATTTTCAGCTCCTTCTTCACATTTGGGAAGTTCTCTTCAATTATCTCCTGGAATATTTTCTCTGTTCCTACATCTCTCTCCTCTCCTTCTGGAATTCCTATAACTCTTATATTTCCTTTCCTCATGGAGTCAGATAGTTCCCGAAGTCTTTCTTCATTCTTTTTCCTTCGTACTTCTCTTTCCTTTTCTGTTTTGGTTCTTTTTATTTCTGTGTCTTCAAGAGAACTTATTCGTTCTTCCATTTCATCTATTCTGCTTTCCTTGCTTTTCCCGGAGTTCTTTAGTTCCTCCATTAATTCTTTGATCTCCTGCATTTCTTTTACTTCCCTCTTTAGGGACTCAATTTCATTCTTCTGACCATTGTTTTCCCTCTTTAGGGACTCAATTTCCTTCTTCTGATCTATCACTTTTTAAATCATGGCAATTTTAAATTCTCTTTCTGTAAGGCTCAGAAGTTCTTCCAAGTTAGTGTCGTTGCAATCTGGGGAGTGGTTTTCTTTTTGTGGTGTGCTTCTTTCCTGAGGAGTTGTTAGGTTGCGTGTGGTTCTTCTACTCCCTACTGTCTGTTTTCTAATTTGTCGTATGCGTTGGGACACTGTGTTGCTCGGACTGACTGACATCTTGGGCGAACTTCTCCGCTCCCCTCTGGCTCTTCCAGGAGCCATCTCTGTCTTCTGGGGGAGCTTTCTGCTGGTTTTAGGCAGTTTTTACTGAAGAAATGTCCCTGTTCTCAAATGGCGAAGCGGGATGCAGTCCCTGCGCCTCCGGTTTCAGGCACACTCTTTTGCGCACCCGGTCTGCCCCGGACGTGGGTGCCTGCTCCCTCTGTGGGCTCAGACTGCTGGTCGGAAGGGGCCTGGCGTGGAATAACTTCCCAGCTGGCCACTGGGTCCTCCAGAAGCCTTCTGCCCTTTTCAAGCACTCTTAAGAAATTTCCTGTTCTATGGGGTGTTAGTGACTTTTTTTTTCCTGGTCGCTAGGTGGCGCCAGAGATCTCTCCTATTGTCCTTGGGGGGCTGTTTTTCGCCTCCCCCCACCCCGTGGGACAGGGAACAGAGCGGGAATGGTAGGGTACACCTCAACAGCTTTGGGGTGCTGTGTCTGCCTTGTGCCCCACCGTCGTGGAGAACCCACGCCCCGAATTTTCGTCCCCCGGGTCTCAGTTCAAAGCCCTCAGGTCCAGGACGCGGGCTGTAGCCCAGTTCAGTGGCGCGGGAATGGCGCCTTTTGCACCGCTCCCGTGCCTGGGTGCCTGGTTCCTGCTTACTCAGGGAGGGACCTTCACGTCAGTGAGGACCTCTGCCCGTCTCCCCGCAAGCCTAGGTCGTCTCCCCACAAGCCTAGGTCGCAGGCGCGGGGACCTGGGCAGCTGCAATCCCGGTCTGCACTTGCTTTTCAAGCGCACCGAGCTCGCTGCTTTTCTGCGCAAGCTTACTGGCAGCCCGGGCTGTGTGCGCGTCTCCGGGGTCTTTGTTCTTCTCTAATGGCGCCCAGAGCCGTTCGCTCACCGCCGCGGCGAATCCTGCAGGGTTCGCCTCAGCTCCCGTTCACGGGATGTGGTGGCTGCAATAGTTCCTTTCCACTCACAGTCACGCTTGCTGCGTCGTTTGTTCTTGTTGGCCGTTTTGGTTTGTTGTTTTTCTCCTCTCTGCGGGTCGGAGAGTGCCGCCTCTGTGGGCGGGGGAGGGGAGCAGGGTTCTGCGCTTCCCTCCCTTCTGGTCCTCTTTTATGGCAACTTTCTTCTTTGGGCAGTTTGCTGGAGTCGTCCGTTTATCTTCCGTGTCCCAGTTCTCACTGGGACCTGCCGCTTTTCCTCCCTATTAACTTTTTTTAATGGGAGATCTTACTCGCAGCGTCTCCTCGCCGCCATGTTGCTTCGCCCCCTCCCACTTAGACTGTTATATTCACTTACTTATATTCACATAGACTCTTAGATATTTATTTCATAACTAGGGAAATAGTTTTTATTTATTCTGTTGCTCAAATTGTTCTAATAGTTTTGGCCACTAGGCATTCCCCCATCATTGTGGCTGTATTGTCATTGGTTTTTTAGGTTTGATATTTTTTTTCCAGCACTCCTCACTTTCTAGCACTACAAGATGCTGCAGGTTCATCTTGAATATTTCCTACCCTCGTCCTGCAATGTCATTTCCCCCAAGGAAACCTGGTTTCTTCTAATAGAGAATGAATTTTAAACTAAATCTGAAGATGCTCATTGTTATGTGGGTGTCATTGCTTCTAGGCTTCCTCAGGTGACAGAACAAGGACGTCGATGTACGCACATTAACTCATTTTTATACGCGATCTATAAATATGTCTATATGTAGTCATCTGTACTATATTAAGCTAAACATGATTTCATACCAAGAGCTCCCACTCTAACTCATTACTGCATGGATTACTCTAGACTTCTCTTTTTTTTTGTTATCTGTAATTTCCCAACTAGCTCAAAGCAACATTTCAGTGTAAATTTTCTTTGATATTTGCGGTTTTGTCATTAATATGCACATAAATTTTGCATCCTACTCCAAAATACAGCTGAATTGGTATTAATCTTAGATGTAGTAAATTATTTACTTTGCATGGAAATTGATGTTACAGTAGAACAGGATCCCCACAGAACAAGCCACAGAGCATGTCAGAATTTGCACCCAACGCTCTAATAAGCAGCGGATCCTGGAAACTGAGTTGCCCCAGCAGGTATAGGTGGTGGCAGTAAAAGCAGCAGCAGCTGCTGCCAATTTCCAGCCTGCTGTCCCTGCATGCTGCCTGCTGGCAACTCCACCCCCATACCGCCCCTTCCCCAGTCCCAGGGATCCCCTGGCATCTGCTTGTTGGTAGTAGCAAGAATTTCCCTACCTGCACCCCAAGAACTCTGCTTGCAGTCAGTGCCCAGGCCACCCTGACAGACACACAATTAACTTCTTATAATCAGTCATTAATGTAATGTTTTGTCATTTGTTTGCATTTGGAGAAAAGGATAGGAACCATCTTGAGTGGAAAGACCTTTAAACTACAAACATGTTCATGTCTCTCCCCTGTTGTTCTGGAGTGGATCCAAAGCTGTCAACAGATTGTAAAAGAGAATTTTATCAAAGATTAAAACTACCTCAACGTCAGCACAAAATCCAAGTTCCTTTATATAGTATATAAGGCTCTCCAGGACCTGTTCTTGCCAATTAATTTCTCTAGGTTTCCACCCTCCTAATTGGACTAGTTCAAGTTTGTATCCTTCTAGTTAGTGCCTGGCATATGTTAAATTCACTTTCTTTTTCTCACTGCCTTGCCCCTGCCTCCCTCAGTTCTGAGGAAAAATGAGTCCACAAGATGCAACTGGTAACTCCTAAGGTAAGGACAGAAGAATGGAACTTGCAAGGTGACAAAAGCAGACAGTGAAACATTAATCTAAGTTCACTATGAAGGAGAGATCTTTAAAACAAGAAAAAGACATAAATGACTCATAAACAGATGTCATGTATAAAGGAGAAGATACTCAAGATACGGAGACTATAGAAGAATATATTGTGGATACTACCCCCCATTGAAATCTCACCTTAAGATATATTAAGAAAATGCCTGATTATTTGAGAAAAATCGATAATCAACATTATATGAAATGGATGAGAAATGGAAAATATATCTGGTATCAGCTGAACAAACCAATGTCAATATTGTGATATGTTCTAATAAAAGCCTTAAAGTTCAAGAAAAATATGAATTCTCCAAACCTCAAAAGCTTAAGTGTCACTATGAGGAAACCAAATTTCTGAGCTTCAGACTGCCCAAGATAGTGAAGTTGATAGGGGGAAATCATGTCCTGAACAAACTCCAGAAATAGGTTTTGTGGACCCCACCCCCACTCCAGATCAGAGATCCAAGATACTAAGAACTACAAATCCCATAATGTCATCATCACCAAAGGGAGGATTGCTGGGACTTCAGGGTGGAATTAAGCAGCCAGGTTTGGTATAAAACCAGACATGTGGGCCTTGAGGGGCGTCTCTTGGTTTTCTGCCAGCTCTCAGCTTGCTATTGGGGATTCCAGCTCAGCGGAACTGGCAAGATGCATTCACAAATTTATCTCCATCTCCTTCTCCCTGAGTTATTTATTTCTTCATTTCCCCTTCTTTTGTAATTAAATCCTTTATTAAACTTTTTGTGTGTGATTGCAATTGAGTACTATTATAAGTTGCGTTTAAGTGCACCGGTGTCCCTTTTAAGCACACGGGTATAGACCCACAGACAGGCAACCCATTTCATATGGGGGTTGCCCTGTAACAAAGTGACATCTTCAAAAGCCAGAAAGAGAAGAGTGTCACCACTGTCCTCTCAAGCTGTCCCTCCGGCACTGATGCCACTTGCTAATTTTTCTTCAGAGAAGAGTATGATACTTAGAATATCCATAAATAAGGGATTACAGGAACACTCAAACCATGTAAATCTTCATGTCTTGTAAACTAACTACTTGCTTTAGTTACATAAAAATGATAAGGAGAAAAGTAAAAAAATGGTGCTTAAAAAAGGTAAAATAAAAACACCCAAAGGACAAGAAAGTGGAATGGATTTTCAATAACTTTTTGAAGAAAATTGTGCTTTAAGACATGTCAGTTTTTTATACAAAAGTCAAAGAATTTGATAGGACTGAAACAGAAAAGATAAAAAACATAAAGTACCTGGTATGAAAATAATCCAAAGTATTAGAATTGTTGAGACAATTTCATGTATTACGTCAATCAACAAATATTTATTGCATATTTATATGCCAGACACAAAACCAGGAGCTGCACAAAGCAATGACAATATAATAATGAACAATAAAATGTGGCCAACTGCCCTCTTAAGGAAGATAATATTTGATATAAGCAAAAGCAAGTGGCGAAGTAATACAAAGGATCGGCCATGCTATGGAGGGTATATAATGATGATGATGATGCCATAATTTTGTTAGGGGGAAAGGATGTCCTAAAGCTAATTCCATACAGGCTTTGCGGACTCCACCCCCACTCCAGACCAAAGCCAAAAGACATTGGGAGAGACAAATCCCATCACCACCAAGGGAAAGTTGCTGGGACCTGAGGGTGGGGTTAAGCAGCCAGGTTTGGTATAAAACCAGACACTTGGGCTTTGGGGGGGGATTCCCTTTTTGGCTCTCCACCACCTTACAGCTCAGCCAGCACTGAAGAGTGCCTTTGGGTTTCCAGGTAGGCGGATCGGGTAGGACGCATTAAAGACTTTATTTCCCTATTTTCTCCCTGAGTTGTACATTTTCTCAATTCCCTATCCCTTGTAAATAAACCTTTTATTAACCTTTTGTGTGTGCCTGTAGTGGAGTATTAATAAGTCCCTTTAAGTGCTTGGGTGAGGACCCACAAGCCAGGCAACAAGTTTTATATCAGGGCTGCTCCGTAACAATTTAAGGTTTTCAGGTCTAGTCTCCCAGCCAGGAACAGATCACAGCCTGCATCAGCAGCAGCAGCAGCAGCAGCAGCATTGAGTTGCAGCCACTAGACCACCACCGGTTGGTGTCTCAGGAAGACACAGAAGGAATATGGCTGATGCTCAAGCAAGCAAGCAAAAAAGAAGCAGATTTGCTTAGAGAAAGAAAAAAAAGTTAATGAGAAAAAGAACAGAAATAAAGTGGGACTCCCAGGCCTTTGGAACCAGGCCAGAGGAGGGGTAAGGAAGCAGAAGTGGAGTCATGCCTCAGAGGATATGTACCTTATTTCCCTAGTTATTCTAAAGCTCTTTGTGATTGGTTAGTTTAACCAGTCTCTTTGTGATTGGTTAGTTTTCAGTGGTCTCACTCAGTCATCCTTGTTGCAAAATGTCCTGTTGTTGCCCCTACTCTTGGGGTGTTTGATTAGTCCCCTTTGGAATTTATTGGATTCTTATCTCTGGAGATCTCCTTTACTTTCCTGCAGTCCCTGCCTATGCACACTGCCCCTGAAGCTGCATAATTATCCCTAATTTGCCCCAGGACTCAATAGAATCCTAATGTTTCTGGCTTTACAGATGAAACCTAAAAATATGTTTTAAATTATTTACAAGAAATTTCATAAATGCAATACTTTTTGAATGATCCTGAAATACAAAAGAAAAATCGGCAATATATCACAATCCTCCCTCTGCCTTCAGCCCTCCATTGTTTCAGGTAATTCCTTTAAAATTTACTCAAGCGGGGACTCCCCAGTGGCACAAGGGGTTAATCACAGCACTATGAACTAACCCCAGCCACTGCAGCACAAGTTCAATCCCCAGTCAGGGAGGTGACTCACATGGTACAGCAGACCTCTCCTGCCTTGCCTGCTGCTCCCCTCAGCAGTGTATTTCAATCAGTCTGCCTGCTCTGCTTCCCACTGTCTCTGGTAAGTCCTCTTGTTATAGGGCAGCCACGATATTGAACAGGTTGCCTGGCTGTGGGTCCACACCCACGCGCTTAAAAGGGACTTATTAATACTCCACTACAGGCACACACAAAAGGTTAATAAAAGGTTTATTTACAAGGGAAAAGGAAATAAGGAAAATGTACAACTCAGGGAGAAAATAGGGAAATAAAGTCTTTAATGCATTCTACCCGATCTGCCAACCTGGAAACCCAAAGGCACTCTCAGAGCTGGCCGGGCACTGCGAGCTGGCAAAGAGCCAAAATGGGGGACCCCTCCAAAGCCCACGTGTCTGGCTTTATACCAACCTGGCTGCTTAACCCCACCCTCAGGTCCCAGCCACCTTCCCTTTGGTGGGGATGGGATTTGGAGTTCCCAGTGTCTTTGGCTTTGGCCTGGGGTGGGGGTGGAGTCCACAAAGCCTGTATGGAATTAGCTTTAGGACATCCTTTTCCCCCTAACACTCTCACCCCCTGCATCTCTAGCCTGTACCCCAGCTCTTGCATGCATAAATAAATAAATCTTTAAAAAATAATAAAACAAAAAAAATATTCAAGCATCACCTTCCCTGTTTCTTTTATCATTTTCAAAACACTTATGCATGCACACAGGTACTCACCTGGAGTATTATTTCTCTATCTGTCCACGCGGCCAATCACCTATTACATTTTACAGTCAATGACTTCTTGACTTGCAATCTCCAAGACCCATAAGTCTTCTCAAGGATAGAGAGCATGTTTTATTTTACTATGTACTGTATACAAAATAGGGACACAGGGGACAACCTTCCCATACGGCTCTGGATTCTTCTAGCTGGGCAAATAATCACATAAATCTCAGACAGATTGACATGCGAATATACATGTGAATGAAAATGAGTAACTCAAAATGACTTCAGCTGCCACTTTAATTATCTTCAGCTTGAACAAAGGGGGTTGGGGGTTGAGGAAAAGTCAGTTAAGGGAGGTCTCCAGGAAAGGCAGAGCACCTAGGGCAAGACCTTTATATGCAGATTTAAGTTGCTGCCCTCCCCACTGATAATTAAAGAGATTAGATCTTCCCAATAGGGTGAGGGAGGGACACCCAGACAAAGGGAGATTTTCCTTTGCAAGCCTTTTACAAAAGAGCAAACTTAACCAGCCTTCAGAGTTCTTTCTATGAAATAATCCTTTTTTAACTGGGTAACCTCCAGGGAAGGGGAAGTTTTAGGTTCCCTGCCCCACCTAAGGAAAGGTGGAGCTGGGGAACTAGAGATGGTAATTAGGAAGGAAGGAGATCAAGAAGAGACAGAGGAGGGCCTCCCTGGCACAGAGGGTTGGGTACCGTACTATGAAGCAATCCACAGCCTCTGCAGCACAAGTTCGATCCCCGGCCGGCCAGGGAGCAACCCACATGGCGCAGCAGACCTCTCCTGTCTCGCCCGCTGCTCCCTTCAGCAGTATATTTCTTCAGTCTGCCTGTTCTGTTCCCCACTCTTGTCTCCAGTGAATCCTCTCACCCCCTACATCTCTGGCCTGTACCCCAGCTCTTGTGTGCATAAATAAATAGATCTTTAAACAAAAATACATTAAAAAAAAAAAGAAGCGTCGGAGGAGGCACATGTACCAGAAAGACATGTGAAAAAGCTGCACTTGCTTCTCTGCCTTGGCCTGGTACCCTCCAGGGAACCTCCCCCTTTCCTGGGGACCACCCTGTTACACAAGGGCTGCTACTGTTAGGGGGAAAGGATGTCCTGAGCTAATTCCATGTGTTATAGGACAGGGAGAGGGTCAGCCCAAACCCCGCAAACCTGCAGGCTTTGTGGACTCCACCCCCACTCCAGACCAAAGCCATCAAGACTACCAGGGACTTGGAGGGCATGGAAAAAGACACTTGAAATGTATGTGGGTGAGAGGAACCCGGGGGAGGTTAATCATGGCAACATTTATCTTGAATTATATTTTGCTCTATTCATCCCATACTTGTCTGGCCCCTTCTGCCCCTTTTTGAGTCCTAGGGCAAGGTAGGGATAATTAGGCAGCCTCAAGGACAGTGCAGGGACTTCAGGAGAGTTAAGGAAGGCACCAGAGATTAATGCAACAAATTCCAAAGGGGGCTAATCAAACACCCCAGGACTAAGGTCAACAGGAAATTCCAAATCAAGGACATTAAAAAAAAAAGATAAGTACTGGGACACAGAGACTTAGTTCTGGGTACAGAAACAATTAGGCAGTGAGTGAGACCACAGAGAACTAACCAATCACCAAGAGACTGGTGGAGCTTTAGAATAATTAGGGAAAGAAGGTAAATATTCCCTGAGGCACGACTCCACATCTACTTTCTTGCCCCTCCCTGACCTGGTTCCAGTGGCCTGGGAGTCCCACTTTATTTCTGTTCCTTTTCTCCTCAATAAACTTTTTCTTTCTCTAAACAAATTCGCCTCTTCTCGCTTGCTTGCCTGAGCATCTGCAAAGTTCATGCTGTGGCTTTGTGAGACACCAACCCGTGGTGGTCTAGTGACCTGGACTTAGAGCTGCCACTGCAGCCTGGGATCCATTCCTGCCTGGGAGACGAGGCCTGAAAACCTGCAATTCCAGTATCATTTTCTTCGGGCCCCCACCTGAAGGTGTCTTAGACAGGCTTTTCGGCCAGGTTTTCCGGCCTCAGCTGCCTGCCTTGGACCAATTGTGTCTGGCAGGGCATTTACTCATGAAGGTGATGGAGGACAAGAATAGAAAAACTGGAGAGGAGGCCTCACAGGACTAAAACCTGATTCACACAAGGAGGTGGGGGTCAAGGGGAATAACATGAACATTAACCCAGCTGTAGAGGTCATGACCCTTAGGCACCAGTGCCTTACCAAAAGGCTTGAGACTCAAGCAGGATCAGATGCTACAGGGAGTGGAGCACAGACCTGAGGGTAAAGATATGGAGATTGGGGCCTCCCCGGTGGCGCAGCGGTTGAGCGCTGGGTTGCGAAGCTGCCCGCAGCCTCTGCAGCGCCAGTTCGATCCCCGGCCGCTCGCCGGCCACCGGAGGAGGGTCCCACATGGCGCGCAGACCTCTCCTGCCGCCCGCTGCTCCCCTCAGCAGTGTACTTCGGTCCTTCTGCCTGCTCTGCTCCCCGCTCTGGCTCTGGTGAATTCTCTCACCCTCCCGCGCTTCTGACTGTACCCAGTGCTTGTATAAATAAATAAATAAATCTGTAAAAAATTAATAAATAAAAGTTTCAAGCTGGAAAATTGGCAAATCATTTAAAAAAAAAAAAAGATATGGAGATTGGGCCCACCCTGGAATCTCTGGTCCCTTCCTGGTTTTGCCTAGTTATCCCAAATCAGCAATAAAAAGGCCACTCCACCAACGAGTGACACCTGCCAAAGAGAAGAGGACTGTATCAGTACAGTCTCTGCACAGGTTCGGGGCAGCACTCCCACTGCCCACCTGTGACGATGCTGGTGCTTCTTTTCACCAACTCTCTCCTCTGCAGGGCAGCAGCCTCCTGCCTGTCCATGATCTGTACCATACCGGGACTTCCCTTCACTGACCTCCCTTAATGGAGGCCGCTCTCCTCAAGGCCGCCCACCTGCAGCCATGCAGGCCTCTCTTAGCAAAACCTGTCCCTTTCCCTAATAAACCTGCTCTTTAAATATAACTAATGTCTCTGTCTCATGGAGAAATGCACCTGGGGAACTCGCCAAGATGTCGCTGAAACGGGAGCTCTGGTGAAACCTTTCCCAGAGTGAACCCAAGGACCCCGCACTCTACAAAACTCCATCAAAGGGATGGGTAACAGACTTAATGTCATCTATCTTTAATAGAATTAGTGTGCATAGAGAGGGAAGAGAAAAGAGGATAGGAGTGTTCTAATTAAACACCCAGAATTACCTCACCCCTCGTGGGCAAATGCCCAGCCAAGCAGGGTCAGCACAAAGCAGGGCCACTGAGGCCCAAAAGTCTGCCACAAGTCTAAGGTATCCTGTGGTGGGGAAGCACCAGAAGGGGCCAAAAGGGGGCAAGTAAGTCTGGGACAGAAGGAGAGATGGAGAGACGCAAACATAGAAATAAGATAATGGTGTAGGGTAAAAGGTAAGGTAAAAGGTATCAGGCTTTTCTGCCCTCCTGCCATCAGGATAGATGAGGGAACCCTGCGGTCCTGAATGCATGCCTGATGGTGGGCACCTGGAGTAGGCTGTGGGCATAGGTAGATGGGATTCACCTGGGCTAAGACTGTGCTTTTTTTTTTTAAGGGCGGCATCATGGGGATGCCAGCAGAAGCCGAGAGAGAAGCAAGAGAAGCAGAAGCTGAGAGAAGGCCAAAGATCCCAGAGTGAAGACCTGCTGGGGGCTGGGAGGCCTGCCAGCCTACCGGCCCCCCCAGTGCCCCTGCCTGCCAGGTACCTGGTAATCCCAATAAAAACCTACAAAACCACTGAGGACTCTGACTCCTCCTTTACCCGGTCTGCTGGATCATAGAAAACCTGCTCAGTGTCCCATTCCTGTCCTTACAAATGGCTACCATTTTCTCGCTTTTTGTGGAGATGTTAGGGGCAAAGGATGTCCTGAGCTAATTCCATGCAGGCTTTGTGGACTCCACCCCCACTCCAGACCAAAGCCATCAAGACACTGGGAAAGACAAATCCCATCACCACCAAAGGGGAGGTTGCTGGCACCTGAGGGTGGGGTTAAGCAGCCAGGTTTGTCATAAAAACCAGATACGTGGGCCTTGGGGTCTGGCTCTTGCCTCGGCTTCACGGCTGGGGGCTCGCGGCCAGCCCTCAAGAGTGCCATTTGGGATTCCAGATCAGCAGAAAGGGTAGGATGCATTTAAGGCTTTATTTCCCTCTTTTCTCCCTGAGATGTACATTTCCTCATTTCCCCTTCCCTTGTAAATAAACCTTTTATTGACCTTTTGTATGTGCCTGCAGCTGAGTATTAATAAGTCCTTTGAAGCGTGTGGGTGAGGACCCACAGTCAGGCAACCCGTTTTAGATCGGGGCTGCCCTGTAACAGAGATGCTCTATAACTAAGACAGTTCCACCAACCTGGTGGCCAAGCAGGAGCGTAAGAGGAGATCGGTGAGGTCAGATCAACCTGCTCCTGCAAAAGCAAAAATGAAACTCTAAAAAAAACTTCAGGAAAGGATAAACCTTCAGACAAAAGTGCAAGGAAAGGGGGAGTGAGGGGATGGCAGGTCAAAGTGGCTAAGTAAGAAACTAAAGATTTATTTGCAGGGAATGGAGAGACAGAAAATCAGGAGAGTCCAACTGTTAGGGGGAAATGATGTCCTGAGCTAATCCCATGCAGGCTTTGTGGACCCCACCCCCACTCCAGACCAAAGCCATCAGGAAACTGGGAAAGACAAATCCCATCACCACCAAAGGGAAGGTGGCTGGGACCTGAGGGTGGAGTTAAGCAGCCAGGTTGGGTATAAAAACCAAACACATGGGCCCTGGGGGGCTCACTCTCTTGCTCGCCTCACGGCTCCTGGCTCCCGGCCAGCTCTCAGAGTGCCACTGGGGATTCCAGATCTGCGGATCGGGTAGGACGCATTTAAAACTTTGTCTCCCACTTTTCTCCCTGAGCTGTACATTTCCTCATTTCCCCTTCCCTTGTAAATAAACCTTTTATTAACCTTTCGCGTGTGCCTGCAGTAGAGCATTGATAAGTCCTTTTAAGTGCGCGGGTGAGGACCCCCAGTCAGGTACCCCGTTTTGTATCGGGGCTGCCCTCTAACACAACTTTTGATGCCACAGGAGAAAGTAGTCAAGTCTGATGTATGTGCCACGTCCTCCCAGAGCTCCCTGCCTCCCTCCCTCCCAGAGCTTCTGTACAACGCTGTGGAATATTTTTATCAACTCTTTTTGCAAATGCCAAGTTTTTAGTAGCTCTAGAAACATTTTTAAGGAGGAGGGAAACCCACCTCATCCATTTTTTAAAGTGTAAATGCTTTTTTTTTTTAAGAGGTGAAAGCATTTGCTTTTTTTTTTTTTTTTTTTTGTGAAACCACAAAACACTGGGATAGTCAATAGGGAGGTTTTGCTTGTCCTGGGTGTCTGCTTAACATTCCATAGGTGGGACAGTTTTTATTTCCTACTCAAGCTGGTGTGCGCTGTTACTGTGATTGCTGCTGCTGCTGCTCACCCCAGTAACCCTTAAACCACCACGAGTTCTTGTCCCACAAAGCCATAAAAAGGAATTTGCAGACTTTTTAGATAAGCAGAGAGAAACAAACTTTGTTCTAGAAAGCAAATTTTATTGAGAGGAAAAAGAACGAAAACAAGGACTCCCAGGCAGCGATGCCAAGGAGGAGCAAAAGATGCTGAATGGGCCTGTGTCTAGGGCATATTTAAACCTTTTTTCTCTATTTTAAAATTTTCATTATCGGGCCTCCCCGGTGGCGCAGCGGTTGAGCGCTGGGTTGCAAAGCTGCCCGCGGCCTCTGCGGCGCCAGATCAATCCCCGGCTGCTCCCCGGCCACCGGAGGAGGATCCCACGTGGCGCGCAGACCTCTCCTGCCGCCCGCTGCTCCCCTCAGCAGTGTACTTCGGTCCTTCTGCCTGCTCTGCTCCCCACTCTGGCTCTGGTGAATTCTCTCACCCTCCCGCGCTTCTGACTGTACCCAGTGCATGTATAAACAAACAAACAAACAAATAAATAAATAAATAAATAAATAAATAAAACATGTCTCTATAAAAAAAAAATTTAAAAAATAAAAAAAATTAAAATTTCATTATCCTCCTTGACATTGGCTCTCTCAGTGGCTGTATTTCCCTGGGCAGCTGTGTCCAGCTTTACAGCTCTTATCTTAGTCTTTTTTCACTGCTCCTGTCAAGTTCTCTTTTTAAAATTTACCCGTCTTATTAGCCTGAAAATGTACTGCCCTTGTTGTGGAAATGAATTCTAGACTTTTGCCCAGGCAGAGGAAGAACAAGTGGTACTTGGTACTTCAGGAATGGTGAGGTCAGGAGAAGCTTTATTACACATGCATGAGGTCCCAGACCTGGGTAGCCCCATAAGGTCTGAGCACCCATTTAAAGACCAAGGGTTCTTTTATACACAATTGTCTCCATATCTGTTACATTGATAACATCGTTTTTCAGCAGGCACAACCATTTGCAGCAAAGACCCGGGACAAGAGGGGCAAGGCAAGGGGGGAAAGATGCAGGCATTCATGGATGGCCTTGGAGAGAGAGACCAGCTTGGCTGGCTGCCTGACCTTGTAGATAAGAGTGCTGAGGCCCTCCCTGGCCATGAATCTTGAAGGGGAAGGAGCTGTAAGTAAGCAAACTTGTTGATTATGCCTGCATTGGAATGGTCATTGCACCTGGGCTGGAAGTTCTGCTGGAATCTTTATTATATTCATTTGCTCAATAATATATTTTCTCATTGTGGAACCAAGCATAAGTATACTTAACCATTGCCTTGTCATTTCGTGTGTAACTGCCATTTTAGAATTTTAGGTTTTGCTGTCCCGGGAATGATGACTGCATTCCAAAGATAGTTTCAACAGTTTCAACCCTCACTCCACCCTTGCCCTCAGGTCACCAATGTGGGCGAACTTGCCGTAATTGGAGCTGCATCTCAGCCGGGCCAGTCAGCTTAGAATTATAGCTGGGCAAAATTGGAGAACGCATCCTTGTAGCCAATGAGTAACTGTCAGCATGATTTAACCCTATAAAATACCCCTGCTTCCTTTGTGTGGGGCTCTCGATATCAGCCGCTGCATTGGCAGGTGCCGTGAACCCGGACTCGAGTCTGTAATAAACTCCCTTTTGTGTTTGCATCAGCTGTCTTTGGGTTCTTGGAGGCTATGCTCGCTGAGTCTGCTGATCTTGGGCACAACACTCATCACCCTCATTAGCCCTCCTGGATTTCTCTGTCCTTATCTCAGAAGCTTTTATTTTTAAAGATTTATTTATGCATAAAAGAACTGGGGTACAGGCCAGAGGTGCGGGGGCGGGGGTGAGAGGATTCACCAGAGACAGAGCGGGGAACAGAACAGGCAGACTGACACAAATACACTGCTGAGGGGTACAGCGGGCAAGTCAGGAGAGGTCTGCTGCACCATGTGGGTAACTCCCTGCCAGGGATCGAACTCATGCTGCAGTGGAAGGGGATAGCTTCAAAGGTTGCGTCTTAACCCCTTGCGCCACCAAGGAGGCCCTCAGAAGCTTTTTTAACTCTCCCAAAGTTCCTGCCTGCACTGTCCCTGAAGCTGCCTAGTTAACCCTCACTTGCCCTAGGACTCACTACTGCATTAAGGCATTTAAATGGCAATTTGGGAAAACAGTTGCTCTGAAAGACTGTTGTGTATAGAGTATATGATACTAAATTATGATGTAGTGGAATTTCCAAAGTAACAGCTATCAACATTTGAAGATATTGATACTTGGAATCCAATTAAGGAAAATTTGCCTTCACATTTTAAGCTGGAAAGTCATTGGAAAAATTGTTTAGGAAAGAACTACAACTACATGATTTTTTTTTTTTTTTAGATTTCAGAACATAAAGAATTGTGCACAGATTGAAATGTCTGTGCACTGATGCTGAAAACAACCCAAAAAGTCTTAAGAAAAAGTTGTGGAAGCATAGTTAAATAATAAAATTATGCTCATCCTCACTTCTAATTACCATGTTTTTAAATTAATCATCCAACATAGTATGTTATTTATTTATATGTTTGTTATTCACACATATATTTACCACCAACCCATTAGAATATAAAGTCCAGGAAATTTAGGTTTTTTTTTTTCATGGATTTGTTCATAACAATGGTTCATAGCTGTTGTTCTCAATGTATCATCAGCTCTCGATATATGCTCAACAAATGAATTAACAAGGGAGCATGACAAAATTTAAAACAAAATAACTTTAAAAGCTAGCAACAAAATTAAAATCATAATAATGTATATGTATATGCCTATCAACATATGTAAACTCTGCACAGAATTAAAAAGCTTAAGATCATAATGGTGTGCATATGTGGAAAGAAACTATACAAGTGTTTCAAATTCTGAAACTTCAAGCATACTTTTCTCTCCCCTATCCACATCAGTAACGCTCTTGGTACCACATTCCTTCTCTTCTTAAACGCTACATACGAGATAAAAAAATGTATTATGCAGTAATAGACAATGTTAAACATACTCGAGAAAATAACTACAAAGGCAAGACATGTGAGTTAACAAGTAATGTTTCTAATCTTTCTGATGAGTTGACCTTCATATCAGAAGTCTTAAGAAGGGGAAAGACTGGGAGTTGGAAATTAGATTGTTAGGACAGCTTTAACAAAGTACCATAAAATGGGAAACTAACAACAGAAATATATTTTCTCATTTCTGGAGGCCAGAAGTCTAAAATTAAAGTTTTAACAGGTTTGGTTCCTTCTTAGATCTGTTTCCTTGGCTTAGAGATGAGCATCTTCAAGTTCACATTGCATTTTCCTATATCTTCAAATTTTCCTCTTTCTGTACTTGTCTGTGCCCAAATTTTCCCGTCTTATAAGGACCCCAGTCACACTGAATTAGGACCTGTTCTGATAACTATTTTAATTTTATTCTCTCATAATTTCCCTTTCTTCAAATAAGGGTCCTATTTGGAAGCCCAAGAGATTACATTTTCAACATAGGAATTTTCAGCATCACAATTCAACCCAAAACATAAAATTACCATCTTTTGGGCATCCACTATTCTCCAGGAACTTTATACTAACTCTAAATTCATCCCCTTAGATCTTAAGGAAAAACACTTCTTAACAATAGAGATCTAAGGTTTATTACTGTGCCTGACCAACCATTACCTTCTAAATAATACACTTGACCTCTTTTGATATTCTGTGGTAGACCAATCACTAAAGTACATACAGAAAACATTTCTAATGAAGTGTTAGAAATCATACTCTGAAAACTTCCTAACCACAGAATTTTCAATGGAAAATAAAAATTGGTGATAGGATTTGAGGGACTAAATTCAAGGGTCTTAAGAATCAAATTCTGAACTACAGGTTATGTTCCTCTTATATTTGTAAAATGCTCACTTTTTTTATTTCTCTGAATCACATGCAGCCTGTTTTGAGTCCCCATCTACTGAATTGGCAGGTCAGGCTAGGGTAGGGTAGAGTAATACAGATGACCAAAATGTAATAAATATCAAAATGTCATTGATTGAGATAACTTTCAATTTGTGTAATGCTTTAAAAATTTAAATTAATGCAAAAATGTTTATGACAAAATTTGAAATTTATATATAGACAAGATCAATATTACTGCTGGAATCATCTAAAATATACATTACTTCCATGATTAGAATTCTTTCATAAAATTCTCATATCTTTCAGAAAAGTCCAGATTCTTTGTTTAGCACCTACAACCTAAGTGATCTGGTCTCCCTAACATTGTCTCCCTCTGCTCAGCTCATTCTCTATGTTCCTCCTGCTTCAGTTTTTAAAATGGATTGTAAGATTTCTAATTTCCCTGCCTTCAGAGTTGCTCTGTATAGGGTAAGTGGAAATTTTCAGGATTTTCCGCCCTCCCACCATTGGTGTCTAAGACCCACATGTGTGCTTGTCTAAGACTCTACATGTGTGCTTGATGGCAGACACTGGAGTAGGGTATGGGCATGCATAGGTGGGCACACCTGAGCTGAGAGGCTGAGCATAAAAGGGTGGCATCACAGGGACACCAGCGACAGCAGAGAGAGCAGAGGCAACCAGACATAGCCAGAGGACCCCCAAAAAGTGAAGATTTGCCTGGGGCCAGTGGCCTGTCAGCCTCCTTCAAACCCCCCACCCCCACCTGCAGCTCCCCTACCCCTCCGAGTACCTGGTTGCCACACTACTAATGATGTTAAAAGCTCAATAAAAGCCTGAAAAAAGCCACCAAGGGCTCTAGGACTCCTCCTTTACTGGTCTGCCTGGATCATAGAGAAACTGCTCAATGCCTTGCTGGTACTACCCTCTGCTACTTTTGCCTACAGTTATTTCCTCCACCTGGCCTACCTAAATGATTAAACCATTCCAGTTTTCTAATGCTACCTCAAGAACCATCTCTTCTGAAACACTAAATAAAAGAAACTTCAGTCTATCAATAGCTGCCCTTTTTTTTTGGATCACATTGGCACCATGGGTGTGCCCTCAATTCAGCATTTATCATTTTATGGTATAGTAAATATAGAATCACTAAATCCTGTTTTTCCCACCAGACTGTTAGCTCCTTGAGGACAGGAACCATATTATTTAACTTTGACTCTGGTGTCTAATGTTGTGACATATTGTAGAAGTTAAATCAGTACTTACTGACTAGATAAATTTGAGATGAAGCAGCAACTGTTATGCTTGTTCTTGCATTTAAACACTTTTCCATTAAAACACTTTAGGATAGACCATATAAATAGCACAAATGTGAATGTGCTATTTAGTGTAAATTTCAGCTATGGAGAGACAGTTTCCCTAGTAAAGAAAGCACAGATTGGAGAAGGTTCAGTTAGCACTTTATCAACAAAGCTTTCCTGCTCAGGTGTTACTATACACACTTGTTATCTGGAATTCAGTTAACATCTGGTGCCTAGCTAATTAGCCTTGTAAACATAATGGGTTTTATATTCATGAAAATAGTCTTGTTAGAGCCCTATTAGGTCTCAGATCACTTATAGATTAGAATAACTTTTGTTTACCCAACTGTAACAATGAGGTCAGCAGATTTTGCCCCTGGACTATAAATGCTGCTTCCTGTGTTAGCATTTCATCCACAGTGGTAATTGGAGCTCCCAATGGGACAAACTGCTGGAATTTCAAAGTTTACATAATAGCTTTGTAGCTTCCTTGTGCCTCCTTGCTAAAGATGTACTTCCTTAATGTCTGCTTGGCAGAATTTGGTCTGAAACTTGTTTCAATTATAACTTAGAGTGAGGTTAGGAGGATTAGGTAATTCTCAAATACCTCAGAGACTTTAAGGGGGAGGTCACAGATAACTACCATAAAGAAATTATTACAATTTACTACTTCTAATTTAGTTGCCAGTTCACAGTAACTAAGGAATTAGTTTCTTTCCGCGACTGCAGTAGGCATCATAGAGCCCCAAAACACGTGGCAAAGTGTCTACACTTATAGTTATAAATTCAATCACCCCTAGTCCATGACTGATAAAACACTTCCTGTACTCAGATCATTCTCCATGTTCCTTGTGCATTATGAACTAGTTTTTAAAATGATTGTAAGGTTTCAAACTTCCATGACTTCAGAATTGCTCTGCTACATTTGTCTAAATTTATTTCCTCCACTTGGCGAAATTATTAACTCATGCCTGTTTTCTAATACTACCTCAAGAACCATCTCTTCTGGAAACTGGGTTCATTGGTACATGGAAGGACTACCTACGTCATTCCAGGGGAGAAGTAACTCACCACTCTGAAAATATGATTTATTAAGGTATAATTAAGATTGGTGATTGATCTGTCCATTTAAGATGAAACAGCAAAAAACCTGGATAGATTGTAGAAAAGTAATGGATACACATTTTCATTAATGAGCCTTGAGGCCGATTTGTATAATTTTGGGGTATCCAAACAAGGTAAAGTTATTTGGAAGAATTTAAATTAAAAAAATACCTATCTGGTTGACGAATTTTATGCAAGAAAGCAAAAAGAAAAGGTTTTCTTTTTTTTTTTAATAGTTAGAATGCGATATCTGAGTTATGGCTGAACGAATTCAGATGTAAATGAAAAGATTCTCATCTTTGCAGCTCAACTGTATGTCAATTTCCCTGGGATTTTCAGGTAATAAGAAGGCCAGTATGAAGCAAATAACTAAAATTCAAGGAGAGCACTATATGCCACTTAGAAAGTCACACATGTATATAGTAGCTGGAGAGATTTTTACAGAACTTTTAACAAAATATATGTTGTCAAGGAAAAGTAATTTTGAGGAAGTATTCAATTACTATTCCATCAAGTAAGAGTATGTCCTTAGAGTAATATTTTAATATAAATGATGTTGAAAGAGCACAAGCTTTGAAGTCACTGAATACTGATTTCAAACTTGAACTCTCCTAGAATTTAGTTCTATGAGCTTGAGAAGCTACTTAATAGCACTGAGTCTCTAACTTCATCTGAAGATTACAATGAAGATTGAATATAGATATAGATAAGGATATGTTTAGAGATATAGATGTAATACTTAATCTATATGTAGCATGTCATACAGCTTTACAGAAAATGTACTCATTGTGCATTTATATCCTTTGTTTTCTTGCTGGAAATAAATGAAAAGCTTTGCTTACTTTTTCCTGATTAATCTCAAATGGCAATCATCAGAGGCATTCTTCTAAAGACATATATTTTAATGGGAAGCATTTCCTTCTACAACTAATAAATATCTGGTTTTTAATTCTCTTCCTTTTTCAGAACCCATAAAGGAAATAAATAAAATCATGTATTAAGGTTAGCCTCTCTTTTCCTTCAAAACATGTAGCAAAGTGACAAGTTAAAAATAATGAATAACAAAGTGTCTTGTCCTGAATTTAATACCAAGATGATACATGTGGAAGAATAACTTTACATTTGTAAACACTTTAGGCAAATTTCTGACATCTCTGATTGGCACATTGTAAATTAGTTCTTGTAAATAGAATTGCAATGAACATAGGAGTACATGTATTCCTTTGAATTAGTGTGTTAGCATTTTTCAGGTAGATACCTAGCAGTGGAATTGTTTGGTCATGTATTTTTAATATTTTGAGGAAGAGCAATGCTGTCTTACATAGGTGTTGGATCAGTCTACATTCCCACCAACAGCATACAAGAATCAGGAACATATATTTTAGCTATATTTTACTCATTACTCTATCATGCAAATGCATATTCTTGCCTAATTAATACAAAGCTAAATATATTCCTAAATATATGTCTAGTTTTCTAATGAGCCTTTTTCCTGAAAAGTCTATAAAACTCTGTAATAATAGAAATAGTAAAATCAACATATAGAATCCAATAAACAGTATCATTACCTAAAATTTTCAAAAATTTAGACTCATGAAATATGCATAATTATAAAACTCATGTTACATCATTACAACATATAACTTAATATTTTTTAAATTAATCAAGAGATATTTCAAAATCTTGAATAGAATTTCAAAAGCCAATTATTACACTGTAGATATTTGAAAATGTCATATTTATTAAATGCTATTCTATTAAATTGAAGACAAAATAATAGATTCCATTTCATCAAATTGAAAGGAGAATGCAGACAGTGAGGCAAACTCAAAAGAATGATTTATTGTGCCACCCATTATATTTTAACAAAATACACCTGAAATACCCTCATATTGAATATATATTTTCTAACTCTACATAGATACAATGATGCAAAACAATAGAAAACTAACTTTAAAAGTTACATTTCATAAACAGATACTTTCTAATAAAAACCATATGAATATTTAGGAGGCAGAGGTTTAAAATCATGCCATCAGGGCCTCCCCGGTGGCACAGCGGTTGAGCGCTGGGTTGCGAAGCTGCCCGCGGCCTCTGCTGCGCCGGTTCGATCCCCGGCTGCTCCCCGGCCACCGGAGGAGGGTCCCACATGGCGCGCAGGCGCAGACCTCTCCTGCCGCTGGCTGCTCCCCTCAGCAGTGTACTTCAGTCCTTCTGCCTGCTCTGCTCCCCGCTCTGGCTCTGGTGAATTCTCTCACCCTCCCGCGCTTCTGACTGTACCCAGTGCATGTATAAACAAAAACAAACAAACAAATAAATAAATAAAAACATGCCTCTATTAAAAAAAATTAAAATAAAATCATGCCATCATATTAATATGTCACATTCTGGAAGAACTTTCCTCCCCCTTTTTTACAATGATAACTGATACATGTTCTGATGCTATTCATCAGAAAATTAAGAATAAACTGTTATGAGACCTAATAAAAATTTATCAATGAAAAATACTAATGTGCATACTCAGTACACACAATATTAATCATTTGAACATGAGAGCAATTTTTAGGATTTCAGATGACTACAGTTGTACGAAATTTTTCAAGAAAAAGGGTGTGACTCAGAAATAATAGTTTAGACGTATTTCTGCCAAAACATCTTCCAGCCTTTAATTTCAATAACTAATTCAGGAAAATATCCAAGAAATAATGAACTTAGCTAATGGAAACATCACATCACTAAAATATTTGTTTATATTTTCTGTCTGATATTTTAACAGTGCATTTTCTTATTTACTCAAATACTTTTAATTTATTGTGTTTACACATTTCTGATAATTTTGACAAGGCTATAAATGAATAACATTATATGCCAAAGTCATATTCTACAAAGTGCATATTTTCATTTTAAACCATTTCTTATTTTCTTAATGCTACTTTTTTTCAAATATGGCATCTTAACACAAAATTAAAATTATGAAGTTGAAAACAATTCTAAATCTTTTTTTCTCTTCTCTTGTATTACAAAGAAGCAAGAAACAGAAAAAATTACAAAGAATGATTATGCACATCTAAACATTAAATAATATCTATTTAGAAGAAAATGTCTCAGTCATTTAATATACCAAAATGATGTCTAGAATAACATACATTAATTTTAGGGCACAGCTCTACTGCACAAACAATAGCACACAATATAGAAAGCAAGAATTTATAAAGACAAGTTAGTGCTTACACATTTTAGGGGTTGGCCATTGATATTCTAAATATTTATGTTATAGAAAATATCTATAATCACACTGTTTGGAAAATTCTCTTGCATATACCTCAATTTCTTTAACATTTTCATGTTTAAAACAGGCTGAATTATTTCCATTTCATAGGCTTTGGGCGCAATTTCCATTTATCAAGTTGAAAATGGTAGCAGTGTCAATTACATTTGAGGGATTGATGGCAAAAACCAAAGGAAAAGAAATTTGTTTATTATACAGATGGTCTCGCAGAGCTTGATATAGAAGTAACTTTCCTATGAAGGTTAATTTAAAGAATCTTCTAAAATATATTCAAATAAAACATGCTCAAGATAAGTAACAAATCAAAAAGATCTTTATAAACGTATAGATAAGCAAACACTCATACATGTGTAAGAACATACACATACCTCTATATCTGGAGTCCTGGAAAAATATATTGCAATGTTGGATCAAAGTTTACCTTCAATTAATCTCTCCTTTAAAATGTTTATAACTTAACATTTTTAAAAACTAAATCCCCCAAGGAGTACGTAAAATATTAACAAAATCTTTATCATCTACTATCCCTAAACTTAGGCCTTCATAGTAATCTTCAAATTCACCATATGACACTTCATCAGACTTGCTGCAAGCGTCTTTTAATGTCTCTAGAAAGGATTTAATTTCTTCTTCTGTAGAATGGCCTGTAAAATAGTACTGACTATGAAAGAATATCTTTAATAGATTAGTGAAATGATTGACGATAATACTTAATTACTTAATGAAATCTTTTCAACAATATGAAATCCTATGTCCAACTACCTTTCATATTTAAACATTTTCTTGCATCAAATAGAATTTGATGGAAATGGTTTGAATACACATTTGAGGAAATCTTTTTAGTTTCTGATAGGGTCTATCTTATACATATAGGCAAAATAAGTCACTTATAGTCACTGCTACAGGTATTCTTGTATTTCTTAGTGTTTTGAAGGACTTGGCTTCATTTCCATTAGATATGAGCAAAGAAATCAAATACTTTCAAAGATTTATAGGATATCAATACAGTAATGCCATGCCTTTCACAGGCATGCCTATATTCAAGCATTAGTTTTTATAGGCATCACCTACCCAGACAACACAAAGAAAATATTACTAAAAACACAGGATTCAGAGGTCTATGAAAATCTTTGCTGGAAGAACTTTCACACTATTAAATCATTCCATTTAAATCTCTGACATTAAGTTGGCTAGTTCCACTGTGTCATATATATTTTTTGTATAGGAAGATGCAAGTGACAATCACATCTGTATAAAACATTGCAATTTAAAGAGAAAACAAAATATCTGATCCATTTTCTTTCTAAAATTCATTTGATTATTTTAATTCAGTAAAAGAATAATAACATATTAAAATAAGTGGCTTTGATTTTACCATGACCATTTAAAGGGAAGGAACTATCTTATTTTAAATATCATTTCTTTGGGAAGCAAGGAATTTCTTGGATTAGCAAAGGCTTATCCAACAATAATAAAAACAAGGACAATATAGTAAAACTGAAGCTAATTAAGCAACTATTAGAAGAAAGGGAAAGACAAAAAGAAAAAAACATGGCATGGCTATCACCTGAGTTTGAAATAAGTGAACTTTCATGTTCACATATTTATTATGGCTAGTTAAAAGAAAATGAGTGGCATGGATTTAAAGGGAAAAGATATACTAAAAATAATTAAATAATAATAGAAATCTCTTACAGCAATTACAGTTTATTTAAGTCACCGATAAGCAACTTACATTACTTGGTCTTGAAATACAGAATTTGAAATTTGGAAAGCCAGTGTAGATAAGCCTTATTTCTATTACAATATCTGTTTTTTTAAACTAAACAATAATAATAAACCATTTGTAATGATGATAAGAAGTCAACAATGGTGTATCACTTTTAATATTTAAGAATAAAATTCTTAAGTAATAGTATTCCACTGTATCTAATACTATATAATCAAAACTAGTTAGAAACTATCATAAAATATAATTTACATGTGGTCAATAGACAAAATATGTTTTAACCTCCATAGTAACCAGGGAAATGAAAAAAAAATTTTTTCATCTATCAGACTGGCAAAAACTAAGGAGTTGGCCAGGAGATAAGGAAAATGAATTCTCCAAATAATGGCAGTGTAATATGATAGAGCAATCATATCATGTAATTTAAAAGTATCAATTAAAATTTAAAATGTAGCATTCATGGGAGTTATAGGACTTACTGTCAAGAAACAATAGGCAATAGACCTAAGGAGTCACAACTGTACCCATGGCTTCTTTGGTTACACATCAATGAGTAGAAATTTAAAAGTCTAAAACAGAAGAATAACTAGGTAAACTCTGGAAAAGTGATTTAAAAAAATAAAATAAGGTGTCTCAGTATGGATTAACATGGAAAGAGCTCCAACACATTGCTGAGTATGAACAGCAAACTACATAGCAATGTGTTTATGGTGTTAAAAATACCTTCAAAAAATTAGATATTTATAGTAAATACAAAGCTATAAAAATTCCAAGGAATTAACTATAAATAAATATATATACTAAATAACAATAATCATACAAAGGGAAATGTAATGGAAAGGAGTTACTGTAATCAAATGCTGTCTTTGTAACACTAATTCATTTATAAATCAATTGTATAAAAATTAAAGTCTTCAGAAATATAGTAGAAAATGAATCTTTAGAATTATTTTGCAATATTTATTACATCATCAAATTTGTATAGACATGTGTTTGTTATATGTATAAATCCACTCTAGAGAAAGACACTCCCTTATTCTGCCTTAAGTCTTCAAGTATAAGCAGATACAGTAAAGCTAAGTTGGTGAACTTGCATATGCTATGATCTATTCTCTAAATCTATTCGATTCTTTCTAACTCAAATTCATCACATCTCACAGGAAATAAAAATTCACTCAAAAAAAGGTAAGTATAGATGACACACCTGAGAGTTTTTACATGAAGAGGGGCAAGCAGCTCTCATTTTTCTGGTTTAAAAAATAATTTTTATTTCTTCCCTTATGGTCTAAAGTCCATGCTATCAATTAATATAATTTAAATATCTTTATTTATTAACTAAAATTTTAGAAATATAAAGCATTTTCACTCATACTAATTACCTGAAATTACTTGAGGATGCGTCTTTGCACAGTAACATTTTCTAATTTCTATAATAGGCACGCTGCCAGTTTTGTTGAAATCCAGTTTCATAAAGGCCTACAAAAGAAGTGTTATTTTTTTCTATGAAAACATTAGACATGAGAACCTAATCTGACCTCTAAACAAGGCAGTATAAAAGCACTAAATTGGTATATACAGGACACATTACGAATACAGGGAGAAAGACACTGGAGCAAGATAGACCTGCACTCAAGTATTACCACTTTCCAGCACTCTCTCCTTGAGAAAGTAACCAAACCTGTGTTTGGTTTTGCTCAGCTACACAGTACAGGGTTGGGTAAAAGACCTCTCAAGTAACATCTAGCTCAGAATTCACATGAAACTGAAAAATGGCCAAGACAAACTGTCAGGTAAATAATTTTGATTCAAAAAATGAGCTTGCATGGGGAATATAACCAAAATGAAAATGCACACATTATGCAAAATGAAAAATTATGTAAGAATTATATAAAATGAAATAATTCATAAAAAATGAGCTTGCAAATATTCCATCACAGTAAGAAAACAAAACATTTTTTAAAGATTTATTTATTTGTTTGTTTGTTTGTTTGTTTATACAAGCACTGGATACAGTCAGAAGCGCAGGAGGGTGAGAGAATTCACCAGACCCAGAGTCGGGAGCAGAGCAGGCAGAAGGACCGAAGTACACTGCTGAGGGGAGCAGTGGGCGGCAGGAGAGGTCTGCGTGCCATGTGGGACCCCCCTCCAGTGGAAGGGGAGCAGCCGAGGATCGAACTGGTGCCAGAGAGGCTGCGGGCAGTTTCGCAACCCAGCCCTCAACTGCTGCGCCATCGGGGAGGCCCACAAAACATTTTTAAATTGAGCTTTATTATTCTATTTCCTTACTTTGAATACCATATTTTGAAATACAGTTATTGTAATGCTTCTCTAATTCAAGACAACGCTGAATATCACAAAATATTTTCTTGGGAAAAAACTATCAACATTATCCTAGCAGCTCAAAGAAAGACATGTGAGGGTCTTAGAAAAGAGACCCGGGAATAGAAAGAACTCACCAGGAAAGAAATTGAGGATATTTAAGAGAGAGAGAGAGAGAGAGAGAGAGACTGAATATAATGAGGAAAAATATAGATAATATTTTCAGTAGAATTATGCAGGAAGAAAAATGTCAGAAATTGAAGATATAAATGACCCAAGTGGAAAAATGGAAATTTAGGAAAAATGAAAATTTAGGAAAATGGAAATTTAGGAAAAATGAAGAATCTCTACAAGAAACAGCAGACTTCATTAGAAGAGGAAACACAGAGATATTGGGTATTCCAGAATGTAAGAAGTGAAGGGCATGGAGACCCTTTTCAAAGAAATAATGACTGAGAACTTCCCAAACCTAAGAAACGAATTGAAAATAAATACCGAGGAAGCCAAAAGAACACCAAAATTTCAAAATACAAAATGGCCTTCATCAAGACACATCACTGTTAAATTATCAAAAGTTAATGATAAAGGGCCATCCCCGTGGCGCAGCGGTTGACCGCTGCGTTGCGAAGCTGCCTGCGGCCTCTGCGGCGCCGGTTCGATCCCCGGCTGCTCCCCGGCCACCGGAGGAGGGTCCCACATGGCGCGCAGACCTCTCCTGCCGCCCACTGCTCCCCTCAGCAGTGTACTTCGGTCCTTCTGCCTGTTCTGCTCCCTGCTCTGGCTCTGGTGAATTCTCTCACCCTCCCGCGCTTCTGACTGTACCCAGTGCATGTATAAACAAACAAACAAACAAACTAAATAAATAAAGCATGCCTCTATTAAAAAAAAAAAAGTTAATGATAAAGAAAAAAATTAAGACTGCAGGAGGAAGAGAAGAATGTAACATAAAGAGGCACTTCAGTCATATTTTTATCAGCTTTCTCAGCAGATACATTCAAGTCTAGAAGAAAATAGAATGACACAGTCACAGTTTTAAAAGAAAAGAGCTGTCACCCAAGAAAATTCTATCCTGCAAATGCATTATCCAATAAAGGCTTTTCCAGACAGACAAAAGTGTAGTTTTCCATCACTAGACCTTCCATACAAGAAATGCTGACGAGTTTTTCAATATGAAGAAAAAAAAATTAAATGCAAACCAGAACAACACAAAACCTTGAGTAAGTTGATAAATAGGAACATAAAATAAGAAGTATAAACAATAATGTGAGACAACAACAAAACATTGAAAGAAGAAGAGTATGATATTAGAACAAAACATAAACACAAACCAGTGGGATAAAATAGAAAGTCTAGAAATAGAGCCGCACAAACATGAACAGTTAGTTTTTGACCAAGGGGCTATGACCATACAATGAGAAAAAAGAGCCTCTTAAAAAAAAGTGCTGGGAGGGCCTCCCCTTGTGGTGCAGCAGTTGAGTGCTGGGCTGCGAAGCTGCCTGCAGCCTCTGCAGTGCTGGTTTGATCCCTAGCCGCTGGCGAGGGTCCCACATGGCGCGCAGATCTCTCCTGCCGCCCACTGCTCCCCTCAGCAGTGTACTTCGGTCCTTCTGCCTGCTCTGCTTCCGGCTCTGGCTCTGTTGAATTCTCTCACCCTCCTGCGCTCCTGACTGTACCCAGTGCTTGTATAAATAAATAAATAAAATCTTTAAAATATATATATACATATTAAAAAAAAAAAGTGCTGGGAACCTAGGTGGCCATAGGCAAAAATATGAAACTAGATCCTTACTTAACCCCATATACAAAAATTAATTCAAAATGGATTAAATACTTGGATATAAGATCTAAAACTGTAAGTTACATAAAAGAAACTGGTGACATATTCTTGGAGATCAACTGCGGAGATGTATTTGGGGACACAATTACAATGCAAGAGAAACAGAGCAAAAATAAACAAATTGGGACTATAACAACTAAAAAGTTTTTATACCTCAGAGGAAACCACCACAAAAAGAAAAAGACTGCATAAGAACTGGAAGAAGATATTTGCAAATCCCTCGTCTGTCAAGGGGTTAACCCAAGACATATAAAGAACTTAGACAAATCAATAACCAAAAAATAAATAAATAAATAAATAATGCAATAAAAAAAGGGCAAAGTATCTAAATAAATGCTTTTCCAAAGAAGACATAAAAATGGCCTACAGCACATGAAAAATAGACAACATCACTTATTATAAAGGAAATACAAATGAAAACCTGACCCCTATAAGAATGACCTGTATCAAAAAAAGACTAAAAAAAGACAAAAAAGACTAAAAGACTAAAAGAGAATCCACCAGAGCCAGAGCGGGGAACAGAACAGGCAGACCGAAGAAATACACTGCTGAGGGGAGCAGCAGGCGAGACAGGAGAGGTCTGCCGTGCCATGTGGGATTCTCACCGGCCGGCTGGGATTGAACCCACACTGCAGAGGCTGCAGACAGCTTCAAAGCACTGCGCTCAACCCGCTGTGCCACTAGGGAGGCCCGACTTCTAAGTATTTACCCAAAGAATGTGAAAACACTGATGCAAAATGATTTATGCAATCCTGTGTTCACAGCATTATTCACAATAACCAAGTCATGAAACCAACCTAAATGCCCATGACAGACAACTGGATAAAAGAATTAATGAATCTATAGCCAATGGAATACTACTCAATTACTGGAAAAGATTAAATTGTACCTTTACGGACAAAATGGATGGATCTTGAGGTAATTATGCTAAGTGAAATCAATTAAAATATAGTTATTAGATTGTTTTAGTCATTTGCAGAATATAAATCACCAAAATCAAACCATCAAACTGGGAAAGCAACAAGAATAATTCTTAGACTGTGAAAAATGTACTGTTTACCAGAGCAGGTTGGGGGGAGGGGAAAAGAGTGGGGAGTGTAAGTGATAGGGCTGTGGCACTGGAGACCTGACAGAGGGTGAGGCATGAACACACGCGGAGGTACAAAGTTGTACTTCCAAGATTGCAAATTATGTATTTATTTAATTGAATTGCAATGCAATAAAATTTGAGAGAAAAAATAAAATAACTACTAGAACCTGAGTATTTTGGAGCTTCCTATAAAAAATCAAAGCTATCTTTTTTGAATGCTTAGTAATATTCCACTGTGTATATGTACCACATCTTCTTGATCCAGTCATCTATTTTTGGGCATTTGGGTTGTTTCCAAAGCTTAGCTATTGTAAATTGTGCTGCTATAAACATAGGGATGCAGGTGCTCTTTGGAATTGATGTTTCTGTGTCCTTTGGGTAAATACCTAGGAGTGGAATTGCTGGATCATATGGAAGCTCTATCTTTAGTAGGTTGAGGAATCTCCACACAGCTTTCCATAGTGGTTGGACCAGTTTGCACTCCCACCAGCAGTGCAGGAGAGTTCTTTTCTCTCCACATCCTTACCAACATTTGTTGTTGCTACTTTTTTAAATATGTACCATTCTCACTGGTATGAGATGGGATCTCATTGTAGTTTTGATTTGCATTTCCCTGATTGCAAATGACGGTGAACATTTGATAAACACATGCCATTTGCAGCAACATGGATGGAGCTGGACGGGATCATGCTCAGCAAAATAAGCCAGAAAGAAAAAGAAAAATACCGGATGGTCTCACTCATAACAGAAATCTAGAAAACCTAAATATGGACCAGGAAAAAAAATAACTATAAGAAAGAAAAAAATCAAAATCAACAAACAACTATGAACCAGAGACACTTTTTAGGGGGGTGGGGGGAAAAGAGGGATTGGGGTCAAAATCGGGGTTGCAACTGTGTGAGGAATATAAAAATAAAAAAAAATTTAAAAATCAAAGCAAACTGTTTAAATTCTAACAATGTGGTCATTATAATCTTCACCATAATATTTGCCACATTTATTGTAAAAATCAGAGGAACACCTTTTAGTCACCATACTAAAATAATACATAATGAGCCTTCACCCTGAGTCAGACACAAAGCCAAGCGTTCACATGCATTATTTTATTCAATCCTTATACAAACTCTATAATAAACTGAAACTCAGAGATATTTAAAAACACAAATAGTTTTATATAAAGCTAGTAATTTATGGAGACAGAAATTTATGGAATAAGTAATTTTTACAAGACCAGTGCTCTAACCCCTGAGCTATGGAGCCAGAATAAGTAATTTTTGAATCAAAATTTATTTCAGATTTTATTTCCCTAAAATATACATATTTTACTTTATCTGGGAAGATTTGTATGTATATATAATTCTCTGTGATTTACTAAACCAAAATATTACAGATAAAGGGATTTAAAAGTATTTTCAATCATAATTCATTAAAGTGTTTAAGTAACGAAACTAGCAACTGTTTAAAAGTTATTATTTATTTGAAATATTACCTAACAAAGTTACCTTTCGAACAAATGATTTCCTATATTCATTCATTTCACCAATAATGGCACGTTTGAATTCTCCATAATCAACCTTGCCATTGCCATTTAGAATTAGCCATAGAGATTCAAAATCCTGGAAATAATCACATAGAGACCACTGTTATACCTCTAAGTTCTACATGGCCTCAACAACAATCACCATAATTGTGTTTTGGTACCTCTTTTTATTTTTTACCCTAGACAAAGTAGCAGACTAAATAAGAAAATCCCCAAAAAGTTATATATAAATGCAAAAGCACTAAGAAAGCTATTCAAGGAACTCTGCTGGAAAGTTCTGTAAAGTTAATAATCATGTAAAAATGGCAATAAGTCATGAATAAATATTTTTAAGTTCAGTTCCTTACTATGGCCCCCAAAAAATGTTTATCACTTATTTAGACTTGAACATTTAATTATTTTTAATGTATAATATATCGGTGACCATTAAAAAGTCACTTCAGGTTTGGAATACCTCCAATAGCATTGGGATCACAAATTGTATATTTGCTACTCTTCACCCTTGAAAGTATAGGAAATTTGAATGACCCTCTATTATTCCATTAATTTACACTGAAAGGTTTATTTTCATTAAATCCCTTATGCCAGTTTGTTCATTTTACCATTACCATTTACTTCTTTGACAAATCCCTTTTTAATGGAATACTCAATTCAAAAGTTCCTAACCATAAAGAAATTACAGCCTGGCATTTTCTTAAATTCAGGTAATTACATTTTCAGTGACTCAGTCACTGCTAGCTATAAATGAGAATGTAAATAAAATGTCTACCAAGGTGACTGACAAGTAATGGGTACTCAAAAAAATATTCTCTTCTACTTCCTTTTAGTTTTTTAAAATAAAGCTTTAATAAGAAAAACTAAATTTTTTTTTTAGTTTTTTTTTTTTAATTTATGCATACAAGACTGGGGTGTGGGCCAGCGATGCAGAGGGTGAGAGGATTCACCAGAGACAGAGTGGGTAGCAGAACAGGCAGATCTACTGAAATACACTGCTGAGGGGAGCAGCGGGCAAGACAGGAGAGGACTGCTTTGCCATGTGGGTAGCTCCCTGGCAAGGCACTTATGCTGCAGTGGCTGGAGACAGCTTGATAGTGCTGAGACTTAACTCCTTGCACCACCAGGGAGGCCCCAAAATCTAAATCCTAAAATGCCCTACTTCCCCCTAAATCTAAATAACTGATACCATTTTTTTTTTTGTCTGTCATGATGCCTGTACATGATACAGACCTTAAGTGTCTGTAAATAAGCTTGAAGTACGAAAATGAACTTGACCTTTATAAGCATAAGTAGCACAGACAGAAGATGAATTTGCTCATCCAAATAATGGAGGACTATCGCTTCTCGGCCTTTTGGCTAAGATCAAGTGTAGTACCAAATAATGGAGGGCTAGAATAAAAAGATATTATTTGAAAGTTGAAAAAAATAATATTCAAGAATTGAAAAAACAGAAAAAAATTATTTAACTTCCTAAGACAGAGCACAGAATGGAATATGCTAATTCAGTTTTTAAAAAAAGACCTGCAGTAAATTCATTGATAGTATCTCTATGCAAATTAGACTATTAAGGTTGCATATCAATTTTTTTTAATTTCAAAATCAGGGGCAATGACTATGCCTTCCTGCAAACTAGTCCCACAATTAGACCCAGGTCGGGGATTGTGTACTTTTTTGCTTCTCATTGGCTGGGAAGTCTCCAGTGACATTACAGGGCAAAAAAAAGGCAATATTACTTTTTAAATGAGAAAAAGTAGAAGCTTATTCCAATTTCATAATACATATCCTATGTTAGATTTCTTCCATAATTATTTTAGTTTTCATTACTGAATCCAATCATAAAAGTTTAGCATGTCAATCAAAAAGAGAAGTATTGCAGTTAAGCAAAAAGAGTATACTAGACTAGCCCAGATTATCTGGGTCTAACTCTGCTTAGTTATTAATTGCCTAATGGTGAAGAGAAAGACACTGAGGATTTTAATTTCCTATTGCTTTCTTGTTTTTAATTTATGAAAGGAAGCAGTGAAGTGAGATGATCCTGAACCTTCAGTGTGTGTCAGTAGGTGGGTCACAAGGCTAACTGTGTAAAAACCCAAAAAACAGGTATGTCACAACTATAAGCAACCTCACTTTGGCACATAATTTTAGAGTTGAGGGGGCCTCCCTGGTGGCACAAGAGGTTAAGCATCAGCACTATGAAGCAATCTCAGCCACTGCAGCATGAGTTCGATCCCGGCCAGGGAGCTGAGCCACATGGCACAGCAGACCTCTCCTGCCTCAACCACTGCTCCCCTCAGCAGTGTATTTCAGTCAGTCCATCTGTTCTGCTCCCCACTCTGTCTCTGGTGAATCTTTTCACCCTCCCTCATCTCTGCTTGTACCCCAGTTCTTGTATGCATAAATAAATAAATCTTTTTAAAAGAAGAATTTTAGAGTTAAGGCATATTTTCAGATAATTGTCTCACGTAAGCTTCAAAGCAACTCTGAGTAGGTATTATCTTGGGATTGTGCAGGGAGGACCTGTCAATCAGAAAAGTTCAAAGATTTCATGATTTCAGTTGAAGTAGTGAGGTGAGAATTTGAACCTACATCTCATCAATTCAATTTCTAGTCTTCCTTCCACAAAATATACTGTGGCAAAACCATTTGAAGCAAAAAAATCCCTTATCTGAAACCCTTGAGGTAGATGTGCTTCAAATTCATATACTTTCAGAATAAAATCCAAACTTCTTAGCACAGCCATGCAAGGTTTTGACATAATGGGCCCTGCCAGGCTTATTTCTCTCCAGTTCTCTCTTTTCTTTCCTTCCATTTAAGCTAATGTAGTGTCTGTTTATTCAGCACTTGCTGTATTGTACGCCAGGTTCTATTTGAAGTGCTAGAAATAGAGCAAGAAACCAAAAGCAACTGGTCCCTGCACTGACAGGACTTACATTCTATTTACAGGCAGGATCAGACAACACTGAGTGTGGCGTGGAGAAAATAAAATAAAATAAAATGGGTAAATGGTATACAGAAGACTGGGGATCAGACAGGGATGTTCCTTGTGACAGAGGGCGTCAGGCTGGGGCTCTCAGTACAGAAAACATGCCTGATGGAAAAATCCAGACATGCAAAGGTCTGGTGGAAGATTATTCACAGCAGAGGGGATGGCGTGGGAGAGCTCAGGGCAGGGAGACAGGAGGGATGACAGGCCACACCCTCTCCCCTCCAAGCCTCCACATTTTCCCTTTCCCTGAAGTATACATGATCCAATCCACACTCTTCATCCTTTGAAACTCAGCTCAGTTATATCTTTCTGCAGGAATTCATCCATGATCTTTTCCCATATCTAGCTTGGAATTTATCCTGTGAGTTCTGAAAGCATTCTCTATTTAAAATGTACCATATATTTATAATCATTTATCTTCTTTTCTCTGATTATGAAGACCTTGAGAGTCCAGAGTAGATCTTCTCAGAGCTTAGAACAATGCCTGCCTTTCAGAAAAATGAAAAACATGCCCTAAGAACGACATATTATCCACTCCACAGAGTGATCTGCAGTACATACCTTTTCAGACACTTCTAAGTGAAAACTTTTTAGAGCTTGCTTAAAATCTGCCTTATCTAAAAGTCCATTTCCTTCTTTGTCCAACTGTTGCAGGTATTTTCCCAATCCAGTCAAAATATGAACGCCTCTTTTATGTAGCTGTTCTTTTAGCACATCTCTTTAAGAAGAGAAGATGAAACTAAGAGCTCCTATGCACAAATGGATCACACTGAGATTGTCTCACTTATAAGAAAATTAAAATTGATGAAAGTGATATAAGGAATGTGACTATTCAACCAAATCATTTACATGACCAGCAAAAACCTTTAGAAAACAGAATGCTTTAGAAAGAGGTTTATGGATAAAGCCACATGTAAATACCCTAGAACTACAGCGCCACTATGTGGTGGAAGTGTTGTATTTTAAATATAGGGAAATGATGTCTCACTTTATCGATATGAAAATAACCTAAATGTTACAAATAAAATTGTAGTTTTCTTTTCTAGGCTTCATTTAATGATCCTACATTTTTAATCTCTTTCAACCCTCTTTACTGTTCCCAACTGGGCTATAAAACTGATGCCAGGTAAGTCTCTCAAATGTCATCATTTCCAAATGCCTAAAAGTTTGAAATTTTCAAATTGTAACTTACATATTAAATGCCATCTGAATTCTGGAGTGCTCTCTACACTTACATGTTTAAAGTAAATCTTTCCTCCAGGAAATCTAATCTCCAGACCTTAAGTATTTTCTTTGTAAGTTAGTGCTTTTACTTAATGCAATTTGTGCCATCTTAAGGAAATATTTAAATATAGTACATTGGAGGACAGAAAAATGTAACCAAATATAATATTGTACAAGCCATGATAGAGACAGCAATTGACTAAGGACAGCATCAGGAATATCTGAGAGTTCAAATGCTAACCCCAGCCAACTTTTAAATGTTTTAGCCTTCTTACTCCCTTATCACCTTTAAACAATAAATCAGGATTATCAAAATTCATAAATAGCATGTTGATTTCTGTAACTTGTTTAATGCCTTTCTCCTTTCTAAACTATGAGATTCAGCAGAGGAATTGTCTATTTGAGTCTTGTACGCTGTTGTGGTTATAAGACTGCATGCCAGAAAAAAAATTTCTTGAATGTTTTACTATTTTATTGTTTAAGGTCTACCAATAAAATCTTTCAAAAGTTAGAGAAAAGATTGCTATGCCCATTTTGGAGATAAAGAAATACATAGGTGTTCAAAATTATTATTTGATTCAGCAAAGAAATCACTCACATTGCTCTGCAATAAATGTAAATGTCAACCAACATTCCTTTTGGAACTATACTGGTTTATCAATTGCAATCATAGGTTGGCTACAGATGGAAAAGTTTAGCTAAAATAAAGAAACCATCCTGTAAGTATCTATTAGCTATATGAAATTTACAATTAAGAGTGAAGTATAAAACATTTTATCAGTATTTGTAAACTTCTTGCCACATATCTTTATATCAGTAAAGTTTATAATCAACTTAAAATATACTTAGCTTTATTTATAATAACAAGTAAAATTTATAGTGCACTTTCAGAAAACCAGGTATTAAACATTTATCAGTATAAAACAGACTGTCTTACAGCCAGTATTTTGTATCTAGCACTTGCATCTAACTCTATGTCTAAGCAAGTATAAATATAGCTATTATGTAGACTGACAAGAAATGGCGACTATTTGCCCATTCTTAATTTACAAAAATGTCAATTGGCTCAGACCAGCAAATCACTATTTCCCAAGAAGCCTTGCAGTGTAAAACACTTGAAAGACTATAAAAAAAATCCTTCCAAATTTTAAAATGTAAAAATGTTAAGTATAAAACATAATATCTTCTAGCCTAAGAATAAAAGCACTAGGGCATCCCCAGTGGCGCAGCGGGTTGAGCGCTGCTCTGTGAGGCTGTCTGCAGCCTCTGCACACACCTCTGCACACGGGTTCACATGCCAGGCAAACCTCTCCTGTCTCACCTGCTGCTCCCCTCAGCGGTATACTTGGGTCCTGTTCTGCTCCCTGCTCTGTCTCTGTTGAATTCTCTCACCCTCCCGCACCTCTGGCCTGTACCCCAGTGCTTTGTATAAGTAAATAAATCTTTAAAATAAATAAATAAACAAACAAACATATAAATAAATAAAAGCATTATACTAATATTGAAAAAAATGGGATATTCAAGATTCAAGCATAGATATACTTACCATTAAATTCATTTTAACTATCCCCGTTATAAAAGGAAAAATTCTACCTCTTTAGTAAATGCATTTAGCTGAATTTTATAAATAAAGCAATATTTTTCAATAAAACATAGAAATAATATTAAAGAAAATATGAAATGAGAAGTATTAACTTTAATTTTACCATCCTACCATAAGAGCTACTTTAATTTTGATGTAAAAATCTTCAGGTCATTCACATGCATACAAATTTTTCCATAGTTCACAAGGATAGTGCATGGGCACGCTTGTGTGCTCACTTTCTCTCTCTCTCTCACTATACACACATACACATATATGTATGTTAATGTATGTACATACACACATACATGTAATTTTACTGTACTTCACTATTATCTATATTCTAAAGATTATATATTGCACTAATATATATGTTGACTGAGAGAAAGATAATCTTCATTTTTTTCCTTGTCAATGTATTATAAATATTTGACTATTAAACTGTTTTAATGTGAAGTAATGTGACTTACACAGGTAGACAAGGATCGTGGAATAACCGTGACTTGGAATTCCATCCTTCCTTAAAATAAAGTTTAAAAAAATAAGAATCAGTAGGAATAAACCCTTTATTTACACATTAAAAGAAAGCAATGAATCAATGCTAGTTGAAAAAACTAACGTATCTGTTGAAGTTGAAGGCTCCATAATATGGTAACCAAACTATCCATGAGAGAAGATAGAATACTGTACTTATTGTTTTGACTGAAAGGAAGGGTTGGTTTGATTCAAATTATCAAATAATTCAAATTTAACCCATAATATTATGAACCATAAGAGTCCCAAAGCACTATCTTATTCATATTGGGAGTCAGCTGAAAACAGAGTAAAAAGCACAGATCTTGAAGTCAGATGAGTTCAAAACCCTGTCAAAGTCACTTAATCTCTAGAAGCTTCATTTCATTTGTTCCATACCTAAAAGCAGGTTAATGCCCGCTACAAAGGTCTGTTGTAAGAATTAAACGATAAAAATTATAGAAACGTGATTGTTAAATAGCAGTAGGTATTCAACATTTGGAATAAAACAACAAGGAAATACACATCACTTAAATGAATTTCTAATCTAAGTTTTGTATTTATTCAATATGTGGCAGGTAACAGGACAAAGAAGTTTTAAACTCACACTTAACTAAGTCATGATTCAACAATGATGTTATGAGCATTGAGAATAAAAGTCCTAACAACAAAAGCTCCTATTCTTTCCCTATCTAGCTAAAACAAAATATATATTGATAGTTTCTACTGTGCTTTTTATTTTTTATATTTTCTGAAGATTTTTTTAGATAAGAAAACAATAATAATTTAAGCTTAATTTTGAAAAAGAAAACCACCTGAAGCAGTGGTCAATTTTAAATAGTTATTTTTAGTTTTGGTGGTTCGATTTTTCAACTCTAGGAAATAATGATCATAAATATTTGTGAGCATAAGTGGTCATGAAAAAAGAAATCAATTAATGGATTGCATAGAAAAGGAAAATTATATAGCATACATACATGTAATGGCTTCTTTTTTCCAGAGAAAGGCTGTGTTTGACTTGTAGGAGAAGCAGCAACTCCTTTAACCTCTAAATCCATTCAAATTCATGTATTTTTATGCAGTATACTTTGAAAAAAGGTAAAATACATATGAAATAATTCTTACTACTTTTAAATATCATACAAATGATATAATAAAAGCACATGAAAGAAAACATGGTTTACTCATCTTTCACCAAATCAACTTTTTGCAGGGCAGTGGCATTATGTGGGATAATATTTATGGGGCAAATACAAATATGGATAATGATTCCCCAAGGATTTCCATGACCCAATCCCCTAGACTCTGTGAATATGACAAAAAGGACATTTTGCATATGGTTAAAGTATGGATTTTAATATGTAGGGGTTATAAAAAGGAGACAGATGGTCAGACTGAAAAAGAAAAGACACAAGAATGGATTCATAGGTCAGAAAGGAGTAAAGACGTTACTCAGCTAGCTTTGAATATGGATGTAGAAGCCATGAGCAATCTCCAGAAATGTCTAGAAGAAACAAGGAATGGATTCTCCTCCAGAGCCCTGAGAAAGAGCCAGCCCTACTGACATCTAGATTCTAGCCTTCTAGGGGTGGTTTTATATTTCCTACCTCCAAAACAGTAAAATAATCAATTTTCATTTAAGGCAGCATATATGTGGTAATATTTTATAGCAGCAACAGGAAACTAATGCAAGTACCTCTTTCCTCACACAAAGTAATGTATATTTATTTTCTTTACTCTTCCTAAACCTTTATGAGTTTTGATTTTGCCAGAAGAGGCGATGAAAATATTTTTAATAAACAGTATTCTTTATATATGCAAAGAATAAAATGGAGTGAATGTTCTGATTAGTAATTATGGATGATGGGTAAAATGTTTGCAAGTGGATGTTGAACTAACTTGCAAGCACATATAAAATAAAAATCAGATGATTATCTCTGTCATCCAAATTTTATATATCTTATAGTTCAATCTGATGTAACCAAGGATACATTTTTATATTTCACTCACATTTCATTTTTCTATTATAGACTTGCAATTATTCTAATAGTAAAATATTTTTGTTTTGTTTTTATATAAAGATAGCATGCGCTAGTTAGTGCAAGCTTGGAATCACACAGACTGAGTTAAAATCCTCACTTTTGGTGCTTTCCCATAAGGTATGCTTTGCTGGTTAAGAATTGAATCTTTCTGGGCCTCCCCTGGCGGCACAGCGGTTGAGTGCTGAGTTGCAAGGCTGCCTGCAGCCGCTCCAATGCCAGTTCATATCCCCGGCCACCGGCGAGGGTCCCACAAAAAATAAAAAAAAAAAAATTGAATCTTTCTGAGTTAATATTTTTATATGTAAAATTAGTTTAATGCTAACACCTTTTTCATCCTCTCATATCACGTGGAAAATGGTTAAGCAATACATGTAGCCATCATCATCATTATTATTATTATTATTAAAAAGCACAATGAAATCCTCTTACCTGAAAGAGTCCCAATTTCTTACTAGCTTATCTAAATGGCTCCCTTCACCCCATTTTCATAGCCCCAGCCCCGAGAAATCCCATACCCTAAGCCTGGAATTCTTCTAGGAGAGTATTCAGGAAGACTTATCAGCCAATAACAGACACATTTTAAAGTCATCGCAATTTACTAGATTTGAAAATACTCCTACAGTTCTAGCAGATGGCTTCTTTTCAGAGATATCGTTCACAAACAAGGAACTTTTTACAGTTCTTATTGGTTCGGTGTAGGGAGAGGGATTTATCACATACAAGAAGTGCTGTACTCACCGTGATGATGAGAGGTCAGCAAGTAAACACAAGCTGGAGAGACCAAGAGACGGATGCTGAGTCATCAGCGAAGTGAACGCCACACATCAGCCACACAATTAATTATTTATGCTTCAGTAACTATTTCAAACCACTATCCATCACTTAAAATCATATAATTTATGTGCAAATCATAAAAACAGCAAAATTTAAATATTCAAATGTCCAAGTCCTATCAGTTCTTGCACTTCCACCGGCATGATAGCCAACACCACTTTTTTCAACATTCTAACAGCCAATGAAAATTGGCATCTCATCTCCTTTCTATACCAGATACTTAATATTTATTTATTCAATAAATAAGTTGAATACCTGTACACATTTTAAACATATTCTGATTAGTTTCATTTCTCTACACCCAAGAATGACATGATCACATTTAAATTTTGTCTTCAAACAACTAGTGAAAGCATTTAAAGCAAGAATGATACTCAGTGGTTATTATTCTCCACTACTCTAGATGCCTCATAAAGGCAACCACCACTGGCTTTGCTTGTCCAATCTCTCAGCACTTAGAAGAAAGCCTAGAAAACAATAGGAACTTAATAAATATTTCTTTTTTTTTTTTTAAATAGAGGCATGCTTTATTTGTTTGCTGGTTTGTTTGTTTGTTTTTGTTTATACATGCACTGGGTACAGTCAGAAGCGCGGGAGGGTGAGAGAATTCACCAGAGCCAGAGCGGGGAGCAGAGCAGGCAGAAGGACTGAGGTACACTGCTGAGGGGAGCAGCGGGCGGCAGGAGAGGTCTGCACGCCATGTGGGACCCTCCTCCGGTGGCCGGGGAGCAGCCGGGGATCGAACCGGCGCCGCAGAGGCCGTGTGCAGCTTCGCAACCCAGCGCTCAACCGCTGCGCCACCGGGGAGGCCCTTAATAAATATTTCTTAAATAAGCAAATTCCACTAGTCCTGATAATGTTATTTCAGAACTACACCTAAATACAAATCATTCTGTCTCCAACTCAATGGCGGGCGGCAAGTTACTAGACATTACTTCTAGCATATGATGAACGCTGTTTACTAACAGATCCAACTCTTACCATGTTTTTGGTACAACCAAAAGTAACTGAACTAATGCCCATTTTAAAGGAAGGTTATTTCCAATTCCAAGGACCACCTCTCTCTCTCTCTCTCTCTCTCTCTCTCTCTCTCTCTCTCTCTCTCTCTCTCTCTCTCTCTTTCGGTGAGTAGTATCAGTAGCTCTAATTCTGCTTACATGAAATCAAAGCAAACAATAAATTGACCAAATCTAACCCACAATCAAAGACAGGGAAAAAGCGATTTGTGATATACTTTAGTATTAAAGCATGGGGGGGGTGACAAGCCTATTTTGGAGTACAGTTATTTAGGAGTACACTTCTAATTTCAAACAAAGCAGAGTAATTACCCCCATATCACCCCAAAATTGTGATCAAACTTCAGGGCATCTGCAAACGCACCAGAATGAACGCTCGACCCTCCCCCTATCTGGGATTCATCATCTAGGTGGGACAGAAGGATAGTCCGGGTGACTAGGCCCAACCAGCTGGGTAAACCCAGAACCAGAATGGCAGAGCTAGGAAAAGCATAAGCGAGAGTTACACTACCAAGAACACTCTTCGGACAGCTTCACACAACACAAACTGGAAGGGGATAGCAACAGGCAAATGCTCCACTAATCCAGACAGGCGTCCTCAGGTTGCCTAGCAACAAGAGTCCGCGCAAGTCCTCTAAAGCCTCTCAACCACCAGGAAAAGAAAAAAAAAAAAGCCTCCGCTCAGGGCCTTTAAAGCCCCTCAACCAGCAGGTCTTTGGCCTTAGTCTCTCCCTCCGTCCACGCCAGCTCCCGACTCCTAAATTTGAGGCGCCAGTCCCACCGCCACAGCGGGATTACTCACCCCACAGCCGCAGGTGAAGGTACAGGTGCAGCCGCCTGAGACTTTGCACACCAGCTCTGCAGCGCCTCCAAATCCCGGCGAGGATCTGGAACGAACTCACTCATCGCGGATTATCCTGAGCTGAAGACAGCCAAAGCCTGGCCCGGGGGTGGGGGGGTGGGGGGTGTTTATTCTTCATTTAAATGAATTCCGTGTAGCATATTTTATAGAGCGTTGTCGGGTATTCCGTTCCCAGGCTGAAATCTGGAGGAAGAAAAAAAAAATGAACACATGCTTAAATGTTAAATAATTTGATATGAAGGTGCTTTACGGGGGTCTATGCTGCCGCGCGCACTGCCGGGTGCAGGAGGATGAAGCCAGCCAGAGCGCGGTCCCCAAGGGCCCGAAGACTGACTCACACAGCCGTTACTGGTTGTGCTGTCTCAGCATCCCACCATGGTTCTGACGGGAAAATTGAGTTGTTTATGGACCGTAATTCTCTTTCCGGTAGTCAGCGACTCTTCCCCCAAGATACCATCCATCACAGACAAGAAATTTATAAACCAGTGTGTCAGGACCCACAATGAATTGCGTGGCAAAGTCTCACCCCCAGCAGCCGACATGAAATACATGGTGAGAGAACCCGGCTGAGGTCTTACACCTGTGGTTACATCTAAGGTATCTGGGTGGTAAATTACCCGGACTTATTCATGAATTTGGCCTGCATATTCAGCATGCTGTCAAAATCACACCTTGGATGTCTCCAGGGAGTGGATAAGAAAGGAAAACTTGAAGTTGTTCCTTGCCTACACCCAGCTACCTTTTGATAGGGCAGGGAGAGAGATGAGGGGGGAAGGGGGGAGTTTTGGGGGAGGGGAGAAGAGTTGGGTGATGGCAGGAGTGGAAGTTGTTTGGTCTGCATCCCTAAGGCTCCTGTGTAATTCTTATAAATTCCTCTCCCTCACATTTTGGCTAGCACTTCCCAAGCACACAACCAATATACTACACATTAAATAAGTAGCACAGGGATGAAGATTCTCTTGTTCTTTCTTATTTTTAAATCCTATGAACTTGCAGTTGAAATAACACTCTTGTGTAGTATTCATTTGGGGAAAAAATGTTCTACAAGGATGTAAATAATGAAATCAGCACTAGAAAAATATCAGACTTTCCTTTTCATGAGAAATAATAAATATGTGAAGTTTAACTCCAAGAAACATTGAACTCATTTGGTCTTTTATAGGCCTCCATCACACAGACAGTAAGGCAAAAGAATATTTGTCTATTGAAGTGAGCAGATAAAACATTGGATAATTAATATCATTCATAAAATTTACAAACTTAACAAATTCTTGACTAGGAATTTATTGCTGGGAATTTCCCTTGCATTATAATGTTTTCTTTCATGTACATTTGATACCAAGAAATCGTAAGTGTCCATACCATTAGTCTTGTTTCTTCAAATGCTAAGATAAACCTACTCCTGTTACTCCATCTTGGCCAGAGCTGAAATGCCAAATGCTGGCTAACTCTTCAACAGGAGTTTCTCCTATCTTCCACGACTGAATCATCCAGAAAAACTAGGCACTTCATTCCTCATAACAATTTCTACATGCCAGTATAGACTATGTTGTGTTAACAAACAAACCCTAAAATATTTTTCTTTTTTGATTGACATACAGCATTGTATTACAGTGTACAACATAACAGTCTGCTATATGCCTATACTGTGAAATGATTATCACCATAAGTTTAGTTAATATCTCCCCCCACACACCACACACAGATACATTTATTCTTCTTGTGGGGAGAATTTTTTCAAATTTGTGAATTTTTTCAACTTTCAAATATACAGCACAATATCGCTAACTATAATCATACTTTACATCTGAAAGGATATGCTGTAGTTTACATTCCTCAAACTTATTTATCTTATAACTAAAAGCTGTAACTTTTGACCACCTTCACCCATTTTATCTATCTCCCCCCCAAGCTCCACCTCCAACAGCCACCAATCTGTTGCCTGTTCCTGTTAGTTCAGGCTTATTTTTTAGATTTCACATTTAAATGAAATCATACACTATTTGTCTCACTTAGTGTTTGTTTCACTTAAAACAGGTTTACTATTTCACTCTCACAAAGTCTAATACCAGCTACACTATTCTCCATATTACCTCTTCCCCATGCAATGCCTTCCCTGATTATATCCTGGTTCCATCACACCAACTCATGTTCTTCAGAGTCAACTTTAAGACTAGAGGATTGCAGAGGGGATTTTCTTCAAAGTTTGCACAGTTCATATTTCTCTTGACTCCGAAGAGTATTCCTATATAATATCAACAACAATATTCATAGATCTATTTACCATTCAGTTAAAGATGCCTTTTGGTTTAAGAACACATGGCAAAAGATGTAAATGTCCAGCGTTGTGGGTCACTCTGAACCTGTGCTGAGAAACTTTTAATAATAAATTGTGTGTGGTGTTTGGTGGGGGCAAGTGGGTTGTTGTTACAGAGAGAAAGAGAGATGTGATATCTTATAAAGGCTAGAATCCCTCCTGCCTAGGTCTCAGGGGAACATGAGTTCATATTTTTATTATGCTGTTCCCCTCTTCCAGCACTAAGTTTTATAAGATGTCAGTCTAAGCAATAGTATGAAATAAACCTTGAAATGTCAGTAGCTTAGCAAAACAAAGTTTAATTTCTTATTTGTGCCAGCTGTACAGAAGGTGATTAGGAATCAATTCTTCTGAGACAAGGGGGGCTTCCTATCCCTAGCAGGTTCATTGATAGGCAATAACAAGGGCTCCCAATATGAAGCATAAGAGGGTATCTAATGAATTTCTTGCTATTCTAAGATAGTTTCTGTCCTTTTCTTGTCATCTCTTCACCACATATCATTGAATATTACTTTTATATTAGAAATTTTATTAAGAAATTGCTGTTCTTAATTGCAAATATTTGTTTTGCCAGAAGTGATTTAAAATAATACAAATAAATTTTAAGGTAAATGTTCACAAGGTTGTAGGGAATTAGAACAATAGTGCACTGTTTGTGAGAATGTTAATTGTGCTGCAACTATGGAAAATGGCCTGCCAATGATTCAAGAAATTAAAAAATATAATTATCATGTGATCCAGAATCTCACTTTTGGGATATATCCAAAAATCATTGAAATAAGGATCTTGAAGAGAGAATCTTAAAGCGATATCTACACCTTCATATTCATTGCACTGTTCACTACAGGCATGCTAGAGAAACAACTCAACCCAAATATCCATCAACAAATGAATGGATAAAGAAAATGTTATACACACACATTATATATACACACACACATATAATTACATTGTATACATTTGTATACATATGTATACATATATAGAAAGAAAGGTCACCTACAGGTATATATGTATATATACATATATACAAACAATGGAATATTATTCAGCCATGAGAAGGAAGATCTTGCCATTTGTAACAGCATGGAAAAGCATGCTGAACATTGTAAGTGAAATAAGGCAGTCACAGAACAACAAGTACAACATGATTTCACCTATCTGAAGTATCTAAAATAGTCAGACTCAGAAGCAAAGAATAAAGTGCTGATTGCCAGGGGTTAGGGGGCAGGGGTGGGGGAATTGGGACACTGTTGTTCAATTCAATTTCAGTTATATTCAATTATATAGTTTCAGTTATGTTCAATAAATAATTTCTAGAGATCTTCCATATAGCGTAGTGCAATATAGTTTACTATATTAGTAATGGTTTACTTCAAAATTTATATACTTACACAAAAATGAACAAAACCAAAGAGACATAAGGAAACTCTTGAAAGGTCTTTTTATATTTATTACCTTGATTGTGGCATTCTGGCTGAACTTCCAAATTTTGGGTAAAGACATAAACAAAGAAATTCATGCCAAAGTACGTCATAATCAAACTTCAACAACTTTAAGACAAAAAAAAAATCTGTAAGAACAGATGGAGAGAAATAATAATTACCTATAGGAGAGAAACAATTTCAATGTCATCAAATTTCTCATCCAACTCTATGGAAACCAGAACAAAGTGGCACAACATATAAAATTTCAACTTCATTTTCAAAGTGTGAACTAAGAATTCTATCCAGAGAAACTAAGACAACTAATTCTACTCAGGTGAAACTAAGACATAGCCAATATCAGAACTAAGACAACTTATCATGAGCCAAATTTCTCTAAAAGAATAGCTAAGGAAGGTTCTTCAGTCAGTAAGACAATGCAGCAACAACAGGAATGAAGAAGGAACAGAGAAAAGAGTAAAAATATGGCTAAATATAATAAATCATACTTCTTTTATATATACCAAGTTACATTTGACAGCTAAAGCAAAAATTGTAACATTGTCATAAATGGTTCTTAATGTATGTAGAATAAATATTTAAGATAATTTTATTAGATTAAGTTCTGCAAATACAAAAAGGAACTCTCATATGTAGAGTACTAAATAACTATTTCTGAAGCACAGACAAAAAGAAATTACCAACTATGAATATACTGTCAAAGAAAAATTCTTGTTAAAATAAAATTTAATTGACTACAAGTATCATTAATCCAAAATAAACACTCACAATTTTAAATTATTTTTATCTTTCAGACTTGGGAAGCCGGCTTAGCGAAGGTTGCCAAAGCATGGGCAGACAGGTGCAAATTTGAACACAACAGCTGTTTATCAAAACCATATGGATGCCATGCAATGTTTCAACATATTGGAGAAAATATCTGGTTAGGTGGATTGAGAACATTTTCACCAAAATTTGCTATAGAATCTTGGTATAGTGAAAATGCAGTTTATAATTTTGATATGCTATCATGCTCCTCAGTTTGTGGCCATTATACACAGGTGAATATTTGACATTTTATTAATTAGTTCTTACTTATGCACATTTCAGTTACAATGTTATTAGCATTTCCTTTGAACTTTTTTTTTAAGATTTATTTATTTATGCATACAAGAACTGGGGTACGGGCTGCAGATATGATGTAGGTGAGAGGATCCACCAGAGACAGAGTGGGGAGCAGAACAGACAGATCTACGGAAATACACTGCTGAGGGGAGCAGCGGGCAAGGCAGGAGAGGTCTGCTGCTTCAAGTGGGTTGCTCCCTGGCAGGGCAAAGGATGGAATTCCCAGGGGATGGAACTCATGCTGCAGTGGTGACAGTGGCAATGGCAACAGCTTGATAGCACTGTCTTTAACCCCTGCACCTCCAGGGAGGCCCCTTTTCGGTGTCTTTATCTTAAAGTTCACTAACCTTTTCTTCGGTAATTTTAATTTACTGAAAATGACTATTTTTTTTTCCATGTTGAAGTTTGTATCTCTAAAATTTTGGTTTTTGTCTTTTTTATATTGTCAATAACTATATCTAGTATGTTTAATCTTTCATCTATCTGGTAAAGCATATGATATACAGTTGTAATAATGATTTTGTTTTCCCTGCTAACTCTAGCATTTATATTAGTTCTGGGTTATTTTCATTGGCTTCATTTTTCTTCTTCTTTTTTTTTTTTTTTTTTTTTTTTATTTTTTTTTTATTTTTTATTTTTTTTATAAATTTTATTGTTATATTCCCCATACAATTGCAGCCCCCCATTCTGACCCCAATCCCTCCCCTCCCGCCCCCGCCCCCCTAAAAGTGTCTCTGGTTCATAGTTTTTTGTTGATTTTGATTTTCACTTTCTTATAGTTATTCATTTTCCTGGTCCCTTATTTAAGTTTTCTAGATTCCTGCTATGAGTGAGACCATCCGGTATTTTTCTTTTTCTTTTTGGCTTATTTCGCTGAGCATGATCCCTTCCAGCGCCATCCATGTTGCAGCAAATTGCATGTGTTTATCTTTTTTGAATGCTGAGTAATATTCCATGGTATATATGTACCACATCTTCTTGATCCAGTCATCTATTTTTGGGCATTTGGGTTGTTTCCAAAGCTTAGCTATTGTAAACAGTGCTGCTATAAACATAGGGGTGCAGGTGTTCTTTGGAATTGATGTTTCTGTGTCCTTTGGGTAAATACCTAGGAGTGGAATTGCTGGGTCATATGGTAGCTCTATGTTTAGTAGGTCCAGAAATCTCCACACAGCTTTCCACAGTGGTTGGACCAGTTTGCACTCCCACCAACAGTGCAGAAGAGTTCCTTTTTCTCCACACCCTCGCCAACATTTGTTGTTGCTAGTTTTTTTAATATGTGCCATTCTCACTGGTGTAAGATGGTATCTCATGGTAGTTTTGATTTGCATTTCCCTGATGACAAGTGATGTTGAACATTTTTTCATATGCCTGTTGGCCATTTGCATTTCCTCTTCAGAGAAGTTTCTTTTAAGCTCTTCTGCCCATTTTTTGACTGGATTATTTTCTTTGTTGTTGTTGAGTCTCATCAGCTCTTTGCAGATTTTTGTGATCAGTCCTTTATCATTAGTGTTGGGTGCAAAAATGTTCTCCCAGTTGGTGGGGTTTCTCTTTGTTTTTGTTATTGTCTCTTTTGCTGTGCAAAAGCTCTTTAATTTGATATAGTCCCAGCTGTTTATCTTTGCCTTCACTATCACTGCTTTGGGTGATGTGTCTGTAAAGATGTCTTTGATGTGCAAATCACGTAGTGTTTCGCCTATATTTCCTTCTATATATTTTATGGTTTCAGGTCTTATGTCTAGTTCTTTAATCCATTTTGAGTTGATTTTTGTGTATGGTGTGAGGTGGTGGTCAAGCTTCATTCTTTTGCATGTAGCGACCCAGTTTTCCCAGCACCATTTATTGAACAAACTTTCTTTGCTCCAATGCATAGTCTTTGCTCCTTTGTCAAAGATTAGTTGACCATAAATCTGTGGGTTTATTTCTGGATTTTCTATTCGATTCCATTGGTCTGTATGTCTGTTCTTGTTCCAATACCATGCAGTTTTGATGATTATGGCTTTGTAGTATAGTTTGAAGTCTGGGAGTCTGATGCCTCCATTCCCTTCTTTTTTTTTCAGGAGAGCTTTGGCTATTCGGGGTTTTTTGTGATTCCATATGAATTTCATCAATAATTGTTCTATTTCTTTGAAGAATGACATTGAAATTTTGATTGGAATAGCATTGAATCTGTATATTGCTTTTGGAAGGATGGCCATTTTAATAATGTTTATTCTTCCAATCCATGAGCAGGGGATGTCTCTCCATTTCTTTGTGTCTTCTTCTATTTCTTTTAACAGTGTTTTATAGTTTTCTTTGTATAGGTCCTTTACCTCTTTTGTTAGATTTATTCCCAAATATTTGATTTTTTTTGTTTCAATAACAAAAGGGATGGTCTTTTTGATTTCTTCTTCTTCAGATTTATTGTTTGTGTATAGGAAGGCTACTGACTTTTGCGTGTTGATTTTGTATCCTGCCACTTTACTGAACTGATTGATGAGTTGAATTAGCTTTTCTGTGGAGTTTTTGGGGTTCTCTATGTATAATATCATATCGTCTGCAAATAGTGATAGTTTGACTTCTTCTTTTCCTATTTGGATTCCTTGGATGTCTTTCTCTTGTCTTATTGCCCTGGCTAGGACTTCCAGTATTATATTGAAAAGCAATGGTGAGAGTGGACATCCTTGTCTTGTTCCAGATCTTAATGGAATTGCTTTCAGCTTTTCACCATTGAGAATGATACTGGCTGTTGGCTTGTCATAGATGGCCTTTATGATGTTGAGGTATGTTCCTTGTATCCCAAGAATTTCAAGGGCTTTTATCATGAATGGGTGTTGCACTTTGTCGAAAGCTTTCTCAGCATCTATTGATATTATCATATGGTTTTTATATTTCTTTTTGTTGATGTGTTGGATAACGTTGATTGATTTTCGGATGTTAAACCATCCTTGTGCCCCTGGAATGAATCCAACTTGGTCGTGGTGAATTATCTTATGGATACATTGTTGGATTCTGATAGCTAAAATTTTATTGAGGATTTTTGCATCAGTGTTCATTAGGGAGATTGGCCTGTAGTTTTCCTTTTTTGTGTTGTCCTTGTTCGGTTTTGGTATTAGTGTAATGTTGGCTTCATAGAACGTGTTTGGTATTGTCCCTTCCTTCTCAATTTTTTGGAAGAGTTTGTGAAGGATAGGCACTAATTCGTCTCTGAATGTTTGGTAGAATTCATTTGTAAATCCATCAGGTCCTGGGCTTTTGTTTTTGGGGAGGTTTTTGATTACCATTTCAATTTCGCTAATTGTAATTGGTCTGTTTAGGTGTTCTATTTCTTCTTTATCTAGCTTTGGGTGATTGTAGAGTTGTAGGAATTTGTCCATCTCCTCTAGATTGTTAAACTTGTTTCCATATAACTGTTCATAGTAGTTACTGATTATTCTTTTGATTTCTGCTGTGTCCGTTGTGATTTCTCCTCTTTCATTGATGATCCTGTTTATTTGTGCTTTCTCCCTTTTTTCCTTTGTGAGCCTGGCTAGGGGTTTGTCTATTTTATTGATTTTTTCAAAGAACCAGCTCTTGGTTTCATTGATCTTTTGGATTGTTTTTTTAGTTTCAATTTCATTTATTTCTGCTTTGGTTTTTATTATTTCTTTTCTTCTACTGGTTTTGGGGTTTTTTTGTTGTTCTTTTTCTAGATCTTTGAGCTTCGAGATTAGGTTGTTTCTTTGCGTTCTTTCTTGTTTCTTGATGTGAGCTTCTATTGCTATATATTTTCCTCTTATTACTGCTTTTGCTGCATCCCATACATTTAGGATATTGGTGTCCTCCTTGTCGTTCAATTCAAAAAATTTTTTAATTTCTTCTTTGATCTCCTCATTAGTCCAATGGTCTTCCAGTAGTGTGGTTTTTAATCTCCATGAGGTAGGAAAGTTCCTTGCCTTCTTTTTATGGTTTATTTCTAGTTTGATGCCTTCATGGTCAGAAAAGATGGTTGATATGATTTCAATCTTGGTGTATCTGTTGATGTTTGTCTTGTGCCCCAGTATGTGATCGATCCTGGAGAATGATCCGTGTGCGCTTGAGAAAAATGTATACTCCGTTTTTTTGGGGTTTAGTGTTCTATAGATGTCTGTTAAGCCCAATTGCTCTAGGTCTTTATTTAGAGCTTTGGTTTCTTTACTTATTTTTTGTCTTGTTGATCTATCCATTGTTGATAGTGGTGTGTTGAAGTCTCCCACTACGTATGTGTTTTCTCTGATGTCTGTTTTCAGAGAGGACAACAGTTGTCTGATATATTTTGGTGCTCCTTCGTTTGGTGAGTATATGTTAATGAGTGTTATTTCTTCTTGAAGTATTGTCCCCTTGATCATAATGTAGTGACCATTGGGGTCTCTTTTTATCTTTTTGAGTTTGAAATCTGTTTTATCTGATATAAGTATAGCTGTTCCTGCTTTCTTTTTTGGTCCATTTGCTTGTAGGATTGTTTTCCATCCTTTAACTTTGAGCCTATTTTTATCTTTTGTAGCTAAATGTGTTTCCTGGAGACAGCAAAAGGTTGGGTTTTGTTTCTTAATCCAGGCTGCAACTCTGTGTCTTTTTATTGAAGAGTTTAGTCCATTTACATTTACAGTTAATATTGATATGTTAACATCTGTATTTGCCATTGTGTTTGTCTTTCCTTTGATTTTATTTATTTATTCTTTTAATAACTTTTTTTTTTGGCCTTCTTTCATTGTTATTCGTCCCTCTGAGGTTCTGGCTTTAGGACTCCTTGTAGTATTTTTTGGAGTGGGGGTTTAGTTGCAATGAAATTCCGGAGTTTCTGTTTGTCTGGGAAGGTCCATATTCTTTCTTCAAAGAGGAAGGAGAGCTTTGCGGGATAGAGTATTCTTGGTTGGCATCTGTTTTCTTGGAGTCTGTTGACTATGTCCCTCCACTCTCTCCTTGCCCGTAGTGTTTCTTCGGAGAAGTCTGATGTCAGCCTGATTGGTTTTCCTTTGAATGTTATCTGTTTCTTCCCTCTTGCCAGCTTCATTATTTTTTCCTTGTCCTGGATTCTTGGGAGCTTTACTATTATGTGTCTTGCTGTATTTTTCCTTTCGTCGTGGAAGTTTGGTGTTCTTCTTGCTTCTTGTATATCAATTTTCAGCTCCTTCTTCACATTTGGGAAGTTCTCTTCAATTATCTCTTTGAATATTTTCTCTGTTCCTACATCTCTCTCCTCTCCTTCTGGTATTCCTATAACTCTTATATTTCCTTTCCTCATGGAGTCAGATAGTTCCCGAAGTCTTTCTTCATTCTTTTTCCTTCGTACTTCTCTTTCCTTTTCTGTTTTGGTTCTTTTTATTTCTGTGTCTTCAAGATTACTTATTCGTTCTTCCATTTCATCTATTCTGCTTTCATTGCTTTTCCCAGAATTCTTTAGTTCTTCCATTAATTCTTTGATCTCCTGCATTTCTTTTACTTCCCTCTTTAGGGACTCAATTTCTTTCTTCTGACCATTGTTTTCCCTCTCTAGGGACTCAATTGCATTCTTCTGATCGTTGATTATTTTTGTTTTATCATTGTTTTCCTTTATGACTTCTGTCAGTTTTTTAATCACGGCAATTTTAAATTCTCTTTCTGGAAGGCTCAGAAATTCTTCCAAGTTATTGTCGTTGCAATCTGGGGGCTGGCTTTCTTTTTGTGGTGTGCTTTTTCTCTGGAGAGTTGCTAGGTTGCGTGTGGTTCTTCTCCTCCCTACTGTCTGTTTTCTAATTTGCCGTATGCGTTGGGACACTGTGTTGTTGGGACTTGCCGGCATCTTGGGTGGGCTTCTCTGTTCCCCTCTGGTTCTTCCAGGAGTCATCTGTCAGTTTCAAGCAGCCTTTACTGGAGAAAGGTCCCTGTTCTAAAATGCCGATGTGGGGACACACTCCCCTGTGCGCCTGGTCTGCCCCGGCGGTGGGTTCCTGCTCCCCTCTGGGCTTGGACTGCAGGCCAGAGGGGGTCTGGCGTGGGCGAACTTCCCCCGCTCACCTCTGGCTCCTGAGGAAGCCTTCTGCAGGTAGTCTTTACTGTAGAAATGTCCCTGTTCTAAAATGGTGATGTGGGACACACTCCCTGCGCTTCTGGTCTCAGGCACACTATTCTGCGCGCCTGGTCTGCCCCGGCTGTGGGTGCTCGCTCTCCCTGTGGGCTCAGACTACTTGTTCAGAAGGGGCCCGGTGTGGGCTAACTCCCCAGCTGGCCACTAGCTCCTTCAGTAGCCTGTGCTGGGGTCAAGTCGCTAGGTGGCACCAGAGATCTCTCCTAGAGCCCTTGGGGAGCTGATTTTCCACCCCGTGGGACAGGGAGCAGAGCGGGGATGGTAGGGTACACCTCAACGGCTTTGGGGTGCTGTGTCTGCCTTGTGCCCCACCGTCGAGGGGAACCCACGCCCCTAATTTCGTGCCCCGGGTCTCAGTTCCAAAGCCCTCAGTTCCAGGACGCGGGCTGTAGCCCAGATCAGTGGCGCGGGAATGGCACCTTTTGAATCCCGCTCCCCTGCCTGGGCACCTTGTTCCTGCTCACTCAGGGAGGGCCTCCGTCGTCTCCCCGCAAGCCTAGGTCGCAGGCGCAGGGCCCTCGGCAGCTGCAATCCGAGCGCCGCTTTCGCGCAAGCTTACCGGGCGGCCGGGGCTGTGTGCTGGTGCTGGTCTCCTCCTGGTGGGCGGGGCTCTCTTCAATGGCGCCCGGAGCTCACCTCCTTGGCGGATCCTGCAGGGTTCGCCCCAGCTCCCGTTCACGGGGTGCGGTGGCTGAAATAGTTCCTTTCCACTCACAGTCCCACTTACTGCATCCGTTTTTCTTGTTGGGCGCTTTGGTTCGTTGTTTCCCTCGTCTCTGCCGGTCGGAGAGTGCCGCCTCTGTGGGCGGGGGAGGGGAGCAGGGTTCTGCGCTTCCCTCCCTTCTCGTCCTCTTTTATGGCAACTTTCTTCTTTGGGCAGTTTGCTGGAGTCGTCCGTTTATCTTCCGTGTCCCAGTTCTCACTGGGACCTGCCGCTTTTCCTCCCTATTAACTTTTTTTAATGGGAGATCTTACTCGCAGCGTCTCCTCGCCGCCATGTTGCTCCGCCCCTCCATTTTTCTTCTTCTTTATGGGCTAAAATTTTCTATCTTATCACATTGGGTTTTTCCTTGTTGGATGCTGGCCTTATTTATGTACATGAAAATGTTCTTGAAGTGTCTTCTGGCATACAGTTATCTGGAATTTGTTTGATCCTTTTGGCTCCTGCTTTTAAAAAGTGTCAGTTGGAAGGAAAGCATTATTTATTCTGCAGTGAATTATCTACCAGTGAGGTAAGCTTTTTCTGTATTGTCTCCCAAAAGCCCCAGATATTATGAGAGCTTCCTGCTTGCTGCTGGTAACAAGCTTATCCCTGGCCATGCACAAGCCTCAGTATTGTTTCCTCCAGTTTTTAGAAGAGGTTCTTTCCCAGAGGTTCTTTCTAGATTAATTTCTTCACATGCATGCTCTAGTTAGTGCTGTGGTGATGAGGACCATCTGTAATCATTACAGTTATGTCACATCTCCAATATTACACTCTCTAATCTCCTACCTCTCCAGTCTCCACAGACTGTCTCTCAACTATGTGAATCCATTAAGCTCCTCCTGGCTTCCCCATACCCCACCCTCAACAGCTATGTCCTACAAACTCTCTCAAAGAAGTAAGCTGGGACAACTGTATAGCTCATATTCTTTTCTGCTAACACTCAAGTAGTATTATCATTTGTTACCTAATATCCACTATCTTGAAAAAGATTAGTTCTTATAATTTTGGTAAGAAGTAGAATTCACTATTTAGCCAAGCTAATCCTAAACATGGCATTGAGCTCACAGGAAAGTCCCTTCAAACAATACTGATAGCTAACTTTCTTTTCCAAACTTACTCACCTGTGTAAGCTGAGTTAACATTGAGTGTTTTTTGTTTGTTTGTTTGTTTGTTTTTTTGTGGGACCATCGCCTGTAGTCGGGGATCAAACTGGCGCTGCAGAGGCTGCTGGGGCTTCGCAAACCAGCACTCAACCACTGCGCCACCAGGGGAGGCCCAACAAGTTGTTTTTGCCAGAGGTGCAGTGAACAAAGAAATTAGCAGCTCTCGTACTCCCTTCAATTCACTCTTTGCCCAAAAACAGGATACTGTAAATCTGGAAACCCTTTTGAGGATAGATATTTGCAAAGAATATATTTTGGTCATTGCTAGAAAATGAAAGAATAGAATCAAATGTTAGGTGTCCTAATAACAAGCAGAATGCAACATTCCTAATATGGCATCAAGGCCGGGTCACAAGCTTAACACAGTCCCTTGTCTTCACTTTTATTGCAAGAAAAAAAGGAACGCTACTCCCTTTCTCCTAGCATTGCTACATCAGAAACAGAAGTTCATTCCTCAGGGCTAATTTACACATATGCTTAAATAACTTGGAGTGGGTGAGTTATTCTCATTATTGCAGCTACTACGTCTTGCTTAGTATTCTAAACAAAATGAGCTAAAGGTTTCTTTCATTTACCATCCACAGAGGTTCATATTGAAGTAATAACCAATGTTCAACCCCTTCAATGAAAGCAATACGTATTAAACTTATATATAGTCAATATTTTTACCATTCCCAAAGCAAAAAAAAAAAAAGGATAATGATTTAAATATATTAAATATATTAAACAAATGGGATTTCATAGCGTAGTCAGTTATTCATGAACCAAAATTTTAAACATTGGCTTATTTTTTAAAATATATAAACTTGAAGCCATACAATTTATTCATGTTCTAAAACATCACAATGGAAAGGGATTTTTAAAGAATCTAGCTTAATTTGATTTTATTAAGTGGGAAATTAACTCAGAATTCATCTGTCACCATGGTTAGTTGCAAAATTTTGTTGCAAAACTCTGTTCATTGTACTTTTGTTGCAATCAAAGAGATATCAAAATATATTTTGGAAAACTGGCTAAACCCAGACCATGGCAAATAATTACTAAGAGATCAGATTATAAGATATGTTTTAATATATTTTCCAAGTTGAAAGATTTATGTTATCAAGATTTATATCAGTTTTCCTTGGATTTCATTTTCCAAATGGAGTAAATCAGCATTTTTTTTGGGGGGGGGGAATGAAGAAAAAAATATGCCATTGTCACAAAGAAATAGTAATATTCTTCACTTCTTTCTCTCTCTCCCCGTAGCTCCTTTTCCTAAGAAGTCTTTTTACTTTGCATAGCACTGTTATCCTTTGCAACTAGACAAAACTAGAGATTCACCATCTCCATGGCAGACATGTTTTGGCAATAAACAATATATTCTTATCTGTCTTCTATTTGTCTCTTATGATTTAACAAAGGTAAGAACATGGTTAAGACCAAAATATATTGGGGGCCTCCTTGGTGGCGTAAGGGGTTAAGCACAGCACCATGAAGCTATCAGCAGCCACTTCAGCCAGGAAGGTGACCCACATGGTGCAGCAGACCTCTCCTGTCTGGCCCACTGCTCCCCTCAGCAGTGTAGTTCAGTCAGTCTGCCTGTTCTGCTCCCCACTCTTGTCTCTAGTGAATCCTCTCACCCCCCGCCCCATACATCTGGCCTGTTTTTGTGTGCATAAATAAATAAATATTTAAAAAAAAACACAAAATTTTTAATGTGATCATAAATATGTTCTTTCTGAGAAAAAGCAATAAAGTCAATTGTTTATATTTATAAGCTGTTTTTAACATTGCTGATATTATATGCCCATGGATAAAATTAAAATATACATCTCATAAATCATCTAGAAGAATTATTGTTGTTTATTATAGATAATATTTGCCTTTTGATTTATGAGAATAGGAATTTATCAATAAGGAAAAACTAGTGAAGTAACTGTCATGAGAGAGAGAGTAGCCTTCACAAAATAATTGTTTTAAGCCAAATAATAGATATTGATGTACATTCATTTTTCCTAGTATGACAATATTATTCCTGTTTTTATAATGCATTAATTGGCATAGAGTTGTTTTGGTATTTTATTTTAAAATTCCTTTCATTATAGGTAGTTTGGGCCACTTCAAAGAAAGTTGGTTGTGCAATTTCATTATGCCCTAACTTGGGAATCGGTCAAACGTCAATATTTGTATGCAACTATGCACCTCCGTAAGTTATTTGCAATTAAAATATATTTTCAATTGATGTTAAAATATTTTTAATTTATGTTTCAATTAATGTTTTAAATACATATTAAGAATCATTTCCCAAAGTAAGATCTTATACTAAAGAGACAATATATTATTTATATAAGAAGTCTGCCTCTACATTACTTATCAAAAGAAAGAGATCAAAACAGTAAATGATAAGAGAATGTTACATGTGTAAAGAATTATAATTGTTATGAAACATTTAAACTTGAAAATGGAAGACACTGCTAAATTGAAAAAAAGAGATAATAGAAAATGTATTGCCACAGTAGTAGCTAAATAGTGGAATACAAAATAGGTTGGCAGAGGCTTCTCTAAGAAAACATAACTTGGAATGAGTCAATTATTTAGAAAGGTGGTGAAAAGCACCTTCCTCTAAGAAAAGAAGTCCATAATTTTAATTGCCTTTCTGATAATTGTACATGTAAATGGAAATACAATATAAACCTAAAAAGACGTTCCAAAAATGAAATTCTGGAACTCTATTTCCAATAGAGCTGTACAAGGAAAAAAATATAAAATCAGTTAATAATCCAACTCTTTAACAAAAATTAAAAAGGATAAAATGTACAAAAGATGAAAACACAGTCAAAGAATATTTATAAAGAACTGGCAAGCAAAAGCTAAGTCAAAATTGGTGTGAAGAGGTACGTGTGTGTAAATATCTTTCTGAATATTTTTTTCATCCTCTCAGAAGCAAAAACAAGAACAACAAATTAATAGTCTTAAAGTTTGGAGTAGAGTACAATTTTTATAAATACTAGAGACTGAAGAACTACTCAGTGCTTATTATCATCTAAAATAAAATACAGAGAGAAAAGACTCCACAATTGATGTAAAGAACATTAGTTGGCTATGTGACAACTTCAGTGGAAATTAATATTCTGAAAGAGGTGGGGCCAAAAAATATTTGAAGTAATTTTCCAAGCTCTCAGGAAATTATAAATTCACAGATTCAAGAAGCTTAACAAGTCCCAGTCACAAGAAGCCTGAAGACTACTACACAGGGAGTCCATGGTGGCGCAAGGGGTTAAGTTACAACCTATGAAGCTATCCACAGCCACTGCAGCATGAGTTCACTCCCAGCCAGGGAGCTACCCACATGGTGCAGCAGACCTCTCCTGCCTTGCCCACTGCTCCCACTCTGTCTCTGTGAATCCTCTCACCCCCCACACCTCTGGCCTGTACCCAGTTCCTATATGCATAAACAAATAAATCTTTTTAAAAAAACACCTACACAAATTCACCTGATAATAAAAAATTCCAAAGCCAGTAACAAAAGAAAAATTATAAATGCAGCTAAAGGACAAAGGCATGTTAAAAACAAAGGAGCAAAGATAAGGATGACAAGAGAGTTCTCACTGTAAGCAACGCAAGACAGAAGACAGTAGTTTCTTAAACCATCAACTGAGATTTCTAGATCCTATGAAAATAGCTTTCAATAAAGTATTTGCAAACCACCAGGAGAGATAACTACATAGGTAAAAATGTAGGATATTTTTCATATTATTTTATTCTTTTCCAAAGATAATTATATAATGCTCATCATCAGGGAAATGTTAATCAAAAACAAAATTAGGTAACTTCTCATACTATGAGAAAGGCCCACATCAAGAAGACCAGAAACAATGAGTATTGGAGAGGATGTAGGGAGGAAGGAAAAGTTGTGCAATATTGGTGGGAATGCAAACTTCTCCAGCCTGTATGGAAAACAGTGTAAAGTTTCTTCAAAATATTCAAGGTAGGAGCCATTCTTACTGGAGGTAGTATCTCACTGTAGTTTTGATTTGCATTTCCTTGATAACTAGGGATGGTCAACATATTTTCATGTAATTGTTATCCATTTGCCTTTCTTCTTTGGAAAAGTGTCTTTTTTGTTCTTTTGCCCATTTTTTGACTGGGTTGTTTGCTTTGGTTTTGCTGTGTTCTGTAACCATAGAACTGAGGCAGGGCTTCCTTGCTCCTTCTCCCTGGCCTGGTTCCACCTGCCTGGGAGTCCCACTTGATTTCTGTTCCTTTTTTCCATAATAAACTTTCATACAGCAAAGGAAGGGACAGGAGGGGTAGCAAATTAGGCATGGTAAGAACACAAGGGAATATGGTGATGGTTCATGGGGGATAAGATGACAGGAAAACTATGGGGACTACAATGATGTAAGAAAAAAATTTAATTAGTAAAAAATTAATTAATAAAAAAACTTAAATGTAGACCTACCATATGATCCAGCAATTCTACCTAAAAAATATAAAACCACTAATTCAAAGGGATATAAATCTGGCAAAAAGCATGTACACAGAAAACTACATAACGTTCAAGGGAGAAATTAACAATGACACAAATAGAGAGATATACCTGGTTAGTGGGTTAGTAGACTCAGTATTGTTAAGATGCAATTTTTCACTGAATTGATGTACAGATTCAATACAATCACAGTGAAAATCTTAGCAATCTTTTATTAATGAAATCAGTAAGCTGATCATAAAATTCATGTGAAAACACAAAGGACATACAATAGCCAAAACAACTCTGAAAGATTAAATTGAAGGACTAACACTATTGTTTTCAAGAATTATTAAAGGTAGAATAATCACATTAAGAAATTTATGTAAAGTTAGACCAAAAAAATCAGTGGAATCGAATACGGAGTATAGAAATAAACCCACCTATGATTTATCACATACTTTCAATTGATTTTACACAAATGTGCAAAGCCAATGAAGCAGAAAAAAATTTTTTTCATTAAATTATATGGAAGAATTTATCATGCAGATATAAAAAAAGAGAAATAAACTTGGATCTATACAACATATACTCTTCGCAAATGAACCCAAAATGGATCACACACCATGTCAAACTAAAACTAAAAAACTTTTAGAAGAAAACATAAATAAAACTTGTGTCACCTTAAATTTTTAGCTTAATATTTTGTCACCAAATATTTTTTAGCTTCCACATCAACAGCATGATCCACAAAAGAACAAATTAACAAATTGTATTTTATTAAAATTAAAAGTTATTACTGTTCCAAGACACTGGTAAGAGAAGCCACAGACTGGAAGGAAATCTCTGCAACACATCTATATTGAGTCAAGGACTTATGCTGAGAATACATGCAATCCCTAACTTATGATTGTTCAAATGACAATTTTTTTACTTTAATGTTATGAAAGCCATATGCATTCAGTAGAAACAATATTCAGATTTTGAATTCTGACATTTTCCCAGACTAGCAATACACAGTTATTATATTTTCTGATCAAGAAGAGCCTGAGCTCCCAGTCAGCCACATGAACACCAGAGTAAAAAAGGGATGTGGCCTCTCTCCCACTTGGGGCCTCTGTACCTGTTTGGCCTCTCTCTCTGCACCTGTGTGTGTGAAAGAATTGGATAAGGCACCCTGCATGACTGCCTTAAGACAATGGCCCACATCACAAGGCAGCCAGGGATACCTAGGAAACCATTGACCAATTGTGTAGCCATGGTCTGAGGTGCTCAGGGAGTAGCTCAGAAATTACACCAAGAAACTGCATGGGAATTCCTCCCTGTATATGTCATTTGTCCTCCTGTTCCCCATAAAGTTGACTACTCTTTGTCTTCCCTGGGCCCTGCTGCCTTTGCCATTGGCACATAATCAATCATGATTGTCTATTACTGCTAATAAATAGCAAAAGAGCTGCCCACTGAGCAGCAGAGTCTTGCCTTGCAAACCTGTCCCACGACATGTACCTGCTGGCACATTCCCGACCCAACTGAGGGAAACCCCATGATATAGTGTTTGTTGGCTTTTTTGTTTGATGTTGTTTCCTGGATATTGTGTTATATTTTCAATGCTTCAAACATTCTTCAGGTTTACTGTGCTTTCAGAAGTATATGACAATGTGAGAATGGATACAACCATTCTGTTTTTCACTTTCAGTACAGTAGCCAATAAATTACATGAGGTAGGCAACACTTATTATTTTGTGTTAGATGATTTTGTACAACTGTAGGCTAATGTAACTGTTCTGAGCACATTTAAGATAGGCTAGGCTAAGCTATGATGCTTGGTTAGGTGTATTAAATGCAATTTTAACACAGGATATTTTCAACTTACAATAGGTTAATTTTATGTAACCCCATTGTAAGTTGGGAGCAACTATACAGGAAGAATGCTCAAACTCAAGACAACTTTTTTTAAAAGCCAGTTTTTTAAAACTGGACCAAAGATTAACAAAGAAGATATGCAGGTGACAAATAAGCACATCAAAAAGAGTTCAATATAATTAATTATTAGGGAAATATAAATTAAAGCCACACTGAATATTATAATAATAATAATATTCTTTTTTTAAAAAGAAATAAAACTGCCATACACTGGCCATTCCAAAACCCAAGGAGAACATGGAGAGACTGGAATTCTCACATGCTACTGATGGAAAGCTAAAGTTTTACAACTGCAATGTGAAAACAATATGGTAGTTTCTTAAATAGTTAAACATACATGGACCATATCCATGGTGCATTCCACTCCTAGGTATTTGTACAAGGAAATGTACGTCCATATAAAGACTTACATATGATTGCGCAAAATGTGCCTGGTAAAAAATAATAACAGTACAAAACACAATGAAGCAAAAATGGACAATTATAAATCAGAGACATTCTGCATGACAAGAGGAGGGAGAGTAATGAGAGGGAGGGAGGGAGGAGTAAAAGGAACTGAGGTGGTGGTGCATGGTGCATTAGTGAAGGAAACTCTATGGGGACTACATCTGAGGGGGTGGGGGGCAGCAAATATTGTTTAAAAATGAGCAATAATGTAAAAAATAAAAAGTAAATATATTTTAAAAATGAACAATGATGTAAATTTATATAAATTATATATAGAAATTTTAAAAAATTTCCTTGCTTAGTAAAACTGGCACCTACCCCACACTCCCAAAAAAAAAAACAAAAACAAAAACAAAAATTTGCCTAGTAACATAATATTTGTAATAGGCAACTACTGGAACAACCCAATTGTCCATAAGCACATGAACGGATAAATAAATTGTGAAATTTTCTTTAATTCTAAATATGAATTTTAGTATTTCCTTAATATTACTCATGTTACTAATGTTTTTCTTTATGTACTCTAGGTAAGTAACATTTTTTAAGCCTTCCACAGACACAGATGGAAAATAAGGCATTTGCTAAAATACATCCACTTATATTATTGAAAAGCAGGCATAATAGCTGTAAAATCTTTTTTTTTTTTAATAGAGGCATGTTTTATTTATTTATTTGTTTGTTTGTTTGTTTGTACATGCACTGGGTACAGTCAGAAGCGCGGGAGGGTGAGAAAATTCACCAGAGCCAGAGCGGGGAGCAGAGCAGGCAGAAGGACTGAAGTACACTGCTGAGGGGAGCAGCGGGCGGCAGGAGAGGTCTGTGCGCCATGTGGGACCCTTCTCTGGTGGCCGGGGAGCAGCCGGGGATCGAACCGGTGCCTCAAAGGCTGTGGGCAGCTCGCAACCCAGTGCTCAACTGCTGTGCCACCCGGGAGGCCCTGTAAAATCTTTTTGATACCTCACCAAATAGAGCTAATTAAGGACTGTGATATTGTATTTTTAATTTTAGATTAAACCATAAGTTTTCATTTGCAATTTAAATTTTGTTTATTCCATTTATTAAATCAAATAGTAATAGTGATTGCAAAATCTTTGTGACTGTCACATTAATAATTACATTGGGTTCACATCTAATTTGTGTCCTAAAGGATATTCAAGAATATAACTGCCACAAGGAGTAGGGACATCCAGTCAGGAAGAGTTTTAAGAGTCCAGCAATTTCTGCTTAAATAAATTGTGACAATGTTGTTCTTTTCTCCTTTCAAAACTCATGACTTAGTAACTAAAACAATTTGCATTAATGCATGCACAAAATTAGAGAAATTAATATCTATATGGGCTAATCAATCTTTCTTTTTTACAGAGGAAATTATCCAAATACGCCCCCTTACACTAAAGGAACACCCTGCTCTATGTGTGAAGTAAACGATACTTGTGAAAACAATCTCTGCAGTAAGTAAAAAGGAAAAAAAAAATAAGCATAACATTCTATTTGGAAAGCAAATCTTCCATAAATTCATTGTATTTTAAAATTTGGTTCAAGTTTTTAGATTATAGTCAAAATTTGATTGCCACTTTATAATGACATAAACCATTTGTCATAAATATCATATTTAAACTCAGATAATCCCTCTCAGACTAAAGAGGAGAACGGAGTGAGGTAAAACTATAATCTAGTTTACTCTATGCCCGAAATAACTATTGATTGAAATGTTTCTTATTTGTATTTGTGTCCATTCACCTCCTTTTATTAGATATTATTAAAATAGTGGCTCACTCAGAAGTAATACAGTAATTTATATCCAAATTAATTATGGTTTAAAACTAATAGGTTTCTCTTCGTTATCAGCCTTTGTTCCTCAAACTAAAGATAACTTTTTAAAGATAAATATATAAATTCTTGATTGAGGATAGTGAAGTGGATGAAGAGATGATTTGAAAATTGTGAAAAAAGAGAAAAGATGTGGTGACATGAAAGACAGACACAAAAAGAATACATATTACATTATTCACTTCATATAAAGTTCAAAATCAGGCAAAACTAATCTAGCTGTGGAGTCAGGTCACAGTTTCCTTTGAAGAGAAAAGAGGAATTACTAATTAGAAGACACAAGGATTTTCCAGGCCTATGTTTTGGTTAACTTGGTGTGTTCACTTTGTAATAGAAAAGTGTAATAAAAAGATCATAATAACAGGATTTATCAGTTTTCCCACTTATGAGGTATCCATGTTTGTATTCATGTTGTATTTAAATTAGAGAATGAATTGGAAGTATGATCCCTCTAATGTCAGATTCTAATCGAAGCAGTTTAAAAAATACATTGTATACATCCTATACGGAAACTCTGTTTTCCCATCAAAGGGATCTAAAATTAACAATAATATACTCTTTATTTTACTTCCCCTTTCCAGTATCCAAGACACTGACATTTCACCTGACTTACTGTAGTCTCCCATTTCATTTCACTCCCTGCTCTATGCTAAATATGAAGAAAATCAGGTCAAATCACTTTTTCTCTTAATTCCTCAATTGCCTCTTATTGCAATTATAGAAAAATCTGACTGCATTACATGGCTGGCAAGCCCAAGTGTGATCTGGCTCTTCCCCCCTCTATCAAAATTTTTATTAACCTTCCTTTGATATAATAAGCTACAACATCACCACCCTCAAATATACCAACCTTTTCCTCTAGCTCCAGCATCTGAATCACCTGTGGGTCTGTTTCTAGTTTTGAGAATGTTATGTTTAGTTTTCTCTTGATTGTAATAATATGCCCAGTTTCTTGGTATGGTGAATTGTCTTTAATTTCACCAACAATTCCTCCCATCAAGAAGTGGAGACTATTTCTCCTCCCCTTGATTTTGTCAAATTTAAGAGTGCTGACAGTTTTGACTTTTGCTTTGTCGGAAGCCCCCCAGCATCTCAAGAAATCCATGTTCTTCTGCTCGAGAGGTCGTGTGGAAGTGAGTGTGATGTTTAATAGAAATATCTGGATACCTAAAACTCAACATTGTTTTCCAGAGACTTTAAATAAGAATGGCAGAATGTCAAAAATATCATTTTGCCAGTTTTAGACTTTTGTGGTTTCAATCTAGGAGGCATGCAAGAAATATTTGGTGTGAAATTGTTGGCAGGACATTATTACAAAATTATAATTTTATAAATTTTTTGTAGTTTAGAAAACAAAGAAGCTTATAAACATCAAAGTGTACATCAAAATACTTCTGTATTGGTTCAATTATTTCTTCCCCTTAAAACTAAATTGAGCTCTGAACTGTTGTGTATGTTTGTATGTGTTTATGTGTGTTTGTGTTTTTTTATAGGCGGCGCAGCTGCAAAGTGGAATTCAGCATCTCAGTGCATAGTATATACAGCAATGTGCCTAATTTACAATCTTCTGAGGGTATTCTAATCGGCATGTATATGCAAAATAATTTCTCATATATGACAATAAAAGAACAGTCTATGACAAAATATAACTTTCATCTGTTTAATTATCAAAACTTCTACACCCTTATCTGGTATCCAAATTTAATGTTTTTGTAATTCAAAAGGTGTAGCATAGTAGAAGTATAGCAGTAAAAAAAATCTTAATTTTTAATCATAATTTCAGATATAACAACACTTCCATTCTCTAATATCCTGGATTATCATATTAATTACAATAGATTAAAAAACATTTGAGATATCTGTTTATATGCCATTAGTTTCCTTAAAGAATACATATGATCAACATATTTCAGAAACAAAATGTTATTAAGAAAAGTTTTAGATAACAAGCAATGCTGTATTATGGTCATAATCAACTAAACTCAAAAAGGAAATGTTAATATTTGAAAAGTAAGCATATGTTCTGAAAATTAAAATCACATTCCTTGAGGATATTTTATTTTTAAATATGCTTTGTGTAAAATAACAGGGTGCAGATACTATGGCCTTTAAAACCTATACAAAATTATCTGTAGTGTGGTTAGCAACATTTCCACAAAGCAAAGAATTAGTCAGTTTTAGCATTTCTTTTGTCTGAAGAACAAATTTTAAAAACCCAAACAATTCCATTAATCCAGTTTCAAAAACCACTTACATTGAATTGTTGACTCCTGTGAACTAAGTATTCTAAATTGTTTTCTTCTCAACTAAAGTAACCACCATCTTCCCTCAGCTATAATTTTTTTTTTAGATCCATCCATCTATACAAGAACTGGGGTACAAGCCAGAGCTGTGGGAGGGTGAGAGAATCCACTAGAGACAGAGCATAAGATCTGAAACCATAAAATCCATAGAAGAAAACATGGATAAAACATTCCATGACATTGGCTTCAGTGATGTCTCTGGAGACTCCAAAGGCAAGAGAAAGAAAACAAAAGCATGCAATTGGTACTACATCAAATTAAAAAGTTTCTGTACAGCAAAAGAAATTATCAATAAAAAAAAAGACCACCAACTGGATGAAATATTTGCACATCATACATCCATCAAGGAGCTAATAGCCAAGATCTATAAATAATTCATACAGGGCCTCCCCAGTGGCAAAGCGGGTTGAGCACAGCGCTGTGAAGCAGTCTGCAGTCTCTGCAGCCCAGGTTCGATTCCCAGCCGGCCAGGGAGCAACCCACATGGTGCAGCAGACCTCTCCTGTCTCGCCCGCTGCTCCCCTCACAGTGTATTTCAGTCAGTGTGCCTGTTCTGTTCCCTGCTCTGTCTCTGGTGAATCCTCTCACCACCACCCGTACACCTCTGGCCTGTACCCCAGCTCTTGTATGAAGAAAGAAAAGAAAGAAAGAAAGGAAAGGAAGGAAGGAAGGAAAGAAGGAATGAAAATTCTACAAGATCCCATTTTCTGAGAACTACCATTACTAGCAAGTGCCAATTTAATACTCTGACAAATAGTTCTTCAAAATCAGACAACATAATTCTATAACAATTTCTTTTCATGTATTCTGTAACACAATTTATCTGATTTGAGGAAACATATGCTTTTGTATGAATGAGACATCAGAAGAAGTCATAGAATAATGTTTAAAATCAGAGGCTATTTGAATTATTAATGAAAAAGTTAAATTAAAAATCTAAGAAAATAATACAACATATAGTAAAGTATACCCTATATATGCAAATTTACCTTAGCCTATTGCAAACCACAAGGAATAAATGACATTTAATTTTCATAATGCAATAGTTAAGCTAATAGCAATAGTTTACTAAAGAGGGCCTCCCCGGTGGCGCAGCGGTTGACCGCTGCGTTGCGAAGCTGCCCGCGGCCTCTGCAGCGCCGGTTCAATCCCCGGCTGCTCCCTGGCCACCGGAGGAGGGTCCCACATGGTGTGCAGACCTCTCCTGCCGCCCGCTGCTCCCCTCAGCAGTGTGCTTTGGTCCTTCTGCCTGCTCTGCTCCCTGCTCTGGCTCTGGTGAATTCTCTCACCCTCCCGCGCTTCTGACTGTACCCAGTGCTTGTATAAACAAACAAATAAATAAATAAATAAAAATATGCCTCTATAAAAAAAAATAGTTTACTAAAGAAATTACTCCATATATAATGAAATGTCAGAGAATATGCCTAATACACGGGACTAGTAAAAGTGTCTAACATTTCCCCCTATAATTGCATTATTCTCTTTATCTTGTGCTTTAAATGAGCAATTTTCAAAGTTTAACAACACTACATAAAAAAGGAAGCCCATTTTTCAACACTTGCCACCACCACCCCCAGCAATAGGCTCCGGTTATACTAAAACTCTTAGCCTATTACATGCTTTCCCTTTGTTTAAAATGTGTTGTTTGGGCCTCTCCTGGTGGCGCAGGCAGTTGAGGGCCGCGCTGTGAAGCTGTCCGCAGCCTCTATAGTGCTGGTTCAATCCCAGCCTGCCTCCGAGGGTCCCACATGGCAGACCCCTCCTGCCATGCCCGCTGCTCCCCTCAGCAGTGTATTTCAGTCAGTCTGCCTGTTCTGTTCCCCGCTCTGGCTCTAGTGAATCCTCTCACCCTCCCGCGCATCTCGCCTGTACCCCGGATCTTGTGCAAATGAATAAATAACTTGAAAAATAAAATAAAATGTGCTGTTTCACCTGTGTGCTTCACCTTCTTGATGTCATATTCTCTAGAAAGACCTCCCTGATCCTCAAAAAGAGTTTTGCACCGAACATGCTGCAAAAGTGTCTTGATTTTGTATTTATCTCATGGAATAAAAGTTACCTATGTACTAGTTCTCTGAACTGTAATCTGCTTGGAAAAAGGGTCTGTGTCTTGCCGGCTGGTCTTTCCCAACCACCTAACATATTGCCTAGTAAATACTTACTAAAAGAATAAGGGCATAAATGAAGCCATCTTTTCAGGCCTCCTGCTTTTAACTTGTGTACAACAGAGATCATTTTTCAAAGCACATTTAAGATTTTTGGCCAACAGTTGAAATGCTTTCTTTGTAGCAAAATTCTGTCCCAGTATTAATGACTTTGAGTATCTCTTTGATGCTATTAAATAAAATGTTATAAATGCAAAGCACATGGGTTCCCAAAAAACAAATTCTTTTATTTTGTGTCTAGATGGTATATTCTTCAAAGCAAGCTTTTTTTGAGCAAAAGGTAAAAACACCAGGTCATTGAAAGAAAGACATGAACACAAAAATGAATTCAACCTTGTTAGGAACAGGACAATTTGTCAGATAAGATGAATCCTGATATTCAGGCTATTATACAGTACTAGTGAGAGAAGAAATGGATATATTTCAACCTTATGAGAATCAATGATCACTAGTCTATCCCCTAAATGCTGAGCTTTTTATTCTTCCATTTATTTTGTGGATTCGATAAGTAAGTAAGCAAAAAAATCTCAGTTAAGGAGGAAGTCCTTTTTAGAATATTTTCTTGTTGTTCGTAAGGAAAATAATAGGATGTGACCTGCATCAAACTTCCAACAAGTAAGAAGGGGAAAAAATAATGGAATTTTCGTCAGTATCGCTGAAGAATGATCATTTGCTCTTCCATAACTAGAAGGTTCCTCTGACATGATAATAACTCAGCTATTGACCTTTAATAACTTTAATAACATGTTAATAACTTAGCAATTGACATGTAAAAATGGCTCATTAATAAACGGTGACACAGCATTTGATGGCAGAAATCCACCCTGAATAACATTGAGCTACATTAGCTCAGTGAAAAGCCTGCACCCACTTAACTTACGCCTCTTTGGCTAGACAGTTAAAAACAAGCTTTTACCAGCCCGCAGTTCTGGCTCTGCTCCAACTTCTCGCTTCTTCTCCTAGGCAAGCACCGCCGCGCGCCTTGGCAGGGCACCCGGGCCGGCGTGCGCGTGACCACGGCCTGTCTGTGGCCGGTAGACCATGGAGGCCCTAAGGTGGTCAGCCCGGGAGTGGGCCGCCCCGTCTCACCTACTGCCGCGAGGGGGCGTTTTGAAGCTGTGGCTCTTTGAGTTCTGGCTATTACTTCTGGGTTCAGGTTTGAACGAGGGATTCTTGCCTGATGAAGAGGATGTGGACTTTATCAATGAGTACGTGAACATCCACAATGAGCTCCGGGGCCAAGCCAATCCCCGACCGTCTAACTTGCGCTTCATGGTGAGGTCCTAAGGGTCTTTGCCCCAATTTCTGATAACCTTTGTCTCTACAGACCCTAGCTCTCAGCCTCGGAAAGTCTGGGCCACTGATCTTTAGGGTCAAAGATCACAGAGAACTTCACTTTTAGCTTGGGTTTTTCTTTATTCAAGTTTGAACAAAGGAATTTGGAACTATCTTATATGTACACTATTATGGAAAACAGTGAAGAAAGTTGCTTAGGAACTTGGATATGAGATTTAGCTTTCCAGATTTAAATGCAGGCTCCACAATATACTGGTATTAAGTAGCTGGAAGTAAGTTATTGAACTTATTTGTGCTTTAGTTAATTTCTTTGTGAAACCAAAAGAGTAATAATAATGCATAGGGTTATTGTGAATATTAGGTGAAATAATGCACAAAAATACTTAGAATAGTGACTGTAAATAGTAAACATATGATGTGTAAACAATATGCAAAATAAGGCAGTAGAACAATAGTCCATGGAGCATTATTTGCAAATGAGAAGCAATCTAATAGGCTATTACTAGTGGAATGCTAACATAATATGCAATTTATAGTATTCAGTATCACATAGAGTTTGTAAAACATTGGATTGGTGCAATTGGCAATTGTGCCAATTTGGTAGTATCTCCAAGTGAAAACCAAAAGTTAACAAGCCAATTATATCGGAGTGTGTGTGTGTGTGTGTGTGTGTGTGTGTGTTATGATTATAGTAGTGCAAGGGAAAAATATCATAAAGTACCCATTTTAAACATTTCTGATGTTTGATGTGTGTGTGTATATACAGGTACAAAGCAGTTGTTTTAACAATGATATTCTAAAGGCCGATTTTGCTTATCTTCTATAATATATTTTCTATTTTTTTTTATAATCTATGAAAATAAAATAATCTAAGGGAATCTTGGTATGGTGTGGGTTCCTATGAGCTGAGCACTCACAGGCAACTGTGACCTATTTCCTATGTGCTAATCACAGCAGAGCATTCTTTGACTACCTACAGGAGTGTAGTCCTTATCAGGAGGCAGGCCTGGGACCACCCTAGGCCGCTCTTGATCTGATTACGAGACTGTCTCCATGGTGGTCTCAGATAACTCTGCCTGTGATAACATCATACTTTGCTGATGCAAATATCTCTTGACTCATGATGTCCCCTTCCCTGTCCCTCATAAAACTTTGTCTCTGATTCCTCCACCCTCCAATTCCTTTGACTCCAATCCCACCCTCCCAACTTTATTCCTCATACCACTGTCACGTGATCAGCTTTTACTGGCCTGTGTGCTTTCAATAAGTGGCACAAGAACTTCTGCTCAAGTAGCAGAGTCTTGCCTTGCAAACCTGCTCCAAGACTGCTTTGTCCCTCATGGTGTTCTCACCCCAAAGCCTGAAATTTTTGCTGCTACTTTTTAGATATACTGTAACATATGACTGCAATATTTTGGTTTTACAACTTAATTTGTTGATTTTATTGATTTTTTTATGTGTTTTGTTCTTGTTCTTGTGATTAACTATAAACAGTGGACTCAATGAGACTCTAATGACAAAGGCACACATTTCTGGGGACATAGACTATCCCTGGTAGTCTAACAGTAGACAATCAGATGACAAAATTTAGGTTTTACTTCTTATTTTACTCCTCACAATAGTTTGCATATAGTCCTTGTTCAAAAGATAGTTCTTAGATAAATATTTCAAATGATTACTATGTATGAAAAGGCTTGAGATTAAAAATACATATTCTGAACAGATTATATGTAAGATTATACTGTTTTGAACAGACTACAAGATTATTATAATCATTTGCATCATCTAACAATCTGATTTAATTTTAAATATATGCATAGTCCTTTCTCTCAAGGTGTAGTAGTTTGACTTTCGATTATCTCCAAAAACTTTCCCTCCATAGAAATTCTGCAAACAAGATCCATCTGCACAAATTTAAATGTGTTTTCCTTAAACTTAACTATGAACACGCAAGGGAAATAATTTTGAGTACACACAAAAAAACTCATTACGTTGTTTTCTTTGCTTTTTGCATTTTTTTCAGACTTGGGATGTAGCTTTGTCTCGGACTGCTAGAGCATGGGGGAGAAAATGTTTGCTTCAGCATAATAGTCATTTAGAAGAAGTAAAGATGGCTCATCCTGTATTTAACGGTATTGGTGAAAATATTTGGGTCGGCCCTGAAAATGCGTTCACTGCAACTATTGCCATTAGAAGTTGGTATGAAGAGAGGAAGAATTATGACTTTGAAAATGACACTTGCAAATCAGAGTGTTCTAATTATCTGCAGGTATATAATTTTTATACTATTAATTTAATAGATGTCTTAATTGCTTTACTGCCAAGTTTTTATTGATGATGTTTCAATTTTATAAATAAACTTAACTGGTAAAAATTATCACTTCTAATAGAATAAAAATTCTAAGCAGTTCTAAATCTTCAAGATGTCTATAATTTCATCTATTATGTGAACCATGCAATTAAAACAATCCTTTAAATCTAGTAAATTGGATCTCCTATCCAAAGGTGAAAGGTGTTTTTCTAAAAAGAATGTGCATTTGGAAAAGGAAGTAAGCAACCAGCAGACAAATTATTTTAAAAATACTGACCATAAATATAAAGAAAAGATTTGATATTTTTATGTTCAGTATACATACTACTAAATAACTGATTGATTAAAATATTTTAATTCAAATTAATAGTTTTATTTCCCTGCCTCAGGTCTAACAATTTACCCTGTCACTTTATACTCTTTTGAACCATTTTTTATTTCCTATATATGCACTAATTATTTTACATATCACCTTCTTCTGTCTTTTTTATTCCCCAATTCTATTCTCCTAGACACTTTTGTTTACAGCATTTGACTTCACATTAACTGCTGTAGACATTCTACTCCCTAGTCTTTTAATGCATCACTGTTTCTTTAAGAATCACATGTTTAAAACCACTAAGGTTGTGGTAAAGAGAAAAGGAAAAACAAAAATGACTCCTGTCTCTTCCACAGAGCTTAACAAACAAGTTTTTGGTTTTTTGTTTTTTTTTTCCCACTTGGAATTAATGGAAATAGCCATACAGAAAATTTCAAGAATACTTTCAGTTATTCTCATATTTTCATATATCAAGACTTGCTTTTCCTTTTATAGACCTGATCTTTTTTATTTTTTAAGAACAGCCCTTTTATTTTATAATGGAATTTCCTCGATAAGTGGAAAGAGAAATGTTAATAACATTCCATTACTCTCTATCTTATATTTCTTTTCCCTCTCTTCTATAATCTTGGGGCCTTTCTTCGCCCTTCTATTCACAACTTTTTTTCTTCCAAAATCTTTCTCCTCTCTTTTCCCTTTTCTTTCTACCAATATCATAGAACTTTCAGATTCAACCAGAAGTTGAAAATTTATTCAGCAGGGATGCCTTCCTTTGGCTCTACAACATCATTCTGGGTTAGTGTTTCTCAAATTCTTTCTCCTATGAATACAGAATTGCCAAAACCTATTAAAATATTTCTCTAAATAAAGTTTTAAAACTTCTTCCCTAATTCATGACAATTTTCTACCTGCATCCAAATGAAGAGTAATTTATATTCTCAAACTGCTTGATTAAAGTTTTATGTGGATTCAATATACTATTGTTTGTAGCATACAAAATAAATGTTTGGAATTATATTTTATGTTTTCTCTGAAATTTTTATTTTAGGTTGTTTGGGATCTCACTTACAAAGTTGGTTGTGCTGTTACTGCTTGTCCAAGAATAGGACGTATTCAAGATGCAGCACTTTTCATATGTAACTACGCACCAGGGTAAGCAACTTTAAATTAAAATAAATATATATTAAAATTGTATATTTTTCAATATTAAACTTATCTAGGTTTCAATATAGTCTTCTAATGTCTCTGTGAGCTATAAGTTAAATATAAGATATTAAAGATTGGATATTGTGATATTTTCCATTCTATCTTGAAATGAGTCTTATACGGGCATGTAACATGGTCATTTTGTATATAAACAAATCAATTACTTCCTAAAAGATTTTAACTTTAGTATTACTTCATAATCTAGCCTAATTAGCATAGGATTGTTAAATTATTTATTTTTAAATTACTTTCCAAAATAGATTATTCCCTTATAAAAAAAAGGCAAAAGAAAATAAGGTTAGATGTGCTATAATAATTGTTTCAGGAGTACATCAGTCTTATTACTTTAAGCATACTTTTAGTTGATTATCCTTTAGAAGTTACATTAATATTTGGGACTAGTTTCACACATGTGAGTCATTATAGTATCTCAGAGTTGAAATAGTACTTCAAAAGTCTTCTTGTCAAATTTTCCATACAAAACTTGAATTATTTCCACTTTACTTACCATGTGAATATTCTCTATTTGAATACCTTTCTGTGGTGAGAAATAACTACCTTCTAAAGTAGCCTCCATGTCTGTCTGGAGGATAGAAAATCTAGCCTCCTAGTCTAGAAAATCTCAAGCTCTCTTTTGGCCAATATGATAACAGAAGTAGTAGCAGTATAATGTCCAGCTATGTGAAGAAATAGCCTAATTAGTATGTCAGGTAAACAGGAAAAATTAAAAAACATGTTAGAATTAAGAAGGCATTTCTGTTTGATAAAATGCTTTCAAGACTAAACCCAAAAGAAAAAGAATATTGATTACTGACTGTATGTCCCGAGATAGGGACAAAAACCTAACCATGATCTAATTGAATTAGACTCAGAAAGGCCCTTCCTGCTGTACAACTTTGCAGACTTTGAACATAGGCACCTCAAAACAAGTTTGGGAGAGCCATTGCAAAAAAAAATTTTTTTTAAGATTTATTTTATTTATACAAGAACCGGGGTACAGGCCAGATGTGCAGGAGGGGGAGAGGATTCATCAGAGACAGATCGGGGAACAGAACAGGCAGACTGACTGAAATACACTGCTGAGGGGAGCAGTAGGCGAGACAGGAGAGGTCTACGGCACCATATGGGATTCTCGCGCGGGGCCGGCCAGGATCGAACCCGTGCTGCAGAGGTTGCGGACAGCTTCACAGTGTGGCGCTCAAACGCCTGCGCCACCAGGGAGGCCCTGCAAAAATTTTTAAGCCTCCTTTCATTCCTACACACTAGAAGCATTGGAATGTTATCTATTATGTGGAGAAACTGGAAAATTGACTACCAATTAATATTGAAAATTTAGACAGAGAACTAGGTACTGGTGGGAGAGGGAGAGAATGGATTCATTCGTCTAAGGTACCATTATTCATTTATGTACTCAGCATCTATGTACAATCTATCTCCTGTTCTATCTCCTAATAAGACAAAAAGAAATTGCTTACCATATTTAGTTTATAGTTTTAGAAGGAGATGATAAATGAACACATAAATAAATACTATTTACTTAGGTTTTGAAATATGCCATAAAATATGTTAAGATAAACAAATAAATAGCTAAAATCAAATACAGATTAAAAAAAGAGGTGGCATTTGAGCTGAAAGTCAAATGAGAAAAAAGTGGCTAAAGAATGTTTCAGATAGAAATAAGAACCTGTATAAAATCTCTGAACTTAGACTGAGTTTAACATGTTTGAGAAATAATTAATTGTGGTTAGAACTACTAGTTGAGGTAAATTATGTGACAGCTTAACCAAATAGAAGATCACAGGAAATATGAAGGACTTGGGAATTTATTCTAAGTAATGGCAAAACCATTGGAAAATCTTTAACAAGTGTGTGATATTACATCTGTGTTTTGAAAAGAACATACAGACGCAAAAATATTAATCTAACTATTGTGTTGTGAATGGAATATAGGGAAAATAGGGTACAAAGTGGAAGCAAGAACTTGCTTCTTAATAATTGTTTCTGTGGTAGTACAGCTGTGGTATCAGCTGTGTATATATATGTGTGTATATATATATATACACATACAAGAGCTGAGGTGTAGGCCAGAGGTACAGTGGTGGGTGGTGGTGAGAAGATTCACCAGAGACAGAGTGTGAAGAAGAACAGGCAGATCTACTGAAATACACTGCTGAGGGGAGCAGCATGTGAGACAGGAGAGGTCTGCTGCGGCATGTGGGTCAGCTCCCTGGCCAGGGATTGAACTGGTGCTGAAGATGACTTCATGGTACTGATTTAACACCTTGCACCACCAGGGAGGCCCACAGACTGTGGTATCTTGGAGGAAGTTTAGAGCATGCAGATTGGTTTTCTTTTATTACATATAAATTACCACAAACTTAGTGTCTTAAAATTTAACCCATTTATTATCAAATAGACCTGGTGGTTATAAGTTCAGGCACGATATACCTAGATTCTCTGCTTAGAGTCTCAAAGCCAAATCAAAGTATTGACTAAATTCTTTTTTTTTCACTTTATCACTGTATTCTACAAAACATTTAAATAGTTAATACAAATTCTTTACAAACGCTTTTAAAAAATAAGAGGAAACTGCAATCAATTCATTTTATGAGGTCAGCATTACCCTAATATCCAAACCAGACAAAAGATAGCACAAGCAAACATAACTATACATCAATGTGGATCCAAAAATTCTTAACAAAATATAACCAAACCAAATCCAAAAACACAGAAAAAGAATAATATACCCTAAGTGGGACTAAGTGACTAAATTCTTATCTGGAATCTGCTTCCAAGGTCATTTAGGTTGTTAGTAGAGTTCAGTTTCATGTGACTATAGGACTCAGGTCCCCATTTCTTTTGTGAGTCCCAGCCAAGAATTGCTCTCAACTTCTAGAGCCTGTCCACATTCCTTGATGCATGTCTCTGACCATTTTCAAGTCACTAAAGACACATCAGATCCTTCTAATGTTTCAAATCCCTGGTTTATCTTCTGTGACCAGCCAGAGAAACTCTCTGTTTTTTAAGTTACCCAACTGATTGGATCAGGTCCACCTGGATAATATTTGTAATTTAAGGTCAACTATGCTATATAACCTAATTAAACATGGAAATAGAGCCCATCATATTCACTGACCTGGAATTATTCAAGGCTTATAAACATTGTGTGGTCAGTATGAAGGTATTCCTGTGTTGGAGGCATAAATATTAATGGGCTGTTACAGCTTCTAAATGGATTGACCCTTTGATCATGGACACTGTATAGCCTGGCATTTCTGGCTATTCAATATAGATACTAACAGAAACTTTAAATCTTGGAGAAAGAGGGTCCATTGTATTCTAGATCAGTATGAAATTAATTGATTGGTTGACTAATATTTATATATTTATTTGTTTATTTATTTGCCTTTTCAGAGTTATTCCAGGCTACAGTTATCAGACATTATGATCACAGGGTGATTGGCCTGTGCTACCGATTTTAAAGACAGTGTTTATAGTGAGTAGTTTTTTGCATAGGTATAGAGGTTGTGTTCCTCTATCCCTTGGGTCTTGGGATAGGTAGGATAAGCTCTGTTTTTGTGTTGGAGGTGTTTCAGTGATAAAGGTTTAGGGCAGGAAAAGTATACTAGGACATAGGTAAATATGGCCAGATCAATTCTTACATTTTTGGAAGGCTAGTGTTCTAGCTGGGATCTGTGGCCTCTCTAACACTTGGGGCCTCTGCACCTGTATATATGGCCTCTCTCTGCACCTATGTATGTGTGAAAGAATTGGATAAGGCACCCCTGCATGATCGCCTTAAGACAATGGCCCACATTAGGAGGCAGCTGGGGACGCCTAGGTTGTTGTTGACTGATTGTGTGGCCATGGCCTCAGGTGGTCTAGAAGTAGCTCAGAAATTAAACCAAGTACCTGCGTGGGAAGTCCTCCCTGTATATGTGGCCAACATGCCCCCTCCTGTTCCCCATAAAGTTGACTTCCCTTTGTCTCCCTGGGCCCTGCTCCTCCTGCCATTGTCACATAAACAATCATGTCTATTTTTTACTGCTAATAAACACCAAGAGGGCTTCTCACTGAGCAGCAGAGTCTTGCCTTGCAGACCTGCTCCACGACTCGTCCCTCAGCATGTCCCCAGGGTCATGTTAGCACATTCCTGACCCAACAGGGATCTAAAAATACAAAAATGTATTTTTTTTCCTTGAAGTGTTTTGATAGCAAAAAGTGAAATTAGAGAAGTGATATGCGCTCTACAAATAACCACAAACTTCTGAGTGTCCTTGATAGACTGAAAAACTTGCTTTTCAAGGGTATCAGATAGCTAATTGGGTATCAAAAAAAAAAAAGACATGACTCAGAAGTTTAATATTCACATATTTGTATATGTATTTCTTCTGTTTGGCCATTCTTTTACATGATCCAGAATGGCCTAACTGAGATTTATATGCCTGATGCTTGCTTATATGTCTAACAGTGCACTGAGTAAATTAATAAGCAATCCTATTTAAATGATGACTATTAATGACCCTCCCCTCACTCAAAAATATTTTTCCATATCTTTCTTATCATAGAGCTTTCATATCTACTTTTGGGCCTATTTTCCTTACTTAACTCTGCACAGTTGATGTAATAGTTACTCAATTCTCCCCTGTGCTGTAGGCAGTGGATTAAAACATCTTTGTAAAAATCCCACTTAGATTTTTTTCACTGTTCATATATTTACGTTTTTTCTGAGTGGACCTTGAAATAATCCATGCATCTTGGTCTTTGAGACAATAGGCATTTCAGGATTTTGTGAATTCTTCAGAAAATAAATATATCACTTCTATTGAAGTTTTTATATACCTATGCCAACTAGAGAGCAAGTAATTACTAAACATTCTATAGCATTCTATTTAAGGGGAAATTTTGCTGCAAACTAAGATGAAATAAAAGTGCTTTAAAACTCAGGCTTAAATAATAATGTTTTCAAAGAAAGACCTGGAAATAGTTTCAGAAGACAATGTTTTCCAAGGGGGGGAGAGAAGGGAAATATTGTGTCTCTTGCTTAAGACTTTCTTGAGCCCATTTTCTTAATTCAATTGCCTTTATAAACTAAAAATTGATGACAATAAATTTAAATAGCACAGGATTTGAGACATTTTCTAACTAAATGGTTTTGTTTTTGTTTGTTTGTTTTAGAGGAACTCAGAAAAGAAAGCCTTACAAGCCAGGGCGGCATTGTTCTAGATGTGACAGATATGACAGATGCACAGATCTTCTATGCAGTAAGATAAAGAAAATAACTTAAAGATCAAAATAAGTATAATGCATTTTATAATAAGAAAAATGAACTGTACACTAGTTATTGTCATGTTAATATTGCACGGGATATACTTAAGCTAAAAGATTGTTACATTCTAAAATTTACCTGTATAGCCTATATTTTTGTTTCCTAAATCTGACAGCTCTACCAACCTGATGTGTGCTGTGACAGCTTATACAGGATGAAGAGGGTACCCATGTAAGGGATGAAGTAGAGGCAATGATAGTGTTACAGGGCAGCCCTGATACAAAACGGGTTGCCTGACTGTGGGTCCTCACCTGCACGCTTAATGGGACTTATCAATACTCTACTGCAGGCTCACGCGTAAGGTTAATAAAAGGTTTATTCACAAGGGAAGGGCAAATGAGGAAATATGCAACTCAGGGAGAAAAGTGGGAGATAAAGTCTTAAATGTGTCCTACCCGATCCGCCAATCTGGAATCCCAAATAGCACTCTGAGAGCTGGCCACGAGCCACCAGCCTTGAAGCCAGGAGGCGAGCGCAAGAGAGAGACCCCAAGGCCCACGTGTTTGGTTTTTATACTAAACCTGGCTGCTTAACTCCACTCTCAGGTCACAGCCACCTTCCCTTTGGTGGTGATGGGATTTGTCTTTCCCAGTGTCCTGATGGCTTTGGTCTAGAATATGGGGGTGGAGTCCACAAAGCTTATATGGGATTAGCTCAGGACATCTTTCCCCCTAACAATTGGAGATTGGAAGCACACTGGGGGTTTGATCAAATATGCAAATAGATTAAGAACAATGAGAGCCACAATGGGGAAAAAAAGAATAGGCATCAGTTCTCTGTCAGAAGATGGAATACAAATACATAACGGAGGAAAATAAGCATGCACCTTGTGGTTATGAATTCGAAGTACAGGTATTAGCATGTAAGGATTTCAAAACATGCAACTAAACATAGATGGAAATACTTGTATATGATCTATCTATATACACATACTCCCTAAGCTCAGAAATGACCTTGGAGCAGAACCCCCAACCCCCATTCTACCATCGCCTCCCCCCCCCAATGAACACAATTAGCACCCAGACCTTGATTTCTAAATTTCAGCCTGTACTAAAAGTGAGCATTGGAGAAAGAAAATATCTAGGACAGAGGCAGGGAAATCCAGAACTTCTTTTTATATCCAAAAGCAAGAAATGCTTAAAGAATATAGACATGTAACCACAAGGACACAGCCTCTTTTTTTTTTTCTTTTTGAAGAGCCCAGTTAGCCAAGTTGTGTTCACAAAGCAAAAGTTCTTGAAAGAAATTAAAAGTAGTGCTTCAATTAATACATGAATGAAAAAAGCAAAAGCAAAACAGCCTGATTGCAGATAAGGAGAGAGTTGAGTGGTGTGGTTAGAAGACCAACTAGCCATAACATTTTAGCCAAGGACTAATCTAGCCCAGTGCCCTAACTCTTCAATTCTGTGAAGACCAAGAGAGATGAGATCATCTGGTGTTCTTTTAGCTTCGTGCACTCATATATTTAGTTCTTTCCCAGGTTTGGGAATTTTTCCTCTATTAATTTCTTTGAATAAGTTTCTGTTCCCTTCTCTCTCTCTTCTTCTTCTTGGATACCTATTATTCTTATAATTACATTTCCTAATGAAGTCATAATTCTCATAGTGTTTCTTCAGTTTTTCTTTTATATTTCTCTTTTTTCTTCCTCATGGATTATTTGTGTGTTACCATCTTTGAGATCAATGATTCAATCTCCCATTTGGTCTATTCAATTTGCATAGCTTTCAAAGAATTATTTTATCTCGTCTAATGATCATTTTACATCCTGAAACTCCTTTATTTTCTTATTTAATGTTTCGATTTTATCGCCTGTTCATTAATTTTAATTCTCAGGACATCCATTTGCTTTTCTGTATTTTCTTGTATATCTTTGATCATATTTTCTGTGTTTTTTTCCATTCCTTTGAATTTCTTTCACATGGCAATTTTGAACTCTGTATCTGATAGGAAGAAAAGGGCTCTAATGCCTTTGTGGTTAGATTATGGAGATTTGTGGGATGCGAGGTGCCATGTATTTTATTTTTCTGTCTGCCCACTGTGTAGCTTTCCAGCTCGCCATCTTTTCAAATGTTCTAAGGATGCTGAATTTCTACTTTTCCAGCAGATGGCACTGTAGTTTTTCTTTTTCTTGGCTTGGCCTGTCAGTATCTCGTGTTTTGGGGGAAAATGACTTGTAGCTGGAGAAGGGAGGTGTGTAAGATCTCTGAAGGGGACCAGTTACTGGTGAAAATTGTACTGAAGTGGGCTTGTGTTTGTGGCACCTTTGAAAACACTCCTCTCTGGGCTTTCCAGACCTGTGTGCCTACATCTGTCTGTTATCGGAGAGCTTCACAGACTAGCACCAGTCCTGCCAGGGTGGGTAAGGGAAGTACATCCACTTCCCTATCCTCTTCCCTGGGAACCTGGCAAGCCTGGCACACCCCAGCTCCTCCACACAATATCCCTTCAGTTAAGAGGGTGCCTCCATGCCACTCAGCTAACCTTTCTCAGAGCTGTCACCCAAATCTGAGAGTACAATTCTGAGTTTTGCATGGCATGCTGCCACCCCTAGCCATAGTCTCTAGCAACTCTCCCTACCCACTTTTTGTTGTATGGAGTTGAATTTCCTCAGTATTCCTTCTTGTGTGCTCAATGCTTGCCTCTGATGTCCAACAAGTACCCTAGTTTTGCCCCGTCACTGGACCCTCTCAAACTAGTTGCCCTCTGGGCTACTTTTAGATTATCTTTCTGGAAACAAAGCAGAGAACACTGTTAATGTCATATTCACTATCTCTCTATGCTTTAAATCTTAATTGATCAAGATTAAAATCTAAAGGCTATGGTTATAAAAACAAAATGTAAACATAACAAATTTTGCTAACATATACAAATGGCATAATTAAGAAAAGAGAGGGAAAAAAAGAACAATGTACTCAATTTTCTTGTCTTTTATAACCAAAGTCGTTTAAAGCTGATAAATCAAACAATAGAGATTTAAGTAAATATAAATGTATTTTAATACTAAATCAAAACCAAAAGTAAAACAAGAATGCAATCAATGAAAATTAGTGATGAAGAGTAAATGTACTAATTATATCATGGCTCTACTAAGCTATCATTAGTTACATATACAGAGTGAAGCAGAAAAAATACAGATGATGTGATAAAAGATATTTTTAAAAGGGGCTGGAAAATCAGAATCATTACATAAAATATGAAACAATAAATAATACCACGCACAAAAGGCTAAAAGCTTCAAGTATCCAACAGAAGGTTACTAACTCTCCAAGGTACCTGAATAGCAATTTCTAAATTTTCCTCTAAGGTTAGTATCAACACAAGAAAAAGCCCCTGGTTTCACTGGGCTGTCTATGTGTGAGAACTCTTCTATGCTCCCACTCTCCTTCCTAGTGACATCTAGGAATAGTTGTGTGGGCCTCTCTGCCCAGGTGAGCAAAGGAAAAGAAATGTATTTCCTGTAAAGTATAGAAATTTATTTCCTGTAAAGGATTGTAATAGTATAGGGGGCTACATAGTAAAATGATTGAATGACAGGTTAGAGAGTTAACTTTGCCATCTAGGGAAGGAAGAACAACGGACAGCTTCTGAAAATAAAAATTCTTGAAGAAAGTGAGTAGATTCAGAAGATTAATTGGAAATGATTGCGGGTAGAAGGGTGGGGAAGAGAGATAAAAATAAGATATTATAAAATCCTAAAATGTTGAAGCTGCAACAATCTTTTGAGTACAGAAGTGAAATGAATTAGATAAGGTGAAAAAAGGATTTAGAGAAAGAATTAATACCAGAATCCACAATTTCTCTTATATATCAATGTTTTCCCTAGCAGAGCAGGCTGACTTTTACTAAAAGCAAATATAATGTATTTAATTCAGGCTACTAGTTTGAGGAGCAGCAATGATGATACCATGTTGCTTAAGAACTCAGAGAATGATGTCATGGTTGTTGGACAAATTATCTTATAGTCTAGAGAAAAGGTGAAATTATAAAATTTCTTTACGGTCTTTTTCTTTCTAGGTAATGCAGAGCGTGACCAAGCCACATGTATGTATTATTGTCCTTTATTTCTTCAATAATTTTACTAGTTTATGTGAAATCTTGCTTTCAATCGCTTCTTTATTTACAGATTACAAATTTTGGTATCCAAAATGGGAAGTACCCCGGCCACTTGTGTGTGATCCAATGTGCATACTTACTTTATTACTAAGACTGGTATGCTTGTCGCTATGTACTACAGCTGTTTTGATAGTGCAGTCTCACTTTCCAAATATATTATTAGAAGAAGAAATGTTAAACAAGCTTGGGGAAACTGAAGGAGAGCCAAAAGAGGTGGAGAATAAAGTGCAAGAGGTACGGGAGAAGGAGGAGACATAGAAAAGTACTGTGAAGATTAACACTGATGAATAAACAAAGGGAAATATTTTTTAAAAAGCAAAAAATAAAAAACACTAAATTTTAGCAAACGAGAACTACTCTTGCAATACGTTTTTTTCCCTCTCTCTTCCCATCCTTATCCAGCAAATTTAAATGAAACAAAGAAGCAAAAAATGTATTTTATAGTATATGTTGTAAGGCAAACTCTTGGCCCCTAAGAATAGCTAAAGATGTGATGATAAAAATTCTAAAAAGATTTGACAGTCTAATTAATATTAAGATGATACTATGTTAATCTGATAAGGGAGGGAATTTCCATTTTTTAAATATGTCTCTATCTGTATGTTTCTACATCTGTATTTTAAATATCTTTAAATGAGTTTCTCAAATATTAAAAAAGATCATATAAGATGCTTAATACCATTCCAATTTCAGAACAACCATTTAATAAGTTTGGATTATGTTGTTTTTAATCATTTTTATTATAGTTGTTATTGCTATTGGTGATGGTGGTATTTTCCATGTGATATCAAGGCATCTAATATCATTATTTATCTTTGTAATATTTGTGTTTGGAATAGTTTGAGTGGTACTTGTGTACGCTGTTAGAGGACAAATTTATTATGTCTACTTCATGTTCAGCATTTCACGAAAGCTTTGCTGTAATTCTTTTAGACTATATAATGTGTTGCTGCCAAAGACTAATAAATGTCAAAAATCAATTCATTGTGATTGAGCAATCTGGCTATCATTTATGTGGAAAAATAAATTTCATGTTTAAAAATAGTTATTTATATATAGTTATTTAATAAGTATAGTAAAAGCTCACAAATTAACTACTTACTACTTCTAACACTAATAAATGAACTGAATAAAAAATCTAATGTAAAAAAATACATAAAGTGCTAGAAACTTTACATTTAGTAAACTTATTATATTAACAGCCTGTCCATAAATGAGACAAGATAAACTTGTACAAAAAGTCCTGAACCATCCTCTTGGATTTTGTAATTTCTGGGTTTTTTATGTGTTTGTTTTCATTTTATTTTTTTGTTTTTTCCCCCAAAAGCTCTGCTCTAAATATATTGATATATATATATTTATATATGTCTTAAATATAGAGAGAGATATATAGACATATATATATAGTTTTATGAAGTCAGTCTCCTTTCTACCCAGTCTCCTAAATGCTTTCACCTATTTAATATTCAAAACCACTATGTGGAGTTAGTATTGCTTCTGCTGTTAAAAAGAGAAAATTGTCCTTTGATTCATGATACCACGTTCAGTTCCCACTATGACAACTTTTTAGGAATCTACACGTATAACTTCTCCATCTATTCTTCAACATATTCTCTAGGTTATTTCAGACTATGATTGCAAAAATCCCCATGGAAATCTTTTGTGTTGGAAGATGTACATATTGGACAGAAGTTACTTGGTAAGGCTGTCGTGTCTAGTCATTGACTGGGATTGCTGGGGAAAAGCACACCCTTGGCTGAGATGTTGTAGCAGATCCCAAAGGCGCTGCAGCTGGAGGCCATCAGTGAATTGCACTCCTCATGGCAGTTTCTACTTTAAAATGAAATCTTAGGTATTTACTTACACGTGACAACTTACATGCTGTCATAGTGGGTAAGAAAGGATTCACCTACAGTGCCTGACATTTTACATAGATCAAAGCATATCTGTAGCCTATCTTACTTAAACTTTTAAGATTCCAGAGAGGAAAATTGTTACTTCCCCAGGATGACAGCTAAGATCTGAATACAGAGTTGTTTGTTGTCCTCTTAAATTCTGCAATTCAAAATTAATGGTACAAAGGGTTAAGTCTCAGCACTATGAATCTATAGGCAGCCACTGCTGTACAAGTTCCATCCCCGGCCAGGGACTAACCTACATGGCGCAGCAGACTTCTCCTGTCTTGCCTGCTGCTCCCCTCAACAGTGTATTTCAGTAGATTTGCCTGTTCTGCTCCCCACTCTGTCTCTGGTGAATCCTCTCACCTCTCTGAACCTCTGGCCTATACCCCAGTTCTTGTATGCATAAATAAATAAATCTTAAAAAAAAAAAAGAAATCAATACCCCTTGCAAATCTAGGGTACATGCTTTATTACTTCCCAGGGCTAATGTGAATAAAGTGCTGCAAACTGGGTGACTTAAAACAAGAGAAATTTATTCTTTTAGAGTTCTAGAGCTCCCTAGTTCAAAATCAAGGTGCTGGTTGACACTGTTCCCACTGAGCATGTGTGACATGTTTTCTTGTCTCTTTCAACTTCTAATAGCCTCTGGCATTCCATGGAAGAGTCCTTGGTTCCAACCTCCCCCTCTACCTTCACATGGTCTCCTCTCTGTTTCTGCATTCTCTTCTCCTTTTCTTATAAGGGTACTAGTCAACCTCATCTGAATGTGATTACATCTACAAGAACCCAATTTCCAAAGATCATTCTGAGGTACAAGGGGTTAGGAACTCAACATGTCTTTCGGATGAACATAACCTCACCTACAATAGATGCCTTGACCAGCGATGCTGATATCTCTCTGAATGACAGATCTTGAGGTGACTTATTTTCCTGCCTCCTACACAAAATAGAAATTAGTTATTTCCATTGTCTTCCTAGTCTGATGTAAAAACACAGTCCCTTCCTTCTTCATCTTTGGGGTATAGGCATGAGGTCCTTGATGGAGCACTTGTCTTGTGACCATGAGATAAGAAGCAGGAGTGGAAAAATCACATGTTAAGAATTATGAAGCAGGAAAATAAGAAGAGCTGGTAATACTGAAATCAAGTTGTTAGACTCCAAACTTTTGCATTTCTTAACTAAGTCTTGTAGTCAAGTCACTGTAGATGAGTTTTGGTACAATTAATACACTTTCCCTCCCTTCAAGACAATCTAAAAATAGTGAAACTCAAAATGAAATATAGTGTTTAATGGACTGCTTAACCCCAGTCCTAACTGCTCGTGTAAAGCTATGAGAGTCAATCATGTTAACCAGTGACTTAAAATTGGCATCTTAGTAACTCAACACTAGAAGATATCTTTCTTAAAATGACAAATAGTATTATTTTATTCTATTTTCTTGTTTTTCATTTAAATCAACATGTGATCTTCTACATTTCCACATCTGTTCATGAAGTTGTAAGTTCAGTCTCATAGATGACAGGTATCTTCCTTAGAAAAGGCCTATAAAACAAACTCACTTGTTCATGCCTGTGATTTTTTTTGAAGATTTATTTATTTATGCATACAAGATCTGGTGTGCAAGCCAGAGGTGTGGATGGTGAGAGGATTCACCAAAGAGAGTGGGGTAGCAGAACAGGCAGATGTACTGAAATTCACTGCTGAGGGGAGCAGGCGGGGAGACAGGAGAGGTCTGCTGGACCATGTGGGTTTCTCCCTGGCCAGCCTATGGAACTCAAGTGCTGCAGTGGCTGGGAATAGCTTAATAGTGCTATCTTTAACCCCTGCACCACCAGGGAGGCCCTGCCTGTGGTTATTTTTGACTTTTTATTTGCAGACTTTAAATTTTAGATATCAAAAGACCTCAGACACTGACCATTAGCAAGTTTCCTATTTAGGTTATGATTTGATTTGCTTTTTTCAATCCTTTCCCTCTGCTTGGTTCACTGATTTTGGCCCAAGCTTTTAAACCTCTTTGCAACTGTCAGCCCTATGGAATCCTGGCTGAGCCCATGTATATGGATGGGTTAATAACAGTGGTAACCACCTAGCAAGACTGATCAAGAAAAAAAACAAAGATGCCAATGTCAAGAATAAAATAAGGGACACTTACTAGAGGTCCTAAAGAAAGTAAAAGAACAGCAAATGAAAATACTGACTAATTTTGTCAATAGAGGTCATATTTAAATGAAATGTGCAAACATTTTAATAAGTTCACTTCAAAAATAAACATGAGGATAAAGAAGTCCAAATCATCTCACGTTAGGAAGTCTTGTGTTTTTGCAAGCTAACAAGCTAGTAAACCACAGTTTCAAGGGTACTAACACAAGATACAGGATTCCTGGGTCATGGACAAAGGATAGTATTGAAGATGTTAAAAACATTTTTTTTGGGGGGGGGCCTCCCTGGTAGTGCAGGCAGTTGAGCGCCGCACTGTGAAGCTATCCACAGCCTCTGCAGCACAGGTTCGATCCCGGCCAGCCAGGGAGCTGATCTACATGGTGCAGCAGCCTCACCTGTCTCGCCCTCTGCTCCCCTCAGCAGTGTATTTCAATCTGCCGGTTCTGTTCCCCGCTCTGTCTCTGTTGACTCCTCTCACCCTCCCGCACATCTGGCCTGTACCCTGGTTCTTCTACAAATAAATTTTTATTTTAATCTGAATAAATAAATAAAATATGTTTTTTTCTTATTAAAGATATATAAATGCATAATTTAATAAATCAAGTAATCTTAAAAACCATGTAATAAAAATATAGTTGCTCCTGAAATTGCAGCTGAAAGGACATGTTCTTAAAGATGTTTCAACCAAAAAAGTGCAAAAAATTTTACTTCCACAAACATTATTTGAAAAAAAATAAAATAAGAAAAAAAAATGAACTAAAATGTTCACAGGAAACGACAATTGCTGTTTAAAAATGCAGTTTCCTTTGGTTTGAGGAAGTACAGTCATTTTTTTCTCAGAAATGAGAAACGGGTCCTCCATGGTGGTGCAAGGGATTAGGCACAGCACTGTGAAGCTATCCACAGCCTCTGCAGCACGAGTTTGATCCCCACCCAGAGAGCAACCCTCATGGCGCAGCAGACCTCTCCTGTCTCACCCGCTGCTCCCCTCTGCAGTGTATTTTAGTCAATCTGCCTGTTTTGCTCCCCACTCTGTCTCTAGTGAATCCTCGCACCCCCTGCACCTCTGGCCTGTACCCCAGTTCTTGTATGCACAAATAAATAAATCTTTTTTTTTTCAAAGAGGCATGTATTTTTATTTATTTGTTTGTTTGTTTATACATGCACTGGGTACAGTCAGAAGCGCGGGAGGGTGATAGAATTCACCAGAGCCAGAGCGGGGAGCAGAGCAGGCAGAAGGACCGAAGTACACTGCTGAGGGGAGCAGCGGGCGGCAGGAGAGGTCTGCGCTCCATGTGGGACCCTCCTCCGGTGGCCGGGGAGCAGCCGGGGATTGAACCGGCCCACAGAGGCCGCGGGCAGCTTCGCAACCCAGCGCTCAACCGCTGCGCCACCGGGGAGGCCCAATAAATAAATCTTTAAAATGAAAAAAAAGAAATGAGCGATGGGACTAAAATGTGTAGGTATTTGAATAGTGTAAACATTGACTGAATATTTGATGAGAAACTCCATTCTGTCAGATTACAATGACTACAGTAGCTCTTTATATCTTATATTTCTACCATTGTTGACCTCGAATACAAAGCAATCAGCTACTCCACCAACAAAAAATGGTGTTTTTCAGAAAGAACAGTCTCAGAAAGTATAGTAAGACATATGTACACCCTCCCCTCCCCGCGATGAGAAGCCAACACACCCTCATGTAGCATCTGCAGAGGACTCTGCTAAAAGCATCTCTGACGTACTTTGGCTGGACTAGGGAAGTAGCAGCACTTCCTTTTGAAGATGCCTGGCGTACCGGCTCCTACAGTTTGCTCATTGTACATGGGCAGGAATTCCTTTCTAGCTGCCTGACATCGTTTATAGCGGTTTTCTGCGTGTCCAATTTTCAAAATGTGTAATAAGTTTCATAGTCAGGTTTTGTTCAGATGCCTAATAAATTTAACTCTTGAATAAACTAAACCTAGTACTGTTATTGAGATGACATAAGCACTTCATAAGCACAGGTGTTAATCTATTCATATTTCTTCATTTCTGCATGCTTACTAATAGAAAACACACTTATCTGGTTTGAATTTATAGTGATGTTTAAAATTTAGCAAGCACAACTGATTTAGGATAATTGGTATTAGAAAAGGACTATTTTAAGCAAATATACTTTTTATGGGCACCAAAAATTCAAAGTGAAATGTGGATAAAACAATTTTAATGGGATTTTCTTTTGAAAAATAAATGTGAAAATTTGAAAAATTTTTCCCCTCACATTTGTCAAATTTTTAATTGGGATTTGCAAGTATAGACTAATTTGAAAAATGAAAAAGGATAGAATGATTGTTGATTGAGGGAACCAAGATAATTTTTTAGTAAAGTTATGTGGTAACACAAAACAGTATAATTCACTTCACCTTTCAAAGTAAAGAGAATAATTATATAAACTTATGTGTGTATATATACATTTGTACATATATATTTACCACACACACACAGTTGGTATGCATATATGAGAGCTTTTTATCAATTTTCCCAAGAATTTTTACAGTCCTTTGAAATTTAATTTTTTACTTTTTAAGGATGAATGGAGTACTTGTTATTCTCCTTCAAATGTTAACTGATTTAATTTTGGTCAGCATTTTATTTGTCATCAGTTTTTGAATAAATATCTAAAAGTCTGACTCTTTGATGAGTTGCAATTTCACTTTGTAATTGACTTATTTTATTGTATATTCTAGTATTGCAGGATACTGACAGCATTACAAAATTAGGAAGAATTACAGATATTAACACTCCTTGAAAAGATTAGATGTTGATGATCAAGAAATCATAACATTTCCATTCACAGTAATTATATATAGGTTTATTAATGAATTTGTGTGTGTGTGTGTGTGTGTATTGAGAGTTTTGACTGCTCTATGCCACCTTGTAACGATGGTCACTTGAATATAAATATTTGGATCACAGAATGGCTATATTTAAACATTATACAAGAATATGTTAGGACAAAACCTATATAAACATTTGGGTAGGGGTAGTGCTGTCATCAACTGCTTTCTGATCCTAATTTCATATTGATAAGAAAATTGAATTTACTATATAGTTTGGAAAATTATAAAAGCCATAATATTCCTGTAAGTACAGGCTAGTACACAAAGTTCATAAAATCTCTCAGTCCATACTTGTGTATTGGTCACTATTCATACTGAACATCATGGATTATGTAAGACATCATGTCTGACGGAAATATAACACAAGCCACACATGTTATTTTAAACGTTCTCATAGTTATGCTAAAAATAAAAAGTAGGAGTAGGTGAAGTCAATTTTAAAATAAATCTTAATCCAACATATGAAATATTTCAACATGTAATCAATATAAAAAATATATTGAGGGAAACTTAATATTCCTGTTCCATGCCAAGTCTTTAAAATACAGTGCATATTTTACACTTGAAAGACTTTCCAACTGAGATGAGCCCTATTTCAAGGATTAGCCCTGCTTGCTAACCCCTTGTGGCTAGGACTTAGGACATCAGACCAAACATATTTAAAGACTGAGCTCTTCCAAGTGTCTCAGTGAGAGAATTTACCAGAGACAGAGCAGACAGACCAAAGAATGGAGATTTTTAGGGAAGTTATAAAATGCAAGACTAAAAGCACCAGAACATATCTTATCCAAGTAAGCTTCTGTTTATTTAAAATGATTTGATGTGGAGATTCAAAATTGGAGGGTGTATTGACTGAATGTTTCTATCCCTTCCAAACCTACATGTTGAAGTCCCAAGTCTCAATGTGATGGCATCCAGAGGTAGGGCATTGGGAAGTAATTAGGATTAGATGAGACCTGAAAATTCAGCCCACATGGTAGGATTAATGTTTTTATAAAAAGAGGAGTGGACCAGAACAGTCTCTCCCTCTCCCCTCCCTGTCATATGAAGAGTGCAGAAGCAGCCTCAACAAGCCAAGCGGAAGGTCCTCAATAGTCACCAAATCAACCAGCCCCCACATGGCGGGATGTACCATTCTCCAAAAGTATGAACAATACATTTTATTGTTTAAGTCACCCAGTCTATGATATTTTGTTATAGCAGCCAGAGCTGACTACGATGGAAAGATAAGAGGTAGTATAATGAAGAAAGACTGCTTTTGCCTCATATTTTAATGGAAAAGGAAGACATGTATGTGAAGGAAATAAAGGAGCACAGAAGAATGGGGATATTTAGGGAAGTCATAAAATGCAAGACTAAAAGGGCAATAGTTGAGTTGGAGTGTAAGGCTGAGTAGGACTTTGATCAAAAAAGAAGTGAAACTCTTGAGTCACCTTGATTTGGATCAAAACTAACAGACACATTGACTCACAGAAAACTCTGGCATTTGGTGTCTGGTTACAAGTTAATGCAACTGGTTTGTTGCTATGGCAACTGCCTGTCCACTTTCCAGCATCTCCACATGAGAGGTGATTTTCCCGAACACAATTTCCCTTTGTGTTCAAAGATATTTGTTCAGCTACTGAGAGATTTCCAGCATAACTGCTGAAGCATATGACTCATTTTCTGAAGTTTCCTTAGCAGAGAATCACTGACGGAACTTCTCACATACTCCACAGTAAAACAGAAATGTTAACCACCAGTTTCACTTTCTGCTGAAATTTAGTTAACTCGTATTTGGACTCACGAAATTACATGAATTAGTAAATTTTTTTTCTCTTAAATATCTATGCAGGGCCTCCCCAGTGGCGCAGTGGGTTGAGCACTGCGCTGTGAAGCTGTCAGCTGCAGCGCGGGTTCGATTCCCGGCTGTCCAGGGAGATTCCCACATGGCAAGACAGACCTCTCCTGTCCCGCTCTGCTCCCTTCAGCAGTGCTTTCGGTCCGTCTGCCTGTTCTGTTCCCCGCTCTGTCTCTGGTAAATTCTCTCACCTTCCCGCGCCTCTGGCTGCACCCCAGCTATTGTATAAATAAAAAAAATAAAGCTTTTTTAAAAATGCATGTAAAGGGCCTCCCCGGTGGTGCAGCGGTTGAGCGCTGGGTTGCGAAGCTGCCCGCAGCCTCTGCAGCACTGGTTCAATCCCCGGCTGCTCCCCGGCCACCGGGCAGGGTCCCACATGGCGCGCAGACCTCTCCTGCCTCACCTTCGCGCGCTTCTGACTGTACCTGGTGCTTGTATAAATAAATAAATAAACAAACTAATTAATTAAAAAAAGCTATTTATCAAAAAATGCATGTAAAAATTAATATTTAAAAAATGAATGAATATGCAAAAGAAAATATTTAGAAATATTTATAGAAACACAAGTTTGGCAATGTGTCAGAGTTTAGAAATGCACATTACTCCATTTTCATATTAATACCTTCAAGTTAATATTTTATAAAGTGACTACTTATAAGTAAGAGCAGCAATGATTCTGCACTTACGTATTTGGTTTGGGTGCTGACTCTGTGTCATAGTACAACAAAGGCAAATGTTATGTCTCAAGTTCTGCGAGCTTAGGAGGTGATTAACTAGCATGAAAAGGAAGAGGAAACAGTAAATAGTTAAATATGTATCTTGACAAGGCACCTTCCTTGACCAAAATTAGTCAGACTTCTCTAATTCCTGTTCCTGACTAAGCCTCAATCTTGTTCCCTCCATCCTTGCCAGACCCACAGAACTCAGTCTTAGCAAGTAACCCAGTAAGTCAGTTTAGATAGAATCTCCCCTACCTGTGATAGCTGATCTCTCCCCACACCTAATCAATTCCCCACCCTTATGCTTGATATCTTATTAATCTCTTGTTCTTAGTAATTTCCACCCACCAATACCCTCCCTCCCCAACACTGCTCCTTCACTGCATTACAGGACACTTCGGACCTAGAACTTGCTTGCCTAACTTTCCTGTTATTATGACCCCAGGACAACAGAAACAGCACAAAACCCCAGCCAGTCAATCAATCACCAATGAGAAGCAGACCCTCCACCCTGAAGCTTCCTGTTTTCTAGCAAAAGCGGCTGAACCTGATGGCTGTGCAGATGTAGATGGCAATGGACCTGACCTAACTGTGCCTGACGACTCATTAGCATGTCCAAATGCACACTCTTGGGTGAAGACTTAAGATGCTAATGAGCCATGTAAAGTATGAAGAAGCATGTAACCCGTGGGCGCGTTCCGCAGTGTAGCCCAACCTAAAACAGCCTAAGATGCTGCTCCTGCTTCCCTGCCCTTTTAACCAACCCCATAAATCACGACTCCACCCCTCACAGGCCAAGAGCATGGCTCAGGGAAGTTGTGTGCCTCCCCTCTTCTAGTGTGTGATACATGATAAATATTATTCACTTAAAACTTATCGGTGGCTCATTCAATTTGTGAGGGATTCATTAGTGGAAGTCAAACAAAGATCCTTCAGAATATATAATATCTGTAAATCCCTTCAAAGCTGTACATATCTGTTGCCACTGTCAGGATACAAAGATAATCATCCTATAGCCCTATGAGTTTTAGATTGGTAAATAATCAAGCATCGGAGAAACTGATAAATAAAAAAGCTATAAACAGCATGTACAGCTCCTGTACACATGGGAAAGACTAAATTGCCGGTGCAGTTTTAGATACCATGTTAAATAACTTAGCTAGGACAAGGGAAGTTGGAAAAAGAAAAGGGAAATTCTATTAGGTGTTACTGAGGAAAATTATATCACTGTCAAAACAGGGAAGGGAAGAGCACAAGAGACTATGGTGACAATTCACAGGTGATTTGGTGGTTGGAATTATATGGGGATTATACCTAAGGGAAGAAATCAAACATTGTACAAAATGAACAATGCTGCAAAAAATACATAAATTTTTTAAAATTTCACTGAATGTTGTGTTTTAAAGCATTTAAAATATTGCATTTTGAAAATGCTTCTTCAATTTCCAAGTAGAGAAAAGAAATATTTAAGCCTCCCTGGTGGTGCAAAGGCTTAAGACGCAACCTATGAAGCTATTTGAAGCCACTGCAGCATGAGTTTGATCCCTGGCCAGGGAGATACCCACATGGTGCAGGAGATACCCACATGGTGCAGCAGCCTCGCCCGCTGCTCCCTTCAGCAGTGTATTTCAGTCAATCTACCTGTTCTGTTCCCCACTCTGTCTCTGGTGAATCCTTTCACCTCCCACACCTCTGGCCTGTACCCTAGTTCTTGTATGCATAAATAAATAAATCTTTTAAAAAAAAAAGAGAAATATTTCATAGTATTAAAAATAGCGTATTAGCATAGTGTTCAAAGCATAGCAGCAAAGAAGTATTTCAATCTAATAATTTAAAATGCCAATATTCCTGTATTCTACATTATTCTAGAAGAAATTAGTGTATTTATTAATAGGAGTTTTTCTCTGGTCTTTGTATGAAAAGTCTTTGTATAAGGAGACCATTTACTTATCATTTTCTAGCTGAATCTCCCAAAAGTTTTAAAAAATAATTAGAGGCTTCCCTAGTGGCGTAAGGGATTAAGTCTTAGCACTATGAGCTATTTGCAGACACTGCAGCACAAGTTCGATCCCCAGCCAGGTTGCTGACCCACATGGTGCAGCAGACCTCTACTGTCTCACCTGCTGCTCCCCTCAGTAGTATATCAGTCAATCCGCCTGTTCTGTTTCCCACTCTGTTTCTGGTGAATCCTCTTATCCCCCCACACCTCTGGTCTATCCCCCTGTTCTTGTATGCATAAATACATAAATTTTAGAAAATAAAATAAATTAGAGAGTATTATAACATATAATTCCATCCACTTTTTTCTAAAATTAGGAAAATAATTTATTTAGACAGTCCAAATGAATGTCAAATGCACTGGCATGAAAAATGATAAGAGAAAGAATCTATTAAGAAACAAGTCTAGGGCCTCCCCGGTGGCGCAGCGGTTGAGCGCTGGGTTGCGAAGCTGCCGGCGGCCTCTGCGGCGCTGGTTCGATCCCCGGCTGCTCCCCGGCCACCTGAGGATGGTCCCACATGGTGTGCAGACCTCTCCTGCCGCCCGCTGCTCCCCTCAGCAGTGTACTTCAGTCCTTCTGCCTGCTCTGCTCCACGCTCTGGCTCTGGTGAATTCTCTCACCCTCCCGTGCTTCTGACTGTACCCAGTGCATGTATAAACAAAACAAACAAATAAATAAATAAATAAATAAATGAAACATGCCTCTATTTAAAAAAAAAAAAAAAGAAAAGAAACAAGTCTAAATCCCTTCTGAATAACATGCATTAAAATTTATTGTGACTCTATAGCAGTAATTTTTATAGTCTCAAGATTTTTTTTCCCAAAAATTAACTTAGTTAAATGTAATGCTATAAATTATGAAGAAGATCTAGATTAAATATAGTCTTAGCTGTCCCAGTTAAATACATACATACATACCTAGGGTAATAGAAGGAAAGTAATAATAATAGCTAATATAACTAGGGCTTACTGTGTGCCAGGCAATTTCTAAGATTAACCTCATAATAATTTCATACCTATCCGATGAGATGGTGCTATTATTATTCCAATTTTACAGATAAGGAAGGGGAGGTGTAGAGAAGTAAGATGCAGTCACAAAATCATCACATAGGACTTGACTTGAACCCAGTCAGTTCAAAGAACTTGTCCTCTTTACAACTACAAAAAGGATTTGCAATCAGATGGACACTACCTCAGTATCTTACTAGTGTCATGTTCTTGGTCCAGTTATTTTATCCATTTCAGGAAGTTATTCGGTTTTCCTGGCTATCTCCCATGTATCTTGGAAGTATAAATACCATTAAATTACTATTTTCTTCTGTTAATCTGTCTTTTTATTACAGAGGCATGTCAGGCAAAAACCTAGAAAGGTGAATGGAACATTATTTTTCTTTCCTTTCATAAAAGATCACCACTGAGCCCCGGAGAAGGCAATTCTCATCATAGTGATACCATAAATTTCAGGTTTTCAGGCCTAGTCTCCCAGCCAGGAACGGATCTCCCCAGGCTGCAGTGGCAGCGCTGAGTCCCAGCCACTTGACCCCCGTGGGTTGGTGTCTCACGAAGATGAAGCCTCAGCAGGAACTTCGATTACGCTCAGGTGAGCAAGCAAAAGGAGGCAGATTTGCTTAGACAAAGAAAAAGTTTATTGAGGAGAAAGGGAACAGAAATAAAATGTGACTCCCAGGCCGGTGGAAACAAGCGGGGCTGGGGGGTGGGGGGTGGGAAAGAGAGCTGACATGAGTCGTGCCTCAGGGAATATATTCCGTCTTTTCCTAATTATCCTACAGCTCCCCCAGTCTCTGTGTGTGTGGTTAGTTCTCCGTGGTCTCACTCACTGCTCTAAAGTCTCTGTGTCCCAGCCCTTATCTTAGTATACTTTATCATCCTTGTTCTGGAATGTCCTGTTGCCCCTAATCCTGGGGTGTTTGATTAGTCCCCTTTGGAATTTGTTGCCCTTATCTTTGGAGCCCTCCTTATTCCTCCAAGGCTTTTGCTATTTTATTCTGGACACTGGTGTGACCCCAGTGGGGTTCACAACTCTAAGACTCTGGTCATAGAAGTAGGGACCATATGATTACCTGCCTCCTTCAGGGCATGCAAAAGGCAATTGTTAAGCCATTCAGTTATAAAAGGGCTGAGGGAAGTCACTCAGAAGCCCAAAAATCCCACATCCTTTCAGGTTGGATTTGCTGAGGCTATGAAAGGTACACTAATCTAGACTCAGAGACTGCAGAAGGATAAGCATTTTAGCGGTCTCCTTCATTAGCCAGTCTTGCCCTGACATCAGGCACAGGCTCCAGACACTAAATCAAGGATCTAAGACTATTATAGGGCAGCCCCGATACAAAATGGGTTGCCTGACTGTGGGTCCTCACCCGCGCGCTTAAAAGGACTTATCAATGCTCTACTGCAGGCACACATGAAGGTTAATAAAAGGTTTATTTACAAGGGAAGGACAAATGAGGAAATGTACAACTCAGGGAGAAAAGTGGGAGACAAAGTTTTAAATGCATCCTACCCAATCCCAAATGGAATTTGGAATCCCAAATGGCACTCTGAGAGCTGGCCGCGAGCCAGGAGCCATGAAGCCAGGAGGTGAGCGAGAGAGCGAGAGAGCAAACCCCCCAAGGCCCACGTGTTTGTTTTTTATACCCAACCTGGATGCTTAACTCCACCCTCAGGTCCCAGCCACCTTCCCTTTGGTGGTGACGGGATTTGTCTTTCCCAATGTCTTGATGGCTTTGGTGTGGAGTGGGGGTGGAGTCCAAAGCCTGCATGGAATTAGCTCAGGACATCTTTCCCCCTAACAAGACCATTTTAACAGTTTTGGGCACAGCCTTCAAGGTCTACAATGACATGGAGGGGACTAGCTAGACTAAGAAAAAGAAAGGGAGAAAAACAAAAGAAGGGCCAAATATATGGCATTCACCATAGTCAGTGCCCTGCCACCTCAGATTCACCCAAGGCCCCTTGCGCCCCAGGGCATTTGGGACCTCAACCTCTTAATGGGCTGCCAGGCTGCTTCCACTGCCAGCAACCGGGACACCTCAGCAGCAAGTTCCTAAAGAAGCTGTCCCCAGGCCAAGCCTTCAGTGCCATCGCACAGGGTACTGAAAGAGGGACTGTCCCACTCTCCAGAGAGGGAGGGGGCCAGCCCAAACCACAGGACAGAATGGGAGGACAGGCTTGATCATCAGCTGCCTCTGACTATGAAGAACCCTTTGCAGGATTGAAACCATGGCTGGGGATCTAGAGCTTGATCTCAATTACAATACCAGGTCATCCAGCAGATGAGAAATGCCTGGAGGGCAGACTCACAACCCCTGATACCAGAGATGACAGAGCACGTTTTTTTTTTCTAGTTTCACCCCAAGGCGTTTCTGTTTGTCCTCCTTCCCCTCACAACTGATGCTGTATAATTCTTCTATCAATAAAATCTTTTATCAACAAGGCCTTCCACTGATCAGCTTCTGGGGCCCCTTGTATGCAAGGACTGATGTATGCATCAGTCCTCAGCCCTCGGGCATTCCTGGTCATACCTCGTGATGGATAGCCTTCCCAGAGTGATCAAGCTTTAAGCTCTTGGTTGATTTTGAAAGGCACGTTGTTAGATTTGGCTCCTATGACTGATTGACCAGGCAGTTCTGACCTTGTATAGGAATGCAGAACTTCAGGTAAGAAAAGGGTGGCCGAACAGGCCTCTTAGGATTAGCAGACCCACAGTGAAGAAGGGGCCACTTACTCTGCCTTGCTTCAATTCTTTGGACAATCGTACCCCTTACTAGTCCTGATGGCCAGCTTGAGCCAGGACACTTTACAGCCCTGCTACCTTGCTCACTACAAGGCCACATGTTTATACATTTTTAGTCTTGTTTCCCTAACTTCTTCCATTGGGACAGGACATTGTACTAAATTCCAAAATAGCAGTCTCCCCAGCCACTATGGGCTCTTCTAGCTGCTGCTGCAAAAGGAATAGTACAGAAGCCCTAGTTCTCACTTATTCTGTCATTTTGGTATAGCACCTCCAGGTGTTTGGGACACTACAGTTCCCAGCTGAGGTATCTTTGCCTCCCCTATTAGGGTGCAATTAAAAGAACCTCATATCTTCCTATGAATCTGTTACAGGACAGGGAGAGGGCTACCTTAGAACCCCCAAACCTGCCTGCTCTAAATAGTTTCTGCCATCCGCCGCATCAACACAAAACATATAAGACTTTAATGAAAAGGAATATTAATACAATTAGTAAACAATACAGGAAAGGCAAAGAATATCATTTCTAAATCAAGTACCCAAAGTTACCTAACCCCTCGTGGGTAAAAGTCCACCCAAACTGGATTGGCCCAGGGCAAGGCCCAAAAGCCTGCCACAAATCTAAAGCATCTTCTAGTGGGGACCCACAGAAAAGGATCAGAAACACCCAGACAGGAAAAGAAACAAACCAAAATCAAGATAAATGCTGCCATTGTGATCCTCCCCACAGATCTCTCACCCACGTCTGTTTCAACCAGTCCAGGGCCAAAAAGCAAGTGCAATTTCTTCATGTGTCTCTCTGCTCCATGTGCTTCCTCCAGGTCTCCTTCTGGCTCCCCATCATGCTACCTTCCTTCCCCAGTCTCCTCTGCAACTTCTTCTCCTCCCTGCTCAGCTCCAACCTCTTTTGGGTGGGACAGGGAACCTGGAACCTCCCATTTTCCTGGGTACCACCCTGTTACACAATATCCCTCAAGCCAAAGTCCAACAGTGCTCCTTAAATTCCCTAGTCACCATGGTTGTGTAATACCATAGAGTCCTGGACTTGCTCATGAGTTTTGTGCCCTCCCTAATAAAACTTAACTGTTTTGGATTAACAATTCTAAGGAAGTAAGTCTTAAAAGCAAAGCCAGACAAGGGCTTAGCCACTTTATAGCCTTCAAAAAACAACTTCTGTCCTGGCTGCTCCCCTTTATCGTTCCCTTACTAATTTTTTTTCATTTTTCTCTTGCTTTGGCCCTGCATCCTCAATGCCCTCATTGAGATCATCTGGAGGCCATCAAACTCCAAAAGGTCCTTCAAATGGAAGGACCTCCACCGTCCTTCTTCCGAGCTCCCTTAGATCGTCCTGCGATGAAACACTGACTGCTCCCCCTTCCATACTCATGTTCAGCAGGAAGCAGTTATAGATCAGATCAATGCCCCTTACCCTAGCAGTAGTTAGAGGTTCCGTCCATAGAGGGGGGGAATGAGTCATAGGGCAAGTGGCTCATAGGTTCACAATAGAATAGGAAAAGCCTCGCAGGAATAAGGAGGGATCCAGAGATAAGTGCAACTGTAATGAACATATAAAGTCTTACAAATAACATAAACATATAGACGAAAAGTGAAACTAAAAAAATACTAAGGTGCCTGTGAGCACCTTGTATAAAAGTGGTTGCTCCACATCCTGAGGGTTAAAGACTGATAAAGCAGGTGTTGTCCCAATCCGAGCCTGATGAGGGTATATAAAAGGAGCAGATTTCTGAAGCAAACTCAAAGCAGTTCCAAGAGACCAGAAGTTCCAAGGACTTGCTGTAGGCTACTCATTCTGAGTGTAGCTTGCTGCTCTGTTTGGACTTCAGGCTGCTCTCCAAACCGAGCTTCCTCTCGCTCCCCAGGTTGACCCATAGCAAACCAGCTTGACATCCTGCGAGAACGTTCAGACTCTGGACCCTCGAGCCTAGAGACTTCCACCAACGGAAGACTTTCACTTAGGAGTGAGAAAGGGCAAGCTAGGGTTATTAGGCAGTTTTAGGGATAGTGCAGGAGGGGACCTCTGAAAAATTTAGGGAAGCTTCAGAGATAAGGACAAGCAAGGGAAAGTAACCCATTCCATTAGAAAAAACAAACATGCCAGGACCAAGGAGAACATTGTTAATGCTGGTCCTGGTTTCCTTCAGGTGGTAAAGGGAGGCAGATATTGGAGAAATGGAGAGTGGTTTAATTTATGGACACATTAGAAGGGCAGCTGTTTAACTTCAATGCAGGGATGCCCACCCAGAAGACTGGGCCATAGATTTAAAGATGCAACAAATGGGGAAAGAGAAAGCTGTTACATAAGGAATGTGAAGATCCCCACTCAGTAGCAAATTAAGTGAGACAGCCGAGAACTGACCAATCACAAAGAGACTGGGGCAGCTTTAGAATAATAAGGGGAAAAAGTTATATATTGCCTAAGACACGACTCCACTTTGGCTTCCTTGCCCCTCCCAGGCCTGGTTCCCTGGCCTGGGAGTCCCACTTTATTTCTGCTCTTTTCCTCCTCAATAAACTTTTTCTTTCTATAAACGAACCTGCCTCTTCTCGCTTGCTTGCCTGAGCGTCTGCGAAGTTCCTGCTGCGGCTTCGTGAGACACCAACCCTTGGGGGTCTAGTGGCTGGGACTCAGCGCTGCCCTGCAGCCTGGGATCCATTCCTGGCTGGGAGACTAGACCTGACAATTCTGGTATCAGGAGGAAGATCCAACTAAGACACATCATGTGTAGTGTCTTCAGTCAAAAGTACTTGGGGAACATTGGGTTGGCTTACCCGTTTGAGTTTGAGTGTTTGTACAACTACAATAATACTCTCTGAGAGCCAACCGCAGATTGAAGCCTATTAATCACACACACGAGAAAAACAAATACCAAAGGGCACTAATCAAACACCCCAGGACTAGGGGCAACAGGATATTCTAGAACAAGAATGAAAAAGAAAAGTATGCTAAGATAAGGGCTGGGAAACAGAGACTTAGTTCTGGGTACAGAGACATTAGGGCAGTGAGTGAGACCCTGAGAACTAACCAATCACAAAGAGACAGATGGGGCTGGTCAAAATAAGGGGATTGTAATTGTATGGGGAATATAAAAATATAAAAATAAAATTTAGGAAAAAATAAATAAATAAATAAATAAATAAATCTCTAAAAAGAAAAAAAAAAAAGAATAATTAGGGAAAAGAGATACATATTCGCTGAGGCACAACTCCACTTCAGCTCTCCCTGTTTCCACCGGCCTGGGAGTTCCACTTTATTTCTGGTCCCTTTCTCCTCAAAAAACTTTTTCTGTAAGCAAATCTGCCTCTTTTCGCTCACTTGCCTGAGCATCAATGAAGTTCCTGCTGTGGCTCTGTGAGTCACCAACCCGTGGTGGCCTAGTGGCCTAGTGGCTGGGACTCAGCGCTGCCACTGCAGCCTGGAATCCATTCCTGGCTGGGAGACTAGGCCTGAAAACCTGAAATTATGGTATCATAATGTGAACTGGAGGCAATGCGAAATGTAGCCGATCACACAAGGCCTAAGCTTGAGTTAGCTCAGGAGGACAAGTAAGTGCTGTGGGAAAATTCCAGGCCAAAACAATAGAGTCCGGGTTCCTGTCAAAAATAAGATATGGGGCCTCTCCTGTGGGCGCAGCGGTTGAGTGCTGAGCTGAGAAGCTGCCCGTAGCCTCTGCAGTGCCAGTTTGATCCCTGGCCTCTGGGCAAGGGTCCCACATGGCTCGCAGACCTCTCCTGCCGCCCGCTGCTCCCCTCAGCAGTGTACTTCAGTCCTTCTGCCTGCTCTGCTCCCCGCTCCGGCTCTGGTGAATTCTCTCACCCTCCTGCGCTTCTGACTGTACCCAGTGCTTGTATAAATAAATAAATAAGGGCCTCCCCGGTGGTGCAGCGGTTGAGTGCTGGGTTGCGAAGCTGCCTGCAGTCTCCTCAGCGCCGGTTCGATCCCCGGCCACCGGAGGAGGGTCCCACATGGCGCGCAGACCTCTCCTGCCGCCCGCTGCTCCCTCAGCAGTGTACTTTGATCCTTCTGCCTGTTTTGCTCTCCGCTCTGGCTCTGGCGAATTCTCTCACCCTCCCCGTGCTTCTGACTGTACCCAGTGCTTGTATACATAAATAAATAAATAAATCTTAAAAAATAAATAAATAAATAAATAAATAAATCTTAAAAAAAAAAAAAGAAACTTAATTTAAAAAAAAAATAAGATGTATGTACCCTTTGTACCTCAAACATGGGATGTGGTGAAAAGCTCAGCTGCTTTAACAGCACAGTTTGGCTTCTGTACCCCCGCTTGCTACGGCAGCTGCAAACTCCCAAGTACGGTTTTTGCCTTTAAAAACCTTATCACCCCCTGCTCAGGGCTGCTCCCTATGAGAGGGACGGTCGCTGGTCAGCTCATAAAGGCTTTTTCTAAATTTGATTTAGACTCAGGTCTGTGTCTAGACTGCTTTTCTAAAACACTGGCGTTATTTAAAAAAAAAAAATCACACCCCGCCAACAGATTAAAACCCTCCTATAACTTTCCATCATCTTTGTTACAAAATCCAAATCACTGGCAGAATCCAAAAATTCTCCCTAATCTCTTATTTTCTCCTTAGAATGAAAGAAAATTAGATTCTAAATTCCATGAAAGCAGGTCTCAGTTTTCCTACCTGCCTGAAGCAATATTTGGAGACTGACCATAAACAACATACAACATGCAGTGGTTTTGTTAGGGGGAAAGATGTCCTGAGCTAATTCCATGCAGGCTTTGTGGACTCCACCCCCACTCCAGACCAAAGCCATCAGGACATCAGGAAAGACCAATCCCATCACCATCAAAGGGAATGTTGTTGGGACCTGAGGGTGGAGTTAAGCTGCCAGGTTTGGTATAAAAACCAGACACGTGGGCCTTGGGGTCGCTCTCTCCTCTTGGCTTCACGGCTGGTGGCTCGCGGCCAGCTCTCAGAGTGCCATTAGGATTCCAAGGCAGCGGAAAGGGTCGGACGCATTTAAGACTTTATTTTTCTCTTTTCTTCCTGAGTTGTACATTTCCTCATTTGCCCTTGCCTTGTAAATAAACCTTTTATTAACCTTTTGTGTGTGCCTGCAAGAGAGTATTGATAAGTCCTTTTAAGTGCACGGGTGAGGACCCACAGTCAGGCACCCCGTTTTACATCGGGGCTGCCCTGTAACAGTTTTTCAAAAATCAAAATTCCACTGAGTAGATTGGGTGTGGCAAGGTCACCTTTCTTTAGGGACAACAAGGGTCTATCAGGCAGATTACCTCACTAGTGCTCACCAGGTGATCCAGACTGACGGGTTTAAGATTCCATTCCAGGGAGAGACTGAATTGATGATTAAGTTAGGTAGTAAGAGCCCATTTCATAACCTGGGGCTTGGCACAGGTGGCTTCTCTTTGGATTGTTGTCTTGTTTTAATGCCTGTCTTGGTATCATTACTAAATTAAAAAACTAAGCCACCATTCCTTGCCTGGCAGGCAGGGTTCGGAGGCTTGAATGGATAAAGGGAGTGAAGAGCATTGCCCTGGAAAACTTGGGCCATCAAGCTGATGATCCCTTAATCTGATGATAAGTTATGCAAATTCAGATCATCAGTGGGGACCCACCTGAGATTAGCCACCCTCACCAACCCATGAATGTAAATAGGGCCTGGGGACCTTCTCTGAGGGCAGCAGACCTCCCCTGCCTTGCCTGCTGCTTCCTTCAGCAATGCATTTCAATAAATCCACTATGTCTCTGGTGAATTCTTTCACCCCCACACCACCAGTCTACACCGATTCTGTTCCAGGAACAATACCTTCTTTCTCTCTTCCTGCCCTGATAACGTATTACCAACTTGACCACTAGGTATGCAGTTGCTTATCTTATGTGGTTTCCTTATCTCTCCAGTCAGTTTTCAGTTGAATCTAATTCTAGTTCAGTGGCAGTTTATAGGAAGTCATCTTTACTCTTCCTGAATGGGCAAAGCTCTCTCGCCTGTAAGTCCTTAGCTCCTTGTGCTGTCCTCTGTCCAGATCCTCAGCTCTGCCTGTCTTTATCACCACCTCCCAGCTCTTACTGTTAGGAGGAAAGGATGTTCTGAGCTAATCCCATACAGGCCTTGTGGACTCCACCCCCACTCCAGACCAAAGCCATCAAGACACTGGGAAAGACAAATCCCGTCACCACCAAAGGGAAGGTGGCTGGGACCTGAGGGTGGAGTTAAGCAGCCAGGTTGGGTATAAAAAACCAAACACGTGGGCCTTGGGGTCTCTCGCTCTGTCGCTCGCCTCCTGGCTTCACGGCTGGTGGCTTGCTGCCAGCTCTCAGAGTGCCATTTGGGATTCCTGATCGGCGGATCGTGTAGGACGCATTTAAAACTTTGTCTCCCACTTTTCTCCCTGAGCTGTACATTTCCTCATTTGTGCTTCCCTTTTAAATAAACCTTTTATTAACCTTTCGTGTGTGCCTGCAGCAGAGTATTGATGTCCTTTTAAGCGCGCGGGTGAGGACCCATAGTCAGGCACCCCGTTTTGTATCGGGGCTGACCTGTAACACTACTACCATGAAATCCTAGAGGACATTGACTAGGTTGTTACAGCAGATGCTACACTGAATACACAGGGGCCTCCCTGGTGACACAGGGGTTAAAGACAGCACTACCAAGCATCACAGTCACTGCAGCACAAGTTTGATCCCCAGCCTGCCAGGGAGGTGACCCACATGGCACAGCAGACCTTTCCTGTCTCACTCACTGCTCCCCTCAGCAGTGTATTTCCATCCGTCTGCCTGTTCTGCTCCCCACTCTGTCTCTGGTGAATCCTTTCACCCCCCCCCCCCACCCCTCTAACCCCAGTTCTTGCATGCATAAATAAATAAATCTTTTTTAAAAATTGAATACACAGAACAGTAGTTTAATGTGCTCACTTAATATATTATCTAGTTCGTTTGATACTCCGAAGCCCACTCAATTAAGGGGGTACAAAAGGTCCTATGAGAGAGTTTTGTAATTTGTGCAACGTCTTGTAACAGGGTGGTGCCCAGGAAAGGGGGAGGTTCCAGGTTTCTTGCCCCACCCAAAAGGAGGGTGGAGCTGAGCAGGGAGAGAAAAAGCTGCAGAGGAGATTGAGGAAGGAAGGAAGCTGGATGGAGAGCAGGAGGAGACCTGGAGGAGGCACATGGGGCTGTGAGACACCTGAAGAAACTGCACTTGCCTTTTGGTCGTGGACTGGTTGACACAGATGTGGGTGAGAGATCCGTGGGGAGGCGACAATGGTGGTTTTTGTCTTGATTTTGGTTTTGCTCTTTTCCTTTCAGACTTGTCTGGTTGGTTCTGATCCTTTTCTGTGGGTCCCCACTGGAAGATGCTTTTGACTTGTGGCAGGCTTTGGGGCCTTGCTCTGGGCCAATCCCATTTGGATGGACTTTTACCCATGAGGGGATGGGTAGCTTTGGGTGCTGATTTAGAAACCATATTTTTTGTCTTTTCTGTATTGTTCACTAATTGTATTAAAGTTCCTTCCCACTGAAGTCTCATTTGTTTTGTGTTGATGCAGAGGATGGCAGAACCTATTTAGAGCAGGCAGGTTTGCGGGGTCTGGGGTGCGCCTCTCCCTGCCCTGTAACAGTCTCACAGCTAGTTAGGAACAAACTTAAATTAAAATCTAAAATGGAGACCTGTATTCTTTGACTATTCTCTCTCTCCCTGCCTCCCTTTCTCTCCTCCTCTTTTCCTTCCTCCTTTCTTTCTTCCCTTTCTCTCTCACTCCCCATCCCACTTAGATTTCCTATGAGTACACACACACACACCCCCTTACTCACACTCATACACTCATATACACATGCTCCTGCATGCCACTATGAATGAATTCTCGTCAAGTTTTAATGTTTGTTTTTTTTCCTAAGTTTTAATGTTAACCAGACATTTTAACCACAGAGTACTGATATGTCTCTAAAAAAATTCTTTCAAAAAGCATTTTGTAAGACATTTGTAGATTTAAGAGATACATTTTTATTTAACCACTGAAATCTTTGTGAACATTCCGTTTGTTATTTCTATAAATGCCAGAATTTCCTTGGGAAACATCCCCCAACTAAAGAAAGCCTGATGCAGTCTTGTAAAAATCTGCGTTGCAATAGTTACTGTGTCACTGGGAATCACTGAAGAGATAGGGTTAAGAGCACAAATGAACTGCAAACCATATATGGTTTGTTCAAAACCGTTTGTTCAAACTTGTGATGTACTCATGTTCTGGCTTCCTTTTTGTCAAAGCAGAGTGAACTGTGCTTTCAAAACTGGGACAGGCAGACTCAGAACTACAGTGGCTCTGGATTCCAGCTTCCCAGCTCCTTGCCTGACTGAGCATGCACATCACAGGTGTTTGGATACTTGGGGTGATTTCTTTAGCTTCCAGTTATGCACACAAAGAAAATGCTTTGCCAGATATTGAAAATGAAGATTTTATCAAAGACTGTGTTCGAATGCATAACAAGTTCCGCTCAGAGGTGAATCCGATAGCCAGTGATATGCTCTACATGGTAAGGCAAATATCGGTATTTGTGATAAGTCAGTCGAAACAATTATAATGTAATTTGATTTTGGAAGCAAATCCTTCATAATCTTGAATGACTTTTTCATTGTGATTAATGTGTGTAATAAATTCAGTCTGATCAAAACATACCCAACTTAGCTCTGTCTACTCAACTCTTGTTAGAAGCAAGCTCAAAAGTGCATTTTCGTTTTTGGACAAGTCATTTCCTCTGATCATAGATATGTGTGTGTGTGTGTGTGAGAGAGAGAGAGATTAAAATTTGTGACTTTTTTTGTGAATTTGTTTTATCTCATAAATTTATTTTGTGAAGTTTTTATTTGTTTTATCTCTTAATTTTTTTGTGTGTGTGACCAGCAGAGTACTGACTTTCTCAGGAACACAGCCTGTCATCTAGGCTAAGGATGGGATTTTGACTCAGTTAGGCCTGAGTTTGAATCTCGGCTCTGTGGCTCTGAATTGGTTTTTACCCTTACTGATCTTCTTAGAATATAGGCATTGTGGTTATTAAATTATAAAAATATTACAAACAGCACACAGTTTTACATAGGCCTTCAGTGAAAGTAAAGGCTGTGTCCCTCACCTGATTCTACATTCAATAAAACAAAATTGTCATGTGTCTTACTTACCAGTGCCAGTCAGTACTTTTTTTTTAAGATTTATTTATTTATGCATAGAAGAACTGGGGTACAGGCCAGAGGTGTGGGGCTGAGAGGATTCACCAGAGACAGAGTGGGGAACAGAACAGGCAGATCTACTGAAATACACTGATGAGGGGAGCAGCAGGCGAGACAGAAGAGGTCTGCTGCACCATGTGGGTAGCTCCCTGGCCAGAGATCGAACTTATGCTGCAGTGGCTGCAGATAGCTTCATAGATTGCGTCTTAACACCTTGTGCCACCAGGGAGACCCCAATAGTTTCTATTCTTAACCTTCTTATTATTTAATATTTATTTTTGCAGAGTTGGGACCCAGCTTTAGCTCAAATTGCAAAAACATGGGCAAAAGAATGTTTGTTTAAACATAACCCACGTTTATCCCAGAAGCTACATACAAATTTCACTCCACTGGGTGAAAACATCTGGACTGGGTCTCTATCTGCGTTTTCTGTGTCATCAGCCATCACATCCTGGTACAGTGAAGTTGAATACTATGACTTCGAAGATAGAAAATGCACCAGAGTCTGTGGCCATTATACTCAGGTAAGTATTTGCCCTATCCCTTCTTGAAACCATCTTTTGAAGGATGAGAAGAAAACTGAAATCCAATGTTAAGAAAATATATAGTAAGCCAGTGCATATGTGAATATGAGACGTTAGGGGTTACAGGCACATTTTAAAATAAATAAATTGTTAGAGCTGGAATTAAGGCTAGAGTTGAATTAAGCCTACTTTAGTGCTTGACCAAGAACTCAGGCGTGGGGAAGGTTAGCTTTAGGGTTAAGAGTAGAATTTGGATTAAGTCTCGGCGTAGGCCTAGTGTTAGGTAAGGATAAAATTTAAGTCTAAGGCTATAATCCAAGCTTGAATTAGTTTAGGATTAATGTTAATTAGCACTAGGGTAAGGGTTAAACTTAGTATGCAAACTTGGTCAAATCAAAGTCTCTGAAACAGTGTTTCCCGTTCTGTGAAATGATGACAGGTTCTACCTGATAGTGTTGCTATGTGGGGAAGTTTACTACTGCATTGGAAGACTCCAAAATATCATGAAAAAATGATATATTTGTTTCAGATTCTATTTGTCCTTAATAAAGCTAAGGTTGCGGCTCTTTGATTAAAATAAACAAAATAAATGGAACAGACTCTCATACCAGAACAGATAGGACTAGCAGAGTTTAGCTATGTGGACATTGGTGTAAATCACACCAATCTAGACTAACTTGGAACAATTGTGAAAATAGCGCTCTTCCGGGCCTCCCTGGTGGTGCAAGGGGTTAAGCACAGCACTATGAAGCAATCCATAGCCTCCACAGCACGAGTTTTATCCCTAGCCAGGGAGCTACAAACATGGCACAGCAGACCTCTCCAGCCTCACCCAGTGTTCCCCTCAGTAGTGTATTTCAGTCAGTCTGCCTGTTCTGTTCCCCACTCTGTCGCTGGTGAATCCTCTCAAGCCCCCCCACCCCCTCCCAACCTCTGGCCTACACCCCAGTCCTTGTATGCATCATTAAATATTAAAAAAAAAAGTGCTCTTCCTATAGACTTGGTTCCATTTATAAACAATCAAAGAGCATTATGAGTGATGATTTACAAGTATGAAATTTGAGGTAGTTGTTTTGGGTCTATAAACCCTAGAAAAATAAGCCTCTCAGACAGAGGCTTATTATTATTATAATAATTGATGCTTCCATAGCTTTTTTTTCTTTTCAATGATGGGCTGAGATCCTACGCCAAGCCACAAAAGGAGGAAGAACAAAAAACGTAGTCCCAGTTCCGCTGGATAGGTCAACATGGAAACTTCTACAGGCCATCCTGTGGCTATTCTGATCTCCAAATCTATATTAGTCTCATTAGCTACCTTCAGAGCTTCAGAGCAAATGATTTTACTCAAGCTGGTTTTAGCTTCCTCACCCTAACTCAGGTTGGCACCATGATGGAAACCAGTCTCCAGGCAGCAGCTTCACAGTCTTCTAGTCTGTCTTCTGCTTCCTGTCCTGGCCACATCTTGCTTATTTGCTGTGGTTGCCTAGCAATCATTGCTGAAACAACAGATTAAGATACTGAACCTGCTTGACTGGCATTAGTGTACGAGAGTGTTAAAATGAACTATGATATTTCTAAAAATGTAGTTGGAATATTAATCTTTTTTTTTTTTTTATTTTTTATGCAAGAACCGGGGTATAGGCCAGATGTGCGGGAGGGTGAGAGGATTCACCAGAGACAGCAGGGAACAGAACAGGCAGATTGACTGAAATACACTGCTGAAGGGAGCAGTGGGCCAGACAGGAGAGGTCTGCTCGCCATGTGGGTTGCTCCGAGGCCAGCGGGGATCGAACCAGCACTGCAGAGGCTGCAGACTGCTTCACAGCGCTGCACCCAACCACCTGTGCCACTAGGGAGGCCCTGGAATATTAATCTTAGTTTTGTTTTCATCCCCACCTGAACCCTACCCCCATGTTTTTGAAATTTTTTTAGCTAGAAGGGAGAGATATGCCTGTTTCCAACTACAGTGTTTTTGTGAAAAAGGTATAGGGACTCTCTCTTGGTTCTGTTAAAAGGGAAGCCATCTGAAGCAACTTCCTGAGGGTGTAGACTGTCCTCACAGGACTTTGCCATCAAATAGAATCAGGGTGCAATTCTTAACTATAAAATGGTGGGCAATTACTATTTATTGACTTGTTATGAGGTTAAAATGATGTTTCATGTAAAGCGCTGGCATGAGGTAAATTTTCAATGAGTAGTTCCTATTATTACCTTATTAAGAAAGATGAAAAGAAAGTACACAACAGAATTCTACCTGATTAAAAAATATATTTTAAAGGAGAAGAAAATTAATTATAGGAGAATAAAATGTGAACATTTGCTGAGTGTATGCTGTGTTCCAGAAGTTGTTCTAAGTACTTTCTTATTAGCACATTTAAACATCAAAATAAACATATGGGGGTTGGTACTGACATCCTCACTTAAGAGATGAGGAAGCTAAGACCAAGGTCACATACTGAGGTGCTGAGCTATGCTAGGAATGCAGACTTTGCAGCTCCAGAGCACACAAGTTAACACAGAACCTGAATGTCCACAAAATTTTTTAAAAGACACCAACTTGGATAATTTGGAGCATCCGTGCAATAAATATTTCTGAGCAAGAAAAAGGAGTGACGACTAATGAATTAAACAACATAAATGAATCTCAAATTCTTACATTAAGTAAAAAAAGCCAGCTTCTAAAAGCTACCTTTAAACAGATTGCAATTATATGACATTCTGGAAAAAGCAAAATTACAGACTCAGAAAATAAATTAGTCATCTGCCAAGAGGGTTGGTGGGATTGATCACAAAGGGGCACAGGAAATTTTGGGGGTGATAAAAATGTTCTAGATGCTGAATATGGTGGTGGCTACACAACTATGTTCATTGTCAAAATTCATACAACTGTACACTGCAAAAAGATGGATTTTATGTTAATTATATTAATTATAACTTGACTTTTAAAAAGAGACCAACTAAAACACAAAATAAATGCTAACTAATATTTGCACACTCTTGGAACAAAGAGACTAAAAATATGTAAGTAGACTAAAAGATAAGCATAAATCATTAAGGACATGGGTGGGGGTGAGGTGGAGGATGCAAAGAGTAAGTATACTTAAGATATAACAAAACTCCCAACAGAAAAAATTGCCAAAGGATCAAAATCATAAAATAAGCGAAGGTGATCTAAAAGGAATACAGAAAACATGCCACCTATGAGCATGCCTCTGAATCACCTGTGAAAATATAGATGTTGACAATGCCAGTGACTGTCATTCAGCAGGTCTGAGATGGGCACAGAAATCTGCAGAGAGCATCCCAGTTGAAATCACCCTTTGAAATGCAGCGAACAGAAATTAAGAACATTTTGAAATAAATGCAAATAGGATTGGAAAGTAAAACTACAAGGATTAAATGTTAAATGCCCCCATAAAGCGAGGCTCTCACACCGAGACAAAGCACGTGGTTACCTGGCATTGTCTGTGCCAAGGGAAATTTTCCTCGATACACCCCACTTGAAGCAGCAAGGAGGGGGGCCATCCTTTGAGAAAAGAGAGCACTGCTCTCTTGGAAACCAGCAAGTTTCCTTCCTATAGCCTCCCCACGTTCCCAAACAGGGAGACAATGCGAAGAGCAGCAGCCTTCCTTGACTATCACCTCCCAGCAGCTTGTGTGTGTGTGTGTTTGTGTGTGTGTGAGTATATACATATATTTATGTCAGATTAATTTAACAAGTTTATGTATATAGGACAATTAACACAGGAAATGTTATTAAAGTTCAAGTTTTCCCAAACACCATAAGAAAAACAGTTATAAACCCACAAGTTTTTCTTTTGGTTTCCTACGCTGATTTCTGCAGTGTGCTTTCTTTCATACTCAACTGCTAGGGGGGCAGGGAGCCGGGTCTGACTTGTTCACCCCTCTAAGCCCACGCCTTCCACTGTCAGGAACCTCTCCGGTGTTCAACAAGTGCTATAGAGTCATCGATTGTACTAATAATAACTTACACGTATGCTCTGTTTATAAATGCGGGAGCATTTTTATAAATGCTATCTGGAGACACTGTTGGTTTACTAAACATATACTTTTTCTGCAACCACACTGGCCTGGCCTCGCCTCAGGTCTGCCCTCTGCTGGAGACTCCCGCTCAGCCCAGGGGGCAGGGGCTACTCAGCCTCAGCCTCCAGCCTCTCCCCTACCTGCTCTTGGTATTTCCTCGGCGCCCTCTGCTCTCCCTTCTCTTGGCCAAAACTCCTGGCTAGGGTTCCATGCTCTACAGTTTGTGAAGGAGCCCACGGGCTCCACCGTATTTACCTTTGACTCTCCCATAGTTGGCACAATTGATGGCACAAAATTGCTTAAGAATTAATAATAAATAAATTGCATAAAAATAATACTTTTAAAGTGCCATTTCATTGCAAAAAGGCATGTAATTTCACTGCTGCCTTATCACCAGACACTAGCATTTTAAACAGTATTTTTTTTAATTAATTAATTTATTTATACAAGCACTGGGTACAGTCAGAAGCGCGGGAGGGTGAGAGAATTCACCAGAGCCAGAGCCGGGAGCAGAGCAGGCAGAAGGACCAAAGTACACTGCTGAGGGGTGCAGCGGGCGGCAGGAGAGCTCTGCGCGCCATGTGGGACCCTCGACCGGCGGCCGGGGATCGAACCAGCGCTGCCAGAGGCTGCGGGCAGCTTTGCAACCCAGCGCTCAACCGCTGCGCCACTGGGGAGGCCCCAGACACTAGCATTTTAAAGATTTATTCTTTAGGCTTCTGTGACACTGACCACTCTTGGCTGAGGCCAACGGGATAATTGGTAGAATTTTAGTGCAGAATGAAAATGTTTAAAAGTCAAGGCGAAAGTGCCAGTAAAGGTGTTAAATGCGTGACAGCACTGGATTCAGCTACTTGTGGAGCACCTCTGCCCGGCTCCCTCTCTGAAGCGTCTCTGTTCATAGCTTTCCTCCCATGTCACTGACCATTCCTTTCAATCTGCTTTGCTGGTGGAGTGCCAAGGAAGAAACCCCTCCCTCTGGTTCTTCTTGGATTGGACAAATAGTGAAAACCACATCAGAGAGGTTAGCAAAGGAAAAAGTAAATTTCACAATGAGAAGGAGGGGGGAGGAGGGTGGGCTGAGAAATTATGCAAGTCCTGATTTCAGCCAGAGAAAAGGATATAAATTCTGAGTTAAGGGCAGGGGTGACAAGGAGAGAGGAGGGGAACTTCATCTAACAAAACCTTGCCGCCTTGACATTACCCTGCCTGAAGGCAGGTTTCTTTGATACAAAGCTTGTTTTTGGAGCTTTTGCTGAATCTCAGCATAGGGTAAATTAGTCAGGCTTTTGTACCTCTAGCCTCTGTGGCTATCACCTGCAGCCTTGATCATGCTAATGCAGAAGGCGCTTGGGGCATGGGCGGGGCACGCATGCCTGATGGTGGCCACCTGGAGTGTGCTGTGGGCATGCGTGAGTGGCCACAGCTGGGCCTGGAGGCTGCAGCTAGAAGGGTGGTGTCACTCAGACAAAATGGCTACGGCAGAAGGGCTACTTGAGGACGCCAGGGAGAGCCCAGAGAGAAAAGCATAAAGATTTGTCAGGAGCCAGGCCCCTCTGCCTGCCTGCACTACAGCTGGCACAGTCAGCAGGTTGATTCCACACAGATGAGTATGGAGCTCTCTGAAGACCTCCGGGCAGGGGATGGGGGGACCTGAGGTGTGGCGGCCAGCCTCCTCTCTGTGGGCGCCTCCACAGTCTCCGGTGCAGGTAGAGAGGACTCTGCACACAGTGGGGAAGACAGTGGATAGACACCGTGCCTGCTGGGAGGCCGGGCTCGGGGATAAGAGTTCCCTCACAGCTCTGCAAATGGAGTTGAGGACAACACTGGAGGCGTCATGGCGTCACAGGTGGTGGCCAAAGTCAAGGAGCTGCAGGAAGAGCTAAAGACGCTACAGGCGCACAGGAGGTGGACAAGGCCCGGGAACTTTGGGGCAAGGTATCCAGAAGAGGAAAAGACACCCCCGAGAACCAGCCCATGACCCCTGAGGCAGCAGATTTACCGGGGAAGAGGACCAGGGTTCAGCATTCAGAGCTCCCCCAGTGGTGACATGAAATTAAAAACTGATGGACTTGGACTAACGGTTCTGCCAGAAGGTGGGAGAACTTTGGCAGGTTGATGTTATGTCTCTGGGATCTGGGGGTGGAAGGGACCGTTTGTACATCCCAGGAGATGAAAACCAAGGGGTGGCCTGTGGGCCTCAATGGCCTGGCACTCCCAGGGCCACAGCCTGGAGTGGCAAGGGCCCCTGTGGGCAGGTTAGGGAGGGGTCGGGGGCAGACGTGTGAGCAGCCCAAGGCTGGCTGAGGAAGTCCTCGCCAAGTACTCTGAAGCCATGCAAGAGAGGTACCAAAAAAGCCAACTTAGTGCAGGAGTCTGCTTGTCTCATTGGTGGCTATGAAGGCCAAGTGTTGCAGTGACAGTGAGAGTATCCCTGGGGTATCCTGGGGTAATTGAGTGATTACCCCCTTAACAGTATAGAATGTTGCCAATCTTAGAGTGTGAGTGCTTTCTAGGGGTGGATACGGTGTATGGCTTGTGGCTGAGACCAAAGCTGGAGAAGGCCAGGAAGCCTGAGGCTCCAGGCTTGTGAAGGCAGGTTCCATGAGTGACTAGTGGTTCCCTCTTGTATGAGTATTGCTTTTGGCAGCAGGCTTGAAGGATCATCTGCTGGTGCTAATAATTTTGGGTTTTTGCCCCTGGGTTTGTGCCCTAACACCTTAGTGCCTCGACTTGGTTGTATTCTGTTGTATTTGGTTGCATCGTTTACTTTTGTGGGTCATGGCTGCTGGTTCACATTCACCGAAGGAAACTTGTGGGTATATTGTACAGTGAAAAACCCTCAGGTGGTAGGATTGTAGGGTAAGTGAATTGGTCAGGCTTTTACGACACTGGCCTCTGTGGCTACCACCTGTGGCCTTGAATACAGGAGGTGCTTGGATGTGTGGGCGTGAGGCATGTGTGCCTGATGGACACCTGGAGTGTGATGTGGGCATGCATGAGTGTGCACCCCTGGGTCTGAGGCTATAACCACTAAGTCAGTGGGAGACAGCTGTGGTGGAGAAAGTCTACGAGAGGACGGGTGACTACAGAGAGGCGGGAGCAAGAGATGACACCAAAGAGCCCGAAGAGAAAAGAGCACAAGGATTTACGGGGGTCTGGGAGGCCTGCCGCCCTTGTGCCACCTTCCCCCATTGTCCCCGCCCCCTGCCTGCCCAGCGCCTGGTTGCCCACTACACTCAGTAATTGCATTCTTTAAGAAATAAGTTTCCCCAGAGGAGGAAACTTGGGATTCAATTCACCTTGGGTCCCCATACCAAGGTGACACATTGGAAAAAGCCTTCTCTAGGCAACTTGGGGAAAACCTTTCTGACCCTTTTCGGGAAACTGGCTGAACATCCTTTCTTCTTCATCCCATGATCTTATTAACTTTATTTTCTTTGACTAAGTGATCTAATCTAGCCCTGTGATGCCATATTTTTCTCTCTAGCCTTCACCTGTCTTCTGACCTGCAGAGGTTATTGCAGCAGCAAAGCCCATCTTCAGGTGGATGTTTATTAGACAGCTCAACAGCAACCTCAGCAGAGCAGAATCCCTCATCATGCTCCCACCTGACCCTCCTACCCTAATCTATCCCCTTAATGTAAATGTTGCTCAAGCCCAAAATACTAACTTGACTTTTTCCCCTCTTACCCCATGCTCAAAAGCAAAGCAAATCCTTCCAGCATTATGTCCAAGCAGAACCATGAACCTGATCTGTTCTCAGGGTCTGTACTACCATCAGGAAAGTGTGTTCTTCTCTCTTTATGTACCATTGAAATCACCTCCCAAATTCCCTCTCTTCTCTTGCTCTCTGCAGATCATTCACTTCCAAACAACCCAAGTGATTTAAGATGAAAATGACCCATATCATTCACTGATCTCGCTGCTTCTCCACAATCCCTTCCTTGTTGCCTCCATCTCTCCCCCACTCATTGGATCCCAGCTCTAATTGCCTATCTGCTGCTCTATAATGTGTAGGGTAAATGAACCAATTAGGCTTTATACGCCACTAGTTTCTGGGGCTATCACCTGTGGCCTTGGTGGTGTTGATGCAGAAGAGTGGGCATGGGCATGCGTGCCTGACTGGGGACACCTGGAGTATGGGTGTGCATGCATGTGCAAGTGTGCACACCTGAGCCTAGGGGCTATGCTAAAAGCTGTGGCAGCGACAGCTATGAGAGGATTAGTCTCTTCTGTGACTACAGAAGAGGCAAGATCACAAGAGAACACCAGAGAGAGCCCAGAGAAAATGTAAAGTTTTGTGGGGTCTGGGATGCGCCGTTGCCTGCCTACCACCCAGCCCAAACCCCTTGCGGACCTATGCCTGCCTCCTTCCATGACAGCCTCCCTGCCTGGTGAGCCTGTGTACCTGATTCCCTAAGAAAATTATGGTAGTCTCTTTCCCTCTTCCTTGCCCTAATAATTAGTCTTGTTTCCAAGTTAATCCTAAGTGCTCTATGATGATGTCTATGAAGGCCTACTCATATTCAAATGTTCGTTTTATTGTCTCCCCTTGTTAAAAATCTTTATTTTCTACTTTCTTTCAGGTTGTTTGGGCAAATAGTTACAAAGTTGGCTGTGCAGTACAGTTTTGTCCTAGAGTTTCTGGCTTTCAGTATCCCAATGCAGCCCATTTTATATGCAACTACGGACCAGCGTAAGTACCCAAATCAATCTTTTTTTTAAAAAGATTTATTTTTATTTATGCAAGAGCTGGTGTACAGGCCAGATGTGCGGGAGGGTGAGAAGAGTCACCAGAGACAGTGCGGGGAACAGAACAGGCAGACGGATGAAATACACTGCTAAGGGGAGCAGCGAGCCAGATAGGAGAGGTCTGCTCACCATGTGGGTTGCTCCAAAGCCAGCGGGGATCCAACAGGTGCTGCAGAGGCTGCAGACAGCTTCGCAGTGCTGTGCTCAACTGCCTGCGCCACCAGGGAGGCCCGCCCAAATCAGTCTTTCTAAATATTAAATAATTATTTTGGAAGTGTTTATTTTCATTATAGAAAATCTTTAAAACAAAGTATAAGAATTAATATTACCCTTAGTTGCTCTGCTCAAGATTTACTCCATTACCATCCTGGTAAATTTTTCTTTGGGTGAGTTTTTGTGTCTATATATATGTGCAAGCTTCATAGACACTACATAAATACACACACAAAAATACATATTAAGAATAGCAAGACTAACATGTCTTCAGGGACAGAGATTATTTAAATATGGTAATAATACCACAACATTGTACCATTGCCTGCCAATGGTGATTATTTTTGTTATGGGGTGTGTAGGGGCAGGATGGGCACAGAGCAGGTTTTCTGGGAGAGTCTTGGAGCCTTCAGTGACTGTCTTAGGCTTTTATTGAGCTGTTACATGTAGAGCAGTGACCAGGTACATGTGGGGGGGGGGTGTGAAAGGCCAGCAGGCAAGTTTTCACTCTGGGTTCCTCTGGCCTCTTTCTCCCCTTCTCTCTCCTACCTCTGCTGCTCTTGATGACTACCTCAATACTCCTCCCACAGAAGTAAACAATACAACAGTGTAACAACTGCAGCCCCATCAGGCAGGGCACTCATAATGGTGGGAGGGCAGGAAAGCCTGAAAACCATTTACCCTACAGGGTATTAATGTGAATTCTTCTGGTGTAGACTCACTTTCCTTGCCTTCAGTTATAAACAATATTAAATTGTAAAAACTTATAACCAAAGTTACATTGTTTCTATAAAGAATGCGCAACCTCAGACATTTAATGTCAGTGTTTACTGAGCTTTGCAGAACAACTCAGACACAGTTCCTGCTCTGGGGAGGGGAGCGGAATAGGCAAGTCCTTATTTGACATAAAATGATCAGGGAAGGGCTTCCTGTGATGTATTTAAACTTAGGAAATAAGAATGAAAAGGAACCAGACAGGTAAAGAATTTCAGGAACTGATCTCTAATGGGGAAAAGAGCAACAAAGCTCTTATGCAAGGATTCGGGGTTGGAGAGAAGATGGGGTGCTGGGGTCAAGGAATGAGACGGGGGTTGTGGAGGAGCTTGGATGTTGCAGGCCTTGTCGGTGGCAAGTTTAACTTTATTCGCATCACAGGAGAGACCATCCAAGTATTAAGCAAAGAAGTGGCAAAACTTGCTCGAAATTTGGGGGTCGTTCTGTGTGAGGAATGGAGAATGGGTTAGAGGGTCTAGGGGGAGGATACACAGACACTTCTAAGATTCTCTTTTCTTGCATACACAAAACATTTTCAGCCCTCTTCTGTGAATCATATGGCCTGCTTATTTTTCTAATTACATCTTTTCAGTTCACTAAGTACAATATCTTCCCCAATATTTCTGAGATTTCATCACAATGCAGTGTGGAGTGGTTAATTCCCCAGTCACCTGTAACTCAAGCTCTGGAGTCATGCACTTTTTTTCCAAAGATTTATTTATTTATTTGTTTATTTATTTATTTATACATACAAGAGCCGGGGTACAGGCCAGATGCGCAGGAGGGTGAGAGGACTCACCAGAGACAGAGCAGGGAGCAGAACAGGCAGACGGACTGAAAGCATTGCTGAGGGAAGCAGCAGGCGCGACAGGAGAGGTCTGCCACGCCACGTGGGACCCTTGCCCACTGGCCAGGATCAAACTGGTGCTGCAAAGGCTGCGGACAGCTTTGCGGCGCGGCGCTCAACCGCCTTCGCCACCAGGGGAGGCCCTGGAGTCATGGACTCTTGAGGACATTTTTGTCACCTTCTCTCGGCTCCTTCCAATCTCTCTGATCTGCATTCTGTGAAACTCCTTATCTGAGATAGTGGCGCTCTTCTTCTTCATTCCCTTGGGACCCACTGAGCAAAGCTACAATGTATCATAAACCTTCCCTCAACAGTAAATTAGTAGAAGAGAGGAAATGACAACCTTGACTATGTCCTAGTGCAGTACCTAAGTACTTAGGCCACCACTGCCTTCGGGACCCCTGTCCTCTCCTTGAAAGGATCTGTTTTCATTTCCAGAATCTTAGGCCCCAATCCTTTATCTCTCAGATAACCAGGGTGTAGTGGCAGGATGGCCACAGAGCAGGTTTTCCATGATTCAAGCAGACCAGGTAAAGGAGAATCCTGGAGACTTCGGTAGCTTTCTCAGGCTTTTATTGAGCTTTTACATATAGTGCAACAATGGGGTACATGGCAGGGGTACATGGCAGGCAGGGGTGCCGGGGGTGCCAGGAGGCTGGCAGGCCTCAAAGCCCAGGGCAAATCTTCACCCTTGGCTTCTTTCTCCCCTTTCTCCTGCCTCTTCTGCTTCTGCTTCTCTTGGTGACTATCTCCATACTCCTCCCATGGCCCACAGAAGTAAACAACACAGCTTACAACAATGTAACAACTGCAGGGGCCCCATCAGGCAGGGCAATCCTAATGGTGGGAGGGCAGAAAAGCCTGAAAACCATTTACCCTACAGAGGGGAAAACACTAAAACTTTCTGCTTTATTGCACAGAATGTTTTGGGACCCCTTGTTTTACTCCCATCTAGACAAACAAAGACCCTTCCATTTATATGGTTCTCCCAAGATTTGTCATTTCTCAAGAACTCACAAGCTGTAGCACTTACACAACTAAATGAGTATTAAGCTTTTTTATTATGAATTATATGGCAATGATTAACTTTCATCTATTAATGAATAACAGACATCTATCATAATTGCTATGAGAATCTCTGCTACATTCCTTTGAATTTTCCATGGTATATTTTCCCTGTTACACAGTAAAAATACAAAGGTACTGTTAATTTCTGGAGCAATCTAAACTAACTTGAGGTGAAATGACATTAGAACATATGTTTTGGGTTGGAAATGAGATGTTTTTGCAATAAAATTACAATCCAAAGTAATGTCTCTTAAAAGTTCTTAACTTTGGAGCTAGAGGGGAACACATGAACATGAATAAAGTTACATCTTTTTTTTAAAAAAAGATTTATTTAAGCATGCAAGAACTGAGGTACAGGCCAGAGGTGTATGTGGGAGGTGTGTGAGAGGATTCACCAGAGACAGAGCGGGGAACAGAACAGGCAGACTGACTGAAATACACTGCTGAGGGGAGCAGCAGGCGAGTCAGGAGAGGTCTGCTGTGCCATGTGGGTTGCTCCCTGGCCAACTGGGGATGGAATTCGTGCTGCAGTGGCTGTGGACAGCTTCACAGTTTGCGTCTTAACCCCTTGTGCTACCAGAGAGGTCCTAAAGTTACATCTTGATGTTTACTAATCCATACTGAATATATTTCATTACAAATGAAGAAAACACTCCACATTCATGATTGCAATACCTGTGACTTTGCATTTGCACTACCTGGATCTCTGTAAGTGTCAGATATTTTCTTCTTCTTTTTTTTAAAGATTTATTTATACATATAAAGAACTGGGGTGTAAGCCAGAGGTGTGAGGGGGTGGTAGGATTCACCAACGAGAATGGAGAGCAGAACAGGCAGATCTACTGAAATACACTGCTGAGGAGAGCAGGGGACAAGAAAGGAGAGATCTGCTGCACCATGTGGGTAGCTTCCTGCCTGGCTGAGGATTGAACTCATGCTGTAGTGGCTGGGGATAGCTTGATAGTGCCATCCTTAACTCCTGCACTACCAGGGAGGCCCAAATGTCAGATATTTTCATTTTATGTTCTAGTTGCTGCAGATCTCCAAGTTTTTGTTCACTGTTTTGAAATTAGACTTCTATCACATTTTAATGATCAAAGTAAGCAGTTTCCTTTATAACCCTATATATTTAACTCTGCATTTTTAAAAACTATTCATATATATTTTACATCACTGTTCATTTTTAAACAATGTTTGCCTCCCCGCTCAGGTGTAGTCCCCATAGAATTCCCTCCACCAAAATCCCCGTGCACCATCACCACCATCCCCTATGCTACTCTGTCCCTCCCTCTGATCACTCTCCCTCCCCTGCAGGATACCTCTGGTTTATAATTGTCTCTTTTGTTCTGTATTATTTTTTCCCCTAATGTCTTACTTAGTCCCCCTATATTCCTCCTGTAAGTGAAACCATCCAATATTTTTCTTTTTCCTTTTGACGTATTTCACTGAGCATAATTCCTTCTAGTGTCATCCATGTTGCTGTGAATGGCATTAATTTATCTTTTGATTGCTGAATAGTATTCCATTGTGTATATATACCCCATCTTCTTGATCCAGTGATCGATTTTTGGGCATTTGGGCTGTTTCCAGGTTTTGCCTATTGTAAATAGTGCTGCAATAAACATAAGGGTACAGGTGTGCTTTTGAATCAATGTTGTTTGTGTCCTTTGGGTAGATCCCTAACAGTGGAATTGTCAGGTGGTATGGTAGCTCCATTTTTAGTAGACTGAGGAACCTCCACACAGCTTTCCATAGTGGTTGGACCAGTTTGCACTCCCACCAGCAATGTAGGAGAGTTCCTTTTTCTCCACACCCTTGCCAATATTTGTTGTTGCTAGTTTTTTTGATATGTGCCATTCTCACTGGGGTAAGGTGGCAATGAGTCTTTAAAGATGTTACTGAGATGTATGTATGTAGGGTTTTACCTATATTTTCTTCTTTGTATTTTATGGTTTCAGGTCTTATGTCCAGATCTTTTATCCATTTTGAGTTGATTTTTGTGCACGGTGAGAGGTAGGGGTCTAGTTTCATTCTTTTGATGTGTTAGTCCAGTTTTCCCAGGACCATTTATTGAATAAACTGTACTTGTTCCATTGCATATTCTTTGCTCCTTTGTCCAAGATTAGTTGTCCATATATGTGTGGCTTTATTTCTTGGCTTTCTATTTGGTTCCACTGGTCTTTGTGTCTATTTTTTTCCAGTATCACACTGCTTTAATTATTCTGGCTTTGTAGTATAGCTTGAATTTTGGAAGTGTGATACCTCCATTCTCCTTTGTTTTTGTCAGCAGGACTTTGGCTATTTGTGTTTTTTTGTGGTTCCATATGAATTTCATCAGTATTTTATTTCTTTGAAGAATGTTACTTAGATTTTTATAAGAATAGCATTGACTCTGTAAATTGTTTTTGGTAGGATGGCCATTTTAATAATGTTAATTCCTCCAATCCATGAGCAGCGGAATGTCTTTCCATTTCTTTGTGCCTTCTTCTATTACTTTTAACAGAATTTTATAATTTTCTTTGTATAGGCCCCTCACCTTTTTTGTTAGGGTTATTCCAAAGTATTTGATTTTTTTTTGTTTCAATTATAAAAGGGATGTTTTTCTTGATTTCTTCTTCACATTGATTGTGTATAGGAAGGCTACTGATTTTTGTGTGTTGAGTTTGTATGCTGCTACTTTACTAAACTGGTTGATTATTTTGATTAGGTTTTCTGTGAAGTTTTTAAGGGTTCTTTATGTATATTATCATATCTGCAAATAGTGATAGTTTTACTTCTTTCCCTTCTTCTCCTTGTATGTCTTTTTCTTGTCTTACTGCTCTGGCTAGGGCCTCCAGTATTGTATTGAAGAACAGTGGCAAGAGGACATCCTTGTCTTGTTCCTGATCTTAAAGAAAAGGGCTTCAGCTTTTCACTAATGAGAATAATATTGGCTGTGTGTTTGTTGTATATGGCTTTTATCATGTTAAGATATATTCCTTCTATCCTGAGAGTTTCAAGGGCCTTCATCATAAATGGATATTGGGCTTTGTTGAATGCTTTCTCAGGATCTATTGATATGATCATATGGTTTTTATTTTTCTTTTTATTGATGTGTTGTCTTACTTTAATTGATTTTCATATGTTGAACTAATCTTTTCCCCCTGGGATAATTCCCACTTGATTGTGGTGTATCATCCCTTTGATACATTGTTAGATTCTGTTGGCAAGGATTTTGTTGAAGATTTTTGCATTAGTGTTCAGTGGGGCGATTGGCCTATAATTTTCTCTTTTATGTGTTGTCTTTGTTTGGTTTTGGTATTAGTGTAATGCTGGCTTCATAGAACGTATTTGGTAGTAGTCCTTCTTTTTCAATTTTTTGAGAGTTTGTGTAGGATAGGCACTAATTCATTTCTGAACATGTGGTAGAATTCATTTGTGAAGCCATCTGGTCTTGGGCTTTTGTTTTTAGGGAGGGTTTTGATTACTGCTTCATTTTCATTGCTTGTAATTGGTCTGTTTAGGTGTTCTGTTTCTTCTTTATCTAGCTTTAGATTATTATATCATTCTAGCAATTTGTCCATCTCTTCTAGGTTGTTGAATGTTTGCATAAAAGTGTTCATAGTAATCTGATTATTCTTTTGATTTCAACAGAGCCTGTTATGATTTCTCCTCTTTTGTTTATGATCCTATTTATGTTTTCTCCTATTTTTCTTTGTGAGCCTGGCTAGAGGTTTGCCTATTTTTTTTATTTTTTCAAAGAACCAACTTTTAGTTTCATTTTTCTCTTAGATTGTTTTTTTAAATTTCTATTTTGCTTATTTGCTTATTTGCAATCACGGAAGATAGTTGGAATGATTTTGATCTAATGTATCTGTTGATGTTTGTCTTGTGGCCCAGTATAGGATCAATTCTGGAGAATGATCTGTGTGCTCTTGAGAAAAATGTGATTTTATTCCTTGCTTTATTCTGTTCTTATTCATTCCTCTGTCAGTTTTGGCTTTAGGACTTGTAGAATTTTTTGGAGTGGAGGTTTAGTTGTAATGAATTTCTGGAGTTTCTGTTCGTCTGAGAAGGTCCTTATTTTTTCTTCATAGAGGAAGGAGAGCTTCGCAGGATAAAGTATTGTTGGTTGGCATTGCTGTCTTAAAGTTTGTTGAATATGTTACTCCATTCTCTTCTTGCCATAGTGTTTCTTCAGAGAGATCTGATGTCAGCCTGATTGGTTTTCCTTTATAGGTTATCTGTTTCTTCCCCCTTGTCAGTTTCATTATCTTTTTCCTTGTCTTGTACTCTTGTCCTGTACTCTTGCAAGCTTCACTATTATGTGTCTTGCTGTAGTTTTATTTTCATTGGTGTTGTTCTTGCTTCTTGTGTCTATATTCATCTCCTTTTTCATGTTTGGGAAGTTCTCTCCAATTATCTCCTTGAATAATTTCTTGGTTCCTTTGTCTCTCTCCTCCTCTTCTTCATTTGTACTTCTCTCTCCTTTTCTCTTTTGGTTCTTTTTCTGTATCTCCAAGAGTACTGATCCATTCTTCCATTTCATCGATTCTGTTTTCATTGCTTTTCCCAGAGCTCTTTAGCAGCTCCATTGATCTTTTGATGATCTGCGTTTCTTTCATTTCTTTCTTTAGGGACTCAATTTCATTCTTCAGTTCATTAATTATTTTACTCATTTCATTCTCTTTTCATCTTTTTTATGCTTTTTAATCATGACGATTTTAAATTCTCTATCTGGCAGAGAAGTTCTTCCATGTCATTGTTGTTGAGTTCTGGTGGCTGAATTTCTTTTTGTGGTGTGTCCTTCCCCTGAGGGCTTCCTTGGTTATTTATAATTTTTCCTTCTCCCTGCTGTTCGCTTTCTAATTAGTTCTATGTGTTGGGATGTTGTGCCACTGGTATTGGCAGGCATCTCTTTGGGGTGCTCCTTCTGGGGTGTTGGAAACTGTTTACCATACCGAGTCCAGTACTTTTAGGCCAAAACTCCACCATGGTAGTGATACTGGGGCTATGTTGCTGGGCGCTGTCCTTTAGGGTTCCCTCCCTCTGTATTTACTCAGTTCCAGAAGGGAGTCTTGGAGTCCCTGCCTTCCAACTATCAGGTAGTTGGTGATTTTGTTCTGATCACTAGGTGGTACCAGAGACCTGTATTTTCAGACCTGCACTTTTTCCCAGTAGTTCTCTGGTAAATGGAGGGAAAGAGGGGAGCACCTCAACACAGGGGCTATTGCTCACGCTGGGTTCTGTGTTTGCCCTGTGCTTACCCAGTGCTATGCTGCAGCTGTGCGGACCCCACGCCCTGAATTCTGTGCCCTAGCTCAGTTCCCAAATGTTGGCTGTCACCCTGTGTGGTGTCCGCTGTTATGGCATGTCCCACAGCCTGGATCCTGTGCCCAGCCCTCAGTTCCAAAATGTGCGCTGACGTGTGGAGCCTTCAGTAGTCTTGCTCTGTGCCTCATTTCCCTTCTCACCCCTGTTTGCATGACCCACCCCTTCAGAGCCCGAGGGTCATTTTGGAGTCCCTGATGTCCAACTATCAGGTAGTTGGTGATTTTGTTCTGATCACTAGGTGGCACCAGAGACCTTTCCTAGTATCCTTTCAGAACTATGCTTTTTCCTGTAGGTCTCTACAGGAACAGAGGGGAGGAGAGGCAGTGCAGTGCCTCAACAGTGCTGGGTGCTGTGTCTGCCCCAGCCCTGCTATTGTAGGGATCCCATGCCCCAAATTTTGTGCCCCAGTTCTCAGTTCCAAAGCACTCAGATCCAGAATGTGGGTGATAGCCCAGTTCTGTGACCGCAAATATGGCTCCTTCTGTGTCCTGATCCCATGCCTGGGTGCCAGGTTTTGGATTACGCAGGTCATTCATTTCAGTGGTGGCTCCCACGCATCTCCCCACAGTCCTAGGCTGTGGGCACAGCAACCTGAGCAGCCATGATCCATGCATTCTTTTCGTGCCTGCACTTATCCATGCAAGCTTACCAGCTAGCCTTTGGTTATTTGCAGATCTCTCCCTTATTCTGCCTAGGTGTGGCCCACGGAATCCCTAACTTCCTATGATGGTGCCAGGTTTGTGATTACCTTGTGCTGGTAGCTTACCTCAGTGGCAGTTCCCCCACAGTTCCAGGTCACGGGGTGTGGTGCCTGCAGTAGTTCCTTCCCGCACACTATCCTGCTTGGTCTCTAGTTTTTTTTTTTTTTCTCCTTCCTGTTCATGTAAGTGTGCGGGCTTTGTGGGTGGGGGAGTGTGGCAGGGTTCTGATGCTTTCCTCTCTTCTTGTCCTTTGTTGTTGCAACTTTCCTCTTTGAGTAGATTGCCAGGGTCACCAGTTTGTCTTACATGTCCCAGTTCTCACAGAGGCCTGCCACTTTTTCTCCCTATCAGTTGTTTTTAATGGGAGAACTTACTCGTAGTGTTTCTTCACTGCCATGTTGATCAGCTGACTATATGCATTTTAAAAAGATCTAAATTGAGAACAAGTCCATAGGTTCGACCAGGCAACCAAAGATTACTGTGACACAGAAAAGTCAAGAACTCTTTTCCTAAAACAAAGTTCCAAATATGATTCCAAATATACAGTGGTAGGATAATTGAAATCCGTATATAGTCTCTCATCATTACTACTTTGAAGATATTCACAAGAATGTAAAATGGATATTCTTTCCTTTCTAATCTGTAATCTTGGTTAATTACTTATACTCTGTGTGTGGCTCAGTCTCTAGCTATAGAATGGGGATATATAGAGCCTTCCTGGTGGCGCAAGGGGTTAAGGCGCAACCTATGAAGCAATCCGTGACCACAGCATGAGTTCAATCCCTGGCCGGCCAGGGAGCAACCCACATGGCGCAGCAGACCTCTCCTGACTCGCCTGCTGGTCCCCTCAGTAGTGTACTTTGGTCAATCTGCCTATCTGTTCCCAAGTCTGTCTCTGGTGAAACCTCTTACCCCCCACACCTCTGGCCTGTACCCCACTCTTATATGCATAAATAAATCTTTAACAATAAAAAAAAGAATGGGGATAAATAACAGGATCTTCCTTACAGGGCTATTGTGAAGATTATTTCATTCAAGGATACTTAGTATACATGGTAGCATAAGAATTTTGTAATTCGCTCATATCACATCTTTTATGTGCACTTTTATGTGCACAAGTTGCACTTTAGAAAGTCCTCCATATCTCTTTTCCTTTTGGAAGGTACTAAACCCAACCAAATGGCTTCTAGACAATGCAAACTATGGGGGCTTGCTACATGGAGGAGAGGAGAGTAAATGTAGGTCTTCATAGTTTTTCAGAGATAGCATTTTAGATGGTGGCAACCATCTGGGCCAGACAGCAAGCAGAGGGAGCATTACCCTGGATACAGCCAAATCAAGGTTTCATTCTGACTCTGCTGGGTACACTGTCATTTCTGGCAAGTTACTTAATTTCTTAAGGGTCTTAGTTTCCCTATCTGTTAAAAAAAAAAAAATTCCCTCCAGGGTTGTAATTAAATGACATGAAATAAGACAGACTTGTAACAGAGACACACAGAATGAATTCTGCAAATATCAGCAGGCTTCTATTTCTGCTTCCTTCTCTCTACTTCTCTTAGCAACCCTCTGAATCTATTTGTCTTGCTTTTCTTCTGGATTCAGGCAAGGACTTGCAGTAAACTGCAATTGCCAAAAAAACAAACAAACAAACAAAAAAACCCCCCACAAACTTCTAATTAATAGCATTCTTCTTTTACAGGGGAAATTACCCAACTCGGCCTTATAAAAAAGGAGCCCCTTGCAGTGCCTGCAGAAAAAATGACACGTGTTTGGACAATCTCTGTAGTAAGTAAAAGGAATAACTAACACAATGTGATCAAAAACTATTGTTAACTTTGTACAGAATCAAGAAAGCAAACATTAATTTTACCCCATCAACTATTTTCACATAACTTGGAATTAAGCAGTTACCTAGCTAATGGCTTATGTCCTAGGAATGAAAATATATTTAAGATAAATTTAGCAAATGCCCTTTCTAAACTGGTTCTAATCAATACCAAAAAAAAAAAAAAAAAAATTACTATGGTGTTGAAAACTGTAGACCCAAGATTTGCTGATTTCAACAAGATCAAAATTTGAGTAACAAGGTTATCCAAAATAAAATTTGGGATACTGCCTGCTCAAGGCACTCAAGGTTTGCATCTTTAATGAAATAAAAAATACAGGGCAGCACTGTACTCACTAGCAGGCAGCATTTAATGAGGAAAAGTGCAGGACAATAAAGATAACTTACAAGGATGTTTTTCTCAACTTCCTAGCAAAATTCTGCTTTGTAATTTTGAATATGAATACTTAATTAGCCAAGAGTTTATGGGCCTGTCTCATACATTACTCTCTATTCCCATTTCTTAATGCATATTTCCCCCATGGTGTGAAGGAAAACCTCAATTAAATTGTGCAATTTCCTATAGTGCTTCTGTGTCTGAAATTCCTCAGAACTCCGTGACTGGGATGTGGTGATTAGTGTATAGGGAAGATAAAAGCAGGCTGAGCTTACCTGCATAAATTTTGACAAAATTTTCTAAGGTCCCATTCAGGTCTAAAATGAGAAGATTTAACTGTTTGTTCCCTCTCTCCTGATTTATAAGCACTGAATTCTCATCTTTACTCTAGATAAAGCCACTTCTGGGATCAGTTTTCTGAACCAGCCATCTTTCTCCTAGTTCAGCCATTCTTTATCTCAGTCACATTAGCTTTGTTAAGAGAACTTGGCAACCTGTATCCACAAGGCAACAAATCTCTTCCCAGGGTGTCCAGCATAGGAACTAAATTCTTCCTTTCATGTTGCTACACTATAAAGCATTCTTTTTCGATTTAGAATATACCTGAGTTCATAGTCTAGTTCCACTACTGTGACCTTGGGCAAGTTTCCGAACCTATTTCCTCAACAATGAAATGTAGAAAGTACCTCTTAACAGATTTTTAAAGTAATTTAATGGTGAAAAATTGTATTTAGAACAAGGGGCTGCCATACAGTAGCACTCAACAAATATGATCTCCAAATTTCTCCTGTCTTTAACCCCAAATCTTGAGCTTACTCTTTTCTTTACGCATGCTCATAAATGATGTGCTCTATGCCCCGATGCTTTATCCTCATGATGCTTACTTAAAATCAAAGACAAAAATTGTGACAATTTATTATTGCCACTGTCTTCCCCCAAGAGACTTTAAATTTCAAACAAGTAGGAATTATGCCTATTTAATTCACCTTTATATCCAAATTGCCCAGTCTGGCTGGCAATAAGCATTATTTTGTTTCCTAAAAAATTACTTTCCTTTAAAAAAATTTAGATTTAGTATCACCACCACCACCAGTGGTAACAGTGAAGATTGCTGGTGTTTAAGCTTTTGATTTTGGAACTACAGCTTGTAATCTTGTGACAAAATTCAGAAAAATACAGTTGTAATCCAATAATAAAAAGTCCCTGAACTCTTCAAAAGATAAAGGGAAGATGTGGTTTTATTTTACAGATTGCATATCTAAAAATTTTGCCAAATATTGGAAGGAAAAAAATTCTTCGTGGTCTTTCAAATACTATTGATATTTTAACATCCATGGAGACCAAATCAGGATGGCTTTAAAAATTGTGCAAGGCATGCCAATGGTATGCAAGGTGATTTTAGCTAGTCCATGAATATTTGTTTCAATAGCTGAGTATTCAACATTTAGAAATATATATGCAAGAACAAGTATAACTAGAGTTGGTTTCATGAATAAAACTGCCAAGAAGTTAAGACAGTAGCAGCAACTTCATGGTAATTCATCATAGACGAAGCCCAGTCACAGGTATGAGAGGGTTGCTGCCAGTTCTGAAAGGTAATTCCCTGATGGATTCCACCACAGGAATCCAGTAGCAGCTGGTATAGAACTGGTGTCTGACTAATAAAATATCATGAAAATGGCAGATATGGAATTGTCTTTCCAGAGTTTATTTTTAATGAGATAACATTGTTTTTACAACACTATGATTGAGAGATAAAGGATCATACCTCTTCAGATGTGCCACTACCAAGGCACCCATAATCCTCCACCAGAGTCCATAGGGCCTCCTCTACACCCTGCTCTCCACCTGCCCCTGCCCCACTAGTAGCCTCAATTCTACAGTCAGACTGCTAGGATTTGTGATGGGTTTGTTCTGTCTGACCCTTTGTTTTTTATATTCCACATATAAGTGATTCTGCATGTCAAAATCTGTATAAAACTTTGATAACCAAATGACCACAGATGAATGAAAAGCCATTGTCTCTTTATTTCTGACGGATCATAAATACTCTTCTTCCTAGGGAGGAACTTATTTTCAGGAAAATATTTTAATAAATCACTCATATTATTACTAATAGTTCTTTATTTTTAAATGCTAATGTTTTAATTATATTTACTAAATATATGGCATGTCAAATTATTTTTCATTTATAGTAGTGGCTTATAAAAATTTTAGATAAAATTGAAAGTATAGTAAATACAAAAAATACTGCATTAGTCTCTCAAAAAATAACTGCAATAAAACCAAATATACTATAAATGGTTAAAATTAGACCTGGTTTCTAAAAAATTGCAACAAAAGCCTTATTAGTACCTACTCTCTTAATGTTCTTTCTTTTTTGACTTTATAGCTAACCCAAGGCGAGACAAAGTCACACGTATGTATATAAATCTTAAATTGTTTCATTAAGACCTATGTGAATTGTTATTGCATTATATGGAACAATATTTATTATATTTTGTTTCACAGGTTACCACCCTCCGGATCGGCCATTATATCCCCGTAATAAGAATCTGTCTCTTTTTCTCATTCTTAGTCCACCTATTCTATTATTGAGTGCTATAATTACCATTTTTATCAAACAAAGATACTGTCACTAAGTTCTTTTGCACTAATATATTTCAGGAAAAAAAGATTCCTATGTGGCTTTTCTTTTTTTTTACAACAATTGGGTGTATTTCTAACAAACATTTCAGGAAAAAGTGTTGCAGTGAACTTAGTCAAAACAACAAACTGTAATAGGGCAACCCCAGGGAAAAGGAGGTTCCAGGTTACCTGTCCCCCCCCTAAGAAAGGTAGAACTTGGCAGGAAGAAGACTAGAAAAGTCTGAGAGAAGACCTGAAAAAGGAGAGAAGACTTGGCTAAGGAGAAGCAAGAGATGGAGGAGAGATGGAGAAGAAAAAAAGTCAAAAGGCACACGGAGCAAAGAGACATGTGAAGAAGCTGCCTTTGCTTCTCGACCATGGACTTATGCCAGGATCTTGGGGGGCATAATGGGTGAGACCTGGGGGAAGGCTACAATAGCAGCCTTTATCTTGACTTGGATTTTGATTTTGCTCTCGTCTTTCCAGATTTGTTTAGCCCTTTCTACCCTTCTTATGGGTTCCCACCAGAAGGTGCCTTAGACTTATGGTAAACTAATGGGCCTCAGTGGCCCTGCTTTGGACCAACCCTGTTTGGCTGAGCATTTACCCACAAGGGGATAGGTAACTGGGTGTTTCGTGTAAAAACTATTTTATCTATCAGTTCTCTTTATTGCACACTAATTGCATTAAAAGTCTTTTCTATTGAAGGTTTTATTCACTAGAGTATATTCTGTCTTGATGTGGCAGATGGCAGAACCCATATAGTGCAGGCAGGTTTGGGGGTTCCAGGGTACCCCTCACCCTGCCCAATAACAAAACGATTCAACTTCCTAATCTATAGGATAAACTCATCTTTACCTTCTATGTTTCTATGAATTTAAGTGTTTTCTGGTTGCTACAGCTGCAACCTTCCAGTTAAGTAACCAACTCCTTTGTGCCGCTGCCTTTAAATCTGTCAAATAAGTTTGATTTAGCCTGATCCTAAATTCTGCTGGCACTCAATGGCAAAACTTTTTTGGTGTGTGTTTTTTAAAGATTTTATTTATTTATACAGGCACTGGGTATAGTCAGAGGTGCGGGAGGGTGGGGGAATTCACCAGGGCGGGGAGGGGGTCTGTGCACCATGTGAGCCTAGCCCGGCGGCCGGGGAGGCCGGGGATCGAGCCGGCGTTGCTGAGGCTGACCTGCTTCACAGCCCGGCGCTCAGCTGCTGTGCCACCAGGGAGGCCCCCAATGGCAAAGCGCTTCAGGCGGGGCACTTCTGCCAGGATCCTGGCCCGGTGGCCGGGGATCGAACCGGCGCTGACTGAGGCTGGAGGGCAGCTCCACAGCCCAACGCTCTGCCGCTGCGCCACTGGGGGCCCCCCCATGGCAAAGCACTTCTACCTGACTTTGTGCATACTACCTCACCTCTACACTGATTTCCCTTGCTCTCGCAATTTGAAATTTTTCTGGTTTACTACTTTCTCAGACTCTAGTGATCAAGGATATGATTTAAAGAGGTCTTGTTTTGGGGTTTGTTTTGCTTATAAGTTAATCTTTACAAAATCTAAAATGAGATAACAAAAGTAATAAGCTTAAACATTTGCTTGTCATTAGAGAGGAAGAGAAAGCACTGAAAAATATTTATTTTCCTTAAAACCAGATGCTGGAACCATTGGTGTCAAACATTGAACTTGATGAATAACAATAGCCACATCTCCAAAAGTCTTTAGATACATAAGCTAAAGAGAATCACTCCTAAAATCATGCGTAGGCCAGAACAGGCAAGGTGTGATATATACAAAGACACATATACCACTTTCAAGTATAAAATTTTCAAAAAGCACTGAGGATACTTTACAAAGAACAGCTGCTTATATAAACAATTATTTAAAACAAAAATACTCAGGAAAAAAGGTGACTAGCATATTACTTCTCATAGATAAGGCAATAAATGGCCTAACATCAAAATCCTTTACAAAAGGAGACAGCTTAGTAAATTCTAGTTTACAGTTTGGTTCTTTTGGCATGTTACTTTTTTTTCTTCTTTTTCTTTTCATCTACTTCCATTTTAAGCTTAATTTCTTCAGTTGTAAGAGCTCCCAGTTTCTTATTCCTTGCTTTCTTAACCTTTTCTTTGATGGCAGCCACATCAATTTTAGTTTCACAAGAAGCTAGACAAATTAGAAACATAATACATGTAATTCTGTAGACTATACCACATAAAACAGAGACTAATCTATATAGGATAGTAATTTCAAAGTACTGTATGACTGAAAGGTCATGTTATAAAATAACTGCCTAAAGGAAAGTTAGGAAAGTTAGCAATCTTCAAGCTACGGTAAAACAAAATCATAATGTACAGCACTAGGAAGGACAACCTGCTTCTGCTGGCTTGCTATAAGCTCTGCAGTTTTGAATCAGTTTCTAAGAACCTATTCATGACATTAAGCACAGAGTTTTTGTACTTGAAAAATATTAAAGTACACATGAAAATGGCATGGTTTAGCTGTCTGAACCAATTACTGGATTTAAGTACATTAAAAATACATTTTTTCCTTTAAATCATACACTAGATTTTTTACTTTTTACTTTAGATTTTTTACTCTGGAGTTCTAAAGTATAGAAGAGTGTATTTGTTAATATGCCAATTTTCGATCTTGCACATAAAAATAATTTTAAATTACATTTCCTGAATAATACCACATGTAGCCCTTCTAGCTTTAATAATTTTAACTAATCATGAAGCTTTATGTGAGTCTCCTTAATCTAATACCACGTAAAAACTTAAAAGATTTCCTAATACCAGTTCAATGAATAAGCAGTAGTATTTTATTTAATAAGGTTTTGGCAATAAAGATAAGAGTACTTGGTGGGCTCTGTTAAGAGGACCTCCATCTAGTCAATGCCAACAGAGTGAACAAAACAGAGAAAGGAAAAAATGCAGTTTCCCTACTATTTTAAAAACACTCAGAATATAAAAAAAAAACTGTAAGACAAAACATCCAACTACCCAGTATCTTGAGAAGCAGAGATTTAAAGTCTCTAAACAGCTAACATTTTTAGTGGTTATAAAACTGAAGTTAAACTAGCTAATGACTCTTTCAAAGCACATAGCTTATAGAATCTACAAACAGGAAATAATATTTAATTATTTTTAACTTTTACGTAACAGCATATAGTATTTTTAAAGTTGTTAAACACTGAGTGTTTTTTCTGAGTGTATTTTTAATAGTCCCTAAATAAGACCTTCCTGTGATTTTGTTGGTGTACTTTAACCTACGGTGATAAGACTTTTAGGCGAGGACTATCAATCTAGGATACTCTTAAATAGGCATTAGATGCTACTAAATTAAAACTACCTCTGTTAAATCTTGTCCTTGGATTAGTGATTAATGAAATGCTAAGCCAACTGACAATGACTCTTTCTTTACTTATATTCAAAGCAATTCAGACTCTTTGTAGTATGCGTTTACTTCTCACATAGACTTTCGCATCATGCCAAGAATTGAAAAATAAACATTACCTTCCTTCGGTTTCACAACTGGTTTTTCTTTAGGTGGAATAAAAGCTTTGTTTCTTTCCTCCTGTCTTTTACTGAGAGCTTCAGCTTGTTTTGCCTGTATTATTAATTTTAAAAATACATTTGTAAACACAATTTATAGGTAAGAATTGCGCTTTGTTATTAATGTGAGCTAAAAATGTTACCTTTATTGCTTCCATTTTCTGTCGTTTCTTTTGACTTGCCTTCAAGAAGTATTCACCACTAGCCAATTCCTTATCAATCTATTGAAATGAGTATTTACAATGACATTAGAAACAATGTACATGAGAAGTCACTTCCTAAGAAAGTCACAATGTCCTTGGGCAAATTAGACAGTGGGAGCAAAAATCTAACATTAGCTTATAAAGGAGCAACATTAAAAGAAAGAAAAGTACCCTAAGCTGAGGGGACTACACACATAGAAGCATGGAGGCAGAAAGTAGGTGATGTAACAGATTGCTTTAGGTAGACGCGGAAGGCAATGATAGAGAAAGCGTACTAGAAAACTACAAAGATAGTTTAGGCAAAGCTTGAAGGAATTCAAATCTCAGCTGAAGGAGGTAGGATGACCTATAAATGACTGAAGGTTTCTGAGAAGATTAGTGCAAGGAAAGCAGCGTTGTATATAAGACAGTATGAAGAGAGAAAAAAGCCTGGAGTAAAAGGAGTGGCATACAAATTGAAAACCAAGATTTGTCAGCAGTTGGTGAGTAAATACTAAGAACAGAAAACTATTCAGCTCATTTATTCCATATATATATTATCTGATCTATCAAACTTATACAACATATTTAAGGAATGTTCTAACATCTTAACAGTTACTAAACTCTTTAGTTACTAACATTATCCTTAATAAGTCTTTGAGATAGGTATTATTCACCATATCATTATTTCTGTATGGCAAAACTAAGCCATGGATGGCTTAAATAAATTACCTGCAGTCACACAGTAAATAAATGGCAGAGTAAGTCAATGGAAACATGCCTGTTTCAAGAAGCTTACAGGCTTGGGAGAAAATACAATCATAACTACTAACAGGACAGGGCTCTAGGAAGTGGAGCAGGTGTTTGGAAGCATGATTCAGTAACTAATTACTTTCCTGTAAGCATCAGTTTCTTTCTGGCTTCACTTATTTTCCTTTCCAGAACAGAACTCATGTTCCAACACTTCCACTGTTGTTTTTTTTTTTTAAACCACGATTACCACCATTTCTTTTTTCTCTTTGACCTTTTTCAAACCTTTCCTGAACTCCAAATACAAGGCTGTGTAGAAAACAAGACAGTGCACAGAAAGGGATGTTTATGTGCTGAGCACAGATAACTAGTTGAGAGTGAAGACAAATACAGTCAACAGGGAGAATGATCTAAGATTCCTCAGGAGATAAGTAAAAACAGAATTTGATGTTCAATATTTCAGTAAAATAAAATACAATGTCATCTGTTAGGAGTGGGAGAGTGTTAAGAGAAATGAAGAAGACAGACCACCAGACAATATTAAACTATCTGAGGCTGGAAACATGAATATATAGTAGATATAATCCAAAAATATGACTTTCTCCAGAAAGATGATAAATTTTAACACTAATCCAAATTTTAGAGTTTTATTGGGCAGGTGAGGCAGAGATAGGCAAACGAGAAAATTTAAGACAGTTGAGAAAATGAGAGGCATTTATAACTTAGAAAAAAGGGTATCAGAAATTTCAAGCTGCAAAACTAGAACCATCAACAGCACAGGGTTACACGTAACATGTTAAAGCTAAGTATAGAGCATTGTGGGTTAAATCGCTTATATCTTTCTCCATAGAATATTTAGATGCAACAGGGACACCAAGTGTCTCTGATACAGTTTACACTCACAATGTGGCGCCCCCCTATACCCCCACCCCATGCACTTGGCTCAAAATGAGTCCATTTACACTTAGCATTGCCTTTTTATAGCTCTACACACCTAAATACACACACAGAATGTTCCCCCAAAATACTATTAATAAAATTTCTGACAAATAGATAAATTATTTCTTTACCCTGAGGTAAAGAAATTCAATATTATATACTCACCTGACTTTCCGGCTGTGGTGGTGGGAAAGGTGTATACTCTTTCTTAACAGTCTTTTTCTTTGCTTCCTTCCGTTTATTCACATTTTTGTGTTTGAACTGTGGCAAAAATCTTTCCCAACTTTGTGATCTTAATTCAGAATCTTTTGCCAACTCTCGTTTAATCATTAAGGTCTTTAGTCATGGCAATACATGAACAGAGTAAAAATATTAATTTCAAAAGTCTTATTTGTCAAGCTAAGACAATGTATATACTGATCCTATAAACACCTAGAAGAAGTTCTTAATTTCTTCTGTAGGATTAAAACAATATGTGATCTCAAAGATGTACAACAAGCATCAAAAGCCCACTAGGAATTAAGAAATGAACTGTTAAACTGAAATGAAAGAGACAAACTCAGCCTTTTAGCCTTATTTCATTAAAACCTTTAAAATTCAACTTAATAGAAGAGAGAGTTCTCAATTATCAAAGTTCCCTGCAACCACAAAGCTTTTAGTAGCACCTGAAATATCACAGGGAAAGAAAAAGTAAATTCTCATGATCAGACAAAACCAATATTCTCACATTACTTCCACACAGCTGAATTTTATAGATATCAAAACAACAAATGATGCAAACCAGACATCAGATGACTACCTTTAATGTCTGAATATAACACAAAATCCTTTTTTTGCTCCAATCTGACTTAAAAACTTAACTTTGTGAAATTTAAATGGACTGCTCAACAAATACCCATCTTAAAATAGCTCATGAAACCATGGCTTATCTCCAAGTATAATCATGAACTTTGTGTACAAGATATATAACACATACCTCTTAAAATGCCTAAAATTTGAGAGTCAAGTTCTGAAAGTTTTAAGTAAAAGGCAGATTCTAAGAAATCACAACTTTAAACATAATACATAGGCTCATAAATTAAGAAAACTGGTCTGACATCATCTAAACAAGTTCTACAAAGCCGGTTTTCTTTGTGTTAGAACTCCATAACATGCTATTGTACCCCCTTGAGTGGTTTTCAAGCTGTACTCCACAAAGAGCCAAATTTTGAGAAAGCAACTACAGGACTAGGGTAGAGTTGGGGGGGCAGGAGGGGGGCTAAGCTCTACTTCTAATTTACCCTAAATAGTTCAGCTTTATCTGTTTTGTATATTAATATCTCATAAAAGACTTAATTTCAAGAAATATTTCTATATTTAAAAGTGGACAGCTACTGTTATAGTAAAATATAACACTTACTTTAATGTTATAAATTGGATGAATATTCTTCATCGTATCTAGGACTACTTTTCGAACCTGAAATTTGCAGAGAAAAATTACTCATAAAGATTTTAAGGAACTAGCAGAAAAGGATCTACATATTAAAAATATCCTATGAATAAGGTAATGGTGACCAAATTGAAGACAGTTCCTTTGACCATTCTGAATGGCTTATAGATCTTCCTTCCTTGGATACAATAGTTTTCCAACTTTACTACTAAAATGTGGCACACAGAACGAATACAACACTCTGGAATTGTATGACTCTGGCCTAAGAGGGTTAGATTTACAACCAGAAAATGTAGGATCAAACGATGGGACTGCCACTTCATATGGAAAAGTCAATTTTCCTATTATAGTTTTTTCATTTGTAATATGCAAATAAAACTATTTCAAAGAGTCTACTGTAAGAATTGAAGTCTTTAACCTATGAAATATTCAATATATTTAAGCTATTACTGCCCCATGAGAAAAGGGCAGGTAACTTATGAGAAGGAGGTCCAGCAGAATTACATTACAGGCCCCAGCCAGAATGTGACTACACCATCATCAAAAGTTAAAGAAACTGCACCTGCTCCATAGATTTTTCTCATTGCATTCAATTTGACAAGTTAAAGGAAATGTTCATGAAAACATGAAACTAAAATTCAAATAAAGGAAAATATATCTTACAGGAAATTTTTTAGTGTCTGACATCTACCAACTATTTTGTTATTGCAAATAACAAGATCTCTGGTCAATTCTCCAATCATTTGAGCATATGTCACTATATCATGTTTCTCATATGATCTCATAAAATATTAAATATCCATTAAAAATTTGTGGTGGAAGAGGTGATGATGCACAGACCTCCTATTTCAGATATGGATGGAGTCACCAAAGTTTGCCTACTCTGTAGCCAAAATAATATAGCCCTCAAATTATATTAAGTACAAAGTACTTACCAATGGGAAATCAATCAAAGCACATTCTAAAAAAAATTATAAAACAAGACATCGAATGAACTATTAAAACCAAATTATTTAATCTGTCCTCTGCTGAAAATTAAGTGAAGATAGTAAATAGTTCTCACCTCTTTTAAGCCACTGAAAGGTCCAATGGCTGACACTGTATTTCCCTGAACCATGATGTAACAGTTTGTTAAGAGTTCCAATGCCTATTATCAAAAAAGAAAATTAAGCTGAAATTCAGTATACTGAAAACTAATAGAAAAAGATAATCAAGTGTTCCACTGATTAAAGTACCTTCAGTGTAGACCCTTTAGGACCAATAAGCCGTTGTCTTCTTTTAACAAATCTTTCCTTATTCCTCACTAATGAACCTATTTTAATGATGTCACATGCTACATCATCCTGAAGAATTCGTATTGCCTTTGGGAAGATAAAGAAATATTGTCAATATTCTTTACAAATAGGTTTCTTTTCCATGCCCAGGCTGATGATACAAAAAGAAAAACTCTCTGGAGAAGATATACGCACTGGGGTTGGGGAGGATGTGATGCTAATGCAACAAAGCAAAGTCTCTGTAACTAGATCTAAATTTACCTGTTCAAATGAAACACTCCTTGCTAATAGTTTTATCAGATCTCTGGCCCTAATGATGATATATGGATCAAAAGTCTTCTTTGTGGTACAAACAGTCATGCTGCCCTCAATCAAGTCCAGTGTTGCACTGACATGCTGCAAAAAGAAACAGCAAGCAAAGAGTTGACTAACAATGATTTCAATTAATTATTCAACTAATTATAGGACCTATCTTAATCAAACCATTAATTTCTGTGCCAATAAGCTACCCCTCAAATTCTATCAGTTCCCACCTTAACAAAGCTGGGTAGTTAATCTAAATAATGATTACTTAATTACTTACATACTTCAAAGAAACTCAGACAAATATAAACTAATATTTGGCTCTAAAATACTTTGCATTTACTGGAATAAAAATAGCTCTAGTTTTAAATGTACATATCAATACAAATGAGATCATATTTCAAGAATGAAGGCAAAAATGCAAAGTTACATAGTTCCCTATTGTAGACCCAGCTCTAAACAACAATCTGCTCTGAGAATGAACTTTCCCTTTCAAAGTTTTTGCCAGCTGGTTTGTATCAGTTAAAAACAAGGTAAATACAAATTATCAAAGGATCAGGAAGAAGCAATAATTAGCAAAATTATGCATTAACTCTCTAAGAAAAACCAGATTTCAATAAAGCATATACAAATGCTATTTTCTGACTTGTGAACATAATCTGAAAAATGTTTCAGTGTAATGACTGATGTACAATTCAACAAAAGGATGGGGCTCTATGAGTTTATCCCCCACCCCTCCCCCAAAAAACAAGTTCAATTCCAGATGTAGACTGTAAAACATTGCAGTTTGCTGACCACCCTCATACCCAATGACCACAAAGGACTCCAGAGTACTCCCACAGTTGAGAAATACATTTTTTCTCACACACACACACACACGAACCAAAAGCTTCATGACACTTACCCTTATCACATGTGATTCAGTGATTATGTTTAAGGCTTGTTATATCTACTAAATTGACTTCGCAATTCACTAAAGAGTTTGAAATACAAAAACAAATCACTGCCCTATGCGCATGGCAGCAGCAACAAACAGGGAAAGCACACTCATTTCACTTAAAATGAAAAGCTATGTAATTAGTTTGGACCATGTCTCAGTTCAAATTCTACAGGTATGTGGCAAGTATCATAGCATAGAACAGACGTTCTGAAATTCGAAGTTCAGAAGAGAGTCTCAGGTAGTGTATGCAACCCCCTAAAAACTTAAAGACATGTGAATTTTCAAAGTACTAAATTACTCACAAAATAAAAAAAGAAATGAATGCAATAATTAACTTTCTTAGGCTGTTTAAGATAACAAAGGAACCAAGTTAACCAGCTAAGCTAGTACCTTTTAATAAAAATCCATCAGCACACATTCACTTACTTAAAGTATAAGCAAGAGCAAAAAAAATTGCATACATGTTCATTCAAGGCTTTCTGTACCAGTGGCCAGCACTCTTTCAAATAAGCCTCTCTATATTTTGGGAACAAAGTGGCAAAACTGCTCTCTTCCAAAAGTCCTCTGGGATTGTCCTCTTTGGAAAAAGCTGGTTCCTTCCAACCATCAGGAACAGTAAGGAGTTCTGATTCATCTACAGAGGGGGAAAAATTTACATACCAGATTTTAACTTTCTTCTGGACACTTTCTGAACATGTTATTCATCCACAAATTTCCCATTACTCTCCTTACATTTCCTTTTCCCCTGCAATTTTTAAATTATTCAATAGTCAAAGAATATACCTCTGTCATTATTAACACATTGTATTAAAACTGCATAAATTTCAGCCTCCTCCGTAAGACATTCCTTAGGGAAGGGCTCTCCTCCTTCAACTGGTACTAAGTGGCAGATGCCTGGCAGCCAGTGGGTACTCAAGGAACTTCTATTGCACTATGTTGTATAGAGTTGAAGATTCAAATATCATTTGTTTACATGACTTTTTAAAATATAAGTAACTTTTTAAAAATATAAGTAAAATATAATAACTGTATGTGTGTATAAATGTGTGCATGTACCTAAAACATTGAAAAGCTGATTCTGGTACTTTCAGTTAATACTGGTACTTTCAGTTAATAATCACTGGTATTGAGCTTTTAAGTTTTCCAGAGTTCTCAAGTGCCTTATTTCTGTAACCCCCTCATGCCTAAAGAGAACACACAGTTCATTCAATTTAGGTCTCTTTTCATTAAAACAAAATGCCTCCTAAGGGTCATAATTATCTCATCAATCGTTTATTTAAAACCCTAGTCCTGAATTTTAAGAACCTCTTAGTTCCCATTGCTATACTTTATTTCAGCATTGCTTAAAGATATGATCCACAGACTGCAGCATCAACATAAATTGGGAGATTGTTAGATATGCAATTTTTGGCCTCCATGTAAGACCTACTGAATCAGAATCCTGTCATGAAGCCCAAGAATCTGTGTTTTAAGATTATCATCAGGAGATTTTTATGCATATTAATTTAAAAAGCAAGTGTTTATAGTTCATGTTATTGACTCGAGTATGTAAACTTGCTTTCTAGTTCTTATACTCACATCCACTTTGCTATTTCTGCCTCAAATCACAGAGAACTAGCTAGTCTTCGTATACCATTTACTTTCTAATATCTTAAAAAATAAAATTAAAAAACCCTCAAAGTCTACAATAGTGTTTACTTAAAATATAACACCGTCCATGTCTCTACTCAATTTAAACATCTCAATGACTGTAAATTTTAAACAATAAAAAACACCTGGCTAATAAAAAGTTTCACTATAGAAGAAGTACTAACAGCCCATAAACAGTTGAAATGTGCATGCATCAGGGAAGTTTTAGTTAAAATCAACAAATACCATTTCATACTTACTGAAATGACACAAATACAAAAAACAAAAATAAATATAAAACCCTTTTAAATAAAAATTCAAAAAATATAACGCAAGACCCTCATCCACTACTAATGGGAATGCAAACAAACAGAGCTTCTTGGGGAAAGATCTAGAAATATTTGCACATACCTTAAACCTCAAGAATTCCAATTCTATGCACATAACCTAGAGAAACCCTTGAACATGTTAACCAGGAGATGTGTTCAAAGATGTTTATAGCAGCATTGTTTTAAACAGCAATGGGAACTGTTCACCAATAGCCGAATGAAAATGTAAATTAGAATATATTCACACAAGAGAACATCATATAGCAGTGAAAAAAAATAAACAACAGCTAAAAGTATTGCCCAAATAATAAAAACAAAATTAAGTCTAAGGAGCATGACAGAGGATACCAACAGCCCTCTCTCAATCATATAAAATTTAAAAATAGAGAAAACTAGAACATTTTTGTGCATAGACAGTAACAGTTATGAAAAAAAATGGATCAACAGGATTCATAAAAGTAACTTCAGGTCCCAGAAAACAATATGATCTGGGAGATGCTGACAGGGAAGTTTGGGGAGAAGGTGCTGCCTTATTCTACTTCAACACCTGAGTGCGCTTTTGTCGACTGTTGGTTATATTCTACAACCCCTAAATATACAGTACTGTTACGCACATTACATACTAAAAAACAACAAAACACCTACAACACCTCTCCAATGCCTATAAAACGAAGAGGTTAAGGTTTTTAACACTTCCAGTATAAGACAGGGTGAGCAGGCCCGAGGTCATCTCTCTAGCAGCGCTTCCTGTCTTTCACACTGAAGGAAATGGATAACACTAGACTACAAAGCAAGACAGCAATTTAAGTAGGGCAATCTAAAGAGGAGTAACTTTGTAGTCTAATATGTTAGCAATCGGACAAACAAGAAAAAAGGTTCCGAAGTGTCATTAACTGACAACGAGCGCTAAGGACCCGTTCGATAGTTCCTTCTCCATATCACTGTCTCACTTTTAATTATCAGCGTTCATTCGCTGATAGAACCACCTTCCTCCTATTCCTTATTTTGTTAATGTTTTCCAGCACCCCCGTGCGTGCACGGCCCTGCAGCGCCGCCCGCCATTTCTGAATTCTCATCTCTTTTACAGAATATCGATTCCGCAACACCTGCCCCTTGGGTGGGCCTCTAGCAAAAGTGATGAGTTAGGAACCTGTGGACGGCACCACGCTGGCCCAGCGCCGCCAGTCGTCAGCAAATGCAGGTACTCAGCTTCGCGAAACAGACATAAGGCGGCGTTACACGTTCCCAGGCCGCGAGAAACAAACCCCAACTCAACATCCACAAAAACCCCAGGCTGCGATTTTCATGCAAACTCACCTCTGTTCTCTAGCTTCGGCTTCTGGTTACGAAATTCGCTTTTCCCAGACGCTCTGCCCACCCCGTTGAGCGAGGAGAACGCCATCTTCAAGCCACTTCCGGTGGCACCGGAAGTGAACCTTTTCTTAAATCCTCCCTCGAAAACCCCGGTAATCAAAATGAGTTCCGCTGAACTCAGGTAAAGATCTGCGCAGTCTCAGTTCGCGTCGAACTGAGCTACCGTATTTGCAGAAATTAGCCGGCTTATTTGCTGAAAGAGAAAAATCGGTGTGCTAGGTTTTTTTTTGTTTTTTTTTTTTTAACCATTTTTCCTTTTTTGCACAATGTATGTATTTTCATCTTGGTTATATTCCCAATGCAATTCCCAACCCCCTTGTTTTGATCCTACACCCTCCTCCCCTCCCCCCCACAGTGTGTCTCTGGTTTATAGTTGCTTGTTGATTTTGATTTTTTCTTTATTGTAGTTAGTCTTTTTCCTGGTCCCTTATTTAGGTTTTCTAAACTCCTGCTACGAGTGAGACCATCCGGTATTTCTCTTTTTCTTTCTGGCTTATTTCACTGAGCATGATCCCTTCCAGCTCCATCCATGTTGCTGCAAATTGCATGTGTTTATCTTTTTTGAATGCTGAGTAATATTCCATGGTGTATATGTGCCACATCTTCTTGATCCAGTCATCTATTTTTGGGCATTTGGGTTGTTTCCAAAGCTTAGCTATTGTAAACAGTGCTGCTATAAACATAGGGGTGCAGGTGTTCTTTGGAATTGATGTTTCTGTGTTCTTTGGGTAAATACCTAGGAGTGGAATTGCTGGATCATATGGAAGCTCTATGTTTAGTAGGTCCAGAAATCTCCACACAGCTCTCCATAGTGGTTGGAGCAGTTTAAACTCCTACCAGCAGTGCAGGAGAGTTCCTTTTTCTCCACAACCTCGCCAACATTTGTTGTTGCTAGTTTTTTTAATATGTGCCATTCTCACTGGTGTAAGATGGTATCTCATGGTAGTTTTGATTTGCATTTCCCTGATTGCAAGTGATGTTGAACATTTTTTCATATGTCTGTTGGCCATTTGCATTTCCTCTTTGGAGAAGTTTCTTTTTAGCATGCTGGCTTTCTTTCCCAGGATGCCCACCAACCATGGAGACTGTGAGCTGGGACTGTAGTTACCATATTTGCAGAAACTACACTGCTTATCTGGAGCGCTGAATCTAGAGCTGGAGGTTTTTTACAGGATGCCCAGCAATCACGGAGATTGCGTTCTGGGAATTAGAGTTTAGCACTGTTGGAAATAGAAATTGTTCTTATCAGTAATTTTCTAGTGATAACAGTAACTAACCTGAGACGCCACATTCAAGGGTTTGCCCAGAAGCAACGGGACTATCATTGATATCCTTCATTCATTCAATAAGTGTATGGTCATCAACTAAATACTTGACGTTGGTGGTATAAATATGAGACTATATGATACTCCACATTAAGAAGGGATGATAATAGTGAACATTTATTGTGAATCTGTGAGACACTTTGCATTAAGTTAAAGCAAAAAATCTCTAAGATTGACAATATTTTGGAAGGTAAGCTTTTAATGTTATTGTTTCTGAAGGTAATTTTCTAGGGTCTGGGTATTTCTCTATTCAAGTCAGAGGGGTAATAATTAATTAAATAACACTTCTGAAGTATCGAGTTGTGCCGTTTATCACCGCTACAACTCTCTACAGTTCTAGGAATCTAAAAGTTTTTAGACATTCTAAAGTTAAGACTCCTTTTGATAATTGGTCTTGCTGCTTGCCATTTCAAAATTTTTCTGTAGCATCAGATTAACTACTTTCCACTAATGAAAAAGGGAAGGGTTATCTGAAATTCGTATCCTGTATCGTTTATAAAAAAATTAGGTATTCAGGCCTCCGCGGTGGCGCAGCAGTTGAGCTCTGGGCTGTGAAGCTGCCCGCAGCCTCTGCAGCGCCGGTTCGATCCCCAGCCCCCAGGCGAGCGTCCCACATGACAAGGCAGACCGTTCTCGCTGCTCCCCTCAGCAATGTACTTCGGTCCTTCTACCCAGTGCATGTATGTATGTATGCATGTATGCATAAATAAATAAATAAATAAATAAATAAATAAATAAATAAATAAATAAATAAGTCTTTTTAAAAAATTCTTAAAAAAAAAAAATAGGTATTCCTGGGGCCTCCTGGTGGCGCAAGGGGTTGAGGCAACCTACGAAGCTATCCGTGGCCACTGAAGCACGAGTTCAATTCCCAGCCAGGGAGCTACCAACATGGTGCAGCAGACCTCTCCTGCCTCACCCGATGCTCCCCTCAGCAGTGTACTTCAGTCAGTCTGCCTGTTCTGTTCCCCACTCTGTCTCTGGTGAATCCTCTTACTCCCCCACACCTCTGGCCTGTACCCCAGTTCTTGTATGCATAAATAAATCTTTAAAAAAAATTAGATATTCCTATATGAGGTACATTTTATAAAGCAGACTGTTGCTTAGAGACCAATGATTCCAAGACACACGATTATGTTAAGATTTTTGCTTTCATCCTGTGTATTTTATAGATGACAGGTAGTGATTTCATTCTATAGTCTTACAATTTGTTAAAAAAAAAAAAAGAAAAAAAGAAAAATCTGTATAATAGAATGACAGGGGAAAGCTATAAAGTGAGAAATGATTCCTTTAGTGTTCCCAGAAGCCCTATGAAGCAAGTTTTATCTTTATTTTTAAAGAATTCTGTCACTAGTAAGTGGCAAGCTAGACTTCAGATGCAATCAGTATAACCATCAGCAACTGCAGAAAGTCTATTATACTAAAAGTTTCAGCTGTTGCAAATGTCTTGGAAGGAGGGCTGGATATTCAGTCTCATAGCTTTGGGACTTGAGCTGCAGCATCAACTCTTCTCCTACACTCTAGCCTAGTGGTCTACCCTGCAGATTTTGGACTTGCTACCTTCCATAATTACATGGGGAAAGAAAAAATAGATATATATACACCCATACATACAAGTACCCACACATATATACACACACAAATATGTATACACTCAATATTCTAGCACTGTCCTAAATAGTTTATTCCATAGGCTGGATATAATAAAAACATGTGTATGCATTCATACATATATTGGTTCTGTTTCTGGAGAAACTTAATACATCAAACTATAGTAGAACAGGCCCAAATTGCTGATAAATATATGATGCTCAACCTCAGAAAAGTGTGTGTGTGTGTGTGTGTGTGTGTGTGTGTCAATGAAATATCACAATATCACTTCTCACTCATGAGGTTGACAGAAAAGGAATAATATAATTTTAAAATTTTGATAACTTGCTGGAGAAAAGAGCATTTTTGTACTTGTGCCTTTTTGCAAAGCTATCAATATAAAATATATACATATTTTTCTACTGTTATTCCATTACTGGGAAACTGTCAACTAGTTAAAAAAAAAAAAAAAAAAAAAGCATTCCATTAGGATGTGTGAACAATTGTATTAGATTACTGCCTTGTATGAAAGTAGTTCAGTGAAATTTCTTCTGTGACACACTGACTAGCTCGTCACCTATTGGCTATGTAGCCCTTAGTACATTTCTTACTCCTCCTCAGTTTCCTATATGAGGGTGTAGAGTAAGGAAAAATGTCAGGCTTTTCTGCCCTCCCGCCGTCAGGATTGATGATGGATCCTTGCGGTCCTGAATGCATGGCTGATGGCGGCCACCTGGTGTAGGGTGTGGGCATAGGTAAATGAGATCCACCTGGGCTAAGAGTGTGCTTTTAAGGGCGGCGCACGGGGACGCCAGTAGAAGCCAAGAAGAACAGAAGCCAAAGGAAAAGCTGAGAAAGAAGCAGCAGAAGCCGAGAGAGAGAGAAGGCCAGAGAGCCCAGATAGAGTGAAGACTTGTTGGGGGCTGGGAGGCCTGTCAGCCTCCCGGCCCCCCAGTACCCCTGCCTGCCATATGCCTGGTGAACCCCAATAAAAAACCTGCAAAAACTACTGAGGACTTTGACTCCTCCTTTACCTGGTCTGCATGGGATCAGAAAACCTGCACTGTGGTCTTCTTGCCCCTACAGAGGGAAAATAACCTTAACTTGTTATCTTTATATATGCATGAAAAATTGCTTCACATATGGTAAATACTCAATAGGTGTTAATTATTATTTCTTTATGGTGGCAAAAAATAAAAGCATTTTGATTATCAATTTAGAGTGTGGTTAAATAAATTGATGTTACTTTCAACCATGGGATTGCAAATATTCATAAGAATTAATTAAATCTACAAGATGAGAGGTAAGATTACCTAGAGACATTGAGTGATAGAAGCCAGAATTAGAAATATAGAATAATTATGTGTGTGATTTTTATAAAGCAAACCATTTAAAATCATTCATTTAAAAATACTTGAGCATATGCAATGCTTCAGGTACTGTTCTAAATACTTGATTCTGTTTTATGTGCTAATGTAATAAATAGTGTGTGGGGGGGTGTGTTATGTGTTGGAAAAATAACTGGGAATGGTACATATTAAATTTTATACGGTTGACTAACTTAGGGATGAAGGTGATTAGAGAAGAAGAGGAAAGAAGTTCAAAGGACTAAAAAAAAAAAATTTCCCATGATAAAATAGCATGCATGTGACCCTGATTATATTCAACTTCTGTGTGTGCGCACAGAAGTAAATCTATGACAAAATGGTCACCAAAATATTGACTGTGATTTCAAAGAATGGTAATTTAAATAACAATACAATTATAAGTAAGTCACAAGTTACTTTATTTTAACATCCTTGGAAATCTGGACATAAACGTGTACCCAGAGCTGCTAGACTATTTCCAGAAAGTGCACAAATAACACTAAAAGGGGAAAGAAAAAAGTGCTATCTCTGCAGTTTCCTGGCACAAATCTGGCTGGGAGAGTAGCCTAGGTTTACAAAAATAATGTCAATAAAAAGTGGAGCACTCTGTATGAACAGCTAGGAAATCTGGAAATCTAAGAGAGAAACCACATTTGAGAAACAAATTCAGTCTTGGACTTTTTTTTCTGCTGTGCAACTGAATGTTTCATGTGTGGGTTTCATTACAGAGGTGGGTGCTGGGAGGAAATAACATTACACGATGTCCACCTCTTCCTGCAAGGCCTGTCTTAGCAAACTGAACAAGGAGCCACAGTGTGTGACTTTGGCTGCTACCAGCTAGTGATGTCGGGTAGGAACTAAACCAACATCTGTTTTCTTTCACTGCAAAATGCAAGTTAGAATTCTGATTCTCAAACTTTGGCCAACCTCACAATCACTCGAAGGGATGGCCCCACATTCAGTTTATAATTCAGTAGGTCTAGGGAAGGCCCAAGAATTTTCAACCCTTGACAGCAAAAAATTATCCAGCCCAAAATTGTCAATAGCACCCAGGTTGAAAAATTCAGATCATTGGTATTCTTAATTTCTGTGATTCTACTCCAAAGGACGGGTAGGGCTTTGCTCCTAATCTGGTGGAAAGTTACTTTCCACTCTTTTACTTAAACACCTAGGGCAGAGCTTGTCAACATTTCCAGATGTCTGTTCATAACATTTCTGTACTCCTCAGTGGGCAATCCTGCTCCATTGCCCAGAATTCTGTCATTCCAGAATTCTGTTGTCTCATTACCTGAACAAACAATGTGACGTACACATATAGTGGATGCTTGCTGTCTAACTGCTCATTACTGCCTGAAAATTAGTCTCTCCAGGTCTTAGACCCACGAAACATTAACATTTCACTGGGAATCTAATCTTGCCTCACCTACTATTTTCAAGACAATCTTTCCTTTTTTTCTTCCTTATTGTTCTTATTGATAAGCAACAGCTTTGATTTAATTTTTAGTTATTCTCCCTAAAGGAAAGCTGGAACACATTTTATATTAGGTTCCACCATAGCAACAGAAGGCTTTTTAATGCATACATGAATATTCAAGATTTAATCAGTGGCATGTGAAATGTATTGATACTGCAGAGAATTATTATTTTATGCAAATAGAGCAAGCCAACCACATTCTTTTACTTGTTTACATGACACTGGGGAGAATATTTGAACTTTTTCCAAGAATAGATTTCTAGTCATTTGTTAAATATATGATTCTCCCATCCTTCAGAAAATGGTAACAACAGATGACCCTCAATGAAATGAATTTTTTAGATTATTTTAAGGATTTGATGGGCTTATAACTAAACAAGTTATCACATGATATTAGATGATAACATTGCATCTTCAATTTGCCCCTGTGTCCAGCATCCATTCCCCTTATTTTTCCTGGATCAGATCTTATGATCATTAGAGTCCCCAGTTCTAAGAGGTCCCCAGGAGAGGCAGGGATCAAAGGGCTCATTTACCTTAATAAATGAGCACAGGCCTTCTACAACCAGCATTTTAGTATGCTTTAGTACTTATTTAAAGGTCTAGTTCTCAAGATTCTTCTGACTGCATGTGACAACAGAAGCTCAAAGTAATAAGTGAAAAGACAGTCCATGTTCTACATTTCTAGAAAGTGGCTCTCAGACCTCAAAAGTGTCATAGAAACATTCATGTGCTCTCCCCCCACCCCAAAAGTCAATTGCCCTGTGGGAGTTTGGGGTCTCATTCTCCAGTCTATTCAGGTTCAGATTGCAGTTCTGACTTATTTCTTCATTCCAGAATCCTAAAAGAGACCCTGAGTAGAAACACACAGCTAAACTGCTCAAGAATTCCTGACCTTTAGAAACTGTACAAATGTTTATTGTCATAAACTGCTAATCTGGGGGAGGGTAATTTTATAAACACATAAAACTAACATCATAATGGAACAAGTCTAAGCATTAGTTAAAATATTTATCAATTTGTTGAGATTGTGGACTTGAAACTACAAAACTTTTTCTCAGAAGAATATTGTCCTTGATTGATTCTTGCCACTAGAGGGCAAATGGTCACAAACAATGGATTGAGTAAGGAATTAAAAGACCATCCTTCCAACAAACGGAGGATGTCAGCGAAGCAAAAATCTTAGAGATGATCTTATCCAGCTTCATCAAGATACAGCTGAGGATCCTAACGCCCAAAGACACTAAGTGACTGGTGGGAGGTCATAGACTTAGGTCCAAATTTACAAACTCAACACAATTTAATTATTTGCAGACCAAGTAACTATTAATCAATTCTGTTGATTTTTTAAATCACTAAATACAAAGAGAGAAGACTTAAAAAATCCTCTTTATGTCAATTAACATACGAATAACCCTGAGACCAAAGAATTTATAATTCCCATTTTCTGGGTGTCCATATGAGCTACTTATACAATAGGTGCTATATGTCTCTTCATTTGCATCTCCACAACCACCTTTGAAATTTATACCTATCAATGCACGAGGGCTGACATCTCGTCCAGAGACAAAAAGTAGAAAGAAGCAAAATAAATTTGAATCAGGTTCAGATTAGATCTCCTTACAATGATTTGTGGGGTCTTTGATTTGATTTGTCAGTCTTTGATTATACTAGAAATTTGTTGCTGAGATACTTAAGAGATTGCCAAGTACCATTGGAAGAGAAAAGTAAAATAAGTTTGATGACTCTTTTTCCCTTTTTTCCCAGAAAATCTTTTTTCTTGCCTCTTTGGCTCTATCATTCTCTCTCTCTCTCTCTCTCTCTCTCTCTCTCTCTCTCTCTCTCTCTCACACACACACACACACACACACACACACACACACATGCACAGCCTCATCCCTTTGTTCCAGGTGACCACGCAAGTGGTCTTAGTTAACTTTCCTAGTTTCATTTTGTTGCACCTTCCTCATTTCCAAAATGAGGATACACTTACTTTCTTCTAACTCTCAACAGGGATGCTATGATGATTAATGAGGAAATCTTTATGAATCTCATTTGATTTTGCAGAAGACAGGTGTTTAATAAAGCTGAATAATCATTATAATGGTAATTAGTCATATTTTAGGACAGATAGGTAAGTGTCTGAAAGTCATGACTTGGCTGGAGCTGTTGCTACACCAAAGCTATGAAGAAATCTCAAATGCCAGCAGCCTCAAATCAGAGCAAGGAGGATGCACCATCCGCCCACCTCACACACTGCTTTGCCCATCCTCCCTGCTGGCACATATTGGTATATAATGACAGCATTTCCAAGGTAGTCAGACAGGCAACTCTAGAAGAGTTACTGCTTTTTTTCTCCAACGAGAACCTACCGATGCCTCCCTCCTGACATAGGCGTGCCACCCTTCATGCCAAAAGATTAAACCTATTTCTCTTCCCCATAAATTTAGCTGAGACCTGTAACTTAGACCAATAGGATGCTTTGGATATGACTCCGCTAACTCTTGATAAAGCCTCCATGAGGACTGGAATCCTCTGCTTCTCTCTCTTGGGAGGGAGCAATGTAAGAAATTCAACTACTCAGAGAAAACCTCACTATAATGACGACCAAACTAATTTGGAGAGAGAGACAGCATACTGCCTGCATTTCAGATTTCCAGCCCTCACATGATGGGTGTGAGTGAATAAAGAAGCAATCTTAGACATTGCAGCGTTAGTAGTCACCATGTGGGCAAAAGCACTGTTTGGCCCAAAATGCAAGAACAGAATTGATAAATATTTGATGATGTTAGCTCAACTCCTTGGGATGTTTGTTACACAGCCATAAATGTTTGAAATACCTATCAATGTGTAAAATAAGGTCATATATCTCTTGACATCCTCACTTTGCTAAATGACATAGAAGAGTCAGAGAAATGAAATGAGGAAAAAATTATAGTTTGGTGAAATGAATGGGGTAATTCCTTTTTAGAGGATAGAATTTTTAACTTCATAAAAGTTTTGTTAAAATAGAGCATTTTTTCCTTTTTCCTTCACTCACTCATTCATGCATCATCCCTATTTGTTGAATAAATGTATTGTCTATTGCACATCAGGCCCAGGTCTAGGCGTGGAATACACTGAGTGCTAACTGAGACAGACAAGGCCCAGGGTGTTTCTGTTCTCAGTGGAGAAGACAAATAATGACAACCACAACAAAGATTATTTTAGCTGAAGATAATGCAGTTGAGGTGGGGAAGTGACAGCACTGTCACAGTGTTTCTAAGGGCCCTTCCCTGGTGCATCAGCAGTAAACTAATAAGCAGGGGGAAAAAAAGAAAATGTTCCTCCTGAGCTTGTAATACTGCTTAATTATCTGCAACCTAATTAGCCTTTCTTGTGTAAGAAGTCTTTCCACTTGGGACTTTTTATTATTTATACAAGCACTGGGTACAGTCAGAAGAGTGGGAGGGTGAGAGAATTCACCAGAGCCAGAGCGGGGAGCAGAGCAGGCAGAAGGACCGAAGTACACTGCTGAGGGGAGCAGCGGGAGGCAGGAGAGGTCTGCACGCCATGTGGGACCCTCCTCTGGTGGCCGGGGAGCAGCCGGGGATCGAACAGGCGCTGCAGAGGCTGCGGGCAGCTTCGCAACCCAGCGCTCAACCGCTGCGACACCGGGGAGGCCCAGATCTGATAAAGGTTTTTTTTTTTTTTTTTTTTTTTTCTACCTTAGAAGTTTTGCAGGGAGGAGGGGGAGACAGGGAGAGGGAAGGGGCATGGGCTGGGAGCCCTTGTGCTAGCACTAGAGGAATAAGTGCTGTCCTGCCTGAGCCCCATCTGCTCACACAGTCCCTGAGACCTGGCCATTGCTGTGCTCAAGGACAATAAGCTTGAATTAGGAAAAAACAATGCAATAGCTTTTGTTCCATTCAGTTACTGATTTTATTCTGTAAAAGAGGGCATTTTTTCATTAAAAAAATTTCCCAGTGGAAAAACCACTCTTCTTTCACCCAAAGCATGGTTTGCCATGATGTCCTTTGTACATGCTTAATAAATATTCATTGAATAAGCAGATATTGGATATACAGACCACTATTTGCATTGAAATGCCAATTCTGCAACCTATTTGCAATGTTACTGTGGTCAAGTTACTCAGATTTTCTACAGTTTCATTTTCTCAATTGTAAAGAAGGAAAAGTAATATTTTCAGGGCCTCCCCGGTGGCGCAGTGGTTGAGCGCTGGGCTGCGAAGTTGCCCGCAGCCTCTGCAGCGCCTGTTCGATCCCTGGCTGCTCCCCGGCCACCAGAGGAGGGTCCCACATGGCGAGCAGACCTCTCCTGCCACCCGCTGCTCCCCTCAGCAGTGTACTTTGGTCCTTCTGCCTGCTCTGCTCCCCGCTCTGGCTCTGGTGAATTTTCTCACCCTCCCGTGCTTCTGATTGTACCCAGTGCTTGTATAAATAAATAAATAAACAAACAAACAAATAAATAAATAAATCTTTAAAAAAATAAAAATAATATTTTCACATGATTGGTTGTGATATATTCAACTATACATACATATATAACATATCTTCACATGCATATATATCTTTATATATAATTATATATATTGATAATTGCAGTTAATGCAGAATCTGCATGTGATTGAGGAAATTTGATGTATTTCCTTCTCAATGAGGTTATTTGCCTTTAGATAAAATCTGGGGAAAGTGAGGATCACTGCTATGATATGAACATTTATTTCCCCCAATTTCATACATTGAATTTTAACCAGAAAGCCAACTCTCATCCAACACAGAATCCGCAGGTTCCTTTGATCTTGGACTTTCCTTCCTACAGACCTGGGAGAAATCAATTTCTATTGCTTATAAGCCACTAGTCTACAGCATATTACAACAGCAACCCCAGCTGACTAGATCAATGATTATTACTAGAATTCAGTCTGAGTGTATTTTTATTTAAATGGTGACTTTTTAAAACTCCTTCTGAAGTAAATTTCTTATTTAGCCAGTAGTAACTGACAATAACTGAGCACCTATTATAATTTATCAAGAGGAATTCTTTTGGAAATAATATTAAGTCAATGATGTAGTCATTAAAGTTTACTAGGGCAAAGGAGTCAGAAGGACGGAGAAAAGGAGCAGCAAACCTAACTCAGCTTACAAACTATGGTTACAATGCCCAAGAGTTCTCAAGATATCAGTTCATGGAAAACTCATTGTAAAATCTCATAATGTTAATGGGGGTAAATGATATGTTTTTAACTAAAGGGACTCAGGAAGAATTTTTTTAATTGTAAATTTTTTTTGATTTTTAAAAAAATATTCAATGAAAGGTTACAGGATAGAAGGGGGAAAATCACACAAATTAATATTTTTAGTTATTTTTTATGTGTATCACATATTTGTGGATTAAGTTAATGAAGAATTATTGATATCAAGCTAAAAACACTCAAAGAAATGATTATAAATTGTAGAGCATAAACTATTTGGCAAGATAAGACATATAATATTGAGCAGTTGAGAATCATCAATATTTTTAAATGAGTGATAACAAGAAAAAGTTATGGTTAGGGTGATCAGCGTAATGCTAAGAGTCATTTGTTTAGACTTAACAGGAAACAGAAAATAATATTCAATTTGTAGGATAATCTCTTTAAGTGGTAGAAACTATAGCCTTTAAGAAGATTCAAACCTTTTTTTCTCTAACCACTGGAGAGAGTATTATCTGTTCTCAAGAGTTACTGAAATAAGCATTCTGGTCTTTCAAAATCTGTATCACTCCTAATCCCATGGTGTCTCATTCTACAGTGAATAGAATGGTTTATAAATAGATTTAGGAATAACAATAAGTGATTCCTTTTTCTACAATGCATTCTTACCTTGAAACCAATAACTGAAAGATTTCCAACTACGCTCATGCCTTGCTGATTAAGCAATTTACAACTGAAGGGTTTTCTCCAGTCCCCGGCTATCTGATCAGCATCTCTAGAATGATATTAGACAGACCAATTAACTCTGTACTTTTTATCACACTTAGACCATCTCCCAAAAGTAAGTCAGTTTCAAAACAATAGACCCCAAGGATATGGTGAAAATAAAATAAGGTATTTTCATTACTGGCTACAGCTGGGTATACAGTATTCAAGAAACTATGTGGTAATTCTAGTTACATATCCCTTATCACCAAGACAGCTCAGTGACAATTCCCTAGGATTTTCCATGACAGATACTATTATAATCACTTTCACTATGAATTTAAAATGTTTGACTAAATTTCACCCAGAATTTCTCTATGTATCATCCTCAAGTAACCAATATCTTTTTAGGTAATAGAACATTTGAATGAAGAGCTAAATTTCCCTTCACTCACAGATACACAAACAAGAATTTAAATGTTCCTTAGTCCTGAGAAAGTGGGTGATAAGAGGGAAAGGAATGGAATATGTAGGAAAATTTTTCCTAGCCCAATACAAATTGCCTCCTTTGCCCAATTTCTGCTAGCAATTTGAATAACAACAACCTTGAAATTTTGCTTAGCACCCTTTGGACCATCTAGTCTTCATTTATTCTTTCCATGAAAACATATTGAGTGCCTTCTTTATCCCTAAAATTATAGTGGGCCTCAGAAATACTATATATTTTAAAGATTTATTTATTTATGTCTACAAGAACTGGAGTACAGGCCAGTGGTGTGGGCAGAGAGAAGATTCACCAGAGACAGAGTGGGGAACAGAACAGGCAGACTGACTGAAATATACTGCTGAGGGGAGCAGAGGGTGAGACAAGAGAGGTCTGCTCTGCCATGTGGGTAAGCTCCCTGGCCGGCCAGGGATCAAACTCGTGCTGCAGACGCTGTAGATAGCTTCATAGTGCTGTGCTTACCCCCTTGCGCCACCAGGGAGGCCCAGAAATACTATATTTAATGAGACAGACATATTTCCTATCTGCAGAAGAGTTCACAGTGTAGAGGTGAAGGATACTCAACAAATACTTGTAGTTAAGTGTGGTAGCCAGGAAGCACATAGTGCTCTGGCAAAATGCTGTGTTCCTACTTTTTCCAACTGATAAAATTAAAAAAAAGAGGATCAAATTGATCCTCACTGGGTGTCCCAGTGCAAATGACTTAATTTCCTGGGCTTCCATTTCAGACATTTTGAAAGTATGGGCAGCTTAAGTGAATTCTAAAGATCCCTTCCAATGATAAGATGATAGAATTCTACTAAAACCTCCCCAGTTCGAATGACATATTCAAGAGCCTTGAGGACTAATTTAGAATAATTTGAAGACTTCCTGGGGTCTAAGTACAGATAATAGTTACATCTTTCATCATCCCTAGAGGGGTAGCTGTGAAGTTTCAATTCAGAATTCTGAAAGCTCACTCACCTCTACTGGAAATACCCTAGGAAAATAGTCCTTCTGCTGCCCTATATGGTCTTTTCTTTTTCCAAAGGACTCTTTTTTGTGTGTGCACCATGCTGGTTGAGGATACTACTCTTTTTTGGTCCATAGTGAGCTGTAATATGCCCCAAAGGTGCCACGTCAAAAGGTTGCATCCATCATTTCCTGCCTGAAGTAACCAAGCAAATTAGCAAGAACCCCAAATTATTGTCTTAGACCTTTCATTAACAGAGTAAGGGAGTGAGTCATATGCACAAAGACATAGAAACATTCCTATGGTTTTCATAGTTTCCAAAGTAAATATACAATAACTTCCTTAGTCAATGCCTTGGATGGCTCTTTAGACACCTTTTTGAACCCTCTTCTCATTTTCTCTACTTCTAAGGCTAGGAAATGAATATGTTCAAGTCTCAGCCTTGAAAGAAAAGCTATGTAACTCAATTTTGGCCTAAGTTATGTAAATGGAAATTTCTGGGGACTAAGATATTTCTTGTTGTTTTGCTTATTCCCATTCTTCCTGCTTGGAACATGGTTATGATGCCTGGAAGAACAGCAGCTGTCATGAAACCATGAAGGTCAAAATTATCTCTAAGGCTGTTAGAATAGAAAGAGGATGAATTTAGTTCTTTGATGACATTTTAGAGACAGTACTTCAGCCTTGGGCACTCTGCACTAAATCTGATACTTTAAAGATCTTAGTCTTTTCAGGTTCAAAAACAGGGAATAATCAATTTTTGTTTTTATAAGCCACCTAGTCCCTGGTACTTCGTTATAATAGAACAAAATAAAACATTATAGGCAGATAAATTTCCTTTAAGTATTATCTATAAATATAGTTGTCATGATAGAAGTTATATCTTAAAGATTTGCTTGCTTATATTTACATGAAATTCCATTCTCATGTTTAAGTTGTATCAGTCTTTATGGGTAAGTGACTATCAGTAATATGTCTTACTGGATGAAATCTCAGTCCACTAGACTCCTTTGAAGTCCTTGGAGCTCCTTGGTGGCAAGGAACTCTTCTAGTAATTTTTCATCATAGTATTTGTCACACTGTTAGACAATCAATTGAATGAATGCTATAAAAGGAGGTGAAAGGAGTTCCCATGGGTAACTTTTTATCATGTTACATTTCTTAAGTGCCGAATTACAAGCACTATAGCTAAAACATAAAGCCCCCATGCTGTTGTGTACTCATTTCTGGCTACAACATTATTAGCATTACACAGGGCCTCAAATTTCCTGGTTTTTCTTTTTTGCTTACATGTCCCTATTCTGTATTACTTTTTCTCTAGTATTTCCACATATTTGTAACAAAAAGGTTTCCATATTAAGTGGGCTTGACAGAGCAAAGTTTGAGTACTTCCTGAATATAGAGAAATTTAGACTAGGTGGAGTATTTCTTTTTTCTGAAACTTTGTATTTCTCCCAGTATGCTAAGACAACTTATACAAGCAAACAGTTTCTCAACCACATACTTATTAATGACTGTCAAGACTCAGATTTCTAAGTCCTGTTTTCTCAGCCAGAAAAGTTTCAATTAAAATTTCTTCATAAATAAATTTATTAGAAAGGTTATATATATTGTAATAGATTTATTGATCACATATTATAACAGTTATTCATTTATGAAGATATTTGAAACGTAGGTCACTGGAGGTAAATTAAGTAAACCAGTGAGAAGTGCTTCCAACAATGATCATTTTCCACCCAAAAGTATAAATTCTTTTGGTTGAATTCACGTGTAAATTAGAGCCACACAAGCTCTCTCCCTTCTTTCACTAATAAAGTACCTATCTCATTAAAATAAAAGTAATCAGTATTTTTAAAATTCTGTCTTCCATAATCATCTAGTTAATATAAAGACTTCTAAGAATATTGAGCTTATTTTATTATTTAAAATCCTATTTAAAAATATAAAACATTTATGTGTTCACTTACCAGTCTAACACGAGAAAAAATGACATTGCCTTTGATCAAAGAATCTCCCAACCATAGTTACAAACATGTAAAGAAATCATTATAATATATATTTTGATAGCTGTTGTACTAGAGGTAAATGATCAAGAGCATGAAATCTTAGAGAAAAGTTCTGTGGAAGACTTTACTGGGAAGTCATGTTTAAGGTACACGAGTTAGGAGGGACTAAAACAACTCAGTACCATTCAACCTGGAGTATGAGGTGGGGAGTGGCAGAAAAGATAGGCTGAGTCCATGTCATGGAGAATCTTGAATCCCAAGCGAGTAATGTGGTCAGTTTTCATTTTAGGTAAATGATAAATTTGAGAAGTCAAATGTATGGATATGGGAAACCACTTAGGAGTGTATTTTAACATTCTTGGCAAGAGCATTCCCTTTCCAGATAAAGAGGTTTATCAATGGATGAAGTTGGAAGCAGAGGGGGGGAACCGAACTGAGAATTACTTAAGCATAAAATCATCAGAACATGGAGAATAAGCTGTAGTCACGAATGTGAGGGACACAGGGTTGGGGAGTCTCAAGTGACTCCAAGGGTTTTACTTCAGTGATACAGTGGGTCAGGAAGCCATCATCTGAGATTAGAAAATAGAAGGAGAGGGGCCTCCCTGGCAGGGCAAGGGGTTAAGATGCAACCTATGAAGCTATCCGCAACCTCTGCAGCACAAGTTCGATCCCCTGGCCAGCCAGGGAGGTACCCACATGGTGCAGCAGACCTCTCCTACCTTGCCCCCTGCTCCCCTCAGCAGTGCATTTCAGTCATTCTGCCTGTTCTGTTCCCCACTCTGTCTCTGGTGAATCCTCAGGCCATCTCTGGCCTGTACCCTAGCTCTTGTATGCATAAATAAATAAATCTTAAAAAAAAAAAAAAGGAAAGAAAATAGGAGAAGTAGATGTAGGGAAACTAATGAGCTTAAAATACTTAGGAGAAACCTATTGTATAGCCTTAGTGCTCAGAAGAGAAAGCAGGACTAGAGAAGATTTTTGCATCATTAGGTTATAGATAATGATTAATACCACAACAGAGGCTGAATATGTCTGAGGAGAGCCTGCAAAGTATAATTTATGGGAGCCAGATCCTAAAAAGCACCAGTGTTTGAGTGGAAATGAATGATCTGAAGGACAGGAAGAGAGTCCTAGAAGTCAAAAAGGCAGAATGTCATTAAGAGAATTTGTGTATATTATATCTCTAATGCAGGCCGCATTTAAATACCTCTAAAGTATATCAAATTACTATTTTCACTCCTTTTTTAAAAAAAAAATTATTTATTTATGCACACAAGAGCTGGAGTATAGGCCAGAGATGCAGGGGGTGAGAAGATTCACCAGAGACAGAGTGGGGACCAGAACAGGCAGACTGACTGAAACACACTGCTGAGGGGAGCAGCAGATGAGACAGGAGAGGTCTGCCTCGTCATGTGGTTTGCTCCCTGGCCAGGGATCGAACTCATGCTGCAGATTGCTTCATAGTGCAGTGCTTAACCCCTTGCGCCACTAGGGAGGCCCCATTTCCACTCTTAATAAGAATTCCTGATGGAAAGCAAGCACTCTATCAGGAAATACAAGTATTAAAAGTAAATAAAGAAAATTTTGAAATTTGGAGGGGCAGATAGTTCTAGAAAAGAATGAGAATTTCATCATGCAGCTCATTTTCTTATCAATCAACAGGATATCACCATTTTTGTTGATGATTATTGTCAATAAAAGAGTTAAAAAGCTATTCTTGAATAGAAAGATATCTCTTTACTCCTAAAGTAACTAACTAAAAATTCCCTGCTATTACACAAATTGAAAACCAGGAGGTAAATTTCAATTAAAAATATTTATAGCAAATGAAATACCATCTGCTAGTTTCTCTCAACACTCATGAATGTGTTTTGCAGCTGGCTATAATGCTTTCTTATTTCAATCAGCTTAACTAATAATGACAGCTGCTCATTAGGCAAGGGACATTTTATTAGCATCCATGTCATATGTAGTAATTAGTAACTTTTTTTTTTATTTAAGAAAACCACACTTTGGTTTGCTGGATCATTGTCTAAAGGACTTCTATTTCTTTAAATAAATAAAAAATTCCTTTGATTTCAAAGATGTCTCCATCTTCTATAAAGCTCAAACATTTTTACAAATTTCCTAATCTATTTATTTAAAGTTATAAGAACATCATAGACCACATTAAAGTTGGAGAAGTGTTAATAGGAAGGGGGATTGGGAGGAGCTAAAGATTGAGTGTATACAAGAATGCAGTATTTATGGCATTTCTTAAGCCACCATAGTCTTAGAGACATAAGCATTCCTTTTCGTGAATATAAAACACCACTGAGTTAGGGACAAGTTACAGCTTTTTGGTTTTTGTTTGCTTATTTTTTGCTTTGTTTACAGTTTTTGTGTCTAATAAGAAATTCTAGTGAAAAACAGAAACATCAGACAAGAAATAAATGAAATGAAGTTACTGAGCCAATGATACACATTAGAGTAAGAAATCCAACAAGTTTCTGGTACATATTAAGAAAGAGATGATAATTTAAAGGAAACCCATAGTAGAATCTGTTGCTCAGAGCTTGTTGGGTTTAAGTAACATTGCCCTGTTATAAATTATTAACCAGAAATAAAGTCTCAATGACAGAGTTTGTTAGATATTCTAAGTGAGGATTAGATCCCAGGATGTAGGCACAGACTTTGCTCTGTGAGAGCTGATCTAATAAACATAAGTTTGAATTTAGTTTATATAGGTAGAACAGTGAGTCACTGACATTAAGAATGCAATTATTTGGGGCCTCCCTGGTGGTGCATGGGTTAAGATGCAACCTATGAAGCTCTCTGCAGCCACTGCAGCATGAGTTCAATCCCCAGCTAGGAGCTACCGACATGGTGCAGCAGACTTCTCCTGACACACCCGCTGCTCCCCTCAGCAGTATATTTCAGTCAGTCTGCCTGTTCTGTTCCCCACTCTGTCTCTGGTGAATCCTCTCACCACCGCACCACTGGCCTGTACCCCAGTTCTTGTATGTATAAATAAATAAATCTTTTTAAAAAAAGAATACAATTATTCTCGAAAGCTTCTAAGTTGTCCCAACCCTAACATGTGCTGATGCTAGAGGCAGGCAAGGCAAGATTTAATTCCTTTCTTCTAAAATAATGCACTGCAGAAATGCAAAGCCTGGGTATCCATTATAAAATCTTCTTTATCGGACTCCACGGTCATCTGTGGGTGTGAAGACAGTCTTTACCTTCAGGCAGCCGATCCCTGCATAAACTACACTTTAAGTTTGTGGAGATGGCTTTGCTCTCTTGCCTGCTAGACTAGGACAGGAATAAGGGAAAATCCCAGAAAATATTAAAATATGTTCATAAAAATAGGTCTGATTAGCATGATTTACTAATGAAACAGAAAAAAAATTATTTAAGAAAAAAAAACATAAAAGAAATGATAGAAAATAAGAGCAGATTCTAACAGAGTTCATGATTCTGCTCTCAGGAGAGACAGCAGGAAGACGCTAAACTGAAACTTTATCATAATAAAAAGATCAAACCTATCCATAAATGGGACAAACTCAATGTGCTCAGGAGTCCTACAGTATATTCCTTTCTAAAAATATATCCAGCTTCCACTTATTAGAAATTATTATTTAGAGAATTCAACTAGATAAGAGGTCAACTTAATTACTCATTGTATTCCCCAAATGCCTTATAAACTTTTTTACTTGCACTATAGAATTACACAAAAAGTCACCAAAATGAATAATTTTTTTTAAAGATTTATTTATTTATTGATACAAGCACTGGGTACAGTCAGAAGAGCGGGAGGGTGAGAGAATTCACCAGAGCCAGAGCGGGGAGCAGAGCAGGCAGAAGGACCGAAGTACACTGCTGAGGGGAGCAGCGGGCGGCAGGAGAGGTCTGCACGCCATGTGGGACCCTCCTCTGGTGGCCAGGGAGCAGCCGGGGATTGAACCGGTGCTGCAGAGGCTGGGGGCAGCTTCGCAACCCAGCGCTCAACCGCTGCACCACCGGGGAGGCCCATGAATAATTTTTTTCTGCCTTATTTTTAGCCAAAATAGAAAACAAAAGATATTGTAAGGTAGCTTTCTTTATATTCATATTTAAGTATGATGCTTTTTTATATATGAAAAATCCCTTGTTAAAACAAAATGAAATCAGTTCTGAAATTGTGTATGAGAGCTAGAAAGAGAGCCAGAAACAGGAGACTAAAAACAGCAGCTGGGGTATGAATCACAGATTTCTTCTGGCTGCTTTTTTTTTTTTTTTTAATAGAGGCATGGTTATTTATTTATTTGTTTGTTTTTTGTTTATACATGCACTGGGTATAGTCAGAAGCGCGGGAGGGTTGAGAGAATTCACCAGAGCCAGAGCGGGGGGCAGAGCAGGCAGAAGGACCGAAGTACACTGCTGAGGGGAGCAGCGGGCGGCAGGAGAGGTCTGCGCTCCATGTGGGACCCTCCTCCGGTGGCCGGGGAGCAGCCGGGGATCGAACCGGTGACCCAGTGCCCCAGAGGCCACGGGCAGCTTCGCAACCCAGCGCTCAACCGCTGCGCCACGGGGGAGGCCCTCTTCTGGCTGCTTTTTTACCCACAAAACCCGAGCTCAACTTTGAGGCGCTAAGATGCAAAATGTCTGATTATTAAATCAGATATTTTATTTAATCGGAAAGAGATTTGCTTCATTTTTTATTTACAAGTGAAGGGGTTCTATAATGGCTTTAAAAGGTTCTTCCCGTTTTGATTCTCCTCAAAAACATTGAGTTCCTCTATTTGTGTTGCTATACTAAATTGACATTCTATCCTACTTCAAGGGTAGAAGTAGTCAGTAAGACAATTTTATCTCTAAATGGGCCAGCAACTTCATTTTATTTTATTTTTTTGAAGATTTATTTATTTATTTATTTATTTATTTATTTATTTATTTATTTATTTATTTATTTAAGCACTGGGTACAGTCAGAAGCGCGGGAGGGTGAGAGAATTCACCAGAGCCAGAGCAGGGAGCAGAGCAGGCAGAAGGGCCGAAGTACACTGCTGAGGGGAGCAGCGGGCGGCAGGAGAGGTTTGCGCGCCATGCAGGACCCTCCTCCGGTGGCCGGGGAGCAGCCGGGGATCCCCGGCGCTGCAGAGGCTGTGGGCAGCTTCGCAACCCAGAGCTCAACCGCTGCGCCACGGGGGAGACCCAACTTCATTTTAAAATAGACAAAAACTGACCAAAAAAATCGGGAATGAGGTCAGAGCAGTTTATAAAGAAACACATTTGATTATTTTTTAAAGGTTAAGTAGGAAAACAAAATTAAGGGAATGAGACAGAGGAAGAACTTGTAAAAATAGGAAGATTTTGTTATTCCATTCATAAACTTAGAATAACTTATTTGAAGTGATTTGACTTAATTTATTTAAAGTGCAAAGCAAAACATAAAAATATTAGACTCTGAGATGGCAACTTAACAAGCAGAAATGATATAACAGAATTCTTCATTCTATTACCTTTCACTGGGCATCCCCATTGGGACTGCTTACTGGCTGCTGTATAATCCTCATGTTTATAAAATAATATGCTCATAATTTTCTGATCAGATCAGGTCAGAATGATTAAAGTCTACAAAGTACAAGTAGTTATCCCTGCTTCAAGTTCATAAACACCAGGGGGATTTTCAATTAAAGATGCCGTCTCGATCTACTATGAAAAAATTTACATGTTGGAAGTCAATTAAATTTTGATGATACCCAATTCCCTGTTTCCTGCACTCTTCTACAAACTGATTTTCAATCTTGTATAAATTTTTATGAACGTGATATAAGTCTTGATTCATAAAGTTGTAAATAAACCTCAATATGTGGAATGAAAAGGTATTTGTTTGAACCATAAGGCTATCCACCACCTATTAGCCCACTGCAGTTGTGCGACATTAAAGGTCATTTTTTTTCTATCTCTTTATGTGTTTACTTTCTTTTAAACCAACTTATGGTTGGGTTGGTTCTACTACATATATCCTTTAACTCCATTGTTTTAAAAAATGCAAGCCTTAGAAGAGAAAGAAGAAAAAAATGAGGTCAGTTAGAAAATTCCAAATCACTCCTTTGCCTTCCTTTGGTACTTACTCCTAACACTTCCTTCTGGCTCATTCTGGACTGTGGGTGATGGAATGCACTGAAAGGGAAAAGAATCCCAAAATTCCAAATTGGACAGAAACTGTGGGGCCTGAAAAATGCCAACACAAAAAGGAAGAAAGAGAAGAATCAATATAAGTTGAGGAGCATTAATTAATGTTCCCAATTTTGCCCTGATCTCCTGAACATTACTATGAAAATGGAGTAGAAACAAATTTGAGACATAAATTTTCTTCTGTTCACTAGAAATAGATTCCTTTACTCATTCAAATGAAAGTTAAGGCACGTTTCAATAACAAAGTTTTTGAATAAATTATGTCCAATTTCTTATAGTCATTGAATAGCGATATAGAACTACAAATTGACTTGTCAATCTTGGTCTTTAGATTTACTTTTATATAATTCATTCTTTATGAATCTTTGTGTAATCAAAAAGTATCTTTCACTCTCTAGTAGGAACAATTTCTTGCTTCATGAAATTTCATGAGGTATTTAGTGACCTTATGCTATTTTTTATCTAATGAACAATCCAAGGTTTACTGGTTTTATATTAAATGTCAACCAGATATTTCCGGAATATTGAAATGCAAGACTGCAATTTTTTCTCAACTCTATGAAAAGATAAAGGTAGAAAAAAAATAGTTTGGCAAGAGGACAAATAAACATTACCCTGGAGGGTGGAAATAGATTTTATAGTTTAAGTGTACCTTGTTTGTTTAGCACAGCGCTACCGCGCCAGAAACAGAAAATTCAAACAACCAAAAGGCTCACCCTCTAGGTGGTGAGATAAATATATCCACATTGATTGACTGAATAAACAGTGCATCAATCAGAGTTGTCCCAAAGAAGACTTTGGAAATTCAAATGATGGGGAAGTCAAAAGCAAGCCCAGATGATCCCCAAGAAATATTGAGAAAGTAAGAATGATTGTGACTGAAAAATTATTTTTTTCCCACATGGAAAAGTGGTGAGATTAACATTGTTGATAAAGGAAAGAGGAAATTAAGAGCACAGCTCAATCAAAGAATAGTAAGAATGTGGCTTGGCTGTTTGGAGAATAAGGGCTGGATCACAAGATTAGATAAGAAAAAACAGGCTAAAGAGATTTCTTGGAGAATTTTGGAAGTCAGATAAAAGAGTCCAGAGAGAATGGAGGCTTAAACATGTCTATGTAGGTAGTGGACAATTGCCGAGGAGAAAAAATATACCTAGAGACTAAAGATTATTGAATTAGGGGACATAGGTTTTACTCAGACAAAATTAGGAAGTAAATTATGCCAAAGAAATTTGACCTTGTGGCTTTCTTCCCCTGCAAGTACAGAATCTCTTTAACAATTCGTTTACTCAACTATATTTAACCAGTAAATGTTAATTAGCTACCACAGTAAATTAGTATATATTGGAAATTTTGCCACCTGCCACACTCTCATGACATGTCGGCATGCCCATGTTATGCTAACTTTACAGATGGTAACTTACTTTGTAATGGAATGCATTCCCATGAAATGAGAGGAGCATCACAGCACAGTAAACAGGAACCACTTTCCCCACCCATACTTACATGCAGCCATATTGGACTATGCTTCCCAGCAAGCAGTGCAGAATGGGAGGCAGCTGGGAAGAAGTGAGGTGGATGCATAAATTGAGGTGGAGTGAGGAAGAGGGTGAGAGACACCTGAAGGAGATACTTACAGGAGAGACTTGGAGAAGAAAGTAAGAGACCCATAGGTGAGACACCCATGGTGAGGCTGCTCCTGGAACTTGACCACTTTTGCAGAGATATTGGCAATGGTTACCTCGACCTTGTGGTGGATTAAATGGTACATTTTGAATTTCGTGTCTCTTTTTTTGTCCCAGCTCTCTATGTCCTGCCTACTACTGCCTACTCCTTTTCTTGTGATTCCTTACTAGAATTTATCTTAGATTTGTGACAAGTTTTTGCACCTTAGCCACACTGCTTTGGCCCAAAGGTTAATTCTTTTGTTTAAACTGATTTGCATATTCAGATGGCCAGAGACAGTGGTGTATGCTGGTAAGTGTTTAATAACTGACATTTGGGGAAAAGGTCTTAATTTATAGTATTTATTTGTTTCTATAGGGCAATGGCTTATAGAAGCCACTAGAGGGATGTTGGTTTTCAAGCCATTCAAGCCACTTGGCTGATTTTAAACCACTAGAGGGATGTCATTGAACACAAATTGGGAAGTGATAGTAGCATACCATTATATAGTATTTTTAACCATACAGCAAAAATAGGCATAAATAACCTCAAGAGTGCAGGTGATTGGAAAATAATTAAGAATTGATGAGGTTTAAGTGCCACCTTTGCTTTAATGTAATTTATTTAATCATGTTTGCCTTAATCTATTTTTTAATATTGATAGTATTTAATAGCCCAATCTCAAAATTCCTGAATGTTTCATAATTGGCTTTTACGAGTCAGTACAAGTTGCCTTTAGCACACCACTAGGAAAGCGGGAAAAATATAACAGGCATAAAAAGCCGCAATGAATATGCTTATATGAGTCATGTCTATAATGGGTCAATTAGTCATCAATATTTATTGTGAGCTTACTAAATGCCAGGAAAATCACCATCTAATTTCTTATTTATTCTTCATAATAGTCTTAGGAAGATGTATTACTATTATCAATTTTTAATGGATGGTGAAACAGGCCTGGAGAAGGAAAATAACTTTTTTGGTAGGAAAGCAGGGATTAAATCTAATTTTGTTTGATTCAAATGCCTATGCTTAAAAAATAACCCACCCACTTCCCTTCCAATGAGAAACCTTACAACTTTCCAAGGATTATAACCCTCAAAACCACTCACAGTCAAAACTGAAAAGGTGGATTTGCTCATGCATCAGGAAGATCTAAATTAGCAAACACCACATGGAGTACATAAATTACTAAGATTGAAACAAACATCATCTGATCCTTGTCCATCTAATTTCTAAGAAAGAGTACACACGCTCTTCAGATTACTACATTGTTTATTTGCTATGCACTTATTTTTATCTGGATTGCTCCATTTCCAAAAAAATAAATACAATGAGCTAGGGCTAAAAATGTTTTTTCCCCATTTCCTATATTTCTAAGTTATTCTGGAAAGAGTGGATTCAGGTCTCATCTGCCTTTAGGAGTGATTAATTAGATTTAATTTTGTGCTGTTGGCTCTGCCATCCTACCCCTTCCCCCAATGACTAATAACTCTTCTACAAAGTCCAAACAAATGGCCCCGGTATCTAGTTTTTATTTTTGGAAGTTTTCCTCAGTCAAAATGCATAGAACCTCTTCACAGACAGCAGTTTAGAAATTCCTGGCCAGGATTCCTGCCCTTAACAGCCGCACTTGATATGGCGAGATGGCCCGTTGACTGATAACCTGGGTGGCATGATGCCAGCTCAAAATTTGTCAGGCCATTTGAACCGCAAGTCAGCATTGGGAAGTGATAAATATAGATGGGCAGCCTACAAAACAACTTTGTGAGGGGCCATATCTTCTTCAGGAAGTACCTTTGTGCCAGCACTAAAGCATTAACACCACATGTCTTTTTCTACACTTGACATCTGTGGACACTTAGAGTGTGTGACAAAAAGAGGAAGAGCATGGGAATAGAAAGAAGGCAAGAGAGTCATAGGGGAATCAAGCAAACCCGAGATGAATGAGTTCTAGTTGGGGCCCAGAAGGCCACCAGGAACCCCACCTCATTGACTTTTTCAACACGGTGTGTGACTACTAATGATAGGTGCCTTGTTTCAAGATCAGTGCTTAAGCACCATTAAAGGAATAGGTCAGGATAAGAAAGTCAAACCTCTATTTCTAGTCATGTCACAGACCCCAGAGAGGGTCTGGTCCACTAGCCATTGTGCCACATGGCAACCCGGTGGTACCTCAGGTTTAGAAGTAGCCCCATCTCAATGAGCTAAAACTTGTCATGACTACAGATCCCTGGCATCTCAGGGGAGTGAGAAAACACGGCTGTTCGGATAGTTTCAGACACCCAGACAAGCTTGACATACCTTTAATAAATTCATCAGTGAAATGAAGATGTCTAGTAGTCTAAATATGTGTGTGAGCATGGGAGGACTTTAGATTCAGGATTTGTGGGGCTGAAACTCTGCTCTGTAGCTAATTTAAGGCTCAAGAAGGTTAACAACTGGCCTAGTATCACTTTACAGATAATCCTCAATTTCCTCATCTGTAAACTGAGAATAAAATTAAAATATACCTCGCAGTGCTGCTATTAGCCTCAAATGACGTGACTTGTACAAAGCACTTTTAAAAGAGTAAAGCCCATACAAATGTATCACTGAGCAGTTTGGCAATAGCTCTCCCCTTTGTAAAAATTAGGTGCAACACTAAATCCCATCATCGGTCATTTTAGAAATCATATATAAAACACACTTTATAAATGATGACTCTAGCATTGGTATTTTGGTTGTTTTTAAGTTGGTAATGTTTGAAAGAAGTCATCTTGGGGCATTTTACCTTCATACCAACAAGGAAGCCATTACTTTCTAAAAAGTTATCTTGTTAAATTACCTGGTACAAATTAAAGAAAAAAGTCTCAAAAATCACTGCCCATTTAAGTCTCCAAATAGAATCTGCTTTATTTACCTGGCATAGTCTAAATGACTTTTGGCTCATACATAAATCAAGAATTCATTATGCTTCGTAGTAGCAATTTCACATGAACCTCTGTGGTTCCTCAGACTATGCTTATAGGCCTGTTTTATAAAGAATTTGAGGATCAGAGAGATAGACAGATAGGTGCCTGATGTAAACTCTGATGTCTTATCTCCAAAGCGCTTTTCTATCCTGAAGTGAAACTTCCCCCATCCCTTGGTGGTTGACACTGAAGTCCTCAAATCATTAAGTTCATTCCAAAGAATAGCTGCAAAAAATATTTTAAACAATGGTACCACCATTGGGATAGAAGTACAGTCTCCCAAACAGGCACACTGAAAATGCCAATATTTTCACACATGTAAATCCTTATATACTCATTTAAAAACCAGTCTCTTATAAGTTATCTTAAAGCACCCTTATATACCATCTATTTCTAAATCTCCCATTTTTAGAAAAAACTGGTTCAGAGGTTTAAGAAATTCAAATATCTATTGATGTTTGGGACAACTGCCAAGGTCATACAGTGACTGAGTATCAAATCATGAAGAAACAATGAATCCAGACTGACTATTTAGAAACAAAAATAATATGGTGGTAAATATGGAGCCCTTGTGTATTTGGCATTGTCAGTGTGAGATTATTTTCAAATTTTGGATTTATTTTCCAAACCTGAAAATTTACTCTATACTGATTCTATTTTTTCTTAAAAAGTCAAAATTAATTCTTAGCAACTCGAAGTTACTTGCTCAGGGAAACCCTCCTTCTCTCGTCCATGCTATATAAATTGTTTTTTCCTACCTGTTCTCTAGCATTTGGATTATGACCATTTGAGCACTGTCACATTATCTTCCAGCTGTTTTTCCTTTGTTCTCATTCTCCACTTTACACACTGTGAGACCCTTGGAGGCAGGGACTCTTACTGGTTCCTTTTTCCTGGCACCTTGCTTGGTGCCTGAGCAGTTTGATGGATGCATGACCAGATACAGGAGATCTAAACTATGAGACTGTAAATAAACAGGAAGTTTACATCCTATGCTATCTTATTAAATGCTTATCTATTTACTATCTTCTCTTTTTCTCTTCACGCAGCATCAGGCATGTTGACTCTGAGTAATCTGAATGTATGACACTCACCTTAGAAGGACCTAGATTGAGGACACCGCATGTGGATTAGGGTTGTTACTAGAATTATTTTTAGTACTTCTATTTAGTTGAATGCATTCCTTTGTGGGGAATTTAAAGTGCTTCATTCACATGTCCTCTTAATTGTCGCAATCCGGTGACCTGTATGGGGACAGAAGTATCATTTTATTTCGTGAATGAGAAAGTTGAAGCTTGACTCATTGGAGGCCACTCAGGTAGCTTTTAGGCAGGAGATTAGAAAGAAATACTTTTCTTGTTCTTGATGCTTCTATTGTGTGAGTCTGCCACTAACTGTAGCAATAGAGTTATCAAAGCTTGACTGTTGCTGACTCAACCCCTTCACCTGAGTGAGCAAGTTGGCCTTATATGAACCAAAGCTGCCACAATCAAAAATATACTCCATTTTCACCCCAGTGTATAGGACATGGAGCTGTTACTGACTTCCTTCCTTGGGACCAGTTACAAAATTTATAGGATCCAGTGCAAAGTAAAAATGCAAATTCTTTGCTCAAAAATTATTAAGAATTTCAAGAAAGATTCTGTAGACTATTAGAGCCTTCCAAGACTGCATATCAGAAAGGTTGCTCTATCCTTGCTGTTTTCTGTTATATTCCAAATCCTCATAAAGTTTTAACTAACCATCATTCCTAACATCTCTCTTCCCCACTTGACTTCAGGAACATCTTATCCAGCATATCCTGTATACCGACATGGCAGTGAAATTTCTAAGTTCTCCAGTGGGCTTTCTAGCAGGCTGGCCACAATCTTCCCAGGAAGCAGCAAGAGGTCATGAGAGCACAAGGGAAAACTTAAAATGCTTCTGGAAGTCTCAGCTCACTGCAGAATGCTCCCTCTCCCATACACTATTGGTCAAAATAACTCACAAGACCAGCCAGGATTAGAGAAATTGGAAAACTAGATTTCACTCCCAATGGAAGGAATAGCAACACCACATTATAAGGGGGTGTGAATAAAGGGGTCTGAGGTATTTGTGGCCACATTTTTAATCTACTACACCTGGGATACATCCTTCCTAATCTAAACAGGTTGACTTCACTCTTTTTTTGTCCCCTCCCTCTCACAGACTACAGTCTACCCTTGATGATATGGTGCTAATGGTAACAATAGTATCCAATACATTGTGTATTTTCTTTGTCCCAAGCCTTGTAGCTGATACTGTGCATATATAATAGCTTCATCCTTCATCCTTCAACTTCCCTATAATGGAGATATTTCATGCCTATTTTAGAGATTAGAAAACTGAGACATTCAGGAATTTAACAATTTTCACACCTAGGAAGAACCTGAATTGGGTTTCAAATTCAGATACACTTGATTTCAGTAGTCAATAGCTTTTATACCATTCCACAGAGTCACACCAAAATACAGGCCCTTCTTAACGTTACTCACATTCCTTTGTGACTTTCACATTGGTCCCTTTGCTTCAAAAAAAAAACCTCTATCCAAGGCCTCTGTGGTGTCACAAGGGGTTAAACACTGCACTATGAAACAATCCACAGCCTCTGCAGCATGAGTTCGATCCCCCGGCCAGCCAGGGAGAAACCCACATGGTGAGGCAGACCTCTCCTGTCTCACTCGCTGCTCCCCTCGGCAGTGTATTTCAGTCTGCCTGCCTGTTCTGTTCCCCACTCTGTCTTTGGTGGATCCTCTCACACACCCTGCCCCCCACATCTCTGGCCTGTACCCCAGCTCTTGTATGCATAAATAAATCTTTAGAAAAAATTAAAAACCTCTATCCATCTCTTATCTCTTCTTCTTCTTTTGCTGTCATTCACATCCATTATCTCCCAATAGACCATCTGCAGTGAATGATATTTGGGTGAATTCCATATTAAATAACAGATTTGTCATTCTTCCATTTATCTTTAAGAGCTATTTTAGGGCCTCCCCCATGGCACAGTGGGCTGAGCACTGCTCTGTGAAGCTGTCTGCAGCCTCTGCAGTGCAGGTTTGATTCCTGGCCGGCTAGGGAGAAACCCACATGGCATGGCAGATCTCTCCTGTCTCGCCCACTGATCCCCTCAGCAGTGTATTTCAGTCTGCCTGTTCTGCTCCCTGCTCTGTCTCTGGTAAATTCTCTCACCCTCCTGTGCCTCTGACCTGTACCCCAGTTCTTGTATAAATAAATAAAATCTTTTTAAAAAAAGAGCTATTTTAAAGGTGAATTGTTTCTCCTATTGATTCACTCTAACATAAACATGTTGCTTTATTATAGGCATTTAATAAACCCGTGAGAAGTTAGCTACCTTTTGTTTTGATTTAAAGAAGAAAAAGAGTTAGAGAAGAAAAGGAAAATACCTTTAACACATACAACTAATTATAAGCTTTTGGTATGGGAAAAACAATGCCAATACTGGTGTAATATATTAATGTACAAATAACTAGGAATAAAGTTCACTATCTTTTCCATAATTAGTCACCCCCCTGAAAAAATACATTATCAGAATCATTACTATTACCATTTTTCAGAGATTTCTAATGAAGGATTTGTCTTGATTTTTTTTTAAACTAGCTCTTCATTAGGTGAGAAAGTATGGGTATAAATGGAGACAAGTAAAAATAGTAGCTCTGGATAAAAAAACAAATGAATGGGTTATATAACAGGGGAAATCCAATATCAATACCTCAGAAGAGGCTCAGCACAAGATTTAATACTGTCTCTTGGTTTCAGTATACCAGATGCCTGAAAGGGTAAAGTTGAACGTTGCTGAGACAACCCTAATTTTGGAAACTGACAAGGTTTGGAAGCCTGTAAACCTGAAAAGCTAATATGATGGTAGATGAGTAGCCATTAATGACTAATTTTGTGCTGTATCTGTTGAGTTTTATGATTGTTTTGTTATTATAAATCTACGTTCAAAGACTAGGGGGTGGATTTCAATATAACAGTTGATAAAAAATAAATATTTAGTCATTCAGATGACCGAAATATTCATCACTTATGTATTTGAGGAAGTTTTCTGCCTTAAAACTCCCCAAGCCCTTGGTATTTCCTAAATGATGACAGCAATAAAGATGTGTTTTATGTGAATGAAATGAATTAGGGAGCACCTAAGGATGGGGCTGGTTGTCGGGGAGTCAGAGATGTGATTAGAGTTGAAAGAGCAGTCTCCGCACCACTTAACCTCTGGCAGAGGGGCTGGAGGTTGAGTTCAATTGCCAATGACCCGTGATTTAATCATTTGTCCATTTAATGAAGGCTCCATTAAACCCTGAGAGGACAGAGTTTGGGGAGCCTTTTGGATTGGTGAGCATGTGAAGGCACTATTGGGGAGCAGCGTCCCTAGGCTGAGCACAGAAGCTCCACACCTTCTCTCCCTTTCTTAATCTTCGGCATTGCTTCCATCTGGCTGTTTCTCTGTTGTCTCCTTTTATAACAAACCAATAATTTAGTGAGTAAACTGTTTTCTTGGAAAAAGAGAAACTAGTTCATTGTTAATCTTTATAACTGCTTTTACTCTATAGAAAATGATACCACCTATGCGATTTAACATGGATTATTGGCCTATAATAATATAATGTCTGAAGACAGAAATTACTCTCTGGAGAGCAGTCTAACTAGTCCAAAAATTTGCTTGAGGAAAACCTGAACCAATAAACTGTTTCCACTTGTTTTTAAAAGTAAAAACACATGTAGTAGTGAGGTCAGTGTCCATGAAAGTGCCACGTCCCAGCCAGAAAACACGAAGTCCTTAGTTTGGGCGCAAGAATTGGCTCAATATCAGGAGAATGTTCAGCTTTCCACTTCCCTACTCTCTTTGGAGTACATGAGCTTTAATAACTGCAATACTTATACTTCACTTTGATATTCATCTAAATTGTGCCAGGATGTTAGTTATGAGAGACAGATTTGAAAGATTTTTGCCTGGTTGTTTCCTCCCTTTTGTTTTCTATTTAGAATTTCCCCACTTCACGCACAAGTCACTATCCCTCACTTTGGAGAATTTGTAGAGGTTTTGCTTCTGCAAAAAAAATACTTGGTTTCTCAGTCCATTGCTGACCCCTGATCTAACCTCAACAGTCCCGCCTTCGCCAGCCCAAGGAAATATGAGCTTTGTTTATGAGGGAGAGTCGGGAAGTCAACTGACAGGTCAGGCTCAGGCAGTAAAGAAACCCTGGGATCAAGTGGCAGCAACGTTCTTCACAGGGCACTGAGCAGGAATAAAGACTAAGGGCACCTCTCAGAGAAAAGCAGAGGTGAGGATTGTGTCAGGGGCTTGGCTACGAGTGAACTGCTGTCTTGTAGAAAGATTGAGTGAACTGTTGTCTTGCAGAAACACTCCCAGCTGTGCACCTGGCCTGGCTGATGAGCAGATGAACCAGTGTGTGGTAGAGAGCGCTGCAAATTATTTCACGACCTTGAAGGATGCCAGACACCAATCTACATTGTAATGAAAAGTATGAACATTTCAGAGATTGTCTCTGAAGCCTAGTTCCCCAGGAGTACTCCTGTGACAAGTCTGTGGTTCCTACCCCTTTGGGCATGCAGGTTGGATCACTATTTTGGGAAATGACAGTGGGAACAGTCAGCTTGGCTGTGTTCATGCTCTTGAGTGTATATAACCAGCCACAAAATTTGGCTTCTTAATGTGAAATGACACCTGATATGGAACTGTCCCCTAAGGAGGTGTTAAACATAAAAATTCAATGGAGAGGAAGCAGCATGAGTCCACTGTGAAGCACACTCAGCAAAGATGATCTGGTGAAAGAGAATCCTAATGACTTAGTCTCCCACACACTCTATTGGGAAATTGGCTTGGGGCTTGATTAAGGAATAAAGAGTTCTCTAAAGGCCATGTTCAAAGAATTACAAAAGATATTTTAAAGGAATACATAATATTTAGTATACGTCAAGAGTCAGGCACTGTGCAAGGTATTTTTCAAGCATCATCTCATGGATTTCATGATTCAATTCTTTTAAGAAGTGCTGTTATGAAACCCATTTCACAGTTGAGGAAACTGAGGTTTAAAATGATCCACTAACCAATGAATGGCTAACCCAGGTCCGCTTGAGTCTAGTGTAGTCCCAACCTTAACTGATAGGCCCTGCTGAATATTGACTCATGATTTCAAAGGTAGGCATTGCTCCAAACAAAATTAAGAAATAGCAATCTGGAAAACATAGTTATTGGACTCCACAGTGAAGCTTCAAAAGACAAATCCTGAACTATCTCATTAGATATCCAACCAGACTTGAGTTGCACATAAATTCAAGAAATTCACATTTGCCACACATAGCAATTAATTTCAGAATTTCAGCAAGTTTGTCAACATGATAGTCCCTCCTATATAAGAGTGGATTAAAAAAAAAAAAAAGTCCTGCATGTCCTTTCCATTGTTTTGCATTTTAGTTGTAAGATGCTCAGGAGGTCTAGACAGCAAGCCCTCTTCTCCCACCTGAGTAGTGGTTTCTGATGACCTGACACTGTAAAGTAAAGGTACACAAGTTGTCAGGAATTTTCTGGGTGCTAACTTTAACTCACATGGTTGAAAGGGTCAGTTTCTCCCAGGAAAAGCATTGCATGGATTAGTGAAAACCACTTTCCAAGTGCCAGTACTTGAACAGCAATTCTTGTTCAAAAGGTGCTAAAATTTATTTTCTCCACTAGAGGACAGTGCTTGAAAGAATAATGGTCCTTACCTCTGAGGTCAGGCAGTACCAAGTACTGGAACAATCCCTGCATTGTTATGTCTCCTCAGTCTGTGCAGAGCACATAAAGGTTTTATTTCTTTGGAGGAAAAAAGAGAAATAAGTATGTTTTCTCTAACATGATTCAGAAATCAATGATGCTGCTGCCTTTATTGGCTGAAATAGGAGAAAGCAAAATGTCAGTAAAATTTAATATTCAGAATTGCCAAAAATAAATGAAAGAAGCATCCTTAAAGATGTAGGTGAAATCCTCTTACAATAAATTCTTAAAGAGAGGCTATTTGTTGAGGTGGTGACCAAATGTTCAGAAAAATAAGCTTTATGGTTCTGTTTGGTTGTCATTAGAATTTACTGTGGTGAACAAATTATTTCAATAAACATCTGCTTTTCCTTCATCAGTATAATTTTCACACATGATATAGAATACAAAATACAAGATAAAAAAATATACATTATTATATGTAGTAAAGCTTTGCCCTTTGAGAAAGGGGATGGGCAGTAGAGATGGGGGTGTAGTTTATGGTATTTGAAGATGGTTTTAAAGGCTGCAGAGGCTGGCAGAGAAACCCCTTCTGCTTTTACCTGCTCAAATCTTCCAGTAAGAGTATCACTAATTAGAACAACTGCCAAAGTGAAGCATTGTTTTCTTAAACCATAATTAAAGCCCACAGCCTCAGGTCTTGACCTCTGTCTTAACAAGGACAACTGAACTCTGAGGGATTCATACTTTTCAAAAGAGGCCGGAGGGGGTGGCGAAAGAGGAGGAATAGATTGAGAGACTAAAGTAGGAGTTTATCAAAGGTAACAAATCCAGACTTCTCATTTTTCCTGGAGTCAGCCTAGGTGATTCACCATCAGTAAATAGTTATTGAGTCTCCACAGAGTCACAGATTGGAAAATATTGGCGATCCTGGCACAGTGTTGGGTGTGATAGGAGATTACAAAGATTTTAAGTCCTCCCCCTGCCCTAGAGGGTAAAGGAACAATAGAAATGGAAACAGAAGAAGACTGATAGTAAAAGGAAAAAGAGGTCAAAGGGAGCAGAGGGCAGTGGGTAGAGGACACTCATCACAATGCAATAAAACAGGACACCTCCCCTGGAAGAGCTTACAGCCCAGTGGAGACCATCTCCACCACTCAATTAACCATCTGCTTCTCTAGTTGGAGGGCAACCCTATCTGAGGAGTACTGGGGGGTCCTCATATTAATTTTATGACCTTGACTTGAAGGAATAGTCCTGGGAGCATCAAAAGTAAGATTAATTTTTTATTTTTTAATTGTATTATTTTATATCGAGGTAACATTGGTTTACAATACTACATATGATTTAGGAGTACAGGTTAATATCTTTTGAATATATGTTGTAATATCTTTTGAATGTATGTATATCACTGCCACCACCAAAGCACCAATAACCCTCCACCACAGTTCACTGGGTCCCCTCCCCATTTTGCTCTCCATTCCCCACCATTCCCTGCTGGGGTGGCCTCCATTCTGCAGTGAGATTTGAGCAAAAAATCACCATAATCTGGGAGACCAGGATTTTAGTCTAACAATGTCTATTTGTGTGACTCTCTAGGGTTCTGCCCAAGACAACTACCCACTCTGTGCAATACCAACGATGTTTCCTTGTAGCAGAATGAAATTATGGGTACGCCCACATTGCAGGAGTCAGTGGATGTAGGGACAGGAAAGGAAGGTAGGAACCACCCCAGGCCTCACAGAGCTCAGTCTGTTAGAATCTCATCATGATCTCCCCAGCTTCCCTGATTTCAAAGAAAAAGGCTTCATTTTGGAAGTACAAAAATTTAGTCCCAGGTAAATAGAGACACAATTATTCATATTTCAAAGGATCTTTAATTTTAAACGTTTTAAAGGCAAATTTCTTTTAAGTCGACATTTATTTTTTTCAAATGAACTGTCATCTTAGAGCGCTGGATCTGGAAATGATTAAATTTAAGAGATCTTTTAGGCACAAATACACCCATACACTCTCCCAATTTATAGGTAAGGAAGGACTCACTAGGCTGTTTTCCTTGAGTTGAGAGCATATTTAGGGGAGAGCTGGAACCAAGTCTTCTGATTCTCAGCACTGCAGGCTGGTCAGCTGAGAACTACAACACAAAATTAGAATCAGATTTAAAGATAAAGTCTTGAAACCATCATGTTACGCAATGAGATTTGCTTGTTGAAGAATTTTATATTAATAACCACCCATACATATATCTATAAGAAATATGGAAGTACCCATATCAAGAATAACAAAAATGTGCATGCAAATACAGCTTATTATATGTAGTCACCAGTGCACCAGGTTATTTCTAGTCTTATCAAAATCAACACGGCAATAAAATGTCTCCTTGTCCTCCAACCTCCTTATTAAAATGCATTAAATTTGTTTTTCTCATATGTAGAAAGATAAGGTTATTAATTACAGGAACTGCTTATCACAAACTGCAAAATAGCAGGAGAGTCATTTGATGGTTAAGCTAAAAAGGACAAGGAATGGAAGAAGGAAGAATTAGAATAAAGGAAAGCTTAAGGAATGAATATGAAATCTCTATTCATAAAGGATTTAATATTTTTCAAGTATTTTCTGGACAGTATTTGAATATTTTAAAAAGGAGTTAACAGTTAATGCAGCGTAAGTGTATGAGTATGTACTTATGTAAATTGCCATTTAAAATGGAAAGAATAAGCCACTGTATCATTTTTACTAGAACTTTCACAAATAAAAAACGATCATCTTATCTTCAGTGAGTGTCTAAGGGACTGTAGGGATAAGAGGAAGAAGTGACTTCAGAGTCTATTCCAGATGCCTGTTTTGGTTCCTTAATAACTGGGGGTTTGGGGACATCTTATGTTGTGAGAACTCCATTTCACAGCAACTGAAAATAAATATGCTGCAAATAGAAGGCAGAGACATTATCTTCTCTCCAGAAAGCAGAGAAATGGAGAGCTCAGTCCTTTCCTCTCTGGCCTGCTGCTAAATGGGCAGCTAGCTCTCTGCTATTGTTTTCTTACCTGTCAGTCATAACGTTTGGGAAATGCATGCTTAATGCTGGGTGTTAGTCACTAACCTCAGTCTGGAAAAAGATCACATCAAGGCTGGATTCATTAGTAATAATATTTCTAAGAATTTGTGTGACATAGATTTTAGCTGCCTCCACAAAATAAATTGGTGATCATATATTAATATATTTTCAGTTGAATTCATCAGGAATATATTTATATATATATATATGCACACACGTAATTTAAAATTAATGATAATCCCTAATTAAGAGGAACAGACAGATATTAGCTATCTGGGTGTCATTTTTTTTTTTTTTTTTGGAGTAGGAAGGAGTATTTTTATTATATTTGGGTATTGAAGAAGGGGTTTAAATTCACCAAGTCTTATAGTTAAAAACTGTAGGTTTTATAGGAAACAATAATGTTCTAGATATACCATCTATCTCTTTCCCTCCCTCCTTCCCTTCCTTCCTTTTTCTTCCTTACCTCCTATCTCCCTTCCACCTTTTCACCCTCCCTCCTCTCTTTATTAAGAGTAGCTTTCCAACACCATTGCAGCAATAGAACCTTCAAAGAAAATCTTATCTCAAAATGTAGCATAAAGACAAGTGTGCTGTGGCTGTGAATGGAGAGAAGCCCATATCTGGGTGGGCTCCATGGTGTCTCACCTATTTGGAAAAGAGCTAGTAGCAGCATAAGGAATGACTGTGACCCCATGGCAGTTGCCCCAGGCAGTCTCAAGAGGAAATTCTAGCTAATGAGCCTGTATAAGTCACCAAATAGGCCACTTCAACCTTTGCCAAACCAGACATAAAGAATTCATTATCAATAATTAATTAAAACACTATCCCCTTTTTAATCTTTACTGCCTGGAAACACTAGCAAAAGTAGTGAACACTGAATAATGACTTCTCTGTGTTAAATATTCCCTAAATCATCGCCCATGCATAGAAATGGACATCCTGTGGGCCAGTGAAGGGTAGAGTAGTTCAAGAAGAATCCATTTTTAATTATTTTTAAAGGTGGTGTCTCAGTTTATATTCAGGTTTGCAGTAGAGTGGTTTGCTCTGTATTTGCTTGCCATTTTATTTCAACCTATAAGGAAACCTATTTTGGCAGTTGTTGAATGTTTGTATAGTTGGTCGAGTTATTTTCATCAAGTATTTGAACCAGTGTTGGCTGGGGACTGTGAGCTCTCAGAAGACAGGACTCACAGCTGCTTGACTTCAATTCTTGGCCAATTGCTATATGTATCAGGCACCTAGGGATGGTCTTAGAGCCAGGTCCCTCTCTGGTGCTTCCTGTTTCTCCTCATTTTCCCTGTTACCCATTCAGACTTTTTAATAAGTGCAAAACACTTCCCTCCATAAAAAGATTGCATCTGCAGAACTTTCCTCATGAACATCTGTCATGCAGGACTGGAAACTCCATAAAATGCCAAAACAATTCCAGAAGACTTTGAAGGCACAGGGGGCCCTCTAATTGTACATTACTGCCAAATTGCTGCTCTACTTTTTTTCCTTAATATTGAACCCTAGAGTTAGCTCACCAGTCATTCAAATAAAGTCAGCTGCTCAGATTTTATAGTCCCAGTGATATTTTATAGTGAATGTCAGAACACATTATATAGATGAGTAGAACAGTTATAATTCTCTATGGAAATGGAACAAGTTTATGTCTTCTTAAACATGAGCTCAACTCTAAGCTCTTACATATTTTATTTGTTTCACAGGTACCTTTTAGACCAGGAAGAACAATGTCATCTAAAATCCATTCTTCAATTTCTGTTTCAACCTGGGGCAATCTTTGTGGCTTCAAAATTCCTTCAAGTTCCCAAGGAAGAGGATAGTTCTTTTAAAATTATATATCTCTCAGTAAATTTGAATTGGTGCATTGGTTATGGACAATAGAGTTGTTTTTAGTCCTTTGGAGCTCATAGCAACCCAAAATGAATTGAACTTATCACATGTGTGTATTGGGGAAAAGGCTACCGAAATAGAGCATCACTTGCTCCCATATACAAGGGTCCTTCTAGCTTTAAATGAGCATTTACTAATGAAACAATCATTAATCTATTCTCACAGTCACCAATTCATTCTGTTAGATGTTTACTGGGTGTCCGGCATGCATCAGGCACTGTGCCAGGCTTGGGTTACAATGAAAAAGGCACATCTCCTTTCCTTAAGGATTTTTAGGTTGGTGTTACAGACACATAAATAAATAAAAAGGACTGAAAATCTACAGTAGAAGATGAAAAAGATCTTGAGGGAGAACAGAGAAGGTAGATCTAGCCCAGACTTGGACATGCAGGTGGCACTGAAATAAGCTGGACCCATGGAGCAGCATCTGGGCGAATGACAAGGAGTGAGGGGCAGAGAAGAGCAGGCACCAGAATTTGAAGGGTCTTGTGCACCAAATTATTTTATCTGACCTTCATCTGCCTTTGCATTTCTCAAGACTTGGATATCCTGGTGTGGCCCATATCCCAAAACCACAGGATAAACATGAAATGTCTTCTTGGAGCACTGGTTCCGCTTAGTGGTGAGTAATTTAAAATATTTGTTACTAAAGGAGTAGAATACAAAATCTGCACATATTTGTAAGATAAATTATGTGATTCCTTAGACATTTTGTGCTCAGGATGGGTAACTTCAGGTTGTTTTTCCAGGCCCACTCTTCTCTGCCTCGGGGGGGCCCTTATAGAAAAGTGGGCAAAACAATGTTTGGTGTGGCTACTTAGGGTTTTAAGCAGACCAGTGACTGGAGCCAATTTGCAGTTCAGAAAGACCCCATCCTACAAGGCAGATAAAGATTTAGGGAAGGGTGAGTGAAAACCAGCACAGAAGCTAGATACTCCCATAGCTGCCAAGATGAGAAATTATCCTGACTCTTACTAGGGTAGTAGCATGAGGGATGAAAAAGATGATTTGCACATTATTACAGAAATAGAATCAATGGGATAATTATTGATTTATTATTTAATAAACAGTTATAGAGTGGCTATCATGGTCTAGGCATGGGGTAGGATTATAGCAGGGAGTAATATACTCAGAAAACACCCCTGCCTTCTTGGGCTTGTATGCTGGTAGAAAGAGACACAAAGCAAACACACAAAAAATTAACTTATTAGGTGCTAAATAGACTGGGCCATATGGGATTGCCTTGGGGAGCAAGTAGGTTGGTCAGGGAAGGGATTTGGAGAGTGTGCAGGGAATAAAGACAAATGTGATGGCTGAATGACAGCGCTCTCTACTGAGACCCACAACATAAGAAGAAAACAAGATTCAAGAGAAAATAATGAGTTCAGTTTGAGAGATCCATGAGAAGATGCCCAGAAGAGAAATATGAAGATATGAAGATAATATATGTATGAAATGCATTGCATCACTTCATACCGAGATGAGAAAGTACCGCACTAAAGATCAAAACGACAGCCGGAAGACATGAAGGTGAGGCCCTAGCGACTTCTTGAGCAGGTATGAGGGTTTGCATGCAAGCACATTTGTTCTTTATTAGTTAAGAATCCTCACCAGTAGGACCCGGGTGGCATGTTCCCTCACATTCAGGAGATATAATCAAGGCTTTTAGTTGGTTTGGCCATGTCTACTCCACTTGTACTAGTGGAAGCAACTGAGTATGCAGGGGGCAAGCAGAGCAGCTCTCTCTCTGAGGAGTGCGCCATGGACATCACTTCCTCACTGTCCACCTAAACCTCAAAAGGCACCTGTACAGTCCCCAGAGAGAGACTCCACACTATAATGAGGCCACATGCCCAGAGGCTCGGAGAAACCATTAAGGTAATGAGGGCGTCTGGTATTTTTCCCTAGAGCTCCAATTATGGCATTTAAAACCCCAAATTCCAAAGATGTGTTGACATTGAAAAACCCAAATTTTTTCCTCCCCAGACAATGTGAGACAATAAATCCCTAGTCTGAAAAGGAGGAAGCGCAAGAAACATTTTCTGGGAAGAAGTGCAGGAACAGTACACAAACAACATTTTTTTCCCCTCCAGTCTTTCACTGCTGCTGAATGTCTTTCCTCTACCACTATTGCTCAATAATGTTAGCATTTACATTGACCTTTAAATTGGTTGTTTGGCTGGAGACCGTTTTCTGAGGCAGATTTAGCCAGGCCAGTGCCCATTGGTTTATAGTGAGAGCCATCATAATTATAAAAGCCACAGACCTCACTTGGGGAGGCTTCCAACATCAACATTAGAGAATGCCCCACCTTCAAGAAAAAAATGTGCCCGCTTGAAAGGAGACTTTCAGTAAATGAAAGTTTCACGTCTAATGTGTAACTTTAAATAGATCTTTTCATGGGTTATCCTATTACAGTAAATGGAAATGAGTGATTCTTTCCCAGTCATGGGGTTATATGTTAAGAGCAGGCTTAAAAACTATAGTGCGTGGATTGAAACCTAAAAGACATCTTAGGAGAACATTGGTCATGTTACTCTGGGAATAGAACTGGAAAGGCTGGAGGTTAAGAGACCCCAGGATATGAAATCGAATTACATGTGAGCATGTGATGGTTCTTGTTTTTCTCTAATTTTTTTTTTTCATGTGTTGAGTCTCAGCAGATTCTTGGTGCATACCCATGCTCTGAGACTGTTGCTATATTCATCTAGATGGCAGAATCATTGACATGAAAAGGCCCCTAATTTTCTAAGTCTAGACATGTGGGAATGTCCAATGACCAAATACATGAATTCATTTGTAGTCTTTTTCCAGGAAAAAAATATTAGTTGAATTCCATGAATGCAGTTCTGTAAGTGTACCTTTCCAAAGAACTGAATGTAATCGTCAACTTAAAAAAAATAACAATGAGCCAAAAGCCTGTCAGATGAATCATTGAGGGTTACTATATATCAGCTCCATATTAGGTTCACACTTAAAATGTTTTAATATTCCAAAACAAATGACAACATGGTATTTCCAGTCTAAAGATATGATAAAGTTGGAATTAAAAGTTTTCAGTTACCGATTGTCCTTAACACCTGGCAGGAAGAATTTTCCAACTTGGGTCCCTGTAACTCTAAAGACTTTTTCTTATTAGGCTTCTCCATTTCCCTAGGGAGATCAAAAAGTGAAGATAAATAAAAAACAAAAGATTGTGTTGGGCTAGAGAGCTGGCCACTGAGAGGAGAAGAAAAGTGCCCGTGTTTGGGCTTATATCTTGGTGCATTTACCAATGCTGAGGGCCTGGTTCTCAAACTTGCAAGCTCAGAAATTTAACCTGGTCTATAATCCACAACTGATACAACTTCTCACTCTCTTAAACAGCATAAAGATGTGTTGAAACAATCTTCAAGTGTATAGAGTGAGAACTACAACACTCAAGAGGAATAGAGTATTATATTGACTTATACAACACATTCTCTTCCCATGGATAATCTTTCTGAAATGCCAATCTATGATCAGAATAAGCAACATTTTGCCTGCTAATTTAAAACATACCATCAGATTCTGACAGCCAAGCATACAATTAGAAGTTGATTACTTGAGCTTATTAATCAATGGTCTTGATTACTGGACCAAGATCTCAGTCATTCTTGAATATATAGATCTAAATCACCAATACTTGCCCTTGGAGAGAACCTTTTCCCAGTGCCTCTGTGGCTAAATAATTCCTTTTTAATATACTGTATTAACATAATTAATTAGGCTATTGACAATCTTTGAAGTCAGGGGCCCATTTTTTTTTTTTTTTTTAGATTTCTTGAAATAGATTTGTGATTAATCCTTCTATGTTCAACCTTTAAAGAACAGATATTAACTTTATCCAAATCTAGGCCCACACCCTCACCTGGAGGAGAAAAAACGTTTGCAGGTTTTAGCTGTATCTGGCACCCAAAAAATCCAGTTTTCATTGGTTTGTCATAACAAACCAGATAATAAACAAAAATTAAAATAATAATGATTCCACATGCAAATGATACAGCTTATTTGGCACAACTGTCCCTTAATCTGATGCCTCATTGAGAAAAAATTCAAGCAGCTCATTTGTGGCATAAAACTATCATTCTGGAGAAAATTTCTCTCCTGAGTAATTATACAAAAATTAAATAAAAATGCTGCCACCAAGTAAATTTGTTAAATTGTACTCTTACTGTATCAAAGCCTCAATTTAATTGTCATCTGTCTGTAAATACTAGAGAAGAATTTGCCATCACTTTAAGAAGATAATGACTGGCAGTTTTCCAGATGTAATTACTCAAAGACAGGACAGCATTGTGTAGACTGCAAACACTTGCACAAAAGATATGGTTTATGGATGAGGTAAAGTAAGGGCATGAAATAAGAAACACTACTTTTAATCTTATTATAAATATCAGGAAAAAATTGGGAAAAGTGCCATTGAGTTAATAAAGTGTATATTCCAACACATAAGTACTATCCATTTACAGAGAAAAGTATCTTCTGGTTGTAGACATTACAGAAAACCATCAAATTTCAATCAAGTTTGTATTATAAACATAGGGGAGGAAAGCTCGATGGGAGATAATTATTTACAGCACATCACTATGTTTTTAGTGACAAGAGAAGAATGCTCATGGAACAAAATATGCCTGATTTTCAATTCAGAGGAATGGAAGCAGGACATAATTAGTGTGAATGAAACAGTGGCCAGAGAGCTGGACTTACAGGTGGAGAAGCCCTGGGCTCTGCAATTCAAGCAGCAGGAAGGAACCCCTCTTCCACAATGATCTTAGTCCCACCAAGAAAATTCCTTCATGGAATTTCTCCAACACCCTGCTATTTCTATTCAAATTCAAATTGCCATTGGAAACGAAAGAACACTTAGCAGATGGCAATTACTTATTTTTTAATGGAAAATAATGTCAAGATTTATTTTACAAAGTTTATGATTATAGTGGGTACTAGAGAGACAATACAGAACTGATAGAGATATGATTCTTTGTCTTATGGATATTAGATTCTAGATGGGGAGACAACCTTTAATCAAATAGCCCCTAAATGAGTGTTTAATGAGTGATGGAGAGAGAAGAGCCATGCAGAGAAATCTGGACCTAGAAAACCATATTATCTCATATAAGGGGAGTCTCAGGAAAATTTGCTGAGGAAGTGATCATGGAGCTGACCACTGAAGGCTGGGCAGGAAACCACTAGGTGAAGAGAAGGATGGAAAACTACTCTGGGCAAATGAGCAGAATATTCAATAGCCACAAATGAGATATTATTCAGTAATGGAAAGGACTGAAGTGCTGATACATGCTGGAACATGGATGAACCTTGAAAACAGTATGCAGAGTGAAAGAAGTCAAATACCAAAGACCATATTGTATGATTCCATTTATATGAAAATTCCTTAATAGGCAAATTTACAAAGATAGAAACCAGATTCATAGTTCCAGGGACTGGGAGTAGAGAAGACCTATTTGGGGCTTCCTTTCAGGGTGATGAACGTGTTCTGGAATGTAACAGTGGGTGATGGTTACATAATATTGTGAATGGACTAAAATGCCATTGACATACCTATTTTAAAATGGTTAAAATGGTGAATTTTAGGTTGTGTGTATTTTGCCACAAGTGAAAAAAAAAAGTGCAGTATATTTGGTGACTATCCTCTCAGCATGGGAAACATGATCTCTTCCAGCAATGGAAAGATGGTTAGTGTGGATGGACAGCAGAGGATGGAGAGCAGTATAGGCAGTTGTCAGAGGCAACAGGGAGGCAGAAGAACACAGAGCTGGAGAGCTAAGCTGGAATAAGAACATACAGAGGTATGAAGCACATATTAGAATTTGACCTTAGAGGACTTGGAAGCCACTCAAAGTTGGGGGGCAGGTAACATTGTTTTATAACATGATATGAATTTCAGATACACAGTAGAACAACTCAACCTCTGTGAACACTACATCATGAGCACATTAAAAGTCTAGTTTCCAGGGGCCTCCCCGGTGATGCAGTGGTTAAGCGCTGGGCTGCGAAGCTGCCCGCAGCCTCTGCAGCGCTGGTTTGATCCCTGGCCGCTGGGTGAGGGTCCCACATGGTGTGCAGACCTCTCCTGCCGCCCACTGCTCCCCTCAGCAGTGTACTTCGTCATTCTGCCTGTTCTGCTCTCCACTCTGGCTCTGATGAATTCTCTCACCCTTCTGAGCTTCTGACTGTACCCAGTGCTTGTATGGATAAATAAATAAATCTTAAAAAAAAAAAGTCTAGTTTCCATCCATCACCATAAACTTGACTCCCTTTACTTCACCCCCCCAATCTCCTCATTCATTTTCACCAATTTGTTTTCTGTATCTATTTGTTTTGGTTTGTTCATTTGTTTTGTTTCTTAATGTGCCACATGAGTGAAGTCATGTGGTATTTGTCTTTCTTTTCTGACTTATTTCACTCAGCATAATGGTCTCGAGATCTATTAATATTGTGCAAATGACAAGATTTCTTTTTTAAAACAGCTGAGGGGTGTGTGTATGTGTTTGTTTGTATTCCACATCTTTTTTCACTATTCAAAATGGACTTAGATTGTTGTGTCCATATCTTGGTTACTGTAAATGATGCTGCAGTAAATATAGGAAAACAATACTTTGTAGTTTTAGTGTTCTTCGGCTAGTCAGTAGATGATCATATGGTATTTCTAATCTTAATATTTTGTAGAACTCTCCATAATGCTTTCCACTGTGATTGCACCATTTTACATTTCACCAACAATGTATACAAGGGTTCCCTTTTCTCCATGTCTTCATTGTCACTTGCTGTTCCTTGTCCTTTTGACAATAGCTATTCAGATACATATTTAAAAGATAATCACATATCCAATTAAGAGTGAATTTTTACAGCTTGAAATAAAGACATGGTAGAAGATGTGGTAGAAGAGGGTGTTTCCTTCCCATTTTTTGTAGTTAACTCTGGATTGGCTAGATACCTAGATAGAAGTCTTAGATTATCATAATAACATGGGCTGCTTTAGAGTAAGGGAAAGCAAGAACAGACATCGAGAGTAATTATGGGGAATTGAATGTATTGAGATAAAATTTTCTTAACATGGGTGAGCAGAAGAGTGAATTAGCAGACAGTTTATGGCTTTTTAAGAGGTGAGATCTAGTTGGCACTCAAATAAAGGTTTATAGTCCTTCGGGATGAAGCAATGAAAAGTAGACCTCAGGTGAACTTGGACTCATTAGAGATGGCAATAATATGATTTCAGTGTTCTATAGTTAGTGAAGTCTCTTGAAGTTGGACCAGAACTTCTGAACCCCAGATCCTTTGTGGAATGCTAGAGATGGAACACAGGGACTGTTTGCATCACATCTTTCAGCACCAACATTATCTGCTGCATTGATGTAGATAAGACTCTTAGTTTAGAGAAGGTGCTTTAGGAGCAGATATGCTAGCTGATGCTGTAAATTAGAAGAATGAATTTTATTTTTGTTTTTTTAAAAAAGATTTATTTATTTATGCATATAAGAACTGGGGTACAGGCCAGAGGTGTAGAGGGTGAGAGGACTCACCAGAGACAGAGTAGGGAGCAGACAGGCAGATTGACCAAAATACACTGCTGAGGGGAGCAGCGGGCAAGTCAGAAGAGTTCTGCTATGCCATGTGGGTAGCTCCCTGGCCGGGAATCAAACTCGCACTGCAGTGGTTGTGTCTTAACCCCTTGCGCCACTAGGGAGGCCTGAAGAATGCATTTTAAATGTCTGTGTCCATCCATATGTTCCTTCCTTTCTCATTCAGCAAGTGTCTACTGAGTATTGTCTATTGTTGGGCACTATGTTTTGTGTAAATTCACATGACTAACAACTAAAATTAGGTCATTTTATGTGGAAGCTAAGAAATTACAAATCATTTTAAAGATAGGATATGTAAAGAATCTGTATAGATAATAAGGCTAGAACCTAAGTACTCTTGATTTGTTCTTACCAAATAAAAGATTTTGTCAATGAACTGTCATTGAATAAGTAAAAATAAAAAGAAAGCTTTGCCCTGATGTCATATTTTCGTCAATTGCTACTTTTTGCCCCCATGAGTATTTTTTTTAATAATATTGGGGAGTAAGAAATCCCAGGTAAAAAATTGAAAATGGTTAAAAAGACAGACTTTAAAAAAAAATTGTGTGTATGATCACTTGTGTCATCATAGTCCACTGAAGGATGTAAAATTTTCAGAACTATCTGACAATGAAAAAGTAAATGTTCATTGAAATCTCATGAAGCAATTTCTTTGTGAAAATAGTTCTCAGAAAGGAGAGTTGCTTAAGTTCCCATAGCAATAAAGTAGCACTGCATAAATATCCCCAAATCCTGGCTGTTATTATCTAGCTCTGTAATAGAAAGCCTTTCACCTCAGCAGTGAACAGATGGGCAGGGGCTGCCTTCTTCCTAAGGAGTAGAAGACTGGCCAAAAGATCAAAAGACAATCTAATCAAAATGTTTCCTATTGCTTCAAAACCAAGCAGCTAGGGCAGGAATGAAGGGGCACTCTGTTCAAGAATGTTAAAATGTATAGCACTATCTTCAACCCAATTCTAGTCTTAAAAATATCTGAAACATGGCCTCCCTGGTGGTGCAGGCAGTTGAGTGCAGTGCTGTGAAGCTGTCTGCCACCTCTGCAGTGCCGGTTCAATCCCCACTGACCGCAGAGATACCCACATGGCGCAGCAGACCTCTCCTGTCTCGCCTGCTGCTCCCCTCAGAAGTGTTTTTGGTCCTTCTGCCTGTTCTGCTCCCCACTCTGTCTCTGGTGAATCCTCTCACCCTCCCGCCTATCTGGTCTGTGCCCTGGTTCTTGTATAAATAGATAAATCTTTAAAAAAAAAAAATCTGAAACATGTCAAAAAATACTCACTTGTTATATATAATTGTCACTAAAGTTAGTGGCATATATAATAAATCTCAAATAATATGTGCATTTGCTTGAAAAACTGGAAAGCAAAACTCATACTAAAAAACTGTCAAGAACATAATTCTTTAGTATCTAGAGAAGAGGACAAAGCAAGCTTCTCAATATGGTTGCTCTGGGGCACAAAGAAAATAAGAACTAGAGATTCCTCCACCTGTTAAACTCATTGCCACGGATAAGCTTAAATTTGGATGCCAGTGTTTTCTTAATTGAATTATTGTTACCATTCCTATTACCATGGACAACTAGGAAAGAGATTTGTAATCAGCCAGGGTTCATTAACTCTAGGCTATGATTTCAAGAGTGAACCACCACACCCTACCAAATCTTATGATAGTGTGTGATGGATTTTTATTGCATCAACTTGACTAAGTTGGCGCTATCTTTTCCAGAATTTCTTTCTGGCAGATTTCCAGGATAGTACAGGTCTCAAGAGACATTTTGCACAAGACAAAGGAAGTGGAAATGAAGAAGTAGCCATCTTATGTTTTGATGCTGGAAAGGTGGGCACAACTGGTGGCATAAGGGGTTAAGATGCAACCTATGAAGCTATCTGCAGCCACTGCAGCACGAGTTCGATCCCCGGCCAGCCAGGGAGCTACCCACGTGGCGCAGCAGACCTCTCCTGTCTCACCCGCTGCTCCCCTCATCAGTGTATTTCATCAGTCTGCCTGTTCTGTTCCCCACTCTATCTCTGGTGGATCCTCTCACCCCCACCCCCCACCCCTGCACCTCTGGCCTGTATCTCAGCTCTTGTATGCATAAATAAATAAATATTTTTTAAAAAAAGAAAGAAAGAAAGGTGGGCACAGACACCGAGCACTGTTGGAATGCATGCATGTTATTACTTACCTGCAGGCTCACCTTGTTGGCTTGGGAGAGTAGATGGGCCCTTGCCAGCGCCTACTGCTGAATCAGCTTCTGAGTCCCAGACCAGGTGCGTGTTTAGCTCCATGAAAGAAAGACTTGCTTCTCCTTCTTCTAGCTTATCTTCGCTTTATATCCATCTTCTTTTCCCAACCGCTTGTGGACTTCAGGTCAGTTCCAGACACATAAACGACTTTACATCCTTATATCTTAGTGCTGTTAACCAGTTACTATGGTAACATAAGATCAAATTTCTATAATTAACACAAACATATTTGTGCATACACACACACACACACACACTAATAGATACATATATTTTTTTTTCTTTTTTTTTTTTTAATTTTCTAGAGGCATGTCTTATTTATTTACTTATTATTTGTTTGTTTGTTTTATACATGCACTGGGTACAGCCAGAAGCGCGGGAGGGTGAGAGAATTCACCAGAGCCAGAGCGGGGAGCAGAGCAGGCAGAAGGACCGAAGTACACTGCTGAGGGGAGCAGCGGGCGGCAGGAGAGGTCTGCTCGCCATGTGGGACCCTCCTCTGGTGGCCGGGGAGCAGCCGGGGATCGAACCGGCTGCAGAGGCTGCAGGCAGCTTCGCAACCCAGCGCTCAACCGCTGCGCCACCGGGGAGGCCCTAATAGATACATATATTATGAATATATATGCTTTTGCTTAAACCTCAACTGATTCATTATATGGCAAAGCATATCTTAAAAAGCTACAAATATAACTCTCAAAACAACCATGGTAAGCATGGGAAAGATTTACTGATCTTATAAATGAAAGAACAAGCAAGTTGGCAGAAATATTTTTTTTTTAAAAGGTACAAGATATCAGTGTCAGTAAAAGAAAGAATACTGGAATACAATTGCTAAATTCAAAACTGATGTAGTGTACAACCTGACAATTGAGAGTAACCTTTGGGATTATATGATTATATTCTCTTTTGGACATGATTTACCGTGCAACTGGACAGAAATCCTTTGTGGCTTACTCATTTTCTACAAGATGTAACTTTAAAAATATTAGGCCTTGGGCATCCCTGGTGGCAAAAGGGGTTAAGTCTCAGCTCTATCAGGCTATCAAGAGCCACTGTAACATGAGTTCAATCCCTTGTGAGGGAGCTGACCCACATGGCACAGCAGACCTCTCCTGTCTCACCCGATCTCCCCTCAGCAGTGTATTTCAGTGGATCCAGTTTTTCTGTTCCCTACTTTGTCTCTGGTGAGTCCTCTCACCTCCTGCATCTCTGGCCTACAGCCCAGTTTTTTTATGCATAAATAAATAAAAATAAAACTTTTAAAAATACGTTAGACCTTAATCAATAATAAATAGTAAATCAGATGAAGATATACTCCCAAAAGTCAGGTTTGCTGGACACTACTCTAGCAAAATTTGACATAGCACAGTTGCCCTTTGCCTTGTTTCCAATATTGGGTAAATTTTTGTTAAGTATGGCTACATGTATTTTTCTGCAGCTAACAGTCATTGTCTACATTAAAGAGATTTGTAACTGAAGAAACTTGAGGCAAAAGAATAACATATAACTGGTCTTATTTGAATTATATAATAGTAGCACAAATAAAAAGAGCCTGCTGAATCCTGGAAGTTCTTAAAGAGCTCAATTTTCTTCCACCATTACTAGTGATTCTGCATAAAAATTGTTGACATTTCTCATATTTTAAAATAACAACCATAAATGTGTTCATTTATTGTTATTCTAAGCTATCATATTACCTCTTTATTTTACTTTAATGGTAGTCAACACTTTTTGAGGTATTACATTCAGGTGCCTTTATACACATGATGTCATTGAAGCCTCATAACAACTCCATCGTGCAGATGTCACTAGGTGCCTTGTCTCCAAAGGGAAGAGAGCTGTGTGTCACCTAACGCCACACTATGGATATTTAAACTCAGATCTCTCACTTTAGAAATGTTGACTTAAAAGGAATAAGCAACCAGTTATCACACCAGCAAAATAGGTTTATTCAAACACAAAAACAAAAAGTAGTTTGGAGGCACAGTCTCAGGGGGAAACATGCATTCATTTCTCCAGAATGAGACAAGAACCCCCTTATATAGATTTTAGAGGGGCTGTTAGAAATAAAAAGTTTCCTGGAGAAAACCAAGAGTTCCAAGTGTAGTGGCTTCTCCTTGCTGGCCAGGGCAAGAGCTTGTTGGCTGAGCTGTTGCTGGGTGAGAGGGAGCCTCTTGTTAGAAATACAAGAGCCTCGCTCTTCCTGGGGCTTTGGAGCTGTGATGGTCTCTTCTAGCCTCCCCACCTCATTTACATAAAGTTTCTGTATATTATTTTCCACAGAGAGCATACATTTAAACACCACTATGCTTTAATGGTTCATCTGGAAAGTTACCTGAAATATAAATATGTTTATTACCTATTTACTGCTTACTTCCTGTGCAAGCAACATATAATATAATTAAACTGACTTGCTAAGTGAGCCTTCATGAGAACACTCAGTATATGGGGGTTCTCTCCCCTTGCCCATCACCAATTCCTTAAAGAAAAAGCTTTCTAAACTTCATTTTATCGCTTTTTTCTAAACAGTGTCACACTTTTAAATATTACAGTTACAGAAATTACTCCAAAATCTATTCCCTCAAACCCAAGTTCACCTCAGAGTCTAGATCTCCATATCCAATGATTTGATGTTCTCCTCAGGATATCTCTATGGCATTTCGAACTGTGTTTCAAATAAAATACATCTCTCCTTCTCCTCCCCACCCCAACAGTCTCTAGTTTCTGTGTCCCCTGGTGTTGTTGAGGTCACTGTGATATACATAAGCCCAGGATGCCAGACTCCAGAGGAGAGATAGAATATGTATTCTTGGAATATCAAATTTACTCAATGGTAAATAAAGAATACTATTCTCTGGCTAGATATACAAAGGTCCCTTTTCTCCCTTAGTGTGTTGATAAAATGTCACCCTCCCAATGGCCCTGACCATTTCATCTAACATAACTTTTGCTCTCCTAGTCCCCCTTAATTTTGCTCTAACCTTTCTAACACTAAGCTTCTACCAACACTGATATAATTTACTTATTTAGCATGTTTATTGTTCTTGTCAATCTCACCTCTCAAGGATGTCAGTTCCACAAGGGCAAACATTTTTGTTTATACCTAGAGTAGGTCACACAGTTGGCACTCTATAAAAATTTCTCAATGAATGAGTCCATGAATGAATTTTAAAGCAAAACAAGCATAGCATATTATGGTGGGAACTGCAATACTTGTGTGACTTGAAATACAGCATATCATTGAAATACTTAAGTTTTTTCTACAACTTGGTGTACATTTTTCACTGTAAATATTTCAGAGAAAATCAACACCAAAAAAATGGAAATTGGTATAACTTATGTTAAATAGAAGAAAAATCCCACAAAATGTAATTATTATGATAAATATTGCAATATATACCAATTTAAAAATCCAAATTCTACTGGTCATACATATTGTCCCAATCTTTGGGGACTATTAGTCTAAAAATTTAAATAGATTTAGATTAGAGACTACTAACTTCTAAACCTAGAAATGATCGTAGAAAGTAACCTATTATAGGAATGAAGACATGGAAGGTAAGAGGCTAAGGTAACTTGTTCCTAACCACATATTGATGATTGGAAGCCCCCATCATCTTATAAACTAGCTCCCCAGAACATGTATTTACCTGTCTATAACAGTATTGAACCACATGCAATTAAGTAGATCATCTCCAGCATTTAGCTTTCATTTATCTTGAGCATTTCCTTCTGCTTTTCCAACCTCTTTTACCCCCATAGACTAAATTCCTCTTCAGTGCTGTCTTCTACATGAATGCTTTATTTATATTTATCTTGTAGCACTTGTCTTCTTTTGCATTATATGGCCTTTGTTTGTACTTGTTTTATATTTTCTACTTTTCTTGAGTCTCTGGCTCCTTGTTTTTATACATTCCCTTTACAATACCTAGCATTAATCTTGTAAGAGTTTCTGCTCAATAAGATTTTTGTAATGAACTGTGTTGAATCTTATTACTATTTAGGAACAAAGCAGTGGAAAATGTGATGCTGGTGGTCTTTCTAAATTATGGGGCCCATCTGTTTGCTATTACCTGTTTCCCACCTGCTGTCATTTCTAGCTTAAAACTCCATCTGCTGTTTCCTTTTCTCTTCCAAGCCTGACTTGGCACTAAATCTGTCAGACCCTACCTCAAATTTGCCTAGTCAGCATTACTTTAATAATTTTAATAATTACTAAAGATCTATTTATCTTATTTGCCATTTAGGCGTAGTAAGTTGTTAGCAAGGTAAGCAATACTGGACTCAGGACAATCTGTCAAAACTATTTGGAGAAAAGTACTAAGCAAGCATTCCGATTTGGAACGGAAGCAGGAGTTACAGATGGAAGAGTGTGACCTTGAGAAATCAATTAACCTTTCTGGTTCACAGTGTTCTCTCCTTTAAGGTGGGAGAATTATTTACAGTATCACCAAGGTCCCTCTGAATGTGACATATATTCCTAGTTTAGGAAAGCCTTAATTCCATCTCAGGTCCATTTCCTTTACGAATCTTTCCTGACCTCTATCCTCATGAACATGGAACTCTCTTTCAGTTCCTGCAGTGCTAATTCTCAGCCATCTTATAAAAATACCATACCCTGAGCTATAGTCACTTGAATTAGCCTTATGTCATCACACCAACTTCATTGAATTTGGGTTTTTGAATGTTCTAATAGTCTTAGCAACTCCCCCAAATGCCTAGCAAAGTAGACTACAGATAGTCTGTAGTTTCTGCAGAATGAACATTTATTGATTGTATGAGTAAATTAATGAATACAGTGAAAAATACAACATCATAGTCTGGTTTGGAAAGAAATAAAGCCAAAAATACTACTGAACTGATAGAGTAATTAAAGAAATTTAATCCAGGGTTATGAATTTTGCTTAATATGAGAAATAACTCCAGAAAATGAAGGTAATACACTATTTAAACATAACAGCAACATATGGTATGTTTAATGTGTGAATACAGTAGCATGTACCAAAGGAGAGAACATGTTACAGAGTGACAGGGAGCAGATATTCTAGAGATGGATACTTAGCGTCCATTCTAGCTCTATTTTGTATGACCTTGGGAAAGCCATGTAACTCTCTGTCTCAGCTTTATCTTCTGGAACATGGGGTATCCACTTCATAGAGTTATTATGAGAATTAAATGAGAGGCTGACACATTTTAAGTGCCCAATAAATGCTCACTGTTCTATTGCAGTGTTTACTACTGACATATTTCAGTATGTTTGTTCTTTAGCACATAAAATGGGAGTAATAATGAAAGCTTTCTCCTGATAGCATTGTGAAATTATTAGCTCTTATAACTATTGAATGTTTTCTGCTTACATTGTTATATCATATGTACACATATGTACATAAGTATACATCGCACACACATATATACACATATATATCTAAACTTAAAAACAGCTTAAAAGAACTGAGGTGTTTTAAAAGTGACCTTTACTCTTATTCATCATGAGCCAGTTTATGTTTCCAGTATGAGAATCCTGCAACATTTCTTGTTAAAAAAAAACTGGCATAATATAAGCCACACGCTGACCTTGTGATGACGTACATCAGTCAGAAAACTGATGCCCATGAACAGTATTCCTTGATGTTTTATTTATTTATTTTTTAAAGATTTATTTATTTATTTATACAAGCACTGGGCACAGTCAGAAGCACGGGAGGGTGAGAGAATTCACCAGAGCCAGAGCAGGGAGCAGAGCAGGCAGAAGGACCGAAGTACACTGCTGAGGGGTGCAGTGGGCAGCAGGAGAGGTCTGCACGCCATGTGGGACCCTCCTCCGGTGGCCGGGGAGCAGCCAGGGATCGAACAGGCGCTACAGAGGCTGCGGGCAGCTTCGCAACCCAGTGCTCAACCGCTGCGCCACTGGGGAGGCCCCTGTTCCTTGATGTTTTAGAAAGAACATTCTGCGCTATTCTAATTTCAGATATATCTTTCTTTGGAGACAATCAATAATCTCCCCAAATCTGTCACTGAATGTTAAATCTGTAAGGTTAAAGCTGGTGACCAGGGTACAGACCAGGTTTTGCAATCTGGCTTTACTACTTTCTAGTGATAGCAAACTGAACATGTTTCAGTTTACTAAATCTTAGCTTCTTCATCATGATGTGAGAATAATAATTTCCTTGGTCAAATGGTTATGTAGGGTCTCCCCGGTGGTGCAAGGGGTTAAGTCACAGCACTATGAAGCTATCCGTAGTCACTGCAGCAACCATCCTTGGCCAGGGAGCTGATCCACATGGCACAGCAGACCTCTCCTGTCTCGCCTGCTGCTCCCTTCAGCAGTGGATTTCAGTCAATCTGCTTGTTCTGTTCCCCACTCTGTCTCTGGTGAATCCTCTCACCCCTCGCACCTTTGGCCTGTACCGCAGGTCTTGTATGCATAAATAAATAAGTCCTTTTAAAAAAAGGTTATTGTAAAGATTAAATAAGACCACATAGTAGGCACTGACTGTTCAGTGTGGTAAAGGATAAATAACCAATACATGGTATGGCTCTTATTATCGCTGACGAAATACACTTGCAATTATATCAACAAAATGATACATTTAAGTCTATTTAAGCATACACATTGCACAAAGATGTTGCAGGTTTCTACAATACCAAGTGATTGAACAATCAGAGGAATTTTTTTATGAAAGGTAAAATTTTGCTTTAGCAGTGAATACCACAACAGGCCTCGTTATCAAATCTCTTGTTGCTGAAAGATTGATAGGTCTGCTGAATTGTTGCCGTAAACACAGGCAGTTATATCTCTGAGTAACCAAGAGAAGAATAAGAGATTTTAGCAAGAATATGGGAGTGTACTTGAAGCAAGACGATTTTCAGTGTCTTGCCCAGGGACAGGGAGCTAAGCTCTGAGAGCATGCCTGCCTGACAACATGTGGAATGAAGGGGCTTCTTCAAGGCCAGCGCCTGCACTGACATCTGCCTTTCCTATCCCTTCTCCAGACTTCTGACTTCCTTGGCCACTGTAAGATCAAGTCTGGGAAAGCATATGAAATATTCAACAACACAGCAAAAGTCACTGATACAAAAGGTGACTTTTCAGGCAACTTAAACTATAAGAAATGTCTTCTAAATGAAGTGGTTTGAGACAAAATGTTTTTATAAGTTTTTTTTTTTTAAGATAAGCTTATAATTCAAGATGGTAAGTGCTAAAGAAACCCTCCCAGGTTTAGCAAGGACCAGAGAAATAGCCTCTAACGTTAACAACCCCTTTGTGCTCTGCTCTAATTCACAATGTCCTCATTGACAGCTCGCTGAGCTGTGCAGGTGCGTCTTTTCACTTTCACACAGAGGTCATGCCCAGAACCCCCAAGCTGTTTTAGAACGTTACACTTCCAGCTGCCACCCTCCGAAGACACACTAGACCTATAATTTCTTCATATATTTTCATAAGTGGCTCCTATGCATGGGGAAGACTTTATGAGGCCAAGGTTACCATAAACTTCTGTTATGAAACAACCCATTACCTATTATCAGCCCCATCACCCGGTCGGTGCACAGAGGAGGAGAGCACAGCGAAACGTAGTTAAAGAAAAATGAGTTGCTCAAAAAGGTGGCATGAGCGACATTTGCCTAGCTTTATAAATTAAACATACTGGAGTACAACTGTATTTCATTTATATTCCATCGCTTAGCCAGGGAAAGCTGAGGAGCAATAAGAATCTTGGTATTTAAAATACTAGAACAGGGCCTCCCTGGTGGCAGAAGGGGTTGAGCGCAACCTATGAAACTATCTGAAGCCACTGCAGCACGAGTTCGATCCCTTGCCGGTCAGGGAGCTACCCACATGGCACAGCAGACCCCTCCTGACTTGCCTGCTGCTCCCATCAGCAGTGTATTTCAGTCCATCTGTGTGTTCTGTTCCCCACTCTGTCTCTAGTTCTTGTATACACAAATAAATAAATTTTAAAAAATAAAATACTAGAACAATTTAGTTTTCTCTCTCTCTCTTTCCTCTCCTTTCCCTTTTGTCTTCCTCCCTCCCTCCAGCTTTCTGTCTTCCTTTATCTCTCATGTGAAAACTATCATTCAAAGGACAAAAGCATACCTGTTGGAGAAAAAATAATAAAACCTCTATTTTCTTCCAATCTGATATTCTCTACAGTTGTGAAAGCTATTATATGCTCCTTGTCACACAAAGTACCATGGAGGAGGAATATTCTATGCTAATAGACATTTCATCAAGTAGCTGCTTCAATTATAAAAGCCATCCAGGCTGGATAATTAGATCTTCCTTATTGAGAAGCTATTTGTAAACATCATTGTACAGGGAGGTATGAAAATTGATAGTTTTGAAATTGTGTCTATAATTTATTCCAGGATTCTAGAAATTTAGAGATCTGAGGCAGTCTAGCAGAATCCTTTTGCAGAGGATTTTCAGAAGAAGAGAGGCTAGAAGGTGACTTTTAGGAAAATGGGCCAGAATGTCAGAATGAAATGACTCTGGGACAAGATGGTCCTGGGTCTTCAGGTGACCTTTTTCCCAGTGCCCACCAACAAAACCCAGTTCAGCTGTGCTCTCTCTCTAGCTCTCTACATAGCATCACTGCCTCCTTCCTAGTAAAGTCATGTATTTGTTGGTGTGTTTACCAGCTTAATGCCCCATTATTTCTATTTGAGCAGAAGCTCCATGAGTCCAGGGGTCAAATCTGCTGTTTTCCACTCTCTCCTTATAACCTACCAATGTCATTGGTGAATGAATGGGCAGAGAAATATATGAGTAGTAAGTAAAATGGGGGGAGGAGAGGACTTGAGAGTAAGTGCAAAAGCATGCCCCAGTGAAAAATGTCTGTCCTAAGGCTTATTCTGAGAAGTCTGATTAACCACTACTCTTGGCAACACACACACAACTCTTGTCACTGCTTCAAATTAGTCAGCTTGTGTCTCTCTATTTAGGTATATGGGTAAGTCCTCAAGAAATCCACATCTAAATCTGGCTGATTTTGTCCTTTGTTAGATATTTATTTCTTTGAATGATGTTCACGTCCCTGGAGGAAGGAGCACATCTTGACCATTTATAAGTTTCCTTCACTCTCATTCTCAAAATCAATGATATATGACATATGCTATTTTAATTTTGGAGCAACTGCTAAAACATGGAGGATTTGTTACAACCGGAGTAGTCCATTTTGCTAGGAAGTCAGCATCCATAGCTTTGAATTAGTAAGAAAAGAAATTTGGTGATTTTAAAACATTTACCCACTCAAAAAAATGTTTCAGTTGATACATGTTATATACTACAAACTACAAAATATAACATAGATTACTCTCAAGATTCCAATATTGCACTTGTGTATGTTTTTCTATACGTTTAATTCCCTGTCCAGGGCTTTCATTACAGCCATCTGGCAACACTCATTTCCTCTCCCCTTTTTCTATCAGCACTAAATTGTGCTGCTTCCCATTTCCTCAGCCATGTGCCCTTTAATAAACTAATTTAAGGGCTCAGAGTTTAACATGATACTGCTCCTAGATTACATTTGTGTTTTAACAGTCGCTTTCAGAGCTGCAACCTCAAAGATTAACTAGAAGAGGGAATTAACAGTACAACAGTGATATCACTTGGAGAAGTGTTTCCTGGAGCCTCTTAAATCCACCAAAATAGATGAACAGAGCTAGAAAATGTTTTGCTATTTGAAGAAACAAACTGTGTGTGTCTGAAAAAACCAAGAGAAAAAAGGAAACTATGGAGGAGTATAGATAACCTCCAAAGTAGTTACAACCTTAATGCTCTGACAGAAATTTAATGGAATAAGGATGGGGGATAGGAATTAAACTTTTCTGAGTCACTAAAAATAATTTCAAGGGAAAAGGTTCTCCTGAATATGTCTTATCACACACACACACACACACACACACACATTGTATTTGTACAGACTGTCTAAGATTTCTGAGGTTAATGGCACCAGATGGCAGAGATGTAGAGGTTTTTCAATACAGTCATCAGGAAAGCAGATAAAAGCTGAAGTCAGGTTGGCCTGGTTAGCAGATGTACAGATCAAATTACCAAGTAGGCTGTTAGGCCAGAAGAGAAAAAGAAAAGAAAAGAAAAAAACAATGGAATATCTCTCAATGTAAATAGTAGTGATCATTTAGTGTTTCAAATGTCTATTACTGGAATTAAATTTTATGGGAAATTACAATACACTTGAGAGCTTACCAAAAATAATAAACTGAATGGCAACTTTAGCAGATTGAGTTCTTGGGAATTCTATGAAGTCATGAAATAGTCATGAGATAATGTAGAATGACTGAAATTTTTAAAAAGAGGGCTGATGGTGGTGTGGAGAAATAGAAACCCCTTACAAACATGTGAACAAACAAATAAAAAGATATGAAGATGCTGAGTGCTGTGGAGAAAATAAAATGGTGTGGAAAGAGATGGGAATATGGGGGCCTCCCTTGTGGTACAGCGGGTTGAGTACAGTGCTGTGAAGCCTCTGTACACCATCACAGCCTCTGCAGCATGGGTTTGATTCCCAGCCAGCCAGGGAGATACCCAAATGGTGCGACAGACCTCTCCTGTCTCACCCGCTGCTTCCCTCAGCAGTGCATTTGGTCCGTCTGCTTCCCACTCTATCTCTGGTGAATTCTCTCACACTCCTGCACCTCTGGCCTTTACCGCAGTTCTTGTATAAATAAATAAATCTTTTTAAAAAATACAACATTTGTCCTTTAAAAAAAAGAGATGGGAATATGAGAGAACTTACTTTAGGTGTTCAGAGAAGGCACCTTTGAGGAAGGCACACTTAGGCTGAGACACGAATGATAAGGAAACAGGCATGAGAAGAATTAGCGAAAGTACTTAGAGTATTAAGTACATACTTAAAGTATGTACTGGGAGTTAGTAAAATAAAGATTTAAAAGACAGAGTTCAAATATTTCACTTTAAGGAAATGTAAAGCCATTGAATGCCAGTGATGAGTAGCATCTGAGCTTCTGTTGAGCTCTTCCCCCTCTTGCCATCACTGCTTTTCTAGTTTGAAAGCAACCGCTCAGGAGAAGAGCAAGTCCTTGAAATGGGATAAATGAGATAGAGTTCTTTATTTTTTATCTCAAATTCCTGTTCCCATTTCCTATTGAAATAACTCTAGAGACCACTCTTATCTTCCTTTCCAGGCCTGAACAGTCAAGCTTCTTGCTTGCCAACTTGCTGGTTAACTTAATATATAAAAAGAAAAATTGTTTGAAGGGTATGAGCATTTCATTTACTTGATAAAAATGCTGTAGAATCATATTTAAACATTGACAGGAAAACAAAGAGGCCAGTCAGCAGATCATAGCCAAGGCTGTGTCAGCAGCATTTGCTGAGGACCCAAAGTCAGGCACTTGGGCGGACACTGTTGGCACTACCTTCGTGGCTACTGGCCACCAGACAACTGGATTAATAACTCACTCCATCATCTGGCTTCCAAATATAATGTCTACATGAATGTTTGTTTTGCATCCTTGCCTCCAGGTTCATATTCCTTAGCAGAAATTAAGGAATCCAATTGGCCAAGTCTAACTCATATTCCTACATCTTGATTTTTCTTATCTTAAAAACTGGCACATAGGTATTACAAGGCTTCTGAGCTTAAATCTTGCTTGCCCAACCTTCCTGTTATTGAGCCCTTAAGCTAATAAGAATTCAGCCAATCCCCAATGAGGCTTCCAGTCTTCAAGTGATGGCTCCAGAACAGGCTAAAACCTAATGGTTGCACAAGTTCTACTGGGATGGGCTAAGACAGAGCTGCTTATCAACCAGCTGGGACCATCCAACAGACAGATGCATGATGCTGTGCTAAATTTTCAGGATGCTTATATTGGCTACACCAACCTTTGCCATCTTAGAAAATCTCTATTCTTCCAAATTTAGTGTTTTCTTTGCCTTTCAATCTCTTACCTGGGGTAAAGTAGATGATCTTCTAGACATAAAATAATTTCTATTCCAGGATTACATAATAATAACAATTTTAAAATTAGTTTTAAGTGATAGCTGGGGATTCAAATTTAATCAACTTATAATTTTAATTTTTAAACGAAAATTTAATTTAATACACCAGAGTGTGATGTTACTAATGAAAAGCTCTGCATTGAAATGGCAATCAAATGATCAATAGCTTGTATATATTTAAGTTTGTCTGTGTCTAGTGACTGATCACTACTTGTCAACTTACCTTCTCCCTGGTGACTGAAAAATCTGATTGATTATAAGATGCATCCAGATTTTAGTAGCAATCAAATTTGTTAAAAGATATCTTACAATAAAAAAGCAATTCTTAAAATTAAGATTTCAAGTTTTACATTGCTAATCATTATACTTTTCAGAATGCTATAGTGATTAGGCAGCTTCATTTGAAACAGGGAATTGTATATTGTACAGAAATTCTTAAAACAAGAAATATTCCTATTTCCTATAAAAGAAATAGTAAAATTTCTGATTTAATGGAGCTTCTATTTACAGCACACATTCTACCATTGGTAAAGAACTAGAACATTCTTAGTAACTGTGCATTTTTCCACTAATTATAAAAAGCATTAGCTAATTCAATAATTAAGGCTTAACTTCCCTTTCCCAGAAAAACCACAGAATTAGTCAGAAGATACAAAAACAAGTTTATCAAACAGAAAGCTACAGGATTAAGCCTATAAACAAAAAGTTAATACCAGAAATTGTGTGGCTCCAATAGATTTCAAAAGGGTGTGTTCCAAAGTGATAGCCCCAGAATACATTTCAAGTTTGATTATTTCTGTCCATAATATGTCACATTATCCATGATGTGCCAGTGCCTGTTTTAGATTGGTAGGTTATGAGCCTCTGATGAGTTCTTCCTCTATGTAGAGAGTACAAAGTATAGAGGCAAAAAACACAGAGGTTCCTTTAGTCTGGATTGCTCAAGTTGTATAATCAATATATTATACATAGTGGTACAGGTTATAAAATCATAACAATCATTATCCATGAAAACTCTCTGATGTGTTATTATAAAATATAATCTGACAAGCAAGCTAAAAGTAATAAACCAGGGTATGCGAATAGAATACCTATGCAGACTATCAAGTAACTGGTATCTTAGTTTCATTAGAAGCTCCCCCTCTAGACTGAAACCATTTATTTTGACTTTTGGCTGAGTCTGAAGAAGACAACAGAACTTCTGCTTTACAGACAAACAATACACCAAGGAGTCTTCTCTGTTGTCCTCCCATTAAATCTGCTCTCTGAAGTGTTATGATAGAGTAAACCTAGGATTTTGTCAAGTTCCAAGACTCCTGGGATTTTTTTCTTGCTCTTAGAAAACCTTGGTGTATCTTCAGTGGCTGAGTTGTGGCATTGAAAGCCGTGGCAAACAAGGTCTAATCTCAGGCTCAGCCTGATGGCAGCAGTAAGCAGTCACCTAACCATCACCCCAGTCTAATTTTATGCTAGCAAGGACCAAAACTATGGTGGTTAAAAACTAGAATTAAAAAAAGAAAGACATGGAGACAAACTTACTAAGAAAGCACTGCCAGAAATGGTTAATTTTTAAAATGGGAATCGCTTTCTTTTTAAAATAAAAAGGCAAAATCAAAAACCACTTTCCTTTTTAAAACCTGGGAGATTAAGAATATAACAGTGCCCTTAACAGCACAAAGAAAATCAGGAGAATATTTTGGGGTTCCAAGATATGTGAAATTTGCAATTTATTAATGTTGCAGGACCAGTCCCCTTGGAAATGTCCAGCTGTCTCCTTGAAGAACAGAAATAAAACTCAAGAGAAGATTAGGAAATCTGTATAAAGATATCAGTGGGAACTGAAGGGTAGATGTGTTCTTCCAGGGAGAAAATGTAGGGATTAAGGAAGATGACTGGGTATAAAATTTTCAAATATACTCACACTTAGCAGATAGGGGAAGGAAAGCAGGCACCTGAGATAACAGACAAAATTCTGAAAGCGCATCTATGCTGGAGAAACACTTGGAGGAAAGTGTGGTCATCTGTGTCAGGGATGAGGAAATGTAAGGCAGATGACATTATGATGAACAGAGTAGAAAGGAATTAAAGCAGCCTGTCATGAATGGAAGGCAAATTTGAAGAAAGATCATTTAGTGACAATCCTCCCGGGATTGTGTCAATGACACCTTATATTTTATCTCCAGCTCAGCCTGAACAGATGGCACAAATGAGAATCTCTTCATATGAAGGATTCATTTGGATTTAAAACCTACTTAGTTCCATTTCCTTATTTGCCTCTAGAAGGCTGAAAGCAAACCGCCATCTGCATTCCCAGAGAAGGCAGAATAAGGCTTATTAAAAAGATGTTCGTCTGCTTACAGTTTTATGAAAAAACTTTATGAATTAGCAGTGTAATATGTTTTATAGTACACTCTCTCACCACCAAGATTCAGGTTTTAGTGCTTTATATTATAGCTACATTTTAAATGAAATATAATTGGTTTCTGATTTGTCAGATCTTGGCATCTTAAAACTAGCTATCAAAAATAAAATTATTTTTATCACACATAAAGTTGTTGTTTATCCCACATAAAGTTGTTGTTTAGAAGGAAACAACAACCATCCTATTGTTTCAGCCTGCTCAAATTGTTGCAAAATATTTGTTATTTGGAGCATATGTAAACACATGAATGTTAATTTTAGTTGCCTACTGGAATTTCTGATGGAAAATTAGGGGAGTAGGGAGATAGTCTTATCCAGTCACAGATTGTCAGCTTGAAGGAAGGGAAGTTGTAGTCTTAGAAGTCTCTGTTATTGTAGAAAATGTTCAGATTATTGACCCCACCCCCTTCATATTTGCTTTTTTCAATGCAGAGATCAAAAAGTGAATACTTATCTCTTCTGTCTTCTTTGAAGCCATGGGGGACACTGCCGCTAAGTTCTAGAGAACAGGGTGTGAATGGAAAGCTATTTGTATTGCCCCTTCTGCTTTTCTTTTTTCTTTTTTTCCAACCTGGAAATTTGGTAGAATACCTGCATGACTCAGTCCCCCCAGCATGCCAGAACAAGAGATGAGAACATAAGAAGCCTATACCTGGACTTCCTCTTGTACGAGACAAACTCCTGACCTCCTTTAATTCATTCTATAGGGTTTTTCTGTAACTCAAAACTGACACAATCCAATGGATGTAGCTATCACAACATCAAGAAAGCAGGAAATATTTCAAGTCTCTATTTTGGTACCTAAATGTCTCCAGTTTGGGCCCTTTGGGGAGGTAGAAAATGTTGAATGATTGGCCCTCAAGATGTCTACATCCTATCCCAGAACCTTTGAATATGATACCTTGCCTGGGAAAAGAGATCTTGCAGGTATGATTAAGTATCTTGAGATGGAGAGATTATCTTGGATTACCCAGGTGTAATCACAAGAATCCTTGTAAGAGGGAAGTAGGAGAATCAGAGAAAGGTGAGGATGGAAGCAGAGGTCAGAGAGGAAAGAGGATGCTATTCTAATGGTTCTGAAGATGGAGAAAAAGACCAGGAATGCAGACAATCTCTAAGGACAGGAAAGGGAAATAATATAGTTTCTCCCCTAACACTCCAAGAAGTAATGCAGCCCCATGCACCTATCCTAGACTTCTGACCTCCAGAATTGTGAATGTATAAACTTTACTATTACACTACTTAGTTTGTGGCAATATGTTCCAGAAACAGTATGATACTAACACAGGGGCATTAGTTAACCACAACATAAATATACAGGACTCCTTAGATTCCCAGAGAATCACTCCAGTTACCTAAAATCCATTTTGGACATTGTAGGGGCAACATGAGATTGTGTCTGGTCTACTGAAATTTTTTTCTCTTCTCTAACAAGGATGATATTGTAGACCTGAAGGCATATATACTGTCATTGATCCATAAATGGTTTTTTGAACTCAGTTTTCTGAATGTTTTTGTGACTGGGTTGTATCTACTGAGTGGAAAATTCACTCATGCGACATTTAATATTGAACTCACTGAATGTGTGATTAATTTTTGCATATCAGATATTACCTCATTATCAGATTTATAGAAAATAGCAGTGTAATTATAAAGCAGCTATTTTCAGCACACTCTGCCAGGTTACTTCGCTGCCAAATTATTATGCCCTGGGAAATAACACGTGGCACTATCAAAAACAAGTTGAGTCTCATGCGCAATCAGTTCAGATAATTGCATCTTTATTATTGACAGTTCCCTTAGGACGTTTGGGTCTTGAGATCGGCTTAGCTCTGGGACTGAAATTCATTAAAGTTTCCATCCTGAGCAGTTTTAATTAAACTGTCCTGTCCTCCTTTTCTCCTTAGCTCCCTATAGGTGATTTTTCTTAGCAGGTCAGAGTTGTAGAGACCCAGCTGTTGAGTTAATCTGAGACCCCTCCTATCAGTCATTTTAAGGAGTCTCCTCTTAGTTTATAATTCCGGCAGCTTATTTAGCTAAATGAGCATAAAATGTACCTGCTTCCACACAAAGAAAATAAAGACTAAAAAACAAAAGAAGAAAATACCACTTAGATTTCAGTTGGCATCTTTTAGCAAATAAAACAGGTTCTTGGAGCCATTCAGAAGTTGATACCATGTTTGTGGCAATAATGCTTAAGCATGACTTTAATATCCTAAATATGTATATCAACTTTCAGCTCTTCTCAGTCTGAAATTAAACTGCCTTATGATAGATTGATATATGATATGGCAAAACAGGGCATGATGATACATGATATGATATATGATACATGGACAGATTTCTAAAAAATTCATAACTTTCATCCCTCCTTTGTACGTTTCTCGTAATTGGCTAAAATCTTTATTTTATACACAAAATGAAACAGATTTGTTTACTGTTTATTTTCATTGAGAACCAATAACATACAACTTCATTTTATTAGCTGTCATTCTCAGTTTTCAGAGCAATAACTTTGTTTCAGCAACACAGGTTCTCCTTCATTGTGGATAATTATAAAAGAGTTTCTTTGTTCTTCCAACTACTAATAAATATTCATTGAGTGCTTTCTTTGTGCAAAGCTGATATAAGGCAATGCGTAGAACATAAAATTGTCTGAGATAGGCAGCTTACTGAATTAAGTTTCCTATGTTGACTCTCTTAAGAATTCAGGATGCCTCATTACCACTCCATTCCTCACTACAATGTTTGAGAGAGAAAATTTGGGAAGAGACTGTGAAGGAAAACCTACTAATGAGAAGGCATCATCTAATCTTTTTTTTTTTTATGAATTATTTATTTATTTATTTATTTATTTATTTAATTTTATTGTTATATTCCCCATACAATTGCAGCCCCCCCATTCTGACCCCAATCCCTCCCCTCCCGCCCCCGCCCCCCTAAAAGTGTCTCTGGTTCATAGTTTTTTGTTGATTTTGATTTTCACTTTCTTATAGTTATTCATTTTCCTGGTCCCTTATTTAAGTTTTCTAGATTCCTGCTATGAGTGAGACCATCCGGTATTTTTCTTTTTCTTTTTGGCTTATTTCGCTGAGCATGATCCCTTCCAGCGCCATCCATGTTGCTGCAAATTGCATGTGTTTATCTTTTTTGAATGCTGAGTAATATTCCATGGTATATATGGACCACATCTTCTTGATCCAGTCATCTATTTTTGGGCATTTGGGTTGTTTCCAAAGCTTAGCTATTGTAAACAGTGCTGCTATAAACATAGGGGTGCAAGTGTTCTTTGGAATTGATGTTTCTGTGTCCTTTGGGTAAATACCTAGGAGTGGAATTGCTGGATCATATGGAAGCTCTATGTTTAGTAGGTCTAGAAATCTCCACACAGCTTTCCACAGTGGTTGGACCAGTTTGCACTCCCACCAACAGTGTAGAAGAGTTCCTTTTTCTCCACACCCTCGCCAGCATTTGTTGTTGCTAGTTTTTTTAATATGTGCCATTCTCACTGGTGTAAGATGGTATCTCATGGTAGTTTTTTTTTTTTTTTTTTAAAGATTTATTTTTATTTATTTATACAAGCACTGGGTACAGTCAGAATCGCGGGAGGGTGAGAGAATTCACCAGAGCCAGAGCGGGGAGCAGAGCAGGCAGAAGGACCGAAGCACACCGCTGAGGGGAGCAGTGGGCGGCAGGAGAGGTCTGCGCACCATGTGGGACCCTCCTCCGGTGGCCGGGGAGCAGCCGGGGATCGAACCGGCGCTGCAGAGGCCGCGGGCAGCTTCTCAACCCAGCGCTCAACCGCTGCGCCACCGGGGAAGCCCTCTCATGGTAGTTTTGATTTGCATTTCCCTGATGGCAAGTGATGTTGAACATTTTTTCATATGCCTGTTGGCCATTTGCATTTCCTCTTCAGAGAAGTTTCTTTTTAGCTCTTCTGCCCATTTTTTGACTGGATTATTTTCTTTGTTGTTGTTGAGTCTCATCAGCTCTTTGCAGATTTTTGTGATCAGTCCTTTATCATTAGTGTTGGGTGCAAAAATGTTCTCCCAGTTGGTGGGGTTTCTCTTTGTTTTGGTTATTGTCTCTTTTGCTGTGCAGAAGCTCTTTAATTTGATGTAGTCCCAGCTGTTTATCTTTGCCTTCGCTATCACTGCTTTGGGTGATGTGTTTGTAAAGATGTCTTTGATGTGCAAATCACGTAGTGTTTCGCCTATATTTCCTTCTATATATTTTATGGTTTCAGGTCTTATGTCTAGTTCTTTAATCCATTTTGAGTTGATTTTTGTGTATGGTGTGAGGTAGTGGTCAAGCTTCATTCTTTTGCATGTAGCGACCCAGTTTTCCCAGCACCATTTATTGAACAAACTTTCTTTGCTCCAATGCATAGTCTTTGCTCCTTTGTCAAAGATTAGTTGACCATAAATCTGTGGGTTTATTTCTGGATTTTCTATTCGATTCCATTGGTCTGTATGTCTGTTCTTGTTCCAATACCATGCAGTTTTGATGATTATGGCTTTGTAGTATAGTTTGAAGTCTGGGAGTGTAATGCCTCCATTCCCTTCTTTTTTTTTCAGGAGAGCTTTGGCTATTCGGGGTTTTTTGTGATTCCATATGAATTTCATCAATAATCGTTCTATTTCTTTGAAGAATGACATTGAAATTTTGATTGGAATAGCATTGAATCTGTATATTGCTTTTGGAAGGATGGCCATTTTAATAATGTTTATTCTTCCAATCCACGAGCAGGGGATGTCTCTCCATTTCTTTGTGTCTTCTTCTATTTCTTTTAACAGTGTTTTATAGTTTTCTTTGTATAGGTCCTTTACCTCTTTTGTTAGATTTATTCCCAAATATTTGATTTTTTTTGTTTCAATAACAAAAGGGATGGTTTTTTTGATTTCTTCTTCTTCAGATTTATTGTTTGTGTATAGGAAGGCTACTGACTTTTGCGTGTTGATTTTGTATCCTGCCACTTTACTGAACTGATTGATGAGTTGAATTAGCTTCTCTGTGGAGTTTTTGGGGTTCTCTATGTATAATATCATATCGTCTGCAAATAGTGATAGTTTGACTTCTTCTTTTCCTATTTGGATTCCTTGGATGTCTTTCTCTTATCTTATTGCCCTGGCTAGGACTTCCAGTATTATATTGAAAAGCAGTGGTGAGAGTGGACATCCTTGTCTTGTTCCAGATCTTAATGGAATTGCTTTCAGCTTTTCACCATTGAGAATGATACTGGCTGTTGGCTTGTCATAGATGGCCTTTATGGGCATCATCTAATCTTAAGGTACTTTAAGGGCCAAATTGACAAAAGGACAAAAAAGAAATCACAGATATATTTAAAAACAAAGATATTTACAAGAACTTAGTAATTTATTGGTCACGTGGGTAAATATAAGGAATTTTCTTTTTAAAAATAAAAAGGAATTTTCCATTTAATTTCTTTCAAATACATGACTAACTAAAAATTAAAACATTATCTTATGACATGTTGAAAAGAGCATTTGCAATATATATGTGAATGGTACAATATTTGTCTTATAAGTATGCTATAAAAGTTAAAGATAAGTATTTTAATTAGTATGGCAACCAATAAAAACACAAAGAGGTACAGATGAAAAGTCAACAAGTAAATTAAATTAGAATTACTAAAACTATTCAAATATGCTGAAGGAAAATAGAGTGGACATACAGAAAACACAAAGTAAAACGGTAGAACTAAATCCAATTATGTAAATAATTACAATATACTTTGGTTTTAAAAGGTGGATATTGTCAGAGTTAATTAAAAATGAAGTAAGACCCAACTATTTTCTGTCTACAAGAGATATATTTTAAATATGCAGTGGTAGATAGCTTGAACTGAAATAGATGGAAAAGATATGGCATGTAAACTGAGAGCTTAAAAAGGCTGAAAATGCTACGTAACATCAAGTAAAGTAGACTTCAAGACAAAGAATATTATCAGAGATAAATAAAGAAATTACATACTGATAAAAGTGTTAATCTAGTTGGGAGATGTTACTATCATAATTGTGCATGAATTTAAAACAGTGTAACAAAATACATAAAACACAAATTGACCAAATGAAAAGGAGAAATAAACTCTACCAACACAGCTGAAGACTTCAAATCCCATCTTCACCAAGTAGTAGAAATAAACAATCAGTAAAATTATAGGAAAGCTGGACAACATTACTAATTACCTTGATTTAATTGTTATTTGTAAAATATTAAATCACAAATCTTCTGAATACACATTCTTTTCAAGTGCACATGTTATGTTCACAAAAGAACTACATTCTGGGCTATAAAACAAGTCTAATAAATTTCAAAAGGATTGAAATTACACAGAGGATTTTCTCTGATTAAATGGAAAATAAATGAGAAACCGATAAGATGTCTACAAAACTCCCTAATACATGCAAATTAAGCAACACAATGCTAAGTAATCTGAGAGACAAAGAAGAATTCCTAAGAGAAATTGGAAAATATTTTGAACTGAATAATGAAAAGTACAATATAGCAAAATCTGTCAATATGCTTTTGAGGGGGAAAAACAAGATAAGATGATTTGCTCTTTGTGATATCAGGACTTCTTATAGCTAGAAAAATTAAGGAAAAAAAAGAAAAATATACCAACAAAATATTATACAAAAAGAAAAAGACCTTTGCATTTATGGATACAATATTTGACAAAGTAGACCTGAAAAATAGTACGATTCAGTGTTTTGAATAAATGATTCTGGGTACATTGGATATGCACCATACAAAAATCAACTTCAAGTAGCTGCTGTGTCTAAATATGACAGACAGGCAATAATGTTCCTAGAGAAAAATGAATATAAGAGAATATTTTCATGATCCAGGGTATTTTTTAAATAGGAAATGAAAAACAGTAACCCTATAGGAGAAAATGAAATGCTTGGTTTATATTAAAATGAAGAATTCTTTTCATCAAAATAGAGACACTTTAAGGGGAAGATTGCAAAACATAACTAATATGTTTTATCTGTTAACTAACAGGCCTTTAAGATACTTTAGGGGAAGATATTTGCAAAACATAACTAATAGAGAGATTATATCCATCGATTAGTAAAAGAATAGGCAACACAATAGAAAAATGGACAAGAGACTTAAATAGGTTTTCACAAAATAAGATTTCCAAATGATTCAAACACATGATAACCTCATCAGTCATCAGAGAAATGTATCACATTGTGGTACCACTTCAAATACATTAAAATGGTAACACTAAAAAATTGATAATACCAGGTTTTCACAAAGACATTGAACAGTTACTCTTCTGAGAGTATAAGTTGGTATAGCCATTTTGAAAGAAAATTTGCTATGAGCCATTAAATTTGAAAATATGTATAAGCAATGAAGCAGAACTTCTAGATATATACCCTATATGAATACATGCACGTTCACAACACCATTATTTGTAAGAAGCAAAAATCAGAAACAGCTCAGCTATTAATATATGTAGGATGGGTGAATAATACGTGACATATTCATGTAATGGAATTGTATACGGCAATAAACAGAATTAACTATAGCTGCGTGCAGCAATAACATGAATATCACAAATGTTATGTTGAGAAAAAGAAGACTTACACACAAAAATACATGTTGTAGGCAATTGTACAGCTTCCTACAACATACCATTTCTGAGTCATGTCCTCTTCCTGGAGACAGTCTGTATCACTGGTCCATGCTGGACACTGTAAAGGACCCTCTCATCTCCAAAGCTACCCATAGAGTGAAATAAAATCTTGGCTGTGACTGCTACCCAACTTTTCCTTCCACCCCAGGTTTCTTAAACCCTGTAGTATTGACATTTTGAGCTGACTAGTTCTTTGTAGTGGGACCTACACTATGTGTTACAGGATATTGAGATGTATCCTTGGCTTCTACCCACTACACGTCAGTATATATCTACATGTTGCTAAATATATCCAAGGGTGAGAGCCTGTCACCTTCAATCTTAACAGGTGTTGATTCTGAGAGTACTCCCCAATAAACTTCTGGCACGCAGATCATCAGATCTGTGGCACACCCTGATGATTTCTATTCATTCAATAAACCATTTACACATGCAGTTTTTTTATTGGCAAATTATACCTATACTATGTAATTACACATTATAGAATATTATAGGATATAATTATAGAATATAAACAAAAATAATTTAAGGTGAGATAAAAACAAATATAATTAGTAGTTCTAGAATTTTCCTTGGCTCCCTAATAGAATGTTTATTGGTACCTCCTAGGAAGCCTAAATCATACAGTGGAGACCAGTGCTCTGGGAGGTGGGAAGTAACAGCCAAGGAAATATAGGTAAAGGGTATATAGTCTTAGTAATCCTTTGACTCAAAGAGACAGAAAAAAAAAAACAGTTAAAATAAAAACTTTGGGGAGTGATATGGTGATGGGTAGCAAGATCGACAAAGTAGCCAATATATATTGGCACTGATCCCTTTTGTGGGTACTAGATTAGATAAAGGGGCCTTGTGACTAAACAAAGTAGACCAGGCATTCCTACAAACTACCCTAAAAAAAAAAAAAAAAAAAAAAAAAGCCTTCAATGAGCGTTTAAAGGCTGGCAAGAGCAGTAAAAAGTAAAGATATGAGATGATCATGAATGAAAGTGCATGGGTATTTTTTTTAATTGCAACGTTGGATTAAAAGGTAGGATCTTGGGCCTCCCTGGTGGCCCATGAGGTTGAGCGCAGCGCTGTGAATCTGTCTGCAGCCTCTGCAGTGCCAGTTCGATCCCCGCTGGCCATAGAGATACCCACATGGTGATCAGACCTCTCCTGTCTCACCTTAGCAGTGTATTTCAGTCAGTCTCCTGATCTGTTCCCCGCTCTATCTCTGGTGAATCCTCTCACCCTCCCACATATCTGGCCTGTACCCTGGTTCTTGTATAAATAAATAAATCTTAAAAAAAAAAGGTAGGATCTTGAACTTGAACTTCACAACATATTATCATATCTTTAAACTGAAACTAGGTTATCACACACTTTTAAGAACTTATTAATATAGCACCTTACTATTAGAAATAGAGAAAATAGATATTTGCACAGGTATCAACAGAGAAATACAATGACAGACTTTATTAACTGTCCGTTTTAGATAGCATAGTAAAAATCAAAGGATGCAGCAACTTTGAATAAATAATGTGAAAGTGTTTTTCTTTTTATTAACCTTGTTTATATTTCCAATGTGCCTCATACATTATAGGTCTTTCCACAAAAATTAGAACTTGTCTCTTTACATTAACCTGATGGAAACTCATCTTTTGATCTCTTAGTTTTACTCTTGACTGAGGTTAAGTTTGTATTGCCAGTATTTCCACTATGCCCAATCAAAACTTGGTTCCATAAGACCCTATCCATGTAAAGTGAATTTAAAATGACATCCTACACAGCTGAATATAGAAATATATCTCTTTCAGGCATATAATTAAGGGAGGGAATAACTCATTCAAAGAGATCTGAAAAATGATAGCTGAATTGACAATTATTTGACTAATTTTACTAATCATTTATAAGTCAAACCAGTTATACATGGAGATAATTAAAATGAGTTAATTTATTAACTAAATAATATTGTAATTACCCATTTTCTTCATCATTAGGACTTTTTTTAAAGTACAAAAAATCCTTATTGTTGTGAAGGGCAAAATAAGAACTTTTCTTATTGGATTATTTCATAAATGGTTCTTACATCTTATTTAAGATTAGGAATGGTTTCACAGAAGGATTAATAGAATCAATAAATAGTGATATGCAATTAATATTTGCTCCTGATAATTTTTTATTTATTTTACTGAGCTGATGACTAACTTAGGGAACACCAGCCACCATGCTTCAAAAATTCCTGGCTTGTTTAAATACACACAAAACAGTGCCATACACATGTTTATAAATATTCTATATTAAGATAACCATTTGTACAATAACTTTGGTCTATATTTTCACAATCTCAAGCAAACATCCTTTGTCATGAAACCTTGAATTAACCAAGAAAACATCTCAGTGTGAGAAAAATAAATTTTGTTTTTGGGGGCATTATTCTATTTCTCTCTATCACAAAGTTGAAGAAATGAGCAGTGATGTTTGCCTGCCTGTTCTTTTCAGCTGAATGGAAAGGAAAATTACACACAAAAAAATCGAACAAAGGAACTGCCTTGACCTTCTCAATTGCATGGAAATGAAAGTGTTTATTCAAGCATTTACATGGCATCCCTGACTCCCTGTGCCCTTGATTAACACAAACTGTTTCCAAAGATAAGATAAGGAGCTGCAGGTATATGCTCTCTTCCTTTTGTCTTTGCTAAACTTCTCCATCTGATGCAACTTAGAAGCCATGAAGGAAATAATCTTTTTGTTTGTCTTCACTGACCTGTATTCAATAGGCATCCAAGGGATCTTCTGGCTTCTACCCTTTCTTCTTATGCTCCAGTTTTCATAGAGAACCGGAACCATCTTTCAAAAATGGGTATCAGTTTCTCTCACTTTTGTACTTAAAATCCTCATGTGGGGGCCAGTGTACTAATAATAAAATCTGAACACCTTACTGTGGCCTACCGGACTACAGGCATTGACCTCTGACTTCATCACACTTTATTCCCCCACTTCCTCATGGCTTCTAACCAAGTTGTCCTTTTTTCTTGTTGCCATTTCTACCACTGCTGTTTGCAGTGGTAGATCTGAGGCAAGTCCACCATAGACCCTTGCCCCCACTGTTCCCTCCACCTGGAACGCTTTGTCCCTAAACTCTCCAATGGCTGTCTTCTTTCCTTGTGATCAGTTCTTGGTTCTAATATCATTTCTTGCTAACCTCCTAATCAAAAATAAAATAGACCTGCTCCCTAATTACTTTCCTGTAGGCTTGCTTTGCTGTTGTTTTCCCCATAGCACTAATCACTAGCTGACATCGTTTTATTCATTTGTTTATTTTGTTATTTATTGTCTTTGTAGAGCAAGCTAAAATAATCATCTTCAAAAAGGCAAGTATCTTGTGGATCGTATTCACTGCTATATCCTTAACAACAAGTCATGCCATTTGTGGCAATATGGATGGAACTGGAAGGGATTATAGTAAGCAAAATAATTCAGAAGGAAAAAGATAAATACCGGATGGTTTCATTTGTTTGTGGAATACAGAGAAACTAAATGAAGGGTCAGGAAAAAGACAAAACTTGCAAATGTAGTATAGATATGAGGCAAACAGCAGTGGAGAGGGGAGGGGAGGGGTCAAGACAGGGAAGGGAAGAGCACAAGGGACAGTGGTGATGGATCAAGGGTGCTATGGCGATGGGAGAACTTTGCCTGAGGGGAAAAATCTAAGACTACACCAAAATTAACAATGATGTAAGAAAACATAAAAAGAAAAAATACCACAGGACCAGAATCACAACTGAAATGACATTGAGGAACAGTCTGATAGAAGGATGCTGCTCTTAACCTGCTAGTCATGGCCGCCCAGTCCCCTGCAGCTACTGCTGCTCTCATGTTGCTCTGAACTCTCACTGTTCCTGCTTCTGCACTTCCTTTTCTTTTTTTTTTTTAAAGATTTATTTATTTATGCATACAAGAGCTGGGGTACAGGCCAGAGGTGTGGGGGGAGGTGGGGGGGGGTAAGAGGATTCACCAGAGACAGAGTGGGGAGCAGAACAGGCAGATTGACTGAAATACACTGCTGAGGGGAGCAGTGAGCGAGTCAGGAGAGGTCTGCTGCACCATGTGGGTCAGCTTCCTGGCCAGGGATCGAACTCATGCTGTAGAGGCTGCGTATAGCTTCACAGTGCTGTGCTTAACCCCTTTTCCCACTAGGGAGGCCCCTGAACTTCCTTTTCCCCAGGACTAAATTTCCTTGCAGTAAAAATCATGGCCACATGTCTACAACCCTTGTTAAGAGTAAATCATGAAAAAAAAAAAAAAAGTTCCTGGCCTCTGTGGCTTTTGTAATGAAGGTAGTTGGTCTTGTCCCCATAAAATCATGAAATGTGAAAAGCAAGTCATTTTTTTAATATTTTGTGATAAAGCATGATCTAGAAATACTGATCTTGCTTTGCCCATGGCAGATCCTTCAATTTGTTCAATAATCATATGTTGGGGCCTCCCCGGTGGCGCAGCGGTTGAGCGCTGGGTTGCGAAGCTGCCGGCGACCTCTGCGGCGCAGCGGTTCGATCCCCAGCTGCTCCCCGGCCACCGGAGGAGGGTCCCACATGGCGTGCAGACCTCTCCTGCCGCCCACTGCTCCCCTCAGCAGTGTACTTCGGTCCTTCTGCCTGCTCTGCTCCCCGCTCTGGCTCTGGTGAATTCTCTCACCCTCCCGCACTTCTGACTGTACCCGTGCATGTATAAACAAAACAAACAAACAAACAAATAAATAAATAAATAACATGCCTCTATAAATTAAAAAAAAAAAATTAAAAAAAAATGTTTAAAAAAAATAATCATATGTTGAATATCTTCTGTTTACTCTTAGGATAAAAATTTACTAAGTCAATAAGTGGTTATGAAAAGTTGACCACACAGATTGGCTATAACTAACCCCATAAAATAGAGTCCTACAAAATCCTAATGATCTCAGGAATCTATAAGCAGCTTTGAAAGGCCAATAAAAAGACATACCTCCACTGCATGGTCAAGAGTTCGTAACCATGTGATTTCCCTTTTCCCATTCATAGCTGAGATGGAGGATTTGGAATCTATATCCAAAGTTACACATCCTCACTGAGCCACTATGCACAGGTCTCTAAGTGTCTTTATCTATAAAATGAAAATACTAATAAAATAAAGTAAGCGCCTTCTATTACTGTCTTCTCAAGTTGTCCTGAATACCATATAGAAAATACATGAGTATGTGTCAAGAATAAAAGGTGTGAAAAATACACGATACATAGTATTAGTATTATTGTTAACAAGACTGCATTGCAATTGGAGGCCATATCTATACTAATCACAAGAGCTACTGTTGGTTAATCTCTTGTTATGTACTTCAAACATGCATGGTTTCCCTCATTCTATTGTCTCCTGCCACCTGCCCAAGTACAAGCATCCCTACTAGATCTCCACCAAACCTACTAGATACTTGCAAGTTTCCTTCCTTCCCTCTTGGCCTCACACTTCATAAGGAGAGATTTCAATAGAATTAGTCAAATACATGCCTGACTTGCCCATTATCTGATTAATGACTGACCTGCCCATTATCTTATTAATGACTTTGGGGTAAGAAAGGCAGCATCTTTAGACTAATAAGAACGATTAAGTCACGTTTGCCCTATATATTTTATAGACCACTTTGCCCTGTACTGGACAATATTGCAAGGAATGAAGTCTCATTATAACTTTTATTATCTATATGCATTATTTTATTTATTCAAAAATCTAAGGTCTTAAATTTGATTCATTCATGCAATGATTGGGTATATAACACATGGAATATTTAATGCATAGCAATTTTAGACAAATTTACATTTACAGTGTTTCAGCAACTCTACTGTTATTCATAATCAAAGCCTTATACACTTTGCACTTGTGAATGCTTAAATATATGCATTCATTTTAACTTGCTAACACTGTAAAACATGGAAAATGTGCTAAGTAATAAACATAGATCACGATGCTCACAACATAAGAGAAGCACAGTGAGCAGATCTTTTATAAAGGCTCAGTTCAAGAGAGAACAGACAAAAAAGAAAACACAAATGTTTCTGCCCTGTGCGGTGAAGCCTGGCCTTTGTGTGCTATTTCCCCAGGCAGATAAAAAGGTGAAGAGAAGCTCCAGTCAGCACTGGTGCTCTGGGATTTGAAAGAACAAAAGAAAAGTAAACACTCCTCTGTTTCCGAGAATGACATTTAGGAGAGAATAGTCTGCCTTTTTCTTTTTGCTTCTTCGGCTTCCTTTATTATTAATCAGAAAAAAGAATAGGTATGTTAGAAGTCCTTCTTAAATTCATTTTTCTTTAGAGGTAAGAATTTAGCAATTTTAAAAAATTATAGCAGAGATTATTTTGTTTTCCTCCTTCAAGTTGTCTAATCCAATAATTAATGGTAAATTCTCAGGCAATTTTTGCTTTTCTCATAATGCAATCAATTGTTCAATTATTTCAGGTTCTATAGAGAGTACCCTCAGTTCATGCTGGTTCTAAATGACATCCTTATGTGACCTAAATCCCTCAAAGTCTTATTCTTAGGACTTCAACTCATCTATACTCACCCCAATGAAATGCCATGACAGTAGCTGCCAGGGGGACAAGAAAGTTAATGAGAATATTATCATGCAGTGTCTCTGACCTCAGTAATTGTGCCAGGCTCAGAGACCCACAGTGGGAGGTGATTTGAGACACTCTAATGGATAACTACAGTTCTGCTAGAGTGCTCAGCCCCAATCCTTATGAGACAGGGGCTTCCATTATCTCCTCAGTCTTCTGAACCTACTCTGAATAGCAGGGCAAGTGTTCAACATGATGATAAATAACATCATATTGAGAATAATCTCTTTAATAATAATGTTACTTTAGGTAAATAATGGGCACTAGGCGATGAAATTTAGAATCATAAAATCTGCTGCCTCATTTTAAACAGAATTTAGTGTCAACAAGTAGCCAAAATGAATGTGGTAGCTCAACTAGTTAGCAGCAGCAGCAGGATTCAAATCTAGGTATGAATAATAGCATCAGTTTTGGGGATATAGAGAAAGAAGCTCTTCATCTGAAAAAACATTAATTGAAAATCATTTATATTGAGGCCAATCTGCCATAATAGTCACCATTTATTAAATAATTTGAATAAGAATTGAGTAACAAATTAAAATTATTTTAGGTGCAATGTATTTAATGAGGAATGTGTCTTTTGTATGCAAGTATGGGTACATACATTGTGTTTAATAATAAGATTATCACTATGGGTAGAATATTTTGCATAAAAATAAAATTTGGGCTATGCCACTGCTTAAGGTATTATTATCGGATAAAAATAAGTAAACTCAAATCAGGTTAAAACCTTATGAAAGAAAATGCAGCATTTTTGCCTAGTGTAAGTTTATTTACAGAGACCTCATAGCTATTCATAGCTTTTCTCCTAAAACTTAGATATAATTAATTGTATATCATAAAGTTGAAGAGAAAAATAGTGACTGTAGTAAAAATGTAACTTATCTAGACTATGAAAATGCTAAAGTTTTACACAAGAATTCAGCATAGACAATCTGCTGTCAGTCAACATTAAACAAATGCAAATTCTTTAATGGGAGAAATGTTTCAAAGTAAACAAGTCATTTATGATTTTTTAATAAGTCTAGATCAACAGTCAGAACAGTGCATAAAACTGAGTAATAATGGTTTATTAATATCTTAGTTGAATTAGTGCAAATGAAGAAAGGTAAGGCAACATGAAATAAAAGGATATCTACCTATTTAAACATATCATATATAAGCATTTTCATGTTAGTTTTATAAAAATTTATAGGTACATTATAAATAATGCAAATGTGCATTGCAAAATGCAAATAAGATACTTATAAAGAAGTAATGCACTTAACATGTAAACCATAGACTTTTTTTATTCCACTGGAGGAAAATACTTTAATTGAATCTCACCTTATTAGAAAGACATTATTTCCTTCAGAGTCATAAGGTATACACAGAGAATATTAGGAACTGCGTCTAATAGTTGTAAGCAACACAAACTACAAGAGCTAATTTAGGTAGAAAATGAATTTAGGGAGAGTGATTAAGTAGTTCAGAGAATTGTTGGGTGATTTGGTGAAACAGATTTAAGATTAGCCTCCAGGAACAATTCCTAGAACCACACCATGGAACTGACTTCAACAGACCAGAGCAGATGTCACCACCACATGAGCAAAATGAATGAACCATCCCAACCTGCTTCTTCCTGCAGCTCAGATCTCCAGACTAAGTCCCATGTAGTGATATCTGATTCACAAAACCATAGTTACATGCCTGCAGTATAGCTACAAACTGCAAATGCAGGTTCTTTTCAAATTGTCCTGGGAAGATGGAGCTCACACTACGGAGAACTATCAAACAGAGAAAGGGTACTCAAAGCATGTGGAAAGTCTGGTCGGGAGAATTCCATGATGACCTTATGATATCTTCTCCTTGGCCTTATACCCATAATCAGTTATATGGCAAAAGGGATTTTCCTACTCATCTTCAAGACACAAGGCAGACTGCTGACAGGAGTTAATCCTACAAATGGCCACTTGAGTTTGGAAGAGGACATTAAGCCTCAGATGAGTTTCCACCTTAGCCAGCAATAATTTCAGAATTGTGGAAACTTGAGCAAAAACCGAGTTACAACCTGCCTAGACTTCTGACAGACAGAAAATAATAAATGGGTGATAATTTGTTATACAGCAATGTGAAACTAATACTGGCAGCTACAAACAACAGGTATCCCCCACAGGTGTCATATATCAGGGCTGAGATGGTAAGGTGGTTAATAATCTTCTGAAGCACTTCCAAGAACCAAAATAATTGTAGTAAATTTAATTTAGATTTTCACTTAAAACCATTGCCAAATACCCTTAGGTGTTCTTAAAAGATTATTCTCTGGTATAAACTGAGATTTAGAAATAAAAAAGAAAATAGTTATTTAACAATAAGATTTTTTTGTACTACAATGTAGTATCTAAATATATCATCTAAGAATTTATTATGTTAAAATGATATATATGTTTTATTTTATAAAATCCACAATGAAAATATTTACCTGAAAGAAAGGGTATAGGAGAAAGAGGGGAAATGAGCAAAATTAATAAGGAGGCTAAACAAATTCATGATTGAGGGACATGGTAAAATGTAAAAAAAAAAAAATCACATGGTTTTATACAGTCCACATGAGGTTAAAAAGAAAAGTAATCCTTTACAAAATCAACACGCAAAAGTCAGTAGCCTTCCTATACACAAACAATAAATCTGAAGAAGAAGAAATAAAAAAAAAAATCCCTTTTATTATCGAAACAAAAAAAATCAAATATTTGGGAATAAATCTAACAAAAGAGGTAAAGGACCTATACAAAGAAAATTATAAAACACTGTTAAAAGAAATAGAAGAAGACACAAAGAAATGGAAAGACATCCCCTGCTCATGGATTGGAAGAATAAACATTATTAAAATGGCCATCCTACCAAAAGCAATATACAGATTCAATGCTATTCCAATCAAAATTTCAATGTCATTCTTCAAAGAAATAGAACAATTATTGATGAAATTCATATGGAATCACAAAAAACCCCGAATAGCCAAAGCTCTCCTGAAAAAAAAAGAAGGGAATGGAGGCATCGGACTCCCAGACTTCAAACTATACTACAAAGCCATAATCATCAAAACTGCATGGTATTGGAACAAGAACAGACATACAGACCAATGGAATCGAATAGAAAATCCAGAAATAAACCCACAGATTTATGGTCAACTAATCTTTGACAAAGGAGCAAAGACTATGCATTGGAGCAAAGAAAGTTTGTTCAATAAATGGTGCTGGGAAAACTGGGTCGCTACATGCAAAAGAATGAAGCTTGACCACTACCTCACACCATACACAAAAATCAACTCAAAATGGATTAAAGAACTTGACATAAGACCTGAAACCATAAAATATATAGAAGGAAATATAGGCGAAACACTACGTGATTTGCACATCAAAGACATCTTTACAGACACATCACCCAAAGCAGTGATAGTGAAGGCAACGATAAACAGCTGGGACTACATCAAATTAAAGAGCTTCTGCACAGCAAAAGAGACAATAACCAAAACAAAGAGAAACCCCACCAACTGGGAGAACATTTTTGCACCCAACACTAATGATAAAGGACTGATCACAAAAATCTGCAAAGAGCTGATGAGACTCAACAACAACAAAGAAAATAATCCAGTCAAAAAATGGGCAGAAGAGCTACAAAGAAACTTCTCTGAAGAGGAAATGCAAATGGCCAACAGGCATATGAAAAAATGTTCAACATCACTTGTCATCAGGGAAATGCAAATCAAAACTACCATGAGATACCATCTTACACCAGTGAGAATGGCACATATTAAAAAAACTAGCAACAACAAATGTTGGCGAGGGTGTGGAGAAAAAGGAACTCTTCTGCACTGTTGGTGGGAGTGCAAACTGGTCCAACCACTATGGAAAGCTGTGTGGAGATTTCTGGACCTACTAAACATAGAGCTTCCATATGATCCAGCAATTCCACTCCTAGGTATTTACCCAAAGGACACAGAAACATCAATTCCAAAGAACACCTGCACCCCTATGTTTATAGCAGCACTGTTTACAATAGCTAAGCTTTGGAAACAACCCAAATGCCCAAAAATAGATGACTGGATCAAGAAGATGTGGTCCATATATACCATGGAATATTACTCAGCATTCAAAAAAGATAAACACATGCAATTTGCAGCAACATGGATGGCGCTGGAAGGGATCATGCTCAGCGAAATAAGCCAGAAAGAAAAAGAAAAATACCGGATGGTCTCACTCATAGCAGGAATCTAGAAAACTTAAATAAGGGACCAGGAAAATGATTAACTGTAAGAAAGTGAAAATCAAAATAAACAAAAAACTATGAACCAGAGACACTTTTAGGGGGGCGGGGGCGGGAGGGGAGGGATTGGGGTCAGAATGGGGGGGGGGCTGCAATTGTATGGGGAATATAAAAATAAAATTTATTATTTATTAAAAAAAAAAGAAAAGAAAAGTAATCCTAGAATAGCTAATAGATGCTCTTTGTCTTCTCCCTTCCCCATTAAACTTTCTTTAATGATCTCTAATGAAATAAGAACACAGCTTAAAAAGGATAATTAGAGCCCACTTTTTAATACTGGTTGAAATAGGTTATATCGGTTTGTCTCATTTAAAAAGAGAAGGCAAATAGATGCCAGATAGATAGATAGATAGATAGATAGATAGATAGATAGATAGATAGATAGATAGTTTTGATAGCAAATTGGGTTAAAGTACAAAATAAAACAAAAATAGTAGGAATGAAGTCCAGGGAGATGCAATGGGAGATTTATGGGAAAGACTATGTCCTCCTCCACTGCTTTGGGGCCTAAACTTTCTATCCATCTCACTAACGACTCCTTTTGAGAATAGAATATTTTATGACCATTGCTTCTAAATAAGACATGCTAGAGATGACTGCAACTCAGGATGTATGAATATCTGTGAATGTGTGTTCAGGAGACTTCATAGTTATGCTGTCCAGGCCTTATGCTCTCCAAGAATTGCCACTGTTGCTTCTAGCAATGTGTGGCTATGGAGCACATGAAAGTTGGGCAGAGCAAATGGAGACTGGACCAAGTGGAAAATAAACACTAGGTTTTAAAGACTTAGTACAGGTAAAATCCTCATTAATCAGTTTTATATTGATTACATGCTGAAATTATATTTTTACACATGAATAAATTTTATTAATAAAATTAACTTCATCTGTTTATTTTTGCATATTGTCAGTCTTGTTTCTGGTATATGCACATTCAAGGTCAATGGAAATTAGAATTGGCGTTCGTTCCCACCAGTTTGGAAATGCTCTTTTTCACCAGAACTGTGACAAAGCTAGATGTGTTTGATGTCTTTAAAAAGCATCTTCTACCTATTAGAGATAAACTCATCTGAGAATGAGGCTAATTGATCTGATAGATGTAGCACTGATCTCATGTGAAGTCCTTAACTCATGTCAAAACTAGTTTTACTTCACTTTAATTTTTTTTTTCAGAATTTGAATCAGTAAATCATGTATGTGTGTCATAGCTCAATAGTTTTTATCATTTGCCATTGGAAACATCCAACTTATATAATTATCAAGACATCTACAGTCTTGTTACATCTGTAGTCTTGTTATAGTACAGTCAAGTCATTGCCAAAACGTTCTAGGAAAAACAGCTCTTCCAAAGTGCTACTTTGGAAGCCAATATGCACAATTTATGATGAATATATTGAAAAGAAAGCAGTCTCCAAGAGTTTAAAATAAAATCTAACCCACTTTGGAGAAGTTTCTTTTTAGCTCTTCTGCCCATTTTTTGACTAGATTATTTACTTTGTTTTTGTTGAGTCTCATCAGCTCCTTGCAGCAACATGGATGGAGCTGGAAGGGATCATGCTCAGCGAAATAAGGCAGGAAGAAAAAGAAAAGTACCGGATGGTCTCACTCATAGTATTAGGGGGAAAAGGATGTCCTAAAGCTAATTCCATACAGGCTTTGTGGACTCCACCCCTACCCCAAAGCCAAAGACACTGGGAACTCCAAATCCCATCACCACCAAAGGGAAGGTGGCTGGGACCTGAGGGTGGGGTTAAGCAGCCAGGTTGGTATAAAGCCAGACACATGGGCTTTGGCGGGGTCCCCCATTTTGACTCTCCGCCAGCTCGCAGCATCCGGCCAGCTCGGAGAGTGCTTTTTGGGTTTCCAGGTCGGCGGATCGGGTAGGACGCATTAAAGACTTTATTTCCCTATTTTCTCCCTGAGTTGTACATTTTCCTTATTTTCTTTTCCCTTGTAAATAAACCTTTTATTAACCTTTTGTGTGTGCCTGTAGTAGAGTATTAATAAGTCCCTTGTAAGCGCGCGGGTGAGGACCCACAGCCAGGCAACCCGTTCAATATCGGGGCTGCCCTATAACAGCAGCAGTAATTTAGAAAACCTAAATAAGGCACCAGGAAAAAGACTAATTATAATCAAGCAATAACAGATTACTGAACAACTAGAATATATAAACTCAGCACATTATTCAAGCTATTCCATCATTTATATTAGGATCCTTCAACTTTTTAGGTCATTAAATACTTTATTAAAAAAAACTGGTATGAAAACCTAATATATGAAAACAGAATGAAGGTTAGTGTTGTTAAACACCTCTCAAAATAGATGAATAATATGGCATTATTTGAAAGTCCAAGACTACCTACCACATGCAATATGCCAGCAATAGCTAGGAAAGAAAAAAGCAGAAGTCTTTTGAAAGTTTTTCTAAAGTTTAAGTGTTATAGAGGTTGTGGATTAAAGAATTCAGAGCAAAATTTATAAGTGATTCACTATTATTACAGGAACATGGACTCAGTATTTAATTAAATAAATGCCTAAAGAAGGAAAAGAGGTAAATTTAATAAAGCAAAAGAAAATTCCCAAATCATTTGCATTTGACTTTTTTGACACAAATTCTCTACAATCTGGCTTTATACTAATTTCAATTGCTTGGGAACAGCCAAAGAATGTAAGTGGGGTTATTACAGCAGATCAACAGTAAAGAAATAGAAAACGAATGAATTGTGTTGATCCCAATTCTTATCATTATAGAGTTAAGAGCTCAATGTTTATATGGTTATGCTTATTTCCCCAATTTTTCCTCCTAGCTTCATATAACTCACCCCACCAATCTCCCGTGTGTGTCACTTCCAGCACCCTCATCACCATCCCCAGCTCCCAACTGAACAATTTTGGAGATGAGAATAAGGGTAACTGGCAGAGTCAGAGCAGTTAAAGAAGAATGAATTACCCTATATGCTCCCAAATTAAGGCCTCCAGAGTGCTTTCAGAGAGTCTACACTCTCCTGCCAGGTCTGCACTACCTGGAACTTCAGTCAACTTGCTTGCATCACTTAATTTCCCTTGCCTCCTAGCACCAAAATATTTACTGATATATATGTTTATATATATAAAGGAGAATCATGTAACTAAATGTTAGAGGATGTGTATATAGTAAAATGCAAAATAAAAGGTAATGAGTATCTGGGGATCTACCATATAGGTTTCTGATTATTAATTATTTTATCTAATAACAAAAAGTCCTTGTATTACTACTCAATCTTAGTGAAAATTTTTGCTTGTAAAGCAACTTCAGTATTATTCACACAAACTTCTTGAAAAGAGGTGAATAACAGTCATCAACACCTGATATTTAATATGAAGGTGAAATATACATAATATACACATAAAGGAAGGAATCATCTGAAAACACTACCAGGAATAAAAACAAACCCATGCAAAGAATGGCTCATATAAAACAGTTAGGCTCATGGATTGGAAGAATAAACATTATTAAAATGGCCATCCTACCAAAAGCAATATACTGATTCAATGCTATTCCAATAAAAATTTCAATGTTATTCTTCAAAGAAATAGAACAATTATTGATGAAATTCATATGGAATCACCAAAAACCCCGAATAGCCAAAGCTCTCCTGAAAAAAAAGAGAATGGAGGTATCACACGCCCAGATTTCAGGCTATACTACAAAGCCATAATCATCAAAACTGCATGGTATTGGAACAAGAACAGACACACAGACCAATGGAATCGAATAGAAAATCCAGAAATAAACCCACAGATTTATGGTCAACTAATATTTGACAAAGGAGCAAAGAAAGTTCTATGCATTGGAGCAAAGAAAGTTTGTTCAATAAATGGTGCTGGAAAAACTGGGTTGCTACATGCAAAAAAATGAAGCTTGACTACTACCTCACACCATACACAAAAACCAACACAAAATGGATTAAAGAACTAGACATAAAACCTGAAACCATAAAATACATAGAAGGAAATATAGGCGAAACACTACGGGATATGCACATCAAAGACATCTTTACAGACACATCACCCAAAGCAGTGATAGTAAAGGCAAAGATAAACAGCTGGGACTACATCAAATTAAAGAGCTTCTGCACAGCAAAAGAGACAATAACCAAAACAAAGAGAAACCCCACCAAATGGGAGAACATTTTTGCACACAACACTAATGATAAGGGATTGATCACAAAAATCTGCAAAGAGCTCATGAGGCTCAACAACAACAGAGAAAATAATCCAGTCAAAAAATGGGCAGAAGAGCTACAAAGAAACTTCTCTGAAGAGGAAATGCAAATGGCCAACAGGCATATGAAAAAATGTTCAACATCACTTGTCATCAGGGAAATGCAAATCAAAACTACCATGAGATACCATCTTACACCAGTGAGAATGGCACATATTAAAAAAACTAGCAACAACAAATGTTGGCGAGGGTGTGGAGAAAAAGGAACTCTTCTGCACTGTTGGTGGGAGTGCAAACTGGTCCAACCACTGTGGAGAGCTGTGTGGAGATTTCTGGACCTACTAAACATAGAGCTTCCATATGATCCAGCAATTCCACTCCTAGGTATTTACCCAAAGGACACAGAAACATCAATTCCAAAGAACACCTGCATCCCTATGTTTATAGCAGCACTATTTATAATAGCTAAGCTTTGGAAACAGCCCAAATGCCCAAAAATAGATGACTGGATCAAGATGTGGTACATATATACCATGGAATATTACTCAGCATTCAAAAAAGATAAACACATGCAATTTGCAGCAACATGGATGGCGCTGGAAGGGATCATGCTCAGCGAAATAAGCCAGAAAGAAAAAGAAAAATACCGGATGGTCTCACTCATAGCAGGAATCTAGAAAACTTAAATAAGGGACCAGGAAAATGAATAACTATAAGAAAGTGAAAATCAAAATCAACAAAAATCTATGAACCAGAGACACTTTGGGGGGGGGTGGCGGGAGGGGAGGGATTGGGGTCAAAATGGGGGGGGGTTGCAATTGTATGGGGAATATAAAAATAAAATTTATTATTAAAAAATAAAATAAAACAGTTAGTTTCCACATTCATGCATGGTATTAATTGAGAACTCACACAACAGGAACAAAGAACTCCTTGTGGGGCATACATGAAAAGCTGTAATTCTCCAGTGCAGTCTTCAATGTGTCAGTACCTGATCTAGAGGAATCTTCATTGTATTTCTTGTTCTTTTGCAATACCAGGTATACTGAAGCTTCTGGAAACATCTTACATTTGTCTCAGTGGAATGCTCTTGCATTCTTACTGCTCCATCCCTGCCTTCTTGTTCTCATCTGGCTACTATCCCATTCCATACATTTCACTGGTGTGGATTAAGATAGCTCTATTTGCTATGAATTCCTCCACAAATATTAGCAAAAATAACACACGCACTGGCACCTCAAAACAAAAAGCCATCAAGTCTATAACACATCAAACATCGACAGCTGATGAACTATATAAGGAACTTCAGCAAAATTTGAGAATGAACAGAAAAGTTAAAATAATAAATCTCAGGTAGTAGTTCAGCTCATCTTAAACACTGAATACAGAAGACCAATAGAGAGTTAATAGAAACCTTCTCCTTTTTCTTGATGCTAATCTTTTAGAGCTGAGGGCTCATATGATTAGAAGGTTATACCTCCTAATTCCATCCCTGGCCCTTATTCCTCCTAGAACTTTCACAATTCTCTTGTTTAGCATAGTTGGGAAGGAATAAATATGTATGAACAAATAAGCAAAAACCTTTGGGGGTCCATTCTTAAAATTAGATATTAACAGCTCTGAAATTTGATACAAACATGATTATGGAGCCAGAATAAGTGATTCATTACAATCAGTAGTTTTAATTTAAAATGCACCCAAACCAGACATTCAAGATGTAGATTATAATGTAATTTTCAACACCTCACCCCCACCCCCATGGAGCAACATAGTTATTCTATAAATTCAGATGAATAAATATTACCCTTTCATGGATATCTTATTCGGCTGACACAAGCGGGAGTATAGTGTTCTTTATCGCATAATGTACATTTCTTGTTACAAACTGATAAATTTTAAGAAATAGGGTGCATAATGGAAAAGTAATTGTTCCAGAAGAGATGTGCGTAACTGGTAATCTCACAAATTAATTCTGCCTGGGCTACATTCCAGTATTCTAGAAGAATAATTATTACTGAAGGAAAAGTCCACCAAATGGCAAGAAAAAAAGTTTGCATACAACTTACATCTCCTCACAGGCAAAGCCCAAACTTTGTCAAGTTCCTCAGGAAATCTCCCTTTTTTCTATATTCTAATTTCATTAAGATACATGTTGCAAATGAAGATGTGAGTGGAAAATGAGCAGTGAAAAGAAAGAATCAAAGAAATGCATATAATGGTCCACATTATGCATACAATTAAGAAATGCGGGCCTTCCAGGATAGTTATGGGTAGTTTTCAGTATAGAGAAGATTATTCAGGATGTTTTAGTAATATCAATTTAAACTACAGGGGCTGGGGCCTCCCCGGTGGCACAGTGGTTGAGTGCTGGGTTGTGAGGCTGCCTGCAGCCTCTGCAGCGCCGCCAGTTCGATCCACGGCCACCAGCGAGGGTCCCATATGGCGCAGACCTCTCCTGCTGCCCGCTGCTCCCCTCAGCAGTGTACCTCGTCAATCTGCCTGCTCTGCTCTCCCCTCTGGCTCTGGTGAATTCTCTCACCCTCCCGCGCTTCTGACTGTACCCAGTACCAGTATAAATAAATAAATAAATCTTTAAAAAAAAAAAAACAAAAAACCACAGGTGCTAAAACCTAATCCATCCTTAAACTTTTATGCTTATTATTGCACTAAAAAAATCTAGTAAATATTTATAACCTCTTGTTTGGAGGATTTGAATAAAGCTGACTGGCTTCCAAGCTATAAACTTGGTAACCAAAACAACTACAATTGTTGTAAATATGTTTTATAAAATTAATATATTCTATTTTCTCTATAAAGTTAAAAACATTTGATTGACAAGCCCTTTCAAATAAGGAATTCAGATAAATCAAATTAACTAACAATATGATGAAATTTGAGTCTTAATATTTTAGTACTGTTAGGGGGAAAAGGATGTCCCAAAGCAAATTCCATACAGGCTTTGTGGACTCCACCCCCACCCCAGGTCAAAGCCAAAGACACTGGGAACTCCAAATCCCATCACCACCAAAGGGAAGGTGGCTGGGACCTGAGGGTGGGGTTAAGCAGCCAGGTGGATACAAAAGGCAGACACGTGGGCTTTGGGGATCCCCCATTTTGGCTCTCCGCCAGCTCGCAGCTTCCGGCCAGCTCTGAGAGTGTCTTTGGGTTTCCAAGTCGTCCGATCGGGTAGGACGCATTAAAGACTTGATTTCCCTATTTTCTCCCTGAGTTGTACATTTTCCTTATTTCTTTTTCTCTTGTAAATAAACCTTTTATTAACCCTTTTGTTTGTGTCTGTAGTAGAGTATTCATAAGTCCCTTTAAAGCGCGCGGGTGAGGACCCACAGCCAGGAACCCGTTTAATATCGGGGTTGCTCTATAACAGTACCATATGTAACCTCCATAATATTCATCAAAATCAATATTCAATTACACATTTGAAGCAGAATTATAAGGTGTTCACTCTAATAAAACTGATTTCCTCAAAGAAATAAAATACTAATTATTCACTAATTCCTATTTTAACAGTATTAGTACCATGGCACTGATTATTTGTTAAAAGTTCTATACTAATCCTAAATTTTCCCATAGCTAAATGATGAATCTCCCTCTGGAGGCAACTGCACCCTCAGATAACTTAGGTTACTTTTGATTAGTAATTTGGGAGGAGATCTGAAACTTTAGATAGTTATTGTAATTATTACTCCCCACCATTTGGGTGCTTAGTTCTCAAGGAGTCACTTCCTCAGTACACTTAAGATTACCCCAAAGACTAGAAAGTTTGACCACACTAACTTTTAATTTATGAAATTCATAAACAATGCTTCTTACTGCATATACCTCCATGGCCCAAGATCCCAGTGGAATCTTTATAACCACCTGAGGGCCCCATATTATCTGGGAGCCACCCTCATCTCCATCCCCAACCATTTCCTCTCTAGTTTCCTATTACCCTCCCCCTTAGTCCTTCCATACCAGTTTTCTTGATGCTTTGCTATTGTCCAATGCTCATGCCTCAGGATATTTGCCTTGGTTCTTCCTCTTGAAATAACCATCTCCAGGATGCATACATAGCTTGCTTTTTTTGATGATATTTGTCTTTGCTCAGCTATCACTTTCCCAAAGGTTAGTATCCTGACCACTCTATTTAAAACTGCAACCAGGGCCTCTTGGGTGACGCAAGGGGTTAAGCACCTCACTATGAGGCAATCTGTGGCCTCTGCAGCACAAGTTCGATCCCCGGCCAGCCAGAGAGCAACCCACATGGCATGGCAGAACTCTCCTGTCTCGCCCACTGCTCCCCTCAGCAGTGTATTTCAGTCAGTCTGCCTGTTCTCTTCCCCGCTCTGTCTCTGGTGAATCCTCTCATGCCCTGCATCTCTGACCTGTACCCCAGCTGTTGTATGCATGAATAAATCTTAAAAAATAAAAAATAAAACTGCAACACTTTCCCTCTCTATTCTTGTCACTCTTTCTTCCCACCCATCACTCAACACAGCTGACATACTATGAATTTATTTTTTTAGAGATAATAAGAACTATTATTTATTGAATTCTTTTTTTTTTGGAAATTTTTTTTAATTTTTTTATTTTATATATATTTTTATATCATTTTTCATTTTTGCACAATGTATGCATTTTTGTCATGGTTATAGTTTCCATACAATTCCTACCCTTTTTGTTTTCATCCTACTTCCTCCTCCCACCCCTGTAGTGTGTCTCTGGTTTATAGTTGCTTGTTGATTTTGATTTTTACTTTATTATAATTAGTCTTTTTCCTGATCCCTTATTTAGGTTTTCTGATGAATGAGACCATCCAGTATTGAATTTAAATTATTTACTTGTTTATTGCCTGCTTCTTCAAAGCCCCATGGGAGATTGGATTCTTTTCTTTTTTATTTAGTGTGGACTCCTTATCATCAAGAATGGTTGGTGTCTGATCACCCAAAGCAGTGATAGTGAAGGCAAAGATAAACAGCTGGGACTACATCAAATTAAAGAGCTTCTGCACAGCAAAAGAGACAATAACCAAAACAAAGAGAAACCCCACCAACTGGGAGAACATTTTTGCACACAACACTAATGATAAATGACTGCTCACAAAAATCTACAAAGAGCTCATGAGACTCAACAAAAACAAAGAAAATAATCCAGTCAAAAAATGGGCAGAAGAGCTTAAAAGAAACTTCTCTGAAGAGGAAATGCAAATGGCCAACAGGCATATGAAAAAATGTTCAACATCACTTGTCATCAGGGAAATGCAAATCAAAACTACCATGAGATACCATCTTACACCAGTGAGAATGCCACATATTAAAAAAACTAGCAACAACAAATGTTGGCGAGGGTGTGGAGAAAAAGGAACTCTTCTGCACTGTTGGTGGGAGTGCAAACTGGTCCAACCACTATGGAAAGCTGTGTGGAGATTCCTCAACCTGCTAAAGATAGAGCTTCCATATGATCCAGCAATTCCACTCCTAGGTATTTACCCAAAGGACAGAGAAACATTAATTCCAAAGGGCACCTGCATCCCTATGTTTATAGCAGCACTATTTACAATTGGTAAGCTATGGACACAACCCAAATGCCCCAAAATAGATGAATGGATCAAGAAGATGTGGTACATATTCACAATGGAATATTACTCAGCAATCAAAAAAGATGCAGTTTGCAGCAGCATGGATGGAGCTGGAAGGGATCATGCTCAGCGAAATAAGCCAGAAAGAAAAAGAAAAATACTGGATGGTCTCACTCATAGCAGGAATCTAGAAAACCTAAATAAGGGACCAGGAAAAAGAATAACTATAAGAAAGAAAAATGAAAATCAACAAACAACTATGAACCAGAGACACAATATGTGTGTGTGTGGGGGGGGGGGTGGCGGGGAAAGTGCAATTGTATGGGGAATATAAAAATTGAAAAAATAAAAGAGAATGGTGTCTGATACAGAGAAGGTTCTCAAAATCTATTTGTAAAATGAACAAGTGAGTGCACATAAAGAAGACACTGACTTCCAGGTGCCACAGAGAGAGTCCATGTTGATCATATTGTTTTTGCAGAGAGGACCTTTATCCTTTTAAAAATGAAAAGTTGTGCCAGCACTTCAGAAGCTGCTCTGTAAACAATGTGCAGATTTTCAAACAGCATTTCTTGTTCCTTGGAGCAGGCCTGCAATGGCCTTTGCTTGTTTTCCAACCATTATCGGTATGGATTATTCACCACTGAAAGTAAGGTGGTATTTCTTTTAAAATATTCTTTATTCAGAATTTTCACTCTTTAAAATCATTCTCTCTTAATTAGTCAAAAGTGGTAACGGAAGCTTATGTCCCAGCGCAATTAATTCAGCTTCTTTTCTGCAATCTTTCCTTTTCTCATTTGTTCCATTAGCCATAAGTGGGGCTGAGAGAGGAATAAATTGTTTTCTCATGATAAAAGGTGTGAATAAAATAATTAGGCCAGTCAATTCCCAGAGTTCAGAGGCTCAGCTTCCTGTTGTAGATATGTACCACATCACTGCAACCGCAGTATAGTTAGTTGTCAAATATGCTACAGATGTCCCGGATGAGGACGGTCTGGGAGGTTGAGTATAGATCAGAAAGGAATCCACCTAAATGTTATTATACAGGCGGGAACTCTGAGAGGGAAAACTATTGCTCAACTTCTTTTTTCATTGTTAATACAAAAAAGAACAAAAGAAGAGCTGACTCTGCAACTCTCCCTGTTCTGAGTATCTGGCTATCTGCTTTATGTTTATTATGGAGAGGACTGAGCTTGGAGCGTGAGTGGTAGAACCACTTGTCATTCATCTTCTGGTATCAATATTCATTATATAAGAGTGAAAACATTTTGCCCTGACTTGTACTAGTCCAGGGAATACCAATTAAATTCCCTTAGCAAAGATAATTCCCAAGTGTCCAAGACTGAGCCAACTTGGCACTTGTGCCTCTGAGCTATGGGCTCAGTGTGAAGCCCCACACAGTACATGTCTGGGCTGAAAGCAAATGCCCAGTGGCACTGAGGAGAAAAAGCCAGGCAGCATCTTGAGATTTTTAAAGCCATGCCACTCTTAAATTCTGTTTTACTTAAATCAAAAGGTAAACAAGTACTATTTGAGGGTCTGGTGATGCCATATTTGATGACAGGAAGACTTTCATTCCCATAGGAAGAGATCAACCAGAGAATGGTTAAGAAATTGTGGATTACTCTTTCTACAGTGGACATTATCCAGTATATTTAGACACAATCAGGTCCTGATTTTTTGAGACTAACCTTAAGATTGTTTTTGCAGATCTTGAAGGTCTAACCTAATACTAGGTAAACGAGATTTTCTAGCTCTTAAGAGATAAAGGTTTGGCTTTATATCTGGAGAGTGTGCTGATGTTCTGGAAAAACCATTTCAATGAGCTCTTCAGTTTCACTGATGTATATAAAATATAAATTCATGGCTCAGGAAAGCACTGTAAAGTCATTATTTATCTGGATGCAGATGGTGAAAGTGAACCTGAGACTTCATCATCGCTCTACCATCTGCCCTATGCTTCTGTTTCTGGTTCAGGTTCACAACTCTCTCTTAGTTTCATTAAAGAAGGAGTTTCTATTACTCTTTATTATTTTTCTTGTTTTAGGGTAATTGATAGCAGGATTATGTGGCAAAATGATTTTACTATGTCATTTTGAAGCCAGAAATGATATGCATTACTTTTAGATATTTGTCATATCTCTTAAGGTAGAGATACTAAAAAAAAAGTTTATTAAAACAAACAGAATTGAAGAGTTTCTCTCATCTTGGGGAGAGGCTCTGATCATCCCTGTCCACATAAAAATAGATCTTGGAATTTATTATTTTTTGTGTGGAAAAATTTGTACATGGAAGGCATTGTCTGGATAATTAGGGGCTAGTTCTAGAAGGTGCTGTATTTTTCTACAAACTGTGCATTGTGAGGAACTTTTAATTTCTCTGGGAAGCCTGGAAGAAAAAGAATTTGTAGCCTTAAAAAGAAGAGGGGAGAAGAGAAGGGGAAATGCATAAATAAAAAACAGTGGAAGGAAGAAGAGTAAGAAAGGGGTATAGGGACAGAAAAAGAAGGAAAAGGACAAGAAGGAACTTGGCTTTTATGAGCAAAATATCAATAGACAGAAGTCAGCCAGCAAGAAATTCTTTGTGGCACCTGTGGCTGATAAATTCTATGAAGAAAAGGTTCACCCTGAGATTTAACTCGAGTGCTGGACTGTATAATGCTCCTTCCCTACTTTACAGTGAAAAGCTGTACTTGCTGCTCTGCCAGCACCGCAACTTCACCATATTTACTACTCCTCATTTTAGTGTATTCAGTGTCTTGCTTCTGGATTCTTCCAAATAGCTTTTGAATATGAGCATATCTCAGTGAATTTAGCAAGAAAGAGAGAGACAAAAACCAGATGCTATCACCCATGTGTGGAATATAGAGAAATAAAACAAAATAACTGAAAGGGCCTCCCTGGTGGCACAAGGGGTTAAGACGCAACCTATGAAGCTATATGCAGTCACTGCAGCACGAGTTCAACAGGAAGGTCCAGGGAGCAACCCTGGCCAGGGAGCTGACCAGGGAGCAATCCACATGGTGCAGCAGACCTCTCCTGTCTCACCCGCTGCTCCCGTCAGCATTGTATTTCAGTCAATCTGCCTGTTCTGCTCCCCACTCTGTCTCTGGTGAATCCTCTCACCTCTGACACTTCTGGCCTGTACCCCAGCTCTTGTATGCATAAATAAATAAATCTTAAAAAAAAATTTTCCATCTAAATTTTACAGTTGTCCCCATGAGTGTGCAATAAATACCAATTGTTTCCCCCTAAAAAATAATAACTAAATATGAACAAATTAAAGCAATCACTTTACCTTACAAAATTACCTACACCACAAACAAAAATTAATTCAAAATGGATCAAAGATAAATGTAAGAGCTGAAACTAAAAACTTTTAAAATGAAACATAGGGGAGTAATTCATAGTATTTGATTTGGCAATGATTTCTTTGATGGGATTCTCCCAAAGTACAGGCAACAAAAGCAAAAAAGAGAAGTGAAGCAACATCAACTAAAAAACTTCTGTACATCAAAAGAAGGAATCAACAGATGAAAAGGCAAGCTATGAAATGAGAGGACATATTTGCAACTCGTCTGATAAAAGATAATTAGAACATACTGCCCAACCTATGAAAAATGAACCAATTTTTTTAATGGGCAAAAAATTTGAATCCACATCTCTCAAAGGCTGGTATACATAGAAAAGATGTAAAACATCACCAATCATGAAGGAGATGCAAATCAAAATCACCTTGACATTTCACCTCACACCAAAAAAGGTGGACATTATCAAAAAAAAAAGCATAAAATGACAGGTGAGCGTGGAGAAACTGGAACTCCTGTGCTTTGCTGGTAGGAAGGTACCATGGGGCCACAGCAAAATGCATAAAACAGCAAAATTAAACATAGACCTAACATTCTATTGCAACTTATCTTCCAAAAGGACATGAAAGCCAGGGCATGAACAGATATTTGTACACTCACCCTATCCATAGCAGCATTATCTGTAATAGTCAAAAAGTGGAAATAGCCACCATGTCCTTCAATGGATGAAAGGATAAATGAAATATCATGCATGCAATTTCCATACATATAATGGAATATTATTCTGACTTAAAAAGGAAGGGATTTCTGACCCAAACTACAATATCAATTAAACCTCAAAGACATGTGGAGGTGAAATAAGTCAAATAAGTCAAATACAAAAGGACAAATATTGTATGTTATGTCAAATAGTTAAATTCATAGAAAGTAGAGTGGTGATTGCCAGGGCTGGGGAAAGGGGACAAATGAGGAGTTAATGTTTAGTGGGGGCATAGTTTCATTTTGGGGAGATAAATATTTTTGTAGATGGATGGTGCTAATGGTTGACAACATTGTGAATGTAGATAACAGCACAGAATTTAAAAATGGTTAAAATGGTAACTGTTGTCATGGTATGTTGTGTATTTTACCACAATGAAAAAAAAATCCTTCAGCCCCCTCTTTACCTTCTGACTCTCCTTCAGCGTTAAGTATTTAAAAAGCATTATCATTTCATGTTCTCCCTACCTATTCATCCCATAGTTCACTTCAGTCTGACTTCTATACCCTCCACATCATCAAAAACAGCTCTGGTTGTATAGACAGTCAATGACATAAAGTCACTAAATCCAACAGATATTTGAAAACCCTCATCTTATTTGACTCTCACAAGTTTTTGATATTTTTTAAAGATTTATTTATTTATGCATTCAAGAGCTGGGGTCCAGGCCAGAGGTGTGTCGGGTGGGGGGGGGGGGGGGGGTGAGAAGATTCACCAGACACAGAGTGGGGAACAGAACAGGCAGATTGACTGAAATACAATGCTGAGGGGAGCAGCGGGCAAGTCAAGAGATGTCTGCTGCGCCACGTGGGGAGCTCCCTGGCCAGGGATCAAACTCGTGCTGCAGAGGCTGGATAGCTTTACAGCACTGTGCTCAACCCCTTGTGCCACCAGGGAGGCCCTGTTCTAGTATTTTAAGTGCCAAGATTCTTAGTGCTCCTCAGCTTTCCCTGGCTAAATGATGGAAAATAAATGAAATACAGTTGTACTCCAGTACGTTTAATTTATAGAGCTAGGCAAATGTTGCTCAGTCCACCTTTTTGAGCTATTCATTTTTTTTTTAATGACGTTGCTTTGTGCTCTCTTCCTCTGTGTACGGATCAGATGATGGGGTTGATAACCGGTAATGGGTTGTTTCATAACAGAAGTTTATGGTGCAAAGGGTTGAGCGCAGCTCTGTAAAGCTGTCCACAGTCTCTTCAGCGTAAGTTCGATCCCCGGCCAGGGAGGAACCCACATGGTGCAGCAGATCTTTCCTGACTTGCCCACTGCTCCCCTCAGCAGTGTACTTCGGTCTATCTGCCTGTTCTGCTCCCTGCTCTGTCTCTGGTGAATCCTCTCTCACCTCTGACACTTCTGGCCTATACCCCAGCTCTTGTATGCATAAATAAATAAATCTTTAAAAAAAGTATAACATAGAAATCTCTTTTAGTATCTCTGCCCCTACCACAGGGCCTTTATATGAGCTGAAATAGTTTTCCTCTTAATTAATTATTATTTCTCCAGGGAAGTCATCACTTAGGTCTCCAAATAGGTCAATTTGTCCTAACTTTTCTTACTCTGTACTTCTTCATAACATCTCTGGGAGATCCTTTCTATCTACATCAACTGTAAAATACATATATTTTTATGGCTGTTGGATTATTACACCTAATTGACTATTTGTAGGGAAGTTGCATTTAATTCTTAACACACTGCCTGTCACAGAATGATTCTCAATACAAAGTTGAATCACTACCCCCAAACTTTAATGAGGGACAGATAGAGAGAAAAGAGGATGGCGCTGCAGGCCTGAGGGACCTTAAGAGTCTAAAGAGTTTGGAGAAAAGGGCCTCCAGCATGGAAAGATTTAGACAAGCAAATCAGCCCTCAGGCTGCCTTAGAGATAAGGGAGAGGATACAAATCATTTTATTTGGACACCAAGAGCAAGGGTGACCACAAAATGCTGGAGAATTGGGGACATTCACACAATAAACCTGATGCTTGCAAAGTTGTTATTATTACCATCTTATGAAGGAAGAATAGGGGTTTTTATACTCTAGATAAAGTCAAACATTGAAGCCAAACTTTATGGGCCCATATCTGGCAGTCCAGCAGAAACCTGTGCAAAAACACACATTCTCATTCAATTGGTCTGGGTTGAGGGTGGAAGAGTTAGATAGACATATTTGAGACTCATCAGACCAAATAACTCAATATCTTTTCTAACTTTCTCTGTCTCTCCAAGCATATGGTTAGTATTTTCCTCAATAGAAGTTATGTAATCTTCAAAACAAATTAGAATACATGGATTACATTAATCCATGGAATACATTAATTATTCATTCTTCCATGCAACAGAGATTTGTTGTTTATCAATGAGCTGCCTTTAAGTACTTGTGTGCTCACCAGGAGCGAGATGATTTTGGATGAATAGAAGTACCTGTCCTTAATTAAATTACACTGCTGTGTAGTTAGAGATATAAGATGCTTATGAAACAATCAAAGACACATAAGGTATAACATAAATCTGTCCATCAACATTGCCGAATATCTAAAAAGGATCCACAACAACAGATAAGAGGATATTGACCTTTCATACCTTCCCTTTCACATCTGATTCTGAGATGTGGTCTTTTCCTCTTTTTCGAATAGCTCCTATACTTATGTATAATGTAACTTTTCTCTAGAACTTGGTATAAGTGCTTTTTGATTTGGATATGTATCAAGTATGTGTGCTCTGTATACAGTAGGGGGTTAACAGTTTCAAAGTCATTGATTACCATTGATTAGGGTTTATGCCAAAACCAAGAAATATCAGCAGGGAACAGAATAAGCAAGGGCAAATGAAGTAGAAAGTAGGAAGATACAGAGATGAAAAGCTGGCATTGTGTCAAGAGTGACAGTTCAACTGTGGTGGCCTGTTATAAAACAGTAGCCACATTAGTATCAGAGAAGTAGCAGTTGGCTATCAGCAAGAAAGATAAGAGACAAAGCTATAGACAGGGTGCTATCTCTAATGGCCTCTGAAGACTAAAGCATAGGCCACCTCTAGCAAGACTACAAAGTAGAAGATTGAAGAAGAAAAGGTAGAAGCCGAAGAAGGTTCAGCAAAAAACACTTGAAGGGGTTAATCTGACATCAGGACCAGACACTGTGGGCTGGCAGGTGGGGTCTATTTGTCACAGAGAAGTCTGATGATAATGCCATTCTATCCCATACCCAACAGGGCTTTATCTCTTTCTATAACTATATCAACCTCACAGTGTAATATTATTTCATACTACTAATGAGTGCCCTGAGTCAGTACTTATGATGTTAAATAAACTCTTATTAACAAGGCAGGGAAGGAGATAGCCATAGCCAAGATTCATCAACTAGTTTACTGTGAGCATGATTCTTTATGAGTTATGTCATTGTAACCTCATATCCAGCAAGCAAGGTAGATACTGATGTCTTGTTTTACATTTGGAAAACCAACCTGCAATATGCTAGGAAATGTTTACTAACTTAAAAAGTTCTGATTTATGTTTGCCAATGTCCGTTATGTAAATATTTCCATATTGGCCAAGTTCAAGTTACCAACATGTTACTGAATGCAGAATTTTGCTTATATATACACAATATGGTATAATATGCTACCCATACAATAGATGAAAATAGCTTCAAGAGCACTATAATAGTAACACACTGTGAAATAATTAGAAAATGATGAACTTGGAGTATTAATTTAATTTTATTTTTTTTAAAGATTTATTTATTTATTTATACAAGCACTGGGTACAGTCAGAAGCACAGGAGGGTGAGAGAATTCACCAGAGCCAGAGCAGGGAGCAGAGCAGGCAGAAGGACCGAAGTACACTGCTGACGGGAGCAGCGGATGACAGGAGAGGTCTGCGCACCATGTGGGACCCTCGCCTGGCGGCCAGGGTCGAACTGGCGCTGCAGAGGCTGCAGGCAGCTTCGCAGCCCAGAGTTCAACCGCTGCACCACTGGGGAGGCCTGTGGAGTATTAATTTTAATTAAAAATATATAATTGAAAATTTACTTTAATTTTTAATAATGCTATGTTTAACAGCCAGTTCATAAAGTCCACAACAATTTAGTGATAATTGTCATGAGCCAATATGAGCTGATTCCAATACACCTCTGCCAGTCCAAGATTTAGAATACATTCACCATTTCTTATCCTTCCCAGAGAACAGTGGATTTAAGAAAATCTCATCCCTTTAAATCAAGGACAGAATCTTATTTTAAAATTTGTCTCCAGGACCTCCAGGAAATCCAGAGAGTAGGTAATCAGAGTATTGTGGTGAAGTCTAGGAAACTGTGATAAGCAGATGAGTCAGGAGGGTTATCAGGACACAGATATCACTATGAGAATTGGTATGCAGCCACAGAAATCAAATCACTTTCAAGTGAACCCAAACTTAATAGAAAGACAGCTGTTATAGATCCAGATGGGGCTGAAAGTAACCCTGAAAACAAAGCATTTTTGAAAAGTTGCAGGGCAGGGTAGGCAGCTGATTGCACCTGGCCAAAGAAATGGACCCTGGGACTGCCTCTCCAACATTCAGATCCCCTCTCTCGTCCACACTTTTGTTGGGGGCCAGGTAGGGAAAATAACCCACAAACTTTGGGAGTTCTGACTCCAACTCTGACCCCAAGGATAGAGCATATATGCTTAGGGACAAAGAAAATCCGATTATTCCTACCACCTGGACCCAGCAGATGGGGTCAGCAAGACAGGATGGAGGGTGTGCTGGCATTTGGAGTAAATGGTAATTTATCTTTAAAAAGTGGAGGCATATATATCTTGGTGTTGCCATGGCATTGGAACCACAATAGTATAGCAGCCTTATCATGAAGATGATACCAATGAATGATAGAGAAAAGGAAAGAAATTAGGTCTTCACTGATGCAATTTTGTCCCTGGATCAAACCAATCCTGACACCTACATCCTTCTGGACTTCCAGTTATGTGACCCAATAAATCTTGTTTATGAATTAAGCCAGTTTGAATTACTTTTTCTAATATCAGTACTGAATGCATTAAAAACCAATAAAAACTTCAAAGTGTCCAAGCAGGTGGTCAATAGAGTAGAGCCAAGGCAACATGCCAGAGCAACTAGAGAAGTGAAAGGTCAGAGAAGGCTGGACTAACTGATGAAGATGACTTGAGTCTTTCTTCAAAAGAGCCTTTGCAGGAAATGGAGATGTGACAAGCGAGGGAGAGAGTAGGCTTTGTCATCTGCAAGGAACGCATGGGTAGCTGGGTAGGCTGACCCTGCCCTTTTCCCTGTCTGACACTTATGGAAAGGAATCTATTGGTTTCCTGGTGAGCGGAGGTACTGAGTGTTGCATCAGCTTGCTGTGCCAGCCTGGCATCAGCTCTTTAATCAGATCTCCTAGCTAGAGGAAGTGAGTGCCATGTTGTAAAAGCAGAAAAACAAGTAAAGGGAAGTTTCCTCCCACTTGCACCTGGAGAAATACAGGGGAGACAGAAGTGAGGATGCCAAACAGCTAGGTAATTCACACATCTGGCCGAGATTATTACACGACCATGAACAATTTTTCAAAAATTGGCCTTCACTAGCAAGTGTGATTTTTTTTTTTTAGAGTGGTTTGGTATTCTACAATTAGTTAAGAAAACTGTCTAGAATCTAAGTCAATGTACATAATGAAACAATCATCATCAGAGCTGTGTGATACACTTGGACGAGAGCTGCTGTCCATCAACACCTTAACAAGCTTCCGTCTGCCCCACACCCAAGGTGGCTCCACATGGCCACTTGGATGAATATGAAAACAACTAATGGAGTGAAAGAAAAGACAGAAATAATCAGGAGTAAAAACCTAGAACTTCAATTGTATATTACTCTGAAGTGTGCTTTCTTCCGGCACAAGAGGAAGTAAAGGAAATATGTCTGAAACTGCCCTCAGTAACAACTTGTGCCACTCTTTTTTCTGGCCCAAACATGTTAACAATTCAGCAGAATTTTCTGAAATAATGGCTTATAATCACAGAGTCCAGCAGTAATTTTATTTTATTTATTTTTTTAAATAATAAATTTTAGTTTTATATTCCCCATACAATTGCAACCCCACCATTCTGACCCCAATCCCTCCCCTCCCGCCCCTCACCCCCCAAAAAGTGTCTCTGGTTCATAGTTTTTTGTTGATTTTGATTTTTGCTTTCTTATAGTTATTCATTTTTCTGTTCCCTTATTTAAGTTTTCTAGATTCCTGCTATGAGTGAGACCATCCGGTATTTTTCTTTTTCTTTTTTGGCTTATTTCGCTGAGCATGATCCCTTCCAGCGCCATCCATGTTGCTGCAAATTGCATGTGTTTATCTTTTTTGAATGCTGAGTAATATTCCATGGTATATATGTATCACATCTTCTTGATCCAGTCATCTATTTTTGGGCATTTGGGTTGTTTCCAAAGCTTAGCTATTGTAAATAGTGCTGCTATAAACATAGGGATGCAGGTGTTCTTTGGAATTGATGTTTCTGTGTCCTTTAGGTAAATACCTAGGAGTGGAATTGCTGGATCATATGGAAGCTCTATGTTTAATAGGTCCAGAAATCTCCACACAGCTCTCCATAGTGGTTGGACCAGTTTGCACTCCCACCAACAGTGCAGAAGAGTTCCTTTTTCTCCACACCCTCGCCAACACTTGTTGTTGCTAGTTTTTTTAATATGTGCCATTCTCACTGGTGTAAGATGGTATCTCATGGTAGTTTTGATTTTCCAGCAGTAATTTTAGATGCTACAATCTCTGTTGAAAATTTTCAGATGTTTCCCTTTTTACAAGTTCCTTCTTTTTCCCCATTAAGTTTGTTGCTCTGGCATCTCTTCCCTTTCCTCCAGAATATGGAAAATTCTTGTCCAATCCTGTATCAGCTTCTAAGACTTGAACCAGAGTCCCCTGAATCAAAGAGGTTATTCCAGTACCCAAGTGCACCTGAACCCCTTCACATATCAAGGAAAGATTTTTTAAAATGTCTAATCTACAAGCTAATTTTCTCTTAAAAACTAGAGAAAATTATGTTGATCTTCTTACTTTATAAGCTGCCTCTTTCTAATAAGATTTTGAGGGAAACTTATCATTAAAAAAATCTTTTCTAAGGGCAGGGAGTCATCATGAAGGAGCCCAGACACTGAAGCTAGAAAAGGGTATGAATCCAAGTTCATTCACTGACAAGTTCTGTGACTTCTGGCAAGCTACTTAGTCTCTCTGAATCTTACTTTTCCTTTGCTTTCAAAAGGGGCTGTTGAGAACTGCATTTGGGCATGCTGCATGACTGAGAAATAATCTATAAAAACACACAGATCAGTAGTTGGCACAGAGTAGACATTCAATACAGTATATTTATTTTCAAAGCAAACTAATTGAAACACTTGGGAACCAACATATACCTCTAGATGACTATATGAACATTAAAGCTTTTCCCCAATTTCCTGTAATTGCGTATACTGGCTGTGAACCAAGTTATGAATCAAGGACAATATATTTAAATCAATCCTAGTCCAAATTAAAAATAAGTTCTAATAGCTTGCCTCAAAAAGAGAAACAATCAAGATTCCCATCAAGACAAATTCAGTAACCACAAAAGCATACAGAGCTAGACAAAAGAAGATAGCACCATTCTTTGCTTGAGTGTGTGACTCATTTTCAACTCAAAGATGGTGCACAGGAAACAAATGCCCATTTACTCACTAAGCTGACCAGAGCCTTCAGGGATACAAGGCAATACACCACTCATTTTTTGCATATTCAGTCAAAATATTGTGTCCTATACTGGGCTCAGTTTCATTTGTGCAGGTGTAACTTTCATAAGAAACACTGAGGGAAAAGTGCCATTTGAAAATTCATTCAAAGAGGGTAGGGAACCTGAGAGAATATGGTGGAGGACTGTGGGTGCTCAGATGGTGGGTGTGGTGTGCAACATTACATGGGAAGGGTGTGATCCTATACCTCTAAATCATACATTGTGCTGTAGGCCAATGTTACCTCAATTAAAAAATAACAAAAGAGTGGCGTAAGAGGGAGCCCACCAAGATGACATGTTTGCTGTTAACCTGCAGGCCACCGTATGGTCTCCCAACCAGGCTAAGCCAGTAAGAGCTGAAGATCAAAAACATCAGAAAAAAATATATGATCCTTCAAAGACATATAAAAAGGACAGGTGCTTTTCAGGAAGCCTTTCCCTCAATGAGTTAGACCTGGAGGTAGCTGATAAACTGAGGCTCTCTTGACTTGGCAGTCTGACATAATTTTCATACTTTATGTGGGAAGACAATGCACCCAAAGTATCGGACAGTTATCCTGTATTATCAAGCAGCCATGATTTCTCATTTCACTAACAAATGTGCAGACAAATGCACATTGTGGCAAATGCAAAGAAATCACCAGCTTGTGTTCAAAACTGAAGTCTCCCCATTCTTTAGAGGGTAGCATTATTCAGGCTATAGGATCCATGGTACAAATGTCACCATTTCTCTCCAGTCTTCTTTAAGATTCCAGAACACAACAATGGCTGATATGCTTCAGCGTATGAGTAATTGTGATTGTAGACAGACAATTACTATGGAGCAATTATTGTGATAATGTTAACCCTCCAACAAAGGTTTCACTGTGAAAGAAAAATACTGAAAATAGACACCCATATTTTGAATAAAGACAGTCCTTTGGTAAAGTAGAAAGCTGATCAATTTTTATCAAACGACTGTTTTCTGTGGATTTTGATGCCTTTCTACAGGGAAACCACATGTGTTTCCTTCAATCATAGCTCATTCCTAGGAGATGAGGCTATTTAGACACAAAGTCATAAGCCACCAACGTCATAAAGAGCAGATTCAGAAACTCTAATCTTTGCTTGTTCCATCACGAAGTTCTTCTCTACTTTCTGCCCAAAAAAAAAAAAAAAACCCTCTTCCTGCTGTTTCCACCCTGAAATATTTATGGGCTGATGTCCCCTTTAGTCATCACTGAGCTAAGCTGCAATCTTTTCATCATCTCCCAGAAGTCATTTTCTCCATCTGCTTAATCATTTCATTGACTTCTGACTCCACCCAATGAGCCTACATCCCTTCAGGTTCCAAAAATGGAAAATAGCTCTTCAAGGAACCATGAGGAAGTTCAGCAACCTTGAACTGCTTGGATTATAGAACATAACCCTTTCACACATGGGATCCTTTGAGTATCTCACACCTCTGGGCAAGCTGCAGTTTTGATCAGAGCTCCAGGGTGGCACTAAAGCACAGGAGAAGGTGCTCTGCTTTGATACCAAGCACACGTGGGTCCTAATGTTGGCTTCCTGATTTACTAAATGACCTGAGGCAAGACTTTTAGCTTCTCTAAATATTAGTTTGTTAGAAACAGCTTGGGGGAAACACCAGCTACATCATAGGATTCTGGTGAGAAATAAATTAGTTGATGTATGTAAATGGCCTCTATGAGTCTAAACATACATATATTTATCTGTATATACTATAACTAGAACCTAGTATTTGTGGCATACCCACCAACGCCAACATCTAAGACTACACTAATTCCTCTCCAACTCTTACCACACTCCATTCAATATTCCAGAAATTTTTGTCCACCTTTACCCCATTTTTTTCTGAGCTCATCCATTTCTCTACTGATCTGAGTCACAGTCAGATCAGCTACCCCCTGATCTGAACCACCGCCATTGCTTCTGGGACAATTGTAATTGTTGCCTCCTGACTTGTCTCCTTCTTTGACTCTTGCCCCTTATGATCTGTTCTCTACACAGTATTAACATTATATTTGGGAAAGATTAAATCAGTCCACTTCTTTACATAAAACCCACCATAGGTTTCTGTAGGGTAAGGTAAAAAGTATCAGGATTTTCTGCCCTTCCGCCATCAGGATAGATGATGGATCAATCCTTGCGGTCCTGAATGCATGCCTGATGGCGGGCACCTGGAGTAGGGTGTGGGCATAGGTAGATGGGATTCACCTGGGCTGAGACGGGGTTTTTAAGGGCGGCATCACGGGGACTCCAGGAGAACTGGAGAGCAGAGAAGCAGAGAGAACTCTGGAGAGCCCTGATAGAGTGAAGACTTGCTGGGGCCTGGGAGGCCCCAGCATCCCTGCCTGCCATATGCCTGGTAATCCCAATAAAAGCCTGCAAAAGCCACTGAGGGTTCCAGGACTCCTCCTTTACCCAGTCTGCTGGATCAGAAAACCTGCTCAGTGGCCATTCCTGCCCTTACAGTTTCCTATTACACTCAAAAAATTTTCAAAATTCTTAACAGTGAACGACAGCACCTCATGTGATCTCTCTCTCTCTCTCTCTGCATCTTTGAAGTTACCCCTCTACTCTTCTATCACTCTCTCTGCTTCTAGTCACCTAGGCCTTTTTATGTTTCTTGGACTCACAAACCTTTTTCTCATATCAGCACCTTTGAGCTTGCATTTCCTGGGTATCTAATATTCCTCACTCAAATCCTCAGATCTTTTTATGGCTGATTCCTTCTCATCATTCAGGCCTAAGGCCAGACATCACCTCTTCCATATCACCACTCCCAGGACCACAACAAAGTCACCTCCTAGCATATTATTTCATCTTACTTTCCTTATATACTACTTAATAATATCTGAAATTACCATATTTATTTCTTTACTTGTAAAACATCTGCTTTACACACAACAGAATGTCAGTGCCATGAAAGAAAGTTCTTTGTCAACTTTGTTTATTTCTGTGTGGCCATCTTCTAAAATAGAACCTGGCAGGAATTAGGCACTCAATAAATATTTGATAAACAGATGAACTGGTGTTTTTAAGTTTATCCCGGTAGAAACGAGCTAAATCATATTTTCCATAAATATGTAATCACCAATCAGGATAAAGCAGTCTTAAGATGTCCTCACAAAAATGAATGCCCACAATCTACTTCTTGCATGACCAGAAAATTCTGGAGCATTAAAATGTGGCTCAGAACACCAAGCTTATTTTAATCCTACCTTTCCCACTTTCTATCTCTGTGACCTTGGACAAGTTAGTTAATATATTCAAACAGTTTTTCTCATCTTAAAAAATAAAGACATTAGAGAGTTTTGGGAGGATTAAATGAGCTAAGCCCCTAGGCTAGTTCCTGGAACACCGTGGCACACTTAATAAATGCAGGTTATTATTACCGTGGTTATTGTTATTATAATTAATTCTGGCACCACATTTTAAAAGAACAGTGACAAATTGGAGCTCATCCAGAGGAGAACAAACAATCCTGTGAAGGGTCTGGAAACCACAACTTGTGAGGAACGATTGGAAAAGCTGAGGATGTTTACCTTGGAAACAACAGATTTTAAGAGGAACATGATACCTTTTAGAAAAAGAAAACACTGCAAAGAACTGTGTCATGGAAGAGGAGTTAGATTTATTCTGTGTTATTCTAGAAGACACAAACAGAGTCAAAGAGTAAAAGTTAAATCTTGAACTCTCTATGATCTGAAAACCAAACTGGCCAAAACCAAAATAAGATTGAATTCTACTTATAAAAGTGGAAGAAATTAAGGCATAACTATATATTTTTAGGAAAATTATATATGAAGCCATTTATAATTTTTTCCATAATGAAGACTGTTTCAATATGAAAAATGTGTGTGGCATTTGAACTGCAAAAAGCCAACTTTGCTATGATCTCAGCACCATATATACAAGAGAGTACCATATAAACACTAACACATGGCATGTGTCGCCTCATAAATGTTAATGCAGAGGCCTCTTAGAAAGAATGGCATTCAAGAAGTGGTATGGTCAGGGAAGGGGTTTAGCAAGGAGTACCATGAAAAGATTTGAAATCGCCATGGGTCTCTGACTTATATGAAATATATTGTTGAAATATATTGGTAAAGCATGGTAATACAAGGTAGTGTTTTTGTAGGGAGTAGAGAGGGTATTAAGCTCCTCAAATAGCTTCATTTCTTCCCAATTAAAACAGGCAAAAAATTATTTTATCCCAAGAGATCCAAAATGTTGGGCTCTATGGTCTAATGAGAACACTGTGGCATCAGTAGGTATTGCTGGGTACAATTTCTCTTCCGCCCCAGCAAAAGCCTGTTAACCTTCCTACCTCTCATTTTCTGGATCTTTTCCTGAAATAAAGGAAGTTGCATGAATTCTAGTTCTGAAAGTCTGTGATTCATCTTCTTTTGTTTGATAAATATGAGCTTGGCCAAGAAGTAGAAGCCACCTGAATCTTGCAAATAAGTAATTTCCAAGAATACTAACAAAGAAATAACTTTAGGAGAATTCTGGTCCAAAATCTGGCAGGCTACTTTTTTCCTGCCAGATTCCAAAAATAACAAATGATTTCTTTCATAATGTGATGGACAAAAAAGTTGAACTTTAATATAGGTGTCTACCAGTGGAGTTTTCCAGTAAAGTCTCTTTGTTTATTTTTGTGAGATGACATTAAGTACTCACCGACATTGGTTTCTTAGACTTGAGTTCTCCTTCAGTTGTTAAATTTCCAGGCAGAACTTTCAGGCTATCTTAATCCTAGAAGGGTCAACAGAAAGAGGATTAGCATTTTCAAGCATTAAAGACACAAAATGATCCTCTCTTAAAATCAAGCTATCTCCCATTTTATACCTCAAATGACATACATTGGTGGCAAAAATATGTGTTTTTCCTTTCTCATCAGGAAACTAAGAGATGTGCTTCTTTATTATTCATGGAGATATTACAAAGGGGCAGCCCCACACAACTTCTCAAGATATCATGTAAGATACATTTATAAAGAAGACTGGAGAACAGTTCCATTCTCTTCAACTGCCTGGCTATAATTCATTAAGGCCATTTTGTGGGAATGAAACAAATGACATCTCTCCTGGTGAGCGATCCAAGTCATATGTTTCAGACATTGGGTTATAACATGACAATGGTCAGTTAGCACCTGCCTCCATGGCCAGAACTGACCTAGCATCCTCAACACAATGACTTCAGGTTCAAATGGTTACCATCTGAATGGAAGGTAGCCTTTACAACTTTTTATTGTTAATATTTTTTATAATTGACCTGAAATTCACATATTATCAACTTATAAATTGAACAATTCAGTATATTCATAATGTTGTGCAGCCATTATCTCCATTTAGTTTCAAAACATTTTCATCACCCACTGAAAAAATCCTCATACCCCTTGAGGAGTTACTTGCCATTCCCCTCTTCACCAGCCCTGGAAACTGGCAACTACCAATCTGTTTTCTGTGTCTATGAGCTTACCTAATATGAATATTTCATTTAAATTGAGTCATATAATATTGTACCAGTTATTTCTGGGTGTAGGGTCAGGAATGGACACAGTGCAGATTTTCTAATCCAGCAGACCAGGTAAAGGAGGAGTCAGAGTCCTCAGTGGTTTTTTTGCAGGTCTTTTATTGGGATTACCAGGTACATGGCAGGCAGGGGTGCTGGGGGGCCAGGAGGCTGGCAGGCCTCTCAGCCCCCAACAAGTCTTCATTCTATCTGGGCTCTCCGGCGTTCTCTGCTTCTCTCTCGGCTTCTGCTACTTCTTTCTCGGCTTCTCTTTCGGCTTCTGCTGCTGCTGGCGTCCCCGTGACATCACCCTTAAAAGTCCAGTCTCTCAGCCCAGGTGTACCCACTTCAGGTGCCCGCCATCAGGCATGCATTCAGGATCACAGGGTTCCCTCATCTATCCTGATGGCGGGAGGGCAGAAAAGCCTGATACCTTTTACCTTACCCTACACTGGGACTATAGGTTTTTGTATTCATTCCAAGCACATATTTTAGGAAGGAGCCACACACATAAAGAAATACATAAATATCATCATGTCAATTTACCTGAACAAGTATTTTTTTTTTAAGATTTATTTATTTATTTATACCAGCACTGGGTACAGTCAGAAGCGCAGGGGGGTGAGAGAATTCACCAGAGCCAGAGCGGGGAGCAGAGCAAGCAGAAGGACCGAAGTACACTGCTGAGGGGAGCAGCGGGGGCAGAGAGGTCTGCGTGCCAAGTGGGATCCTCGCTCAGTGGCCGGGGATAGAACCGGCGCTGCAGAGGCTGCAGGCAGCTTTGCCACCCAGCGCTCAACCGCTGCACCACCAGGGAGGCCCCGAACAAGTATTTTATTAAGGCCTGGTCATTTAAAAACATCTGAAATGCTTTAGCAGCACATACACAAAAAGGCCATTCATTGTTTTTGTACTCAAAGGAACCAAGTTTGGATAGAGGGTAGCAACGAGAGGAGACTAAGTGCCAAAAAAAGTGGTTTCTTTTCCAGTAAACAGAAATACGGCCAACAAGGGCATCTTGGATTTGGAGAGCCTCTTTTGTCCACATCAAGGAACATTATTAGCATTGGTTAGAATCTTGGTAGCAAGTTTCAGAAATTCAGTTGAATTACCTAACACAAAGAGAAGGAAATTTATTATGGGAAGCAGAGATGGCTTTGACATGGGGTATAGTACAGGGCCTAGACGCAACACTAGCTCAGAACTCTCCCTCCCTCATACTGGATCCTATTTGTACGTTAGGATCAATTCATCACTTGCTCACAGTTCATGTGGATACAAGATGGTTATCTCATAGTTCTCAAGTCTATTTCTCCTCTCTTTAAAAGAGATGATAATATTTGGGGGCTAAATCATGGTTTCCAGGTCAGGCAGAGACGAATCTAGATCCTAATTTTGCCACTTACTGTGTGACACTGGAAAAGTCATTTAACTTCTGTGATCTCAGCTTCCACATCAATAATGATGCTTAAAACTTAGTTATTAAAAAATTTAAGTGAGAAAACATATTCAAAGATCAACATCTAGTACATGAATCTTTGCAAATTGTTAATTATCATCATCCTATCAACAGCAGCAGCTGTAACAGAGTGAATCTTAGGTTGTAGGAAAGAGATCCTGAGGGTAGAGTCACAACTGAAAGAGAGATGGCTACCAGGGGCACATTCCTGGGATACTGGGATAGGGTGAGGACACAGCCGTTAGAGAGCAGAGGTGTGGAGAGAAATGTCAAGGCCCCTACTCTGCAGCAGACATCTACCTGCAGAACCCAGGCCAGAGAAGGAGAAACACGTTGCTTTTTCGCCTTGGCTCAAGGGCCTCTCTCTGGTTGATCTTTGGAACTTGTGCTGCTTATTTAATTCAGTTGGTGTTGATTAGCTAACCTCCTGGGCTTTGATACTAGTGTTTGCTTTTTTTTTTTTTTTAATCACTTTAATTTATTTGGGTTATTCTTTTATTCTCTCTGACCTTTATTTTGAATTTTATTTTATCTTAATTGTTCTTTGATCATGGTTTTTTGCTGCCTTCCTTCCTCTTTCTTTTATTTTCTGGGGTATTTTTTGATGGAGGGGGTTGAAAGAGGGGTCATTTCATTTCCGTATTATTTAATCTTTATAAACCCTTTCATCTTATTTTTTTAGTCTATGTTTTATTGCTATTTTTTAACCTTGTATTGTCGACAATTACTAGTTCTCTGAAAAAGTGCCAGAAAAAAAAAATGTAGATAGAGGAGTTTGACTAGGAAGACAGCCCCTTTTCCTCTGCTGTGCACTCCTTTCTACATCAGACTTCTGGCAGGGACTCCAGTCCCTGAAGCTGATCTATACAGATTGACCAACAACAAAGCAAATTCCCCTTTCTGGTCTCTTCTGCTGTATTCTGCTTCCAGGCTTCTCCTCACTATACTTTGTTTCCATTGTCCCAGCAAACTGAATAGGCAATGAAACCCACGCCTCTGGAGAACTAAAAGCTTATGGTTCTGCCAAAGAATCAGTAAAATAGGACATACCATTCCAAACGAGCCAGGCCTTCTCACCATCAGGAGCTACAAGACTTAGTCCTGGGCCTCCCTGGTGGCACAGGTGGTTGAGTGAAGTGCTGTGAAGCTGTCCGCAGCCTTTTCAGTGCCAGTTTGATCCCCGCTGACCTCGGAGCAACCCACATGACGAGCAGACCTCTCCTGTCTCACCCTCTTCTCCCCTCTGCAGTTTATTTCGTCAGTCTGTCTGTTCTGTTCCCCGCTCTGTCTCTGGTGAATCTTCTCACCTTCCCGCACATCTGGCCTGTACCTCAGTTCTTGTATAAATAAAAAAAAAATAAATCTTTAAAAAAAATACTTAGTCCTAGCACCTCCTCTCATCTCTGTCTACACTTAGTCCTTGGATGATCCCTTAGGTATCATCCACATGACGATGAGTCCCAAATCTGCATCTTTAGAACCCACCCTCTCTCCTGAACCCCATAAGGCTATCTTCTCACTTAAAATCTCAATTTAAATCTCCATTGGTCATCTCAAACTTGGCATGTCCAAAATTAAACTGCTGACTCCATCCCCCTACTGAACCACCATAGTCTTCCCTGTATCACAATGGTAGCACCATTCTTCTAGACATCAAGGCCAAAATGCTAGAGGTCATCTTTTACTACTGCATTTCTCTTACACCGCATATCCAGCCAATCAGCAGATCCCTTTCAGACTTCCATCACCTTTCACATAGGGTATTTTAGTAATCTACTTAATGGTCTTTTTCTTTCCATCCCTGCATTCTCTTCTCATTCTAAAATAGCTGGAGTGATCCATTGGGGATATTGCAGACCACAATATTGTACTGACAATCCTGCAAATGACTCCCCCTCTTACTGAGACTAAAAATCTAAATCTTGACTAGAATCAACAGGATCATACATGATCTGCTCCATGACCTAACACCTTACTCCCCTGGTTACTTTCTAACCTCATCTCTTACCATTTTTTCCTGATTTATTCTATTCTGGTTCCTCGAGCTTCCTTGCTGTTCCTCCATCAGTCATTCCTCGAGCTTCCTTGCTGTTCCTCCATCAGTCACTCCCACTAAAATGACTTTGTATTTTCTCATTCTCCTCTGGAACTCTCTTCCACCAGATACATACATGGTTTAATCCCTCATTTCCTTTGGGTTAATGCTCAAATGTCACTTTATCATCCTATATAAAATAATACCGATGGTATTATCTCTCCCCTCTCCTATTTTTCTTAATAGTTCTTGTCACCATCTGCCACAATTGGTTATGTGTCTCTCTTTTCTAAAGTGGGAGTCACTACAAGATTTTTTTTCACTTTTACTCATTGCTGTATCCCTATTGTCTAGACTAGTGCCTGACACTAGAAGATACTTAAGATTTGTTTGAAGACTTAATGAATAATTTAAAAAGTGATTCAACAAATCCTAGTATTATAATTCAAGTAGCATTTTCAACCAGTATGTGTGAGTAATGGGAGTGGTGAGTATGGAGAAGGGATAGGGAAGAAACTAAGTAAAAAAAAGTGAAAAAGGAAGATAGTAACTATTGATTGGACTCTCCCTGTATGCCAGACACTGTAATAGATGTCTCTTCTGGGTTATTACTTTTAATCTTAAATTTTGTAAGATTAATGAAAATACTGTCTTGATACACATTTTCTGTAATTTATTCCCATTATCTATTATCTTTTCACTTGAATTATAGTACTATTTGCCTGCCAGAGACATATCCTTTAGCAAATATGTTTGTTAATCAGAACAGGGGGACTGCAAAGGCCACTGTTGGTGCTGGCAAAAAGAAATGAAGTGTCTAGCAGTGAGCTGGACATTGGATAAGAGTAGGAGTAAAGACTCTGCAGTGGCTGTATCTGTGGTGAACATGTAGATTTTTCATGAAAAGATTAATAAAACCCTTTATGTGCCAAAAAACAATGTTGTATGTTTCCACTCCACCCCCTTCTATGGTAAAACAATTATGGCAAGTAAACATGGAATGACCAAACTTATCCCGATGAATGGGAAACAAAATGTGAGTGATGAGAAGAATACAAAGTTTCAGGGGCTTGACATGAAAGGAGGAATTAACCTGAACATGTAGAAACAAAGACCTTAGAAAGAAGGTAGCATTTGATCTCGACCTTACAGAACTGATAAACTCTGTAATGCTAGAGGTCTAATATCAGGAAAATTACAGTGTGAAAAAGGGCAAAGAACTCTTATAGTACATGGTGAGCAAAAAAAATAACTTTGAGTACTACCTCAACAAAAATTTCTTTAAAAAATCCTTTGAGTCAATGTGGTAGGCAGCTTCTCAGATATTGCCTAATGAGTCCCACCTCCTGATATTTATGCTGTTGTGTAATCCTCCCACTTAAGTGTGAATGGGACCAATGACATTTAACAAACTATAGCAAAGATGGGGTGTCATGTCTGTATCAGGTTCTATAAGATTGTGACTGTCTTGCTAGCACGTTCCCTCTATTGCCTTCTTGGTTTGTATGCTTTGAAGAAACAGGCTTCATAGTGGAGTAACATAAAAAGCAAAAAACTTTGGTTAGAGGGAATCTTTTTTCCTTTGAGGGAATCGCTAGGCAACAGACAGCAAGGAAATGAGGCTGTAGGACCAACAGCCTTCCCCATTCAAGCCTCCTCACCAAAATTTAATTCCCAACTTGTGAGAGATTCTGACTCAGAGGACCCAGCTGAACTATGTCAGGATTCCTGACCCTCAGAAACTGAGGTAATAAATGAGTATTGTTTTAAGCCTCTAAGTTTTATGGCATTTTGTTACATAGCAACTAATAACTAATTCTATAAGAGATACATGAAACACATGCATTTCCCCCAAATCTTTTTCATAACAAATATTTTAATTTTTAATCCAAACATTCATTTAATAAATATTTATGAAAAGTATTTTTTTATGTAATTTACTGTTGCTATAGCTACTATGAAGCCTGGCTAGAGAAGTTGGAGAAACACTGTGCCTTCTAAAAGTCTAGTGAAGGTAATTAAGGTGTACGCATCAGTAACTACAAAACAAGGTAGAAAATTCTATGCCATCAGAAGCAGCTGGAGATGATCCATCGAGATCATCAAAGATCCACATAATCTCATGATACAGGGGTTTAAGTGGGTCTTAAATAGCAGGTGAGGCATGCAGAAATAGGCAAAGAATGGATATAAGCAAATATATTGAGGATTATGGGGTATGCACAACAGACAATAAACAATTCCTCTTGACTACAGAATGGACACATACAGGGTACAGAAGACACAAGATAAACAAAATTGGAGAAGTAGGACATGGCCATTTGGTTAAGTTCCCTGAACATTGGACGAAGGACTAGGAGTAGATATGTTCTGGGGGAGCATTCATTCAAATTTCACTGCTAAAAAAATAATACAGTCCCAATTTATTTTATGAAAACTTTCTCATCCAATAGCCAGTACTTTTAAATATTGGGCCAATGGTAAAATTTCCTGTACTTCTATCATGTCCCAGTTTATTCAATATTGTCTTTCTGAAATGAATGGCTATCTGCATCTTATGATGCAATTTGAAGACCTGAGTATCACTGAAATTGAAAGATTAGTAACCTATATTTATGTATTTTTATGTATGAATTAATTTAGTCAATGTCTTCATTTCCAGAATAGAAAAACTCTTCCATCTGTTTTCCCCCCAAATCTCACTTAATCTATTTTCTTTAATTCTCATGTATTCATCAGGCTTTATAGGTAGGCCACATGTTTGCAAAATGTATATTTATGTCTAAATTGTATAAAACTTTTGCATGAGATTTCATTGAAGGTAGCTGAAATGGCCCTCGAACAGATAATTTTCACTTGTGCCTTTACCAGCATGCAATCACTTCGAAAATCAATTCCACAATATTTTTGAAATTAATATTCATTGGAGGTTCTCTCTAGTGGCTGCTAGTTACAAAATTCTTTGGAGAGGTTTCAAAATGTTTTAAAAACTTTCTTCTCACCCAGCAGGGCATGGTTTATTTTATAGTCATTAGTGTTATTTTAGGGAGTAACATAAGCTTACTACCATGCTCACCTAAGTAGTAAAATTTTATTGCGCTCCTCTGTAAACTTCAAAATCTATTTCAGTACTCCAAACAGAACATAACCCAAGTAGTCCTCAGGCTTTCAAAGTATCAGCAAATACTGGGTCTTGTCTCTCTTGATTTTGCACTGAATGGATCTAATCACACTTGCAGCACATATAATCTATGACAGCATCTGTGCAATGATCACATTACCAGGCCCACACTTTGCCAGATAAAAATGGTTTACAATTTGCAGATACAATTTGGTATTTTTTTTTTATTGTTGATATTCAAGTGGTCTGGAGAATTAATGGGATTCAGCAGAGGTCACAGTCCTAACCAGTGTTTGTGATTGATAATTGAGAGGCTGCAACTTTTTTCCTTCTTAAGGGGCAGACTAATTTGTAAGGTTGACTGTTTTTGTAGGTGAAGAAGAGACGGAGGGAGAAGGAGGAATAGAAAAGGGGAAGCAGCAAAAGGAGAAGGTGGAGGAGCCGTCCTTGAATCCTCTGAGGATTTGGAATTGCTTGCTTTTCCCCATCAGAATAGAAGAAAGGCAGATTGCTTCTAGAAAGACTCATAGCATTTGCAATTTATATTTGTAGTTCTCCAATTAATGTTATAAAAAATAGTAGTTTATTCTTATAAATCTTGGGTATATGAGATAAATTTATGCATTTAAATCTATTTGAAATTTTCAGTAGAATTTACTTTGACCTACGTTTAAACAGAAAATGCTTTGATTCAATGAGAATTACTTTACAATACAACTGATGCTGGAATTTTTTTAATAATTCCTTTAACGTTATAATTTTTGTATTATAATTTATACTCCTTTATTGCATAATTTACATATACTTAATAAATTGATATAATGTTAAATGATTCAGTGACCAGCTTTATATCATTTTACAAATTTGGTGGAGACCAGGCTGAGAAAGAAACAGGGAAGAGGACGTTTTTGAAACTGCACTATAACACAAATGACTCTGTGAATTAAAAAATAATAATGTTCTTTAATTTTTCTGATTTATCAAGCAAATAATTTCATGAGAAGCTTGCTCTTTATAACCTTTTCCTTCTTCAAATAATTATTTCTATTCCTTTGCTTCCCGATGTACTGCATAAAAATAAAAGGTTTATTTTTAGGCACACTCTGATCTTCGGTACTCAATTTTCTTTTAATTGCAGCCTATCAAGGTCAAAGAACATTTGCTTTTTATTATTGCCAGGATAGTGTAGACCTCAAATCTCTTGAATGCTTTTCTTATAATTTCTCTGGGTATTAAGTTAAAAATTCACTTTCTTCATAAATCTGTACAAGTCCCTTATTATTATTTTATCAGTTCTTCTACACATAATATTCATTTATATTTTCATCCTTTTAAATTTTTATACATTATTCCACAAAATGCATTGCATATAATTAATATATTAATACACATTCATTATAAGCACTTAAATCTGTCATTGATAATGGTCTAAATAATTCAGCAAATCTATATTCACAACTAAATTTAAAATAAAACCCTGAGTGAACTGGTCATATCAGGAGACAATTCCAGAAAGGCAATGACCAAGTAGTATTGCTACTTTTTGCATTCTGGTTGCTTAGCAAACTGTATGCTTGGCACATAGAAGGCATTCAATAAATATTTGTAGAAAGAATGACCTCTGGGTAAGAATACCATCATTTTTCTCATTTTATGATGAGGTCACATCATTATGAAATGGTAAAGCCAAGAAGCAAACTCAAGTGGAGAATTTTGGAGTTCACATTTTTAATTACTTTGTAATTCTGCCTTTTTTAGCATAAAGAGTGGGCACCAAAAACCTTCACTCTGAGAATTAGCCATGTTAAAATATATGAGAATTGAATTAAATTAACCTAAAAGAAAAAAAAAGCATTATACACCATTACATGAAGTTTTTTCAAAGAAATAAAGTGTGCTCACACAATCTCATTCAAGCATAGGAAACATAATCAGAATATTAAAATATTTAGATCTTAGAAAATCATTAGCATATAATTTCTGCTGTAACATTTACTTTTTACCCAAATGTCAAAACCTTGTAATTGCAGCCCTGCAAAAACTATTAACGAATGAAATGGTTCACTCTTAACGGTATAAAAAGATTGACATCAATATTATGCTACCACTGCTTGGTTTGCATATCAGAAGAAACCAGTGAGGTAAATGCCAAGGAAATATGATGGAGATCAGAACAGTCAGCAAATAACTAGATTATCTTTGACAGGCCAGTAAGTCAGTCCTAAATATTCTTCTCTGTATAACACCCATGTGACTAATTTTCATCTTAAAAATTCCCATTTATTTTTTGCATTGCAAGTTGGGCTGCAGATGACATAATGATCTATTATGTACTAGTACTTCATTGTCTAGAACTAGTTGATTTGAATGGTCATGCTACCAAGCCTTGACATTATTCTATACAAATATGTTTGGTCAGGAAAGCCCCAGAAGGCAATGACATACCAAATCAACAGAAATCACTAGAGAAAACACACAACAATCAGTTATTGTTCCAATAGGGCTGCATCTGGTTTCATGTGGATTTAGTTCAAGATTTGAAAGTATTTTGAATGATGAAATCCTAGGACTCTGGTACAGGATCTTATGGGGTGTAAATGCCCCCTGCTGAAGTTCAGCCACATAGGAGTAGAGGGTTGTGGGAGTGTGTCAATGAGCCCTGGCAATAGTCTACATGATTATTTACAACTGTACACATTTATGGGCTTAGTTGAATCACTCAACCACTCTTGCCAAAATACATGGATAAAAATCCAATCTCATTTTCTTAAGAATTAATGAGATGATTTTAAAAGTATTTTTAAACTTCATGGAGAATATCAAGTACAGAAAATCCTCATGCATTTTACAAAGTAATTTGAAAATTAAGTTGAAATGTATCCTTATGAAAAATGTTGACATTTTAACAAAAAAAAATGGAAAGTTGAAAAGCAAATGTTTACCTACTTGAAAGAGTAAACTGTTTCCAAACGCCATAAAATAATTTACATAAAGTAATACAAACTAGATTTTAAGTAGAAGTTAGCATTGATTTCATTATTTTCACTACTATACTCATTTTTTACTGTATTAATCTTATCCTAAATAGTGGAGATTTACTGTTACTGCTTACTAAGTCTGCATATGTTAAAATACCTCTGACACAATGTTTAGCATTACTCATATTATCAGTCTATATATTTTAAAACATTATATCACTTTTATTATTTTCTCTCTTTTTAAATTATTTATATAACCTATATTAGTAGACATGAAAGTTTGGCTGGCAAAAAATACTTAATCTCAGAAAATAGTTCACCTCCAGGCAAAAGAAAAGAAAAGAATAATCGTGCCACTCATGTTATCTAAGGTATAGATTTTGAAGTAATGGAGAGCTGAAAGTATTTCTAAATCTTGATTTTGGAAAAGCAGACCTGGTTTTGTGTGACCAGCACTTTAGGAATGCAGGAAAAGTCCTGAGGAGTGCTCTTCTTCAGAATCAAGGGAACTCTCTATACAACTGAAAATATACAGGAATTACGCTGCTGTCGGCTTTTGGAACTGACTGTAAACTAGAAGAACTGATGCCTGAGCACAATCCAAACTAAATAACTCTAGGAGGTGAGACTTCAGAATTCCAGCTCTATAAAGCTGGGCTAGTTCGGCACAAGGTCTCTAGATGCAGAGGCTACTTCTACAAAGCAAGAAAGCACTCTAGAACACCTAAATAAGGGACCAGGAAAAAGAATAACTATAAGAAAGAAAAAAATCAAAATCAACAAACAACTATGAACCAGAGACACACTGTGGGGGTGGGGGGAGGAGGGATTGGGGTCAAAATAAGGGGGATGCAATTGTACGGGGAATATAAAATTTAAAAAAAATAATGAATAAAAAAAAAAGCACTCTAGTACCTAACATAGTGTCTTATCCAAAAAAACCTGTCACCATATAGCTACACAATTGCTGGGAAAGGATTGGGTCTGAGTTTTCTCCAAAAGTAACCTGTCAATGATCTTTGTTGAGTCTTCTAGCACATTTATAGTTTTTGAGTATCTAATGCGGCCAAGAATGTGAAAATCCTAAAATGTATATATACACTTTCTACCAAATATATGTGTTATTGTGCCATGAAGTGGGAATCTGATTGCTTCATTTGAAACAATTTATAGTGGAAGAAATAAAAGCAAAATATGTTGCCTAAATTTGCATATATTTGTGCAACAGAGCTGAGACTAGAACCCACATTGATCTTACCAGACTCGAGCAATTGATTTCCAGTCAGCTTTCCCAATTATTATTATTTTTTAAGATTAATTTTTTAATTCTTTTTTTTACATCATTGCTCATTTTTAAACAAATTTGCTTCCCCCCAACACCTCAGGTGTAGTCCCCATAGTTTCCTTCACCAATGCACCCGTGCACCATCACCACAGTCCCCTGTGCTCCTCTCTCCCTCCCTCTGATCCCTCTCCTCCTCCTCCCCTGTAGTAGGTCTCTGATTTATAATTGTCCATTTTTGCTTTGTTGTGTTTTGTACTGTTATTATTTTTTTACACTGATGTCTTATTTGGTTCCCCTATAGGCTTCCCAAATTATTAAGTTTAATGTGGCTCAGAAGCCACATAGAGCTCTGTCATTCAAAATCAATCTGTTATAGTCCTTGCTCCTTTGTCAAAGATTAGTTGACCATAAATCTGTGGGTTTATTTCTGGATTTTCTATTCGATTCCATTGGTCTGTATGTCTGTTCTTGTTCCAATACCATGCAGTTTTGATGATTATGGCTTTGTAGTAGAGTTTGAAGTCTGGGAGTGTGATGCCTCCATTCCCTTCTTTTTTTTTCAGGAGAGCTTTGGCTATTCGGGGTTTTTTGTGATTCCATATGAATTTCATCAATAATTGTTCTATTTCTTTGAAGAATGACATTGAAATTTTGATTGGAATAGCATTGAATCTGTATATTGCTTTTGGTAGAATGGCCATTTTAATAATGTTTATTCTCCCAATCCATGAGCAGGGGATGTCTTTCCATTTCTTTGTGTCTTCTATTTCTTTTAACAGTGTTTTATAGTTTTCTTTGTATAGGTCCTTTACCTCTTTTGTTAGATTTATTCCCAAATATTTGATTTTTTTTTTGTTTCAATAAAAAAAGGATGGTTTTTTTGATTTCTTCTTCTTCAGATTTATTGTTTGTGTATAGGAAGGCTACTGACTTTTGCGTGTTGATTTTGTATCCTGCCACTTTACTGAAGTGATTGATGAGTTGAATTAGTTTTTCTGTGGAGTTTTTGGGGTTCTCTATGTATATTATCATATCATCTGCAAATAGTGATAGTTTGTTCAATAAATGGTGCTGGGAAAACTGGGTCGCTACATGCAAAAGAATGAAGCTTGACCACTACCTCACACCATACACAAAAATCAACTCAAAATGGATTAAAGAACTAGACATAAGACCTGAAACCATAAAATATATAGAAGGAAATATAGGCGAAACACTACGTGATTTGCACATCAAAGACATCTTTACAGACACATCACCCAAAGCAGTGATAGTGAAGGCAAAGATAAACAGCTGGGACTACATCCAATTAAAGAGCTTCTGCACAGCAAAAGAGACAATAACAAAAACAAAGAGAAACCCCACCAACTGGGAGAACATTTTTGCACACAACACTAATGATAAGGGATTGATCACAAAAATCTGCAAAGAGCTCATGAGACTCAACAACAACAAAGAAAATAATCCAGTCAAAAAATGGGCAGAAGAGCTACAAAGAAACTTCTCTGAAGAGGAAATGCAAATGGCCAACAGGCATATGAAAAAATGTTCAACATCACTTGTCATCAGGGAAATGCAAATCAAAACTACCATGAGATACCATCTTACACCAGTGAGAATGGCACATATTAAAAAAACTAGCAACAACAAATGTTGGCGAGGGTGTGGAGAAAAAGGAACTCTTCTGCACTGTTGGTGGGAGTGCAAACTGGCCCAACCACTGTGGAGAGCTGTGTGGAGATTTCTGGACCTACTAAACATAGAGCTTCCATATGATCCAGCAATTCCACTCCTAGGTATTTACCCAAAGGACACAGAAACATCAATTCCAAAGAACACCTGCACCCCTATGTTTATAGCAGCACTGTTTACAATAGCTAAGCTTTGGAAACAACCCAAATGCCCAAAAATAGATGACTGGATCAAGAAGATGTGGTACATATATACCATGGAATATTACTCAGCATTCAAAAAAGATAAACACATGCAGTTTGCAGCAGCATGGATGGCGCTGGAAGGGATCATGCTCAGCGAAATAAGCCAAAAAGAAAAAGAAAAATACCGGATGGTCTCACTCATAGCAGGAATCTAGAAAACTTAAATAAGGGACCAGGAAAATGAATAACTATAAGAAAGTGAAAATCAAAATCAACAAAAAACTATGAACCAGAGACACTTTTAGGGGGGGCGGGGGCGGGAGGGGAGGGATTGGGGTCAGAATGGGGGGGCTGCAATTGTATGGGGAATATAAAAATAAAATTTATTATTTAAAAAAAAATCAATCTGTTGTTGAGACTATAAATGTCCCCTACAATGTCTTGAGGAGAAATTATTTTCTTCTCTATTTTAATTAGGGAACACAAACAACTCATGTATTATGCACTCAATGAATGTTCTTTTTTTTTAGAGTAGGGGCAAAACTACTCGTTTGAGAGTTATACCTTCTAGTCCCATAATACTGGCTCTACATATGTAATTCGGGGCAGGTTACATTAGTTATTTGAACCTGTCTCCTTATCTGTAAAAGTGGGCTAATACCTGTATCTATCTGATAGAGTGCTTATGAGGATTGTGAAAAAGTCTATAAGAAGTGTGTATAGCATTATACCTAGCACATATTAAAGCTCAATACATGTTATTTCTCTTCATATTTATTCTTCCTTTTAATTCAGGATGTATTATGTCAGTGAATATTTATGATCCATACAGTGAATATGAACAAAGAGAAATGAGGCTAAGATATCTCAAAGTCAACACACAAATGTTCAATGATTTTCCTCATGTAGGCTCTTCTGACTTTCATGTGACTGATGAGTGAGTAAAACTTGTAAAGTCCATGAGTAGGTGTGGCCTTGAGGAAACTGTGAACTGAGCAAAGCTTATCTTTCCCACTCTTTGTCTTCAAATCCCACACAGTACCAGTGCATGTATATATCCTTTCTCCTCTCCATAATAAAGTCTGATTTTAAAAGGGGATCAAAAATATATTTATATTAAAATGCAAATGCATTCATCCAATGTATATCCGTATATTCATATATATGTATATACACACATATATATACACATGTGTACACATATACACACACACATATATATATATACACATGTGTATATATATACACACACACAGAGAGAGAGAGATTTTAACTGATTTCAGCTTGACATACTCCCAGGAGTGCTTCAAAGAATCATACACTTCAGAATTGAAACAACTGTTATAAAACAGATATACTAATGTGATATGAAAAGATATGGAAATTGAAACACCAAGAATTTATCATTTTACCAAAAATGAAAGGAATAAAACTTTATTTGTGACATCTGGCATAATTCAACAAACAATTTAGTTAAATCAAGTGGGCGACATCAGTAAGATCAAACATATACACAGCTGCTCTTCAACTCACACCTAGAGGACAGTCTAGGTGTGATCCCACAAGTGATCCCACATGCTTACATAAGTGTCCTGAGCTTGCTTTTTCATTATTAATATGCTCACCATCATCATTTTGGTGATGGTAAAAAAAGAAATTACCGTCTCTCTTTATATGATTTCCTGATCATTATGAATAGATTGGCCACTCTTAATACCCAACACAGTGTTTCGAGCTAGTTAGAGGGATACATATCAAGAATCAGGTAGTGGTCTTACATATGAACTTTAATTACTTAATTTGTAGTGTCACTTAACTCCCAGATTCTGTCTCTGGGAAAGAAGGAAAGGATAATCAGGATAGTAGAGCAAGAAATCCCTCTCACAAACAGGGAAAGAGTAAAGTCTAATAGAACTACTGTAACGCAGAGGCTCTGCTATGGTTAAGGAATAGAAAAGATCTTTCTGTTGTTCCTCGGTCAACATTTATTTTGCTACCCAGTGTGATCAATGAAACAGAGAAGAATATCCAGAGCAATCCTGAAAATAAAAAGTCAGAGTTCAGAGGCAGCCTCTTTAGAAAACAGGTTGCCACAATAAAAAGCAACTATGAAAAGGTCTTCAGTTCACTGAGAAGCCCTGCAGTTCCCCATTTATCACAATGAAGTGCGTATGACCCTCGTGAAACATACCCTTTAGTGCTTGTTCCTTGTCTAAATACACTGAAGTACTAGTCAACAGCTGTGTCCTGAACACAAAGTGATGGCTCCTGAATCCACGAAAAAAAATGACTGTTCCACTTAAATATCAATCTTCCAACCTCCACGAGTACAATTGTTCAAATGCAAAATCGCTTTTCCTATTGTCATAAAATTATAACAGGGGTCCAAATGCTGATTATAATTAGGCCAAAACAAGTTGAGTGGACATCACTAACTAGGGGGCTAAGACACTGCCAAACTTGATGTGTGAGACCCAGGGGCGGGGGTGAGGGGGGCCAAATCAAAGATGGAATCTGAGAATGTGAGTAAGGAAGGTTTCCTTAGAGAGACCTGTCAGTGGGTGATGCATTCCCTCTCCCCCAACACACACGGTGCAGAGGAAGGACATGTTTCTAGTTCCCCTTGGACCAAACAAAATGAAGGGGTATTCAGAGCTCTCACTAGAGAACTGCACTCAATACTCCTAAACTTGAGTGAGAAAAAGATTGTAAGAGAAGTAAATTGTATGCCCACTAAGGAAAGTTGTATATTCTGATGGTCAAATGTGAATTCCATGGAAGGAGCTGGGTGTGACCCATTTTATGTGGACCCTGAATAGTAGTCCACCTAGAAGGATGTAGCAATAGCTACAAGAGGAAATCTGAAAAGAGCACGGACAACTGGAAGTCAGAGGCTGAGGCTGTGACTGATTGCAGAAGGCATCCATCACCCATGTCAGGGACTCGCAGATAGACACATTGCAGCTTTAGGGTGAATCTAATAATTCATAAAATCTTACCGTGAGTCAGTATTGGCATTTCAGCCATGGTAGAGCTTAATGAAGAGCCGAGAGAGACAGGGAAGACCTTTTCAGAGTCTATATTTCTGACATCTACCCTTCCCTTCCCAATCCCAGGTGATCCAAAGTCTGTTTATTACATGAAGAAGGACTGTAATAACTAGAAAGAAAAAAAGAGGCAACTCAAGTGCACCTTTCATTTCAGAGTTTTGGGTAGAATTGAGATGGGATGAATGAGGTGAGAGATTAAAGCTTATGTATTGAACTGTGTTAAGACTGTTTAATTACCTGGAAATGATACTTAAACGACATAAAAAGCTCTGGAGTGTCCCTGTGATTACACCCAAGGGTAGGGAAGAACAATTCAGCAGAATGGGTTTAAAGGGATAGGAATGGAAAGGAATGAATTTGCTTTTTGTTGGTTTCCTACCAAAGTCAATTCATTTTTAAAATGTTGTGAATGGTGCTTATGCCCATATTCTGTGATTAGTACCTTGAGGCTAAAAATTGTATTTCTATAAATAATAATAGCAAAAACGGTGCCTTTTGTTTATATTGACAGCTTATAAATGTCTGACATTGTGCTAAGTATTTTTATGAGCATTATCTCATTTGAGCTTAACAATCACATTGAGAAATTCGTTGTATTTATCTTACCATTAAAAAAGCTAGGACCTGGGCCTCCCCTGGTGGCGCAGGTGGTTGAGCACCGTGCTGTGAAGCTGTCCGCAGCCTCTGCAAGTGCCAGTTCGATCCCAGCCGGCCGGCGAGGGTCCCACATGGCGTGCCAGACCTCTCCTGTCATGCCCACTGCTCCCCTCAGCAGTGTATTTCAGTAGATCTGCCTGTTCTGTACCCCACTCTGTCTCTGGTGAATTCTCTCACCCTCCCACGCATCGGGCCTGGACCCTGGTTCTTGTATAAAATAAATAAATCTTAAAAAAAAAAAAGCTAGGACCTAGTTAATTAATTTGCCCAAAGTCACACAGCTAGGAAGGGGTAAAGGCAGGACCTGAACTCAGTCTGTTTCCAAAGCATAGACCTTTCTTGTAAAATATTGGATTAGATATCCACATAAAATAACAAAATAGTTAATGCTTTAAAGGTCTATACCCATATGCCCATATCCATTTAATCATATTATTTTCTAGTTTACATATTCAAAAATGATCACATTTTACATTTTTATGTAGGTGGTATGAATGAAGTTCAACAGCAGCACTGTTCTACGTAATTTTCTGCAATTAAGGAAATGTTCTGTATTTGTGCCATCAAATGTGACTTGAGCACTTAAATGTGACTACTGCAACTGAAGAACTGAATTTTAATTTAATTTAAACTTCTAATTTAAGCAGCCATATGTAGTTAATGGCTACAATTATGGAATAGCCATTTATGATATCTCTCTCTTAGCTTATTTATCCAAGTCCAACCTTTTCTCCAATGCCCTGTGCATGTGTCTTCTTTACCCTGTAGCCTTCCCAGATTGCCATGGTGATGTCATATCCTTTTTGAATTTTTACTATGGCCATGCCTGCATTATTCTAGGCTACACAGCTCCTATCATAAGATTCCTGTAACACTTTTTATCCTGTTTTACAAGAAAATTGGGACAAACAACAGTCAAATAAATTGACTGAAGTGTGTTATCAGATGAGTAACTCCAGAGTCCAGGTTCTTCACCCTGAAGTCATACTGTCTTTACATGAAACATTGTTCATCATAAAGGATTCAGAGAATCCTGTAGCTCTTTCTGAGTGTCACTTTCATTACTGATTCCTCCTACAAGTTGTTATTATTCCTGGTTGCATGAAGCTTGCATAAGCCCATAGAAAACTTTGTAAAGTTATTTCTCAGTCTGTTTCTTTAATCACAACTTGGTCATTATTGCTTCTGGCATCTGTTTTCATCAGCTCAGAGTATTATTTCTCCCCTTGTTCATGCCCATAATAACAGAGTCAAAGCAGCAAGCAAAAACATATCCTCAGATTTTTTTTTTTATCCTTTAATAGCAACTTTTGTTCCTGTGTTTGAATCATACTTCAAGGCTCATCTCCTGCTCTGAAGCGTGTATTTGGAAGAGGTTAACTTGAGTGCCTGAGTGATGGCTTTCTCTGACTCCTCTAGCTGTTGCTGCCAGAATTTTCCCATGTATTTAAACACAAATTAGTGAAACGTGAGATACCCCCAAAGGCTAATTAAAGAGAAACTGCCAAATCTTTGAAAAATAAAATTTCCACTTAGATTTCCCTATAGCTATGCTTATCACCATGTTGGAAACTAAGACTATTTCAAATGTCCGAATGGAAATTGCACACATGCACAAAAGGGCGCATTTAGTAAACTAATACAGGCAGGAACAGTGCAGAGAAGCAGGTGCTCCACCTTTCTCTCCTCTGAGGTTCCAGTGCAGCAATGAAACTAGGAAGGTAATTGAATTAAGTTATTTTGCCCCCTGAAACCGTGTTTCAACCCTACTTTCTAAATTCTTTTTTGTTGTGTCAGGCATCTGTCACTTGTATTGCATAAGAACAGGAAAAGGCACAAATGGCCTAAAGGCATGTGGTCTAGCTTTGAAAGAAGCTAATAGTCACCATTCAATTAGAATCTCTCAGACTGTTTAATTGGAATTGGCCTTTTTTGTTTAGCATTAGCAGGAGGAACAGAAAACTTTCATTTAGGCTAAGCACTGGGGAATAGGTGCTCTGAACATCAACTTAAAAGCCAAGAAACAAGAAAATGTATTTCTGGTAACATAACACCTGCAGAGTTCTGCAGCACACAATGATGAAAATCCATCTTGGATAGCAGTAGAGGGAAACACAAAGAGCTTTCAGAAAATACTGGTTCCTGAGTAGATTTTGAGCATTCCATTCTAAGACGGGGTGGACAGATCAAAGAAGATGCACATCTGGACTACTCAGAAAATAACTGGAATGGGAAAAGAAAAGACAACACCCCTACAATAGTCACTGAACCACAGTAACCCCTGCAGTGGAAAGACAGATGAAATAGCAATTTTTTTTTTTTTTAGAAATGTAGTGACATTACATACAGAATACCGATTTCAAATGATTTAGAATATAAGGGGTAGAAGGAATCCCAAAATAACATTCTTCCCTGCTTTCTTATTTTATATTTGATTTTGTTTGACAAGAGGGTTTTAGAGAGAGGGTGTATCATTAATAGTAAAAATGGAATTAACTATCAGTTTCCTAACTCCTGGGACATCACCCTTCCTATCATACTTCTTAGCATCTACATTTTATAAGTAGCTTACAAGATCATATACATCATTTATTCTATCTTCTGACAATGTAAGATGTCAAAAAAGGATCAGTCTGTTTCAAAGATGATGCATTTACTTAAATGCAAGAAAGTATAGAAAGTTGAGTGTCCTGATGTTACTCATATAGGTAAAGGTACAGCAAAACCAAGCACCAGGTCTCCAGTTTCCTAGTCTTATATTCATCCTACTGACTCAGCTGTCCTAGGAAAACAGAAACACTTTATAAATTACATGCATACGATATCAACACTGATAATTAAATGACAGCACACACTATTGCCAAGTACAAATATTGGCTACACTCAATTCTATGTGTTTTGTCTTATAACAAATAATGTTATAACAAATGTTCTCTCATAACAATTCCCTTTTTAAAGAAGCTTATTATAGAAAACAAGCGAGGCAATGGACACCTAGCAGCAAGCTTTTTCAGGTAGCAAGATTCAAAATCCACTAAACAACCACTAACATAGTGAAAATTTATTTTGGCTTTGACTTTTTTTTTTTAAAGATTTATCTATTTATGCATACAAGAACTGGGGTGTAGGCCAGAGGTGAGGGGGTGAGAGGATTCACCAGAGACAGAGTAGGGAACAGAACAGGCAGACTGACTGAAATACACTGCTGAGGGGAGCAGTGGGCAAGTCAGAAGAGGTCTGCCTCGCCATGTGGGTAGCTCCCTGGCCGGCAGAGGATTGCACTCATGCTGCAGAGGCTCTAGATAGCTTCACAGTGCTGTGCTTAACCCCTTGTGCTACCAGGAGGGCCCCATTCAGAGCTATTTAATCTATGATGGGACTATGCTAGGTGTGGGAGACACAATGGGGAACAAGAGATGCCAAGAAACTCCCAAGTGGAAAATATATACAAGAAAAATGGCTTTCACAATACAGCGTGATAAAAGCTATGTTGGAAACAACTGGTTTGGCCCTCTCTAGCCCCTTTTGTGGAGGACAGCACGAAAGTTCCTGGAGAACACTCCTCTAACTTGAAATCTAACAGAGCACAGGGGAGGAAATGGAGGGAAAGAATGTTTGAGGGACAACTGGTATAAAGGCGCTGGTTGAAATAGAGTGTTTGCTGTTAAAGGACATGAAAGAAGATGGAGAAGGAGCAGGGAAACCAGTAGCAAAATGTTGGGTAAAATTGGGAAGTAGGGCCACATCTGAGTGCTGTCATTCCTGTTAAGAGTTTGAGCTCAGGGCCTCCCTCGTGGCCCAGCGGATTGAGCACTGTGTTCTAAAGCTGTCCACAGCCTCGGCAATGTGGGTTCAATCCTGGCCAGCCGGCGAGAATCCCACATGGCACAGCAGAACTCTCCTCTCTTGCCCCCTGCTCCCCTAAGCAGTGTATTTCGGTCATCTGCCTGTTCTACTCCCTGCTCTGTCTCTGGTGAATCCTCTCACCCTCCCGCGCCTCTGGTCTATACCTCAGCTCTAGTATAAAAATAAATAAATCTTAAAAAAAAAAAAACTTAAAAAAAAAGTTTGAACTCAATCTTAAGGGTTTAGTTAGGGGGGACCTGAATAGCTGTGAGTTTCAGAAGATCACTCAGATCAGATAGGGGACACTTCGGAGGTTGTCACTGTGTCCAGGTGAGAGACAATAGTGGCCAAAAATAAGCTGCACAAACTGACTAGCAAAATACAACTTTGTGGCCTTTATTATACATTTTTATTTATATTGTTCGTCTCCTGCTACGCAGGATGTGTTCCCCACTGAAAAATTTAATGGTTAAGCAAATGCAGAAACATTTTAAGGCAAGCATGCCCAGGACCGCACACTCCCTAGAATCCCATTAGCCTTCTGTTCCTGTGAAGACGACCGGCTGGGGCTGGTTTGACTGAAGCACATCACTATCGTACTGTAACTTCGCCTGCCCTGTGCATTCCCTGCCTCAGCTACTTCTTTTAGATTCTGTTTGTAAATTCAACTTTTTTCTCTCCTGCAGTCTGTTTTTGTGCATATTTTCTTAACACAGGTCTCTTTTTCATGGGACTCTTATTTTGAACTCTGCTTTCTAAAAAGAAAGTTTAATATAGATGTGCAATTTTTTTCATTAACAGAGGAGTTACTAGCAGGAGTTTGTTAGTGCAATACTTGTAATTAATATATTGCTCCTTGCACATATGTTCACATGCTCCTCATCTTCCCGGGCTCATCCCCCGCCGCCCCCGCAGATCCTCTGTGTATATCTATATAGGAACAGCCCTGAGCAGCACAGCTGGTCTGAGTGCCTGTTGCAGGAATTTGTACAAGGAAGATAAGTATGAAAAGGGGAGTGACGGGTCAAATGCTAAGATCCTGTGCTCAGCACTGGAGTGTTGTTTCCTGAAAATTCATTAGACCACACATTCCACCCAAAAAAAGGTATTATGTTTTGAAGATTATGGAACTGTAGGGAATTAAGCCAAATGAAATAAGTCAGGAGAAAAACAAATATCAGGTGACCTCACTCAAATGTGTAATGTAAAGAAACAAAACAAAGGAACAGACAAAACTAAACCAAAACAGGGGCCTCCCTCGTAATGCAGGGTTTAAGTCTTAGCGCTATCAATCTATGGCCAGCCACTGCGGCCTAGTTTGATCCCCGGCCAGGGAAATAACCCATATGGCACAGCAGACCTCTCCTGTCTTACCTGCTGCTCCCCTCAGCAGTGTATTTCAGTAGATCCTCCTGTTCTGCTCCCCATTCTGTCTCTGGTGAATCCTCTCACCCCCTGCACCTCTGGTCTACACCCAGTTCTTGTGTGCATAAAGAAATAAATCTTTTTTTTTTAAACTAAACCAAAACAAACCCTAGAATGCTGACTACAGAAGTGAGGCTACTAGAAGGAGTAAGTGGTGGGGAGCAATGGACTATGGTGAAGGGTTATTGGTGGTTTATTGGTAGACATGGTGTGACCCTATACCCCTCAATCATATATGGTGTTGTAAAGCAATGTTACCTCAATAAAAAAAATATTTTTAAAAAACATATAATTTTTTAAAAATGCAGTTAATATGAAATAACTAACCCTTGTAATAAAACCTGTATTCCAAGGGCTTGCTAAAAGGAATAAATAAGATGACTGTGTGAGCATAATTGCCATAGAGAAGACCATCAAATATGTTTATTTATACAAGACTGTGTAGAAAAAAATAGAGAAATCATAAAGGAAATATAAAATCTTGAAAACCCTTGTAATGAGTTCACAGCCATTTAAAAATGCTCATTAGCATTTGATATCCATTGCAGTTGGTAAAGTGCTGTTCTGAAGATTCTATTATTATATGATATATAAGTTGTAATTCTTCCCTAATGAAATAGGGAAGAATGAAAACTGAATCTATCAGAAAATTGCCAGTTAGCAGGACAGGGATTAAGGATATAATTGTAATTTGAGAAAAGACATTAATAATTAAAAGGTCAAGATGAGTCCATCCCTTAGGAACACATGTAATGGGGAGTTCATAATGCATAGCTTTTATTAGCTATGCAGGGAAAAAACTTCACCCCTGTACATGCAAACTTCCAAAAGAGGACAAGTCACCTCTTTTTCCTATCTGAAAAAATTCCTACCCTTTGCTATTTGGCCTGGTGCAACTCTCAGATATTCAATGAATATTCTAGGCTACAAGAATAAAAAAAAAAAATGTGTAAATAAGTGTGCTTGTGCTATTTCCTCACATAGCAAAGAAAGAGAACAAGTTCTGGTCTCTTCTTCTTCTTTGAAGGACATTAATCCCATCATGGAGGCACCACCCTCATGACTTCACCTTACCTTAGTTACCTTCCATTGGTCCCACCTCCAAATTTCATTGGAATGAAGCACCTTGAACTAATGAATTTGAGGGGAACATACTCAGTCCATAAAAACAGGTCAGCTCCAACCCATTAACAATTCTACCTTGATGTATGGTGAGGAGTTCAAGGTTACCAACTAGTTTTTAGTATCTCTTTGAAAATATTGCAACATGTTTTCTTATCTTGCTTTCATCATTGTATATTCACAGCTTCATGTTTCAGGTAAGTTTTCTATTTTAACATTGTTATGCCACATGTGCATAGATAGAGTCTCTCTCAGAACCCAGATTTGGGATTAATGAAGGTTGGGCTACAGCAAAACTGTCCTCGAATGTGGTCACTCAGGAAGCTGACCCAAGTCCTGGAGCTCAAAAACCCCACAATTTGAAGTGGCTGTTGGAACTTTTCTAACTCACTCTCTGTTGCTTGGGACAAGCTGCAGTCAGAATGTTATCGAGGGAAATCAAGAGAGGAAAGGTCAAGATTTAGGTGAACTTACCTCCAGGAGAACTTGCTGATACTGAATAAGGCTGCTAATGGTCTGAGAGTCTGAGTAAGGCTATTGACAATATTCCAAGAATAAGTAGATAAAGTTAGAGTTTACAGCCTTCTTGGGCACATAGGGATATATTCATAAATCCCTTGCACTTTGGGTTAGGACTCTGCAGATTTATGCCTTAGAAGCAAGAGTGAGCCAGAACTTGTGCTCCACTGGAACTACTGCAAGTTTTCAATTCTCTCAATCCCGGAAATTAAAGTGGGGTGACCCCAGATTGCTAGTACCTAGAGGCAAATACTGAAGCAAAAGTAACTCATTTCTATGGAAAGAAAGTATACCAGGCCTCAATTTCTATGAACTCTTTTTAAATGGTCTGAAGAAACTATTTTAAATGTCCAATTCACAATCAAAACATCTACACATATGAAAAGACAAGATAAAATAAACAAGAACCAGACGAAACAAGAAGTAATTTTAAAGGCCCACAGGGGCTGTAGATATTGTTGTTGTCAAACACAGAGTTTAAAATAACTATTTACTATGACTAGAGTTGTAAAGTCACAAATGAGAATTTCAACAAATGATTATTTTTCAACTATGAAAAGCAAATAGGACTTGTTTTAAAACACAAAATTCTATAAATTAAAATAGAATTAACAAAATTAAGAGCTCAAGGATAAGTAAAACACAAACTTAGATGCAACTGAAGAGATGATTAATGAAATTATAAGTCAGAAGAAATAATTTAGAAAAAAACAGACAAAAAATTCAAAATATAGAGCAAGGACAAGAGATATAAAAAAATAGAATGAGAAGGTCTAAACTGGGCATAAACTGTAGTTCCAGATAAAGAGTAGAAAAATGGGACAGAGTAGTACTTGATCAGTGATCGAGAATACTGAAGAAATGCTACAAATTCAAGAAATGCATTGAAAACATGCTACAAATTCAAGTCAGTTAGGTTAAAAAATATATATGCTTAGACACATCTCAGTAAAACTGACAGCTTCATAGAAGCCTACCAACTCATAATTTACCAGACTAATATACTATTGACATATATCCAACTAACATGCTATCATTTTGTTATTGGAAAAGGTATTCTGAATACCCACTTACAAGTATTTCAGCCATCCAGATTAGCAGTTCTACCCAGGAGTGACAATTGAGAATAGAAGGAAAGAAAGATATACTAGTAACTTGTAAACTTGGTACCTTTGCATAAATATTGCCACCAAACTCCCTGAACAGTGTGAAGAATGTCAGCCACAAAAGACTATGTATGTACTTAATGATTTAAGTTCTAGAAAACTAAAAAAAAGAAAAAAATCAGAAGAGTGATAACCTTCAGGAATGATGAGTGGTTTACTGAAAAAGGTCATAAGTGAACATAAATATTAAATATTATCCAAAAAGCATTTACTCTGGGAAATAGGTACTGCAACCAATGATCTTATTTACACATTTATAACAACTGTAGAAAGAAAGAAAGAAAAAACTGGGCACAGCTCTGTCTATTTATCTGTTTATCTAGCCTGAACTCACCTTAGACAAAAGGTTGTTGTCTATTGCATTGTTTTACTTCCTGAAGGGGAAGTCAGAATATGAATAAAGAAAGATTTTTTTTGTTCCAAAAAAGACCATGGTCAGTTATATTCTGGCCAAGGAATATCCTTCAGCAGCTAACAATGAGCCTTCCTCTTAGTCCTTTGAAAGTCAAAGAACAGAAGAGACTAACAGCCCCATGACTGACAGGTCCATAGAATAGCTTTGAACACCTGTGTGGGATGGCCCTGTGGCCCAGAGTTCCATTCAGGTGCACCCTTTGGAAAATCTAGGTAATATTACCCTCTTCATCTTTCTCAACGTTAAGAAGACTTAATTTCAAATGCAGTAATAGCAGCAACACTTATAAAACTTTTAATTTGCACCAGGAAAATCACTTCACATGGATTATCTCATTTGACTTTCCAAACAATCCTATGAGGGAGATGTTATTATTACCCACATTTTAAAAAATGGAAAAATGAGACTCAGTTTAAATAACCAGCCCAAAACCATTTAGTTAATGAGAAGTGGAGACTGGATTTTAATTCATGTGATCGGATTCTAGAGTATATATTATTAACTTCTGACAAGTAAATTGATTAACACACAGTAGAGAGCCAAAGGGAAATGTCAGCAAAGTACAAAGTACAAACTTCCTTATAGTTAGTATTCGCCGGCAAGTTAAAAAATGCCACTGATGAATTTTGGCTCAGATCTGCCAAATGATCCAATGTCTATAAAAGATGGAAGAAATAAAGGTATGATTACCACCCTGAGAAAGTACCAGAGGCATTTCTAAGTCACAGGATCAAAATCCAGATGATCAATGAGAACTCTGCCTGTTGGGGAGAAAAGGAGAAAGAAAGAGTAAGATGTGAGGCCTGATTTTTTTTAAAAGATTTATTCATTTATGCATACAAGAACTGAGATATAGGACAGAGGTGTGTGGGGTGAGAAGACTCACCAGAGACAGACTGGGGAATAGAACAGGCAGATCCACTGAAATATGCTGCTGAGGGAAACAGTGGACAAGCAGAAGAGGTCTGCTGCACCATGTGGGTAGCTCCCTGGCCGGCTGGGGATCGAACTTGTGCTGCAGTGGCTGTGGATAGCTTCATAGGTTGTGTCTTAACCCCTTTCCGCCACCAGGGAGGCCCAAGACCTGAATTTTTTAATGACATTCTCTTTTGTCTTTGCCACAGTGTTCATAGGATATATTGGATTAGTTTATTTCACTACTCTGATGTTTTCATTGTATACAAATTTAGACACATTTGCCTTCTGTCACTGCAGACAAAGGAACTATTAATAGATGTAGAACACACAGTGCATGTGCATGAGTGTTTAGATAGATATAGCACAAATATATTATTATATTATTCAAATACAGACATTTGACAAGTCAGAAAGAATAAACCATAAGAAAACAATCTCCATCCAACACAATGTTCCATGACCCTTTGTATAAACAGCAAGTTCCTTATAAAAAGTAACTCCTTATTTATCACCTTGAAATTCTTTTTCCAGGATGAGATGCATCAAAATATTACAAGAAGGTGACAGCATATCTAGCCATAAAACCAATCACTAAAATTTTTATCTTTGTACAAGAGAGTTGAGGTCAAGGCTCTCCTTTGAGTTCTCCTAAAATGTCTTTGGTCCATGCTGCAGCATGGTTGGGGTGAAAGGTACACTGAAAGACATTATCCATGTGTTCATTCTAACTCCTTGTTTTCTATTTCCCCCTTCTTCATGGAGGCACTACAAAATGGTAGATGTTGAACAGACTTGACATAAGTTATAGTTGGCCATTAGCATTACATCTGCATTTTGAAAAGTCATCAGACATTAGAAGTATGTATTTTGAAGCTCAAATTGTTGTGATAAGTCTTGTAAAAATTTCAATTGAGTAGCAATAAGAAAAAGCATCTGGAGAACACTTACAGGAAGCTCCAGCTGATTGGGAATAAATGGGCTCTGTACTCAGCAACAGCTGCAACAACAGAAGACTGGGCCTTGATAGGTGGACACGGACAGAGCAAGCTGAGCTGGGGCCTGGAATTTCCCGAAATGAAACCCAAGAACTATTTAGGTTGACCTTTTCTCTCTCAGCATAGTTGACCCTTAAGAAATAAGAGATGACACATCCCAAAGCATACTAAACTTTTACAACAGCAGCTTAAAAAAAAAAAAAAGGCTTAGAAAAATGCATGGGAGTCCTCTTGCAAAGCTAGAAGAATAAACTGGTTGACTTGAGTGCCTTCTGTTTGGGGAGTAGACAAAGAGATTATTTAAGAATCGTAGATGCTGGGGCTGTTTTGGAATGCATAGTTTCCAGAAAACAGAATTATCTGCCCATTATAATCAGGCTTCCTACACAGCAGGACCCATTTTTACACAGCAGTCAGGGTTACAGTGACAAAAACCAGAATACTATGAACTATATTTAGAAAAGCATATTTAAAAAAAAAAAGGCAGTTTGAAGAAAGGCTGAAATATTTGGAGGAATATACATAAGCAGGTACAGTATGAATGGTGAAATACATTCTTTTTCAATAAGGACAGATCCTCAATAGTGTATTCCAGAAAACTGAAGAAAGAATTTTCTTAGCAGGGAAAGTATTTAAGTAGAGTCACCTCCTGGGTGAGTGAATAAAAGAAACACCTTAAGAGATTGCTCTAAAGTTAGTTTCCCATGTGGAAAGTGAGGTTATTATGAGGTACAGCCCCTCAGGTTGCTCACTTCTCTCTGACCCTGTGATGGGCCCTAATAGCAGAATAGAGTGCCATGGAGAACTGTCCTGGAAAAGGCTGTTCTTCAAGCTGTGAGAGCCAAGTCACATAATCCTTGCTTTTCTCTGGTAGATCCTCAGAACACACCTAAATAATGTTGTAAAAATCATCCTTCACTCATGTCCACAAGCATAAAAGAAGAGCAGTACTAAGGACAATATGCAGGAATTACCAAGAAATGTAATGCTTTTCAATTGGGAGGGATTTTAGAATCACCTCGACCCTTAGCTTCCACATGTTAGCTTGAGCATCTGTGTTCGTTATGATGTAATAATCAGAGAGAACAGAAATCACTGTTTATGATCCTATATCACACATTGTATACAGACATGCAATTTTAATAAGCTGTTTTAGACTGAGGGCAACACTTTAAAAAGTGGCTAAGGCCCCCCTCGTGGCACAGAGGTTAAAGTCTCAGCACTATCAAGCTATTGCCAGCCACTGTGACATGAGTTCAATCCCCTGCCATGGAGCTGACCCACAAGGCACAGCAGACCTCTCTTGTCTTCGCCTGCTGCTCCCCTCAGCGGTGGACTTCAATAGATCTGCATGTTCTGCTCCCCACTCTGTCTCTACTGAATCCTCTTACCCCCTGCACCTCTGGCCTACACCCCAGTTCTTATATACACAAATAAATTTTAAAAAATAAGGAAAAAATAAAAGTGGCAAAGCTCAAGGAGTTGTCTGTAATCAATATTCTCTTCTCCCATTCTTCCTTAAATCTACTCCAAAAAGTCTTTGGGCCCCAACTCTATCAACTACCTTTATCCTGGGTTCTGATAGTCATCTTGCCAAATCCACACTCAGTTCTCAAATCTTCATCTTACTTGACTTAATAGCAGAATTTAGCATAGCTGATCATTCCTTCCTTCCTGAAACACTTTCTTTACTCAATTCTGGAGCATCACACCCTCTTATTCTCTCTCCTGATTCACTGACTCAGTCTTTCTTACATTGCTTTTATCCTTCTTTATCTGCTTTACTTCTAAATATTTAAGTGAATTGTGAAAGATCTCAGTAATTCATTGTACCGAATTTCAGTAATTCATCAACTTAGGAAAAACAAAAAGAAAATCACTAATTATATGCAAATTGGTTGTACTGGGGAACACATGTCTGAGTAGGGGGTACTCTCCACAGCTGCATCTGAATTCCACTCCTGGCTTCCTAAGTCTCCAGGAAAGTGGGCTGCTGTGATGATCTTGTTACATTTGCAATACAGAAAGCAGAGCAAGCTCCTCTTCTATGCTTTTTCTTTTATTCAAATGTTGGAACTTCACTATAGGATGGTCATTTACTCTGAAAACATAGGTAAATGTCATATTTCAATGACTAAATGATGCCTGTAGTTGACAGTCTAGGAGAAGGCAGTCCAGAGTGACTCCATCAGGATGGGGTACAACCCCATTTTGCAAGAGTGGTAGGGTTGGGTGCCTAAGCAAAGACTGATGAAAGAGCCATCTTGAGTAGCATGTTGATTACAATTTTGTACAGCACATTAAACTATGCATTGTAAATGAAGAATGACCCAGTAAGCATATCTCATAAGGAAATATCCATAAATTTCCTATCATGTATATTCTCCTGTGTCTAGAATATGTTGTCATCTTGCATGCTATGTACAATTTGGGGGTGAATATCACCCCCAAAACCATATGTAGAAATCTTATTATGATGGCATTTGGAGATGAGGACTTTGGGGTGGTTAGATTATGAGAGTAGACCCCCTTGTTAATGGGATCAGTGTCCTCATTAAAGAGATCTGCTGCTCTTTCTACCACATGGGGATACAGTGAGCATCTAAGAATCAGGAAGCAGGCTCTCAACGGATGCCAAATCAGCCAATCCTCCAATTACCTTGATCTTGGACTTCCCTCCAGAACACAGCCTCCATAACTGTGAGAAATAAATTTCTGTTGTTTATAAACCACCCAGTATGTGGTATCTTGTTAGAGCAGCCCAAACAGATTAAGACACTGTAGAATCATTTTCCAATGAGCAAGGCAGAAAAATGTGTCCTGTGTGTCTGGTCCTCCAGCTCAAAATGTTTACTGACAATATGAGCAGCGGTCACTAGCTCTGGAAACACAGAGGAGTGTTTGACCTCTACAAAGTTGCAGATAATGAACAAGGAAATTAATACTCAAGGAGTCAGTTCTAAGCACTAGTTCTAAAAACTTTCATATGTCTACTACATTTAACCCTTATGAACTCACAAGAAAGAGACGGCCCCTTAATTCACATTACTTTAATCCTTAGTAGACTATATGAAGTGGGTACTAAGGTCTTTCAGGATTCAAGAAGTTAAGGAACTAGGATATAAACTCACTTCTGTTTCTAAAGCTAATTGTGCCTGCTCTACAACACACTAATTATTCTATTTTTACAAATGAGTAAACAAGATTCTAAGATGTTGAAAATTTTGCCGAAAGTTTTACACACGACAAGTTGAAATTCCGTCCTGGGTCTTTCAAACTTCAATGTGTGTTCCTTACATTATACAGCAAAACAGCAATATATCCTTTTAAAACCAGAGATAAAGAAAGAAAACAGAAGAAAGCCAGGAATTTAGGGTATGAGTCCTTATGCAGAACAAGAATGAGCTTGACATGTTAAACAAAATAGTGGCTTTCAGAACACTCATTGTTCTATATTTCTACAGTCTTGAATAATTGAGATGCAGTCATCCCAGAATTAGGACTAAATTAAAACTGAAATCATTGCAGTTATTTCAATGGACAAGAGCATATGCTAAAGAGGTCAAGGTCAGGACTTCAGCAACCCAAGTGTTCTCTGTTCTAGAACTACCCCTTTGCAGTCAACTGTGAAACTCAACTTGTGGCTCACAAGTAGGAGTCAGAAAGAAAGCACCAGTCAGCACATTGTCAAGACTGCCAGGAAAACAAAGTTCCAGCACATGCCAGATACTTGATTTGTCAGAACCACTAGCTCTGTATGATATTCAAAAGAAAGTCTTTTATATTGGCCAGAAGAACAAATGACCTAAGTTTTTTTTCTGTGGATCCCATGGATGCAGCACTGCAACAACACGTGATACAACATCAGAGTCCCTAAAGACTTTATCCTTTGAGCTGCCTCCCAAGGACTCAGTTCTTCCCAGGTGTCCTGCCCCCCAATACTCTGGAGGTGCAGAGCTCCCTGTGAGATGTACTTGATCCAACTTGAGTTGGATGACTGGGGAACTGGGCCCCTGAACCATTATACTTACAGTAGTACTAAAAGTGATTAGTCCTTTGCTTCAAAAATTAATTAAAGGTCGTTCGAGCCAAATTTCACAGATTTTGAATTTTTATTTTTAATGATGGGTTTCTTCAGACAAGTAATTTTTTTAAAGGAAAAGAATTTTTTAAAAAGGAAGAGAAGAGCTAAGGTTCTAAGTCTAGTAGTACCTCTACTACTAGAAATGTCTATTCCCTCTTCAGCTCTCACACTACTTAATGTAAAGAGGTAAGTGTCATCATAGAAGGGATAGCTTTTATTTTTATGTGTTCACAAAAATCACAAGACTTTTTTTCAGACACTTACAACACAATGGAGGAAATGTTATACAAAACTGCTTTCCTCTTAGGGTGGGGAGCTAGGAAAGGAATACACCCCCTTTGGAAGATTTTACTTGGAGAACAAAAGCAGCTCTGTCTGCAGTTATTTCCAGGTGACTGTGATTATACTGACTCATTCTTGCCCCCTGAAAAAGGACCAGTCTCAGAAAGATGATTCGCCCCCCCCCCTTGGTTAAATTTCCTGGCAGCAGGACCTAGGAGAGCCTTGAGTACTTTTTCACACCCAGTGCAGAGAGGCCAGTATCTTGAAACTGCTTTCTAAAATAAACATTAGTTACCTGCTCTGGAAATCAGGGCTATTTTAGCCTCTAAGTTCTGCAGCTTAATACACATGGCCCTTGTTTCTTGTCTTTCCTTCTTGATACATGTTTGCACACACACACATTGACAGCCAAGAGTTAATCTCTACTTTTGGCAAAGGAATGGTTGACTAGTTAAATATTCCAGATGCTAACAGGAAAGGCACACTCTAACTTTCTGTCTCCCACTCTCTCTACTGTGCTTGGTTGTACTGTCTTTTCCTATCCCGAGTTGTTACCCAAATATCTAGTAATGCTGGAAAGAGCCATCAGTTCCATAGAGCCACAAGAATGAGCTCATGTGTAAATGAAGGAAAGAAAGCACCACGACGCAGCACTCTGCCAACAGTTCAGTCTAGTAGCGCCTTGAAATGCCCCAAAGTACATGGGAAATATGTCTATAGACATTAGACATTGAGTCCACCTACTTATTAAAAAAACACTACTTAGTATTTGGCACAATTCTACCTGCTAAATATCTCTTTGCTAAGACACTCTCAGCTTGCTAGAGGTCAGGTAGACGAATTTATTTGTGTGTGTTGGGCATTGACTCCGTATTCAAGGATCATTGTCTAAGTCCTCACTTCAATTACAAAGAAATGATGAAACTAGTCAGGGTCATGGTCTGTTGCCTCAGTATGAAAAGAGCAACCACTCCTTCTGGAATGTGGAAATTGAAGTCAGCTTCATCTCTAATTGAATCAAACTGGCCTCTACAGATGGATTATTCGCTTACAAGAAAATGTCTGGCTCTCCCAGTGAAGGGGAGAAGACAGGGACTCAGCTGATGGCATCTCTGATACAGCCTTATTTCCCTGGGTAATGAGAAAGGTATTCTCTGCAAAACTAAGTGTGCTGAAAGTCATTTTGACATGGGTTAGAGAAGGTGGTCTGATGCATATTCTGTGCAGAGTAAAATACCAAGTGGCCTGACTAGAGGTAGACATTTCCCACGGGTTTCCAAATATCCTCTTGTTCCCCACTCTAATTTCCCCCCACACTGCCCCAAATTCTGAGTTTCTCTTGTCATTCAATAAAAGTAGAAGCCAATGCTAAAGTGAGAAAAATCAAATTGAAAACAAAGGGGAAATATAAGTTGGATATTAGAACTTATTTGCCTTCTTCATAGGCAGCATTTTTTCCCTCTGGCCATAGTTCTTGGCATTATATGAGAAGCTGACAATATACCAGCTTCTCAAAATCCTCATTGTTGCAGGGAGACAAATGTCATAAATGAACTAGGTTATATGCATTTGGTTTTATTGTTAAGACTAATTGACTTTGGCCAGAACAAGTTAATAGGTTATCAAAATATCAATAGCTTTTTTCTTTAGTGTCTACAGGACAACTTGCTAGGTCATCCACAGAGGAAATATGATTTGAGCCTCCATTCACTTTCTGTGCAGGACTGATAGAAAAGGTTGGAGAATTTCAAATCACAATTCCAACTTTTACTCAATTTATCTTTGGGGTTCATGGTTAATGTCCCTTATAGCTTCCATCTTTCTATGTGAGGATTTAACTGGAACCCCATAATTTGTACAATCATTTGTGTTTTCTGTCTCAATAGTTTGGCCTTGAAAATGGCAAGTTCCCAAAGATATAGCAAGTTAAAGTCAAGTTGAGCTACTTTTCAAAGGTTTTCTTGGTATCTTTTTATTAACCAAGGGATGTTCATTTATCTTGACTCATGGTTTCAGGGGCTTAGAAAAACCCTTGCTGCTAATGCTATTAATATGAAATAATTCCTTTTCAAATTGCTGAAATGTTAAACAAATGTCATCCATAATTAACTGAAAATTATTAAATGGCAGATTTGTAGCATTTGATACCTATTTTTATAACTTTTCTTTAAAAGTTGGTTGTTCACACTCATGAACAATTAAAAAGCAGTATTTTTTTTAATCTACAAAGAACTTCAGTTATATGGCATAATTATGATAAGAGTCATTCTAGGTGATAGCTTTCCTGATACCAGGGAGCTGGCCATTTGAAGCTTCAAAGCTAGAAAGGGAGGAAACGCACAGTAGATTCTGTAGTGTTTTCTACTTATTTGCTGAGTGACTTTAACATCTTTGAGTTTCAGTTTCGACATCTATAAAACAGTGATAATCTACTATACGAGATATAAAAAACACACCTGGCACATAATAAATAATGATAAGAAAGTCACATTATTATTATGGATAATGATCTCTGCCATGCTTTCTAGATATATTCCAACACAAGTATGAAATGTCCAGTGGCTGTTCTTTCAAAAGGATTGATGAATCAAGAACTGTCCCACCTTCTTTGTCTTCATAACTGGCTCTACCTACCCCCTCCCCATCTGTTATCCTCACCCTATCAAATGTCTCCTTTCTGCCATCCCACCTGCCCACCTCTGCCACACTACCGTGATCATAGCTTCTAACCCCTGCATTTCTTTTCCCCCTTTCCTTCTTTCTTTTGCTTCTGTCTTCAGTTTTCCTTGACTTCTTTGGAGAGAGACATCACTAGTTAGTATATCTTTACCTCTTTTCTCTCCTAGTCAGAAAATTGGCCAATCATAGCATATGGATTGTTGGGTCTTCTACACTACTTTCATGATGATTATTTAAGTATTTTCTCTCCTACCACAAATTACTCTGAGTCTCTTTCTTTTCAGAATTCTTGAGAGTAAAAACAGATCTGAGTACTAGGTAGGTTTTGCTGTGCTTAATGCAAATAGTCATAATCAAAGCCGGCTATTTAATTCTATCATTTTTCCTTATTTTGCAAGAGTTACTCTAGTGCAACTCTAAAACCATCAATGACTTTTTTATTTATTAATAATGATTGCTAAACTCAACTGAGTGTTATGTGTCTGCTAGGTACTGTGATGAGAATTTTACTTATTTCATTTACCTCTCTCCACAATCTCAAGATTGTGACAGTGATGAGTCCTATTCCATATTAAAAGAATCTGAGGTTCATAGAGCTTATCCAGCTATCAAGTGGAAAAGATATAATCACAATATGTCTTGGTTAAGAGTCTTTGTCTGACAGTTGAATGATATTCCATTGTGTTTATCAACCACATCTTCTTAATCCACTCATCTGTCATTGTGCCCGTAGGTTGCTTCCATAACTTGGTACTCAGCCATTAAAAAAAATGACAAAACCTTTCCATTTGCAACAACATGGATGGAAATGCAGGGAATAACATTAAGTGAAACAGTCAGAAGGAGGAAAACAAATACCAGGTGATTTCACTCACATATGGGATAGAAATAAACAAGACAAAGGAACAGATAAAACCAAACAAAAACAAACCCTAAAAATTTGACTACCAAATTGAGGCTACCAGATTGGAGAGCTTTGGGGATAAGAAGCAAAGCTGGGAGGGGGCCCAATTGACTATTGTGTATTGCCGGTGCTCTGGTGGTGGGCGTGATGTGGTAACATACATCTGAAGAGTTGTGAACCTACACCCCTAAAACACATACAGTACTGTAAAAAAAAAAGTTACATCAATAAAAATATATACATTTTTAAAAGGGTCTTTGTCCTTAACTGTATATACTCTACTATTCCCTATAAGTTTGCTAGTTGAAGGCAAGCTTCAAATCAGAGAATTCTCTAATGAGGTCTACTATTTATCTGAAATTCACAAGATTCCAGTTAAGAAAATGGATATAAGGGAAAAATCTGTCTTCCCTCTCCTCTTGGATTGTGTCAATCATGCCCTAAATCCAACTAAAAGTTTATTTTAAAGATTCTACCCTATAGTTCATAAACTCCTGGGTGACTACCAATTAATATCAGAGTTCCCAAAACCATACATACACTCATCAGGGCACATATCTGTCCTCTGAATAAAGACCCTATGTAGAAGCAGTTGAGGGGAATAGTAATACAAATGGATTAGAAAGATTTCCTGAATTCACAGTCACTTAGTACTTTTAATCACTTTGTATTTTCTCTATGAATGGGTGACTAAAATAAAGCAATTTGCATATAAATCCCTGATATGGTTTATCTCAAATGTATTTACATTAACATAAGGATCTGGATTATGATTGGGTTTGATGCTGGCTTTGTTATTTTGAATGACAGAATTGCTCCAGATGCACTGAATGCAAGGAAGAGAACCTGTGGATACACTGAAGGGCTGATTTTATGGCAAATCTCTGTATCTCCCCATCAATTTTGTTGTAAACCTAAAGCTGCTCCAAAAAAATAGTCTTTTTAAAAATTCATTGAACCGTGAACTTCAGATGAAAGCACCCTATTATGGGTATGTGTTATCTCAATAAAAATACCTAAACATGAATTTGAAAAAGTCTGTCTTTTGAATAAGAATCTCTAGGAGAAAAACATTTGAATCTTCATTTTTAATAAGCATCCATGGGCCTCCCTGGTGGCGCAGCGGTTGAGCGCTGGGTTGCGAACCTGCCCGCGGCCTCTACGGCGCTGGTTCGATCCCCGGCTGCTCCCCGGCCACCAGAGGAGGGTCCCACATGGCGCGCAGACCTCTCCTGCCGCCCGCTGCTCCCCTCAGCAGTGTACTTCGGTCCTTCTGCCTGCTCTGGCTCTGGTGAATTCTCTCACCCTCCCGTGCTTCTGGCTGTACCCAGTGCATGTGTAAACAAAACAAACAAACAAAAAAATAAATAAATAAACATGCCTCTATAAAATTAAAAAAAAAAAATCTAGAAAGAAAAAAAAAATAAGCATCCTGAGGTGATCCTAATGTATACAGAAGTTTGAGAACCACGGATACAAAAGAACACATTCTTAACATCAAAGATCAACAAAATTAATCTGAAATCAAGACTGTCCCAGGAAATGTGAGATAAATGGCCATATTCAGATATTCTGAAACCTTGGAGATTTGAGTCAAGAAACCATCATCTGTCTTTGTGCTACCTAATAGGTCCCTACCCACAGCGCTCACACAAATATTGAAATGAGCCCCTGGGTGGTGAGAGCCCACGGAGCGGTGTGCAGCAGAGCTCTGCTTTCAACATTCACCTTTCCAGACAGAGTCTCAGGCAGAAATGCTCCTCTCTCCAATCTGATAATGTCAGAAACAGGTCAAGTTAATGGGGGTGGAATTACAGTGCAGTGCCTTTGGGAAGAGCTGCTGTCAAGAACATACCTCCTCCAAAATAAGCAGGGGTCTGGTCCAAAAATAAGAAAAAGAATCTGCCTAATGGAGCTTTTTGAAAGCTGAGATAAAAGATTTTCATCTGTATAACTGCCTGCAGAGTGTCACGAGTCCAAATGAAAAGCTCTGCTGGCTCACAAACAGATGCTCTTAATGTTTGAGTGAATGAAGCGGGAGAATATTTAGAGACAATCCAAGATTGCCGCAAGGATTTGTTTACAAATGGCTCCTATTACTCTTTGGTGTGACTCGACTCTGCGTCGTTTTCTTGCAATATTCACTGCCATGTTATTAGAGACATATGCAGGTAAAGGCGGGCTTACTTAACCAACATCTTTTCCCTGCCGACGAGGGAAGATATACAATGTCCACACCCTTGCAGAACAAACCACAGAACTCCAGTTACCCACCGCCCGTGTTTTCCTTTTACTATTCTGGACTAGTGTAGCACTCGTTTTTATAAAGGGGACCCCAACTGAGCAAATGTTTTCTGGGCTGCAAATCAAATGAGAAAATGCAAATCTAGGATCTCCCTGCAGACAGTGTGGCTAAGGTTACACTGTAAAGTGATCCCCAGCACAACCTTCGTTACTAATCCTCCCCATCAATGCCCCTTTCTCCACTCACAATAATCATTTCCTTCAGTCCATGCCCCACCCCCAATAACACACCTGTTATTACAAACCTATACTAATAGAGTGTCGATTTCCCTGGGGAGATGTTAAAAAGGTTTATCTATTGGCAAAACTGAACTTCCCCCTGAGGCTGTTGTGTATACAGATATTTCTCTTCACATGATCATAACATTCTCCATCTGGAAAAGATCTTGAGGATAATCTAGGGAAGCTTCACATTTACAGATACCAAACACTGTCCAGAAGGGCAAACTTAACCCAGGTTAAAACCTGAGCTGGAATAAATGTCTTTTGATCACCTGTGGATTGCTTTGATCAATGAGACTTTATCAACAATTTTGAGTCCCTTTTTCTTTAAAATAGATTCAATTTTTAGAATAGTTTTAAATGTACAGCAGTACTAAGACTTCCCATATCCCCTGTCCCACGCATGCTTGTCAGTCCTTCTGCATTTCTCAATATTCAGAGTCAACTGATAGAGGTTGAACCAAATTAATACCTCTTCCCCTCTCTGCATGTCATATATTTTTATAGGATGGATACTAAACAGGAGATGATACCCTATCGGGCTCACCTTACGAAGAACTTCAGAAATGTCCCTATTCTTCTGCAACCAAATATATTTGTTTCCTTCTCCCCAATAATTAATTCTAGTCCCTCCTCTTGGCAACGGAGTCCCTCTCATTGGCAATATTACGTTTCCTTCCTAACTCCTGGAATTTCTCCACATGGATTTTCCTGGGATCTATCAAACAGTCTCTTCCAGTCCATAGAAAATCTGTTGACTGTTTTCAAATAGTCTATGTCCTTTTCTTAATGTTTATCATTAGTTTTCTTACAAGAAAGCATGGGTCACTGAGGTTGCATTTCAACCATCTCTGACAAACTAAATGACAAAAGTGTCCACAACATCCAATATATTGAGCATTTTCATGGTTTCCCATTGTCCTGAGAAATGAAAGCACATGTTTGAGATGAGTCATCCCATTTCCTGCCAACAATAATTGGCAGGCACGCTGCAGCTTCCTTTAGTTTGTCACTTCTAAGTCTCAGCCATTTGATTTTTATATCTGGAAACAGAGTGTATGATTTTCATCAAAAATGAAATTATTAACAAATGCTTTATTTAATCTGATGACAGAAGAACATCTGAAACATATAAGTAATTCAAGAATTTAGCTTTGCCAAATATATGTGTCTTAGCCTCATCTGCTTTTCAATAAGCACTGAAAAGTCCATGATGTTTGAATATTACCTAATTTAAGATGGAGAACCTTAAACATTTTCCTGATGCTATATCCTTCCAAAATTTCAACAATGTTAATGAACTTATAAAGTATTGTACTTAAGGGGCCTCCCCAGTGGCGCAAGTGGTTAAGCACAGAACTATGAAACAATCCGCAGCCTCTGCAACCCAAGTTCGATCCCTGGCCAGCCAGAGAGCTACCCACATGGTGCAGCAGACCTCTCCTGGCTCACCCGCTGCTCCCCTCAGCAGTGTATTTCATTCAATCCACCTGTTCTGTTCCCCACTCTGTTTCTGGTGAATCCTCTCACCCCCCACATCTCTGGCCTGTACCCCAGCTCTTGTATGGATAAATAAATAAATCTTTCTAAGAAAAGTATTGTCCTTAAGTTCTGGTGACTAGACAGATCAAAACAGCAATCCCACAGTTGTGAGGCATCAGTGAGAAAACCAGTACAATGTTTACCTAACCAGTGAGCCAATATCTAGCAACAGATCTGGAAATTGTTCATATTAGATCCCTAAGTTGTCACTACTATACTGCCTACACTGCCTACTTAGTCAAGCTCCCTCTTCATTAATTCCTATGCTGGAATTAAGGTTTCCCAGGTATTAAGTAGAGCATTCTGTCTCAGGCAGCCTCTGGGAAACTTCAAGGCAGCATCATCCAACGTCTATTCCTCACCTTTACTCTCCATTCCCAAAGAGATAGCAAGAATATGGATAAGAAACACACCAAAAAAAAAAAATCCTAGAGATTCCTGATCTAGATATTCTATTTAATTATTGGAAAGAGAAGCAGTATGACTTAGTAGAAAGAATAACAGATTTGATTTCAGAAAACAGAAGGTGAAGTTTAATTCTGTCCCTTCCCAGTTCTGCCTTTGAGCAAGTCACTGAAAGGAATTATCTCACAGACCTTCACTTCCCTCACTGCTTATTTGGGAGAGCACACTGATTTACCATGAGGTATAAAATCCTTTGAGGGCAGTTTATAGACTACTTAATGATATATGAATGTAAACTAGCATGATGTCAATACCTCTAACCCTGAATGGCACTTTTAAAAGGGATTTAGTGACCCAATATATTTAAAAGTAGAAACAAATTTTCAAATACATTTCTTTCATTAAGCTCCACGAAATGAACTATGTTTCCATGTATATTTTAAGATAAACAGTTTAAATTTCCAATCAAACATAATTGATTGGGAAGATATAACACATTTACCTTGTGGCTCTTTGTGTCCTGTAGAACTGCACCTTATGGCACACCTGTTTCCTCATTTTCATTTCATGGGAAACTATTTTTATAATTATCTTTTTTATACTCATCTGTTTACTGGGCTACCTCTTCCAGGCCGGCACTGTGATTTATTTCTTGTTTTATTCCTGGATCCTAGCACAGTGGTTGGTATATTGGAAACGCCCTACAAATACTTGCTAAATGAACCAATCAGCTTCTTTTCAAGAAGGCATTTTTTTAGTCAATTAATAATATATATCCTAATTACTATTGTCTTCAACTAGTAAAACTGAAAAGGGCAAAGTGAGAGTTTTAAAAGAGAAATGACTTCTCAAATGAACCCAAATGGCAAATCCAACACTGGCTTTGGGCTCTTCCATCCAATGCTGTCCTTCCTTCTTTCAATAGCCTTTCAGCACAGAGGTTTATCCCTTTGAATTAGACCTATCATTGCACAGAAATAGTATTGGCAGTTTATTCTGTCTTTAATTTCTATAATCCTCAATGATAAATAAAGAAACCTTGCTCCAGTCTTCACTCCACATTCTACAATGTCTGTTTCAATACAAATTTCCCTTTGAAACTAATGAGCATTCTGTGCCAGCACATATCCTGGGGATGGGGGAGGAAGCAGGGAGAGAGGAGGGAGGGAGAATCAGAGTCACCATCTGTTGACAATACTCTTGTACAGAGCCAGTTTTGAAGGTTAATGACATGTCACGCATCCTCTAGTGTCTGGTAACAAAAATAGGCTGCGCTCCCAGAATTCGACAGAACAGTTGTTGCTCCCTGGAAGATATAGCATGTCCGTCAGCCCTCCAGCAGGGTCCAGGAAGGCAATTCCTGCCAAAAGCTGGATGAAATTTATTAGGGTTCCAGAAAAAACAACTTTTACCAAAATTCATGTGGAAGTGATCATTTTTCCTTGACATAAGTAAAGGTGGTATAAAGCACTGATCTTCCAAAATGACCCTGTTAATTACTAAAAAGCATTTAAATTCACCAGCACTCTTCATTATACACCTATTCTTTACCCATTTTCCAAAAAACAAGGGTCGTGTGCCTGTAATAAAAACAGGGTCAAGGGGTTACCAAATTTTCGCCATTGGTTTTTTGGGTGGTTAAATTATCGGCATTGCAGCTGATCCAAGGCAAATTTGGGTCTCAGCTTCATTGACAGCCTACTGTTAAATGACTCACTTTGCTGTCTCATCAAAAATTCACCCTGTTGAAAGGTTGCACCTTCTCAGATGTAATTGCATGCTTTCCCCACATCTCATCTGGGTTCTCTTTAATTTTCAAAGCCCTGCTGAGCAATCTTTGAAAATGCAAGCCCTTTACCACCTGACGCTCCAGGGACATTTTTAGAGGGGGCAGCTCTGCCTATTTTTCTGTTAACCTAAGAACAAACCATTTGGTCCCAGCATGGAGTAGAGTGGATTGCAGTGAACTTGTATAAAGGGACAGAGCAGGGAAACTGGAAAGCTCCCAAGTTCCTCCAGATCATGTCTTTATAAGTTGACATATTTTGCTAAAAAGGAAGTTTCTGAACTTTAGCTCTGCTTAGCTTCAAATGTAAGTGTAGAATACAAGTTTAAAGATAATCTGCTTACTCACCTGCTTGGAGTATCCAACCTTATCTTATTCAAGAACGGAGATACCAGTACCAGTACAAGTTTGGAGGTGTGAGGTGCTAAAATGATCACTGATGTGAAGGCTAGAGATTTGGATTCATTTTCAGGTTCTTCTGGGGTAACTTTATGTAAATCATTTAAATTCTTTGGGTTCTAAAATTCTTCCACCTTATGATTCAGTTTAACAATGTTAGCATTGTAGTATAACTTTCTACAAAGAAAACATTCTATATGTGTGCTTTTCAATATGGTAGCCGCTCGCCATATTCAGTGCTAGTGAGCATATGAAATGTGGGTTCTATGACTGAGGAATTAAATTTTTAATTTAATTTTAATCCATTTAAATTTAAAACAAACATGGCTGGTAGCTATTTTAGTAGACAGGTTTGTTTCTAAATTTCCCTACTAATTATTATCTTTTAATGATTTCTAAACCTAGCTAATGACCCAATGTGAATCTTTGTCAGTCTGCTATGATGAAATTTACCGCATAAATTATTTGATATAAATTAATACCTTTAATATTTTTCAGTGTAATAATTAGCTAATTTAATAAAATGAGATCTGTACATGAGCAAGATAAAATATATGTGAAGGAATTGTATCAATTCTAAAATGTGAAATAAATACAAAGCATTGCTAATAAAATCTCTATCACATCTAACTGTACACCTTTGTCAAGTGGCATCAGGTATATACAGAGAAAAATTCTTCTATTTCATAGTCCAGACAAATGGCAAAACCTTGATGGGACACCATGGTAGATCAGAAAATATACTTTCTGGGTACCTTCTTTCACTGATATTTAAATAAACAAATTTTAAATTCCTTTTCTTTTCAACCACATCAATCAAGGGCTTCAACCCCGATACCACTATAATCTATACAAGAAAATCTATATGTAATCTATAGTTTATGTTTTATTACTGTTGAATGCATCACTTTTGCTTCTAGGATTTGCCTCATACCAGCAAAGCACATTAAACTTGAGTAGAGGAAATATAAATGTTTGACTCTCACTTTGACTTGGGCCTACATTTGCCAATCTCCACCTCTGTTTGATCCTTTGCAGTCCCTAGGTCTCCTCTCACCAACCTTCAGTCTCTTCTGGCCTTTCCCATGTGGCATACTGTCCGATGCTCTCTTGAGGAACAACCTTCTCTTTCTCTTCTCCGGTCTATTCTTGTCTCCTCCCTCCCAACACACCTTTGCTCAGGTCAGTAATCTCAATGACTATTGTGTTCATGAGTTTGTCTCCCAGATACTGACCCCATAGTCATTTTAATCTGTCACAGTTGAGAGACCAAGTCTCTATGCTCTCTGCAGCTTCCAAGTCCAAGTTTCCAAGAGTTTTAGGTTTTAAATGAGGGAGAGGGCTCTCAGCAATTATTGAGGAGCAAAACATTTCCCATTTTATCTTATTTTAAGCGATTCCAGTGTTTTCTATATAAAACACATGATTGCTACTTTAAAAATGTACTTGTCTTTTTAATAGCTTATATATAGACTTATGTGTATATAAGACTTATATATATATCCATAACTGCATGCAATAAATGACACATGGTCAAAGCATAAAACCTGTTAAATTGTGACAGAGGTTTACACCCACAAAACTATCAATACAACCAAGCAAACTCATATGCCCATTCCTCAAAAGTGTCCTGTGTCCTTCTTTAATTTCTCACTATCATCCTTAACTGCTACCTTCACTTCTGCCTTCAACTCAGGTAATCATTGGTCTTCCTCCATTCACAACATAGATATTACTTTGTGTGTTCTGGAATTTTAAATAAATGGAATCATACAGTATGTTCTTTTTGTCCAGCTTCTTTCCTTTTTACTAAGAAGTATTCATTTTCTGGATATATATTACATTACATGGATATACCATCCATCATCTGTTGGTAGACATTTGTATTGTTTCCAGTTAGATTATTACAGATAAAACTTCTACAAACATTTATATAGAAATTTTGTATAGACGTATAATTTCATTTCTCTTAGGCAAATTCATAGGAGTGAAACGGCTAGATCATATGCTTTTTAAACAAACCACTAACATGTAACATATTCAGTCTATCTGTTTTAACAATTCTAATATATAAATGAAAGATCATCTCAACTTCTTGGAGTTGTCCCACAGTTCACTTACACTCTGTTTTTGCCACTGTATTTTATTCTGGATACTTTCTATAGCAGCGTCTTCCTGTTCACCCGTCTTTTCTTTTGCCATGCCTAATCTGCTGTTAAATCTATACAGCATATTTTTCATCTGAGATATTGTGGTTTTCAGGTCTGCAGTTTTAGTTTATCTTTCAGATCTCTACTAATGCCATTTTCTATTTCTCAGACTCTGAAATACATGTATAACTTTTTAATGTCTTTGTCTAATAATTATAATATCTGTTCCAGTTCCTGTTGTCCTCATTATGGGTCATATCTATTTGTTGCATTTCTTGTAACTTCTTAATACATGCCAGACATTTGAAATTTTTTTTGGTGGGTGCTGAATATTTTTGCATTCCTATAAATATTTTTTGAGTTCTATTCTTAGAGACAGTTATATTTTGTAGAAATAGTCTGGCGCTTTCAAGTACTATTTTTAAGATTCATTAGGCAGGACCAGAGCAGCATTTAGTCCAGAGCTAATTATTCCCTACCATTGAGTTAATATCTTTCTGAGTACTCTATCTAATGTCCCATAAATTATAAGTGTTTCAATTTGACTGGTAGGAACAGGTATTATTCCCAGACCTATGTGAGTTCCTGGAACTTTCCCTTCTAATCTTTCTGGGAAGTTTTACCCACAGCCAAATGTAGTTTTCTCACATACTCTGCTCATTAACATTTTGCTTAAAACTAGAAGGATCCTCTCAGCAGATCTCTGAGATTCTCTCCTTGGTAGCTGCTTCTCTACAGAACTCTATACTGAAAACTCTAATGGCCTTGATTCTTCAGCCTCTCAGATCTACTTCCTCAACCCACACAGTCCATAATCCCCACCTGCATTCCCCCTCCCTGCACAGCAACCTGGAAACTCATTCAAAGAAGTTGGGGCAAATATAGAGCTTACCCTGTTTGCCCCCCCTTTTTTGGGTCATCGTCCCTCATTGATTGATCTCCAATGCCTTAATAACCTTTGTTTCATATACATTTTTTGTTTTCCCCATTGTTTTGGTAGTGGAGGGGAATAAATTTGGTCCCAGTTTCTCCATGTTGGCTAAAACTGGAAGTCCACTATTTCTTTTTGAAACCTGTTTCTGCCCTGTACTCTCAACCAAAGGAGGAGGAACAAATGAAAAATAATGGTACTCTTAAAGGAAAGTTTATAAGCTAGTTTCCCTAAAACAGTACAAAGCTGTAGTTGGAAAATGTGGGAAACTGAGTGACCCTTCTTCAATATTTAAGCCCAGATGTGCAGAATATTCTGGAATAAGGTTATATGGGAAAAGGTAACAATAGAAAGGCTGCTTCTGAGGAGAGTTTGTATATAACGTGGGATTGGTGAGTTCATTGGAAAATATGAAAAGGAATTCACATTTCACTCAAAGTTTCTCTTTCCTTTTCCCCTTTTTTTGCTTCCCTTGTTGCACTGGACATTCTGAGCCTCTCCCACACTTTTTAATATATCTTTGCTTTAGTGTCTAACTAATCTCATTTCCTTTTCTATAATTTTAACGCAAAAGCTCCACTTAGTTACAATTAAGAAGGAGGGCTGCAGTTGGCCCATGAAAGCTGTCCTCCATCATAGGTAAAGGGGAATCTTAAGGGAGAGGACAAGGTTTTCTAGAACTTTGTCAATTAAAGGATTAAATTGTAATGAATGAAGATTTTCTGGTTAAATATTTTTTCTATCAAGTGACTGGGAGTTTTATTTTTACTTGAAAAACATGTCCCTTCTGAATACCCAAATTTTGACAGGGTTGAGCTCAAAAAACAGATACTCCTTTTATTCCAGGGAGAAAAATTAGATTTCAAAGAATGACTTTCAATTGATCACTTTCACATTGTCTTCAGGATTCACTCTATTCCAGCAACACATCTTGTCCTCACAATTGTGTAAGACATGGTAGAGAGTGTACAAAAGTACAGTCAAACTCAAAAGAAACTGTAGACACTTTTGAGTGAATGGAAAGATGCCATAATCAGATCACATTCTGAAAACATAATCACAGGCATTTAAAGACCACTAGAAATTTATGAATACATGACATCAGTTGGTGATTCCAACTCCAGTACTACAAAAATATCAGCTTTTGGCTGCAAAAAGACCCAGTAACAAAAGTGCAGACAGAGGATTGTCTCCTTTTAGAGACGTTACAAATTTCCAAATGGACTCATGGGGGCACAGAAACAAATGGCTGAAAATTAAGTCCAAAGAAATATTTGATATCACATACAAGTTTTAAAACTGTCTATAGATAGACAAATAAATAGATAACCTTCAAAATGTCATTATTTTTTCTTTTCATTGAACAGTACACTGGGGTAGTAGGAAGCAGGGACAAACAAATTTTCAACAACAGAAGCAAAGGTAGACTAATGTTTTTAAAATAGTCTTTAAGTATGATTGAGGAACACCAATATCATAAGCATATGGAACACTTATTAAAAATGCAAATACCCAAGTCCTTCCCAGGCTTTTAAGTCAGATTCTCTGAGAGTACAGCCTATGATTCTACATTTTAACAAACATCCTTGGAGTTTCTACTCTACAATAAACTTTAGTTACTCAGGTTTCAAGCATGGACTCCAAAGCCAAACTTTCTAGGTTCAAAATTTCAATTCCACTAAGTACTATTTTAAGATGGACATATTATGCTGCATCAATTTCTTTATCTGCAAAGTGGAGGTAATGACAATATAGCTATCTCATAGGAATATAAAAGAATGAATGAGTTAACATAGAAACAATTCTAAGACTTAGAATTGCTTTGGACACACTGTAAGTGCACTTTATACAAAGTGCAATAAAAGTAACTTAAGTCAACTATGTTCCAAATTTCTACATCCTATACACACAGGAGCTTAGAAGGAACAAAATATCAGCAACAAGTTATAAGGAGTAAAAACTCAGATTTAATGCACAGTACTTGCCCTAATCATTTGGGAGTTCTTTTGTTTTTAATGGCAAAATGACTCGTGAAGCTCTTTCTTGCTGCCCTTAAGGATTTGACATCACCAAGTAATTTCCATTCATCTGTGGCCAAAGCATCATTACTTTCTTTTCTATAAAGTTCTAGTGAATCCTGGGGTGGTGAATGCCCCAAATAAAAGCCATATGTCCCTGAAGGAAAAAATATCCTTCGCTCAGCTCTTATTAAGACACCCTGGCTAACACAGAGGTACCCTTGTTACCCACCTGTTTTCTGGAACTTCTGCGACTCAGATGTTTCAACCTCACTCATACTGTTAGGAATTTGTTTATTATGGCTCAACTCTATAGTTCCTAACAAAAACTTACTCTTAAGAAAAATTAGAGGAGGGCCTCCCCTGGTGGCGCAGCAGTTGAGCGCTGGGCTGCAAAGCTGCCTGCAGCCTCTGCAGCGCAGGTTCAACCCCGGCAGGCCGGTGAGGGTCCCACATGGCACAGCAGACCTCTCCTGTCTCGCCCGCTGCTGCCCTCAGCAGTGTATTTCATCAGTCTGCCTGTTCTGTTCCCTGCTCTGTCTCTGGTGAATCCTCTCACCCTCTAGCGCATCTGGACTGTACCCTGGTTCTTGTATAAATAAATAAATAAATCTTTTTTTAAAAAAGGAAAAATTAGATGAGAATATTCTGAATAAACGGGTTTCACAAACCATTCTTACATCACACATATGTGGTTAAGAATGGCTGGAGAGATAAAAAGAAAGCATTGAAGAATGTTCCAGGTTTGCATCTACCTGGATATGACACATGGGGCAATGAGAAGTCTAAGAATGTGTGTGCCCTCTCTCTTCTGAGCCATAGTTTCTAAGTATCAGCCTCCAGTCTTCATTTGCTGTTCCATCAAGCCTGGCCTCCTCAGTCCATGTTTTCTATATTTCTCTAGTTCCCTTGTCCCTCTCATATTCTTTAAGCTAAATCTCATCCTGAATCAATATAAACATCCACTATGGCAAAGCCTAACTTCCTTAACTTGATCTCAATTTCATATTCTCCACTCTCTCCCTCTCTAAACATGTTAAATGCTTATATGTAGGTTCCACTGAGATCTTACATCAAATAAACAAGGTTTTTAATTTAAAAAATTAATTCTTATTGAACATGGTGCTAAATGCTACAGATGCCTTTTGTTTTTTATCTTTAAAACCAATTGATAAGCAAAAACTGTTGTCCCTATTTTTAGGTAGGTGAAGAAACTTCCCAAGGTCATTCATTGACAGAGGGGCACACAGCCCTCAAGATTTCAGGAGACAGTTTTGATGGCAAAATTTGTTTGTCTAGATGGTGAGATAACTCATCTTGACAGCTGGTAAATAACATAGTTCTTGGACGTTTTCATCTGAAAGTTCCTCTACATCTAACTTGATAATTTTGGTATTTGAGTAGCTTAACACTGTGGGTCAGAAAGCCTTTCAAATTCAAATTTTCCATTGGCACTGGTATTACCCTGACCTGGAATCTGCTGTGGATGACAGCTCTACATTTCAACTGTTGTTTTTCCAGCCTGAGGTCATGTGTACCAGAGATTCTAAAATGGCATGACAGGCGTTTTAATTAAGAGTGCTGGTTTCAAAGATGGCTGCTGAACTTCTTGACTCGCACAAGCCAACAAGGGACTAGTTGTCAGCTGCGGCTTATTGCCATTTTGTAGCTAACCTGTCCTTTGAGCAAAAGCATTTGGTGCATCCATGCCAATTGGCATCACTCCAATCTCAAGATTCTCTAGTAGAAAAGTGGCTTACTCTGAATCTATTAGTTCTTTAACACATTAGCTTTTTTTTCCATAAGTCATTCACTCAATGTATTTTCAAATTTAATCATCTTTTTAATTTAATCATATTTTCAAATTTAATCATTTAATACATCAAATTTATGTATTTGTTTAGAATTCATTCATTAAGTACTGCTATGAATAGCATGAAAGGCATCACAATACAGTGGCATGCATGTAGGTCTTTCAAGTCAGGTAAATATGGTTTTGCATCCTGCTTTGTAATTTTGAAATTTATAACACAAATACATATGGCTGCTAAGGACATGAGTTTTGGAGTCAGGCAGACTGCCACTTATTAGACCTTGGACAAGCTTCTTTTCATCCACAAAATGAAAAGAATAACACCTAACTTATAGAACTCATGGAAAATAAAAATGAGATGTGAATATAAAGCACCCAATGCAAGTAACTGACAGACAGGAGGTGTTGCATAGATTTATTTCTCTTCCTTCTCCCACTAGCATTCAAGTACAATTGAAATAGATACATTTGAAATTTATAACTTCCATAAAAAAGAAATTGAAAGGAAAGGAAATTAACATATTAGGTACCTATCTTGCCATAGGCATTCACATGCACTGATTCCCTTGAATTTGAGTAGACATATATCTTCATTCACTGAATATTTCTTGCATACCTATTAAAATTTTGGCATTTGTCTAGGCACTGAGGAATAATTATTCTTTGTTCAGCTCTTATCAAGACACCCTGGCTAACACAGAGGTACCCTGGTTACCCACCTGTTTTCTAGAAATTCTGTGACTCAGATGTTTCAACCTCAAAGGTACTTTGTCCTGCCTGACCTTATATTCTAGAAATATATTTCCTTTCTGTTACACCTGATTGTGCAAATAAAGAAAGTTAGATATTCAAAAAAGAAAAAAAAATTTCCAACATAGAAATCAGAAAGGCTTCACTGAAAAGGGAAAGTTTAACCTGGACCTCAAAGGACTATGAGTTCAGAGGTATGTGGTAACAGCGGGGTGGTGAAACAACATTCACAATGGCCCAGGGACAAGAAAGGACAAGACCTATAACGAAAAAGGGAATTGTTCATCAATTGGGATGGGTAAAAGTGAGTAACAGGAAATCTTCTGGAAATGTATATAGAAATCAGATGTGCATACGGAAGAGCACATGGAAGAATCTAAAGGTTATTTGTAAACCATAAAGAGCCATAGAGAAGACTGAACACATGTTTCTGAAATATTAATTGAGCAATAGTGTATAAAACTGATTAAAATGGGGAAAGACTAGAGACAGAGAGAGACGTAGGAGGTAGTGAACTGAACACCATTGGGTATATTGGGGAGGGGTTATTACAGCCAATGACAGGTCATCAGCAAGTTGAGGAAAATTCTTTTTCATCTGTGTTTGCAAAGATTAAAGTAAAACGAACAAACAAACAAACAAAAAAAACCCAGGGAACAAACATTGCTTCATCCAAGATAGTATTACATGATATCATTTAAAAACCAATTCTTTTGATATATGAAAGCTATTTAGTGTCTTTAGTAGAAGAACAAACTGAATTAGACATAAGGGAGGATTAAACCAGAGGCAACAAGCCTTATGGTGTAATTTTCACACTAAGTTGATTCCCAGGCCTGAGCTTTAAAATGTTTGCAAGCAAATTCCAACTTTTAGATGACTTTTTATAACAAAAGCCCTATTATAAAATAAGAATAAAGTCAAATGTTTCTATAAGAACACTTGTAATGTAACACATGCTCCCCTGCACCCCACCAAGTTTGATCATTAAGAAAAGGAAGTTTTCCATAGTTTATGCTCTTCCTAGTTGGTAGTGTTATCAGTGTAGCTCTCGCTCTCAGCTCATGGAGAAAAACCCATTCTCAGACCAGCAGGTATCACTCAGCTTCTGCCTTCAACACATCACTTGGTTTTGCTAGTTTCTCCTGGTTTCTGCAGTAAATTTCAAACTATCCTAGGTTGAGGTCACTATCTTTCCCACCCCCTTCCAAGCTAATCTGATCTTCTCCCTGTCTATTTCTCCAGTGAATACTTATCAAACACTACTGTGTGCCTGGCTCGATAAGATTACCAGATTTTTGCGAACAGTACCATTGACCAACAAAACATTGACATTGACTTCACCTTAACTTCTGCCACCTCTCAGCTGCAAAGTCCTATCAGCCAGCAGCCAGTCCTGCCCACCACCTGACTTTCCCACCCTCCAGCCACACTTGCCTGGTCTCTCTCTAGTTTAGATCTCATCTCTTCCATGGATGGATCCAACCATGTGACCTGTGAAAGCCTTGCTACTCAAGGGAGGGTCCATAGATTACCTGTCAGCAGGCTAAAAATGCAGCATTTCACAACTGCATCTGCATTTTAATGAAACTTCCAGAAGATTCATGTGTACATTTAAGCTCTGAATACACTGGCTCAAAGCACAAGTGCAATACTAATGCTGGGGAGAGCAAATTACAGGCCACAGGCAAATCCAGTTCACCACCTGTTTTTATATAATCTGTGAGGTAAGAATGCTTTTTACAATTCTAAATGATTGGGGAAATCATCAAGGGAGGAATGATATTTTCCAACACAAGAAATTATGTGAAGTTCAAATTTCAGTCCATAAATACAGTTTTATTAGAACACACCAGGTGCATTTACTTATTGTCTATGGTACTTTTACAGTAAAATAGCAGAGTTGAGTACTTACAACAGAAAATGTTATGGTCAGCAAATCCTAAAATATTGACTGTCTCTTCACAGAAAAAGTTTGTTGACCTAAGTGAGATAAAACATGCATGGTCCAAAAGAAAAGAAACTCTAAGTTATGAAATATGAAGCAAAGATATAAGACCTGAACAAAATGCTGTGTTGCCTGTGTCCCCACGGCTGCTATTCTTCTGTCATCCCACATGTCACTTTGTTGGCAAAGGCTTTGCAGAAGACAAAAGGCAGTTACTTCTGCTCAGGTTCAGGCTGCTGATTTCTCTCCTTAGAAGGACAGAAGGATCAGTTTTAAACATGTGAAAGGATTATCCTGGGACTACAGAGATAAGAAAGGAATCATGGAGGATTTGAGGGTTAATAATTTAACAGACACTGTTTCCACTTATTCCTGGGAAGGTGGGGGAATAGTATCTTCTGGCTCTGAGAAGCTAAATGAATCACTGCAAGGACTCAGTACTCTGCTGTAGGCAATAATTCTTCCACTAAAAGAAAGATCTGGAAATGACAAAATTAGGTATTTAAATATCAACAAACACCTCACCTATAGGCCTCCCTCCAGTTACATCTCCAGACTTTATGGCTGTCTGAAACAAAAAGATTCACTTCCAATGCAGATCCCTTTTTGAAATAACACTATCAGAGCTATTTCTAGTGGCTTGCACTTTGCTTAATTGATATCTTCCTATAGAGTCATTTTATACCACTGAAGCCGATATGAGAAAATAGGCCAAATTCCAGTTCCTTCCCAGAATAAGAAAGAAGGGGAAGTTTACAGATCAACCTTTTGGAGAAGTTGTTACAGGCAATAAACTTCTTAAATCCCTAAAGAGGATGCCTTTCTACTCTATTTCCCCATCCCCACCTTCATATTTTCTCAACTGTTAACTGAAAGATTTTGCTTCCACCCAGTAGTAAATCATGTTCCCTGCTGACAGCTGAAATATGTATAGTGGTAGGTCCCGGGACGACTAGTTAGTAGATATTATAGTTATCCCAGAGAAGTAAACAGACTTTTGAAAAAGGCAGAGGCAGAAAATTATAAGACATTGTTTTAATAGTTACAGTTCAGGGTGAGTAAAGGTACTGTGTGAACAGAAGGACACAGAGATCAGACTCAAGGACCAAAGTCTTCCCAAAGGCAGTCTGAGTCAGTTTTGAAGGACAAATAGAAATTTGCCACAAAAATGGTCCCAAGTTAGGAATAAAAACAATCTTCGGGGCCTCCCTGGTGGCACAAGGGGATAAGAACAGTACTATGTAGCGATCCACAGCCTCTGCAGCATGGGTTTGATCCCCCAGGTGGCCAGCAGACCTCCTCTGACTTGCCCACTGCTTCCCAGCAGTGTATTTCAGTAGATCTGCTGGTTTTGCTCCCCACTGTCTCTGGTGAATTCTCTCACACACACACACCCCCACAATACTAGCCTGTACCCCAGTTCTTGTATGCATAAATAAATGAATCCTTTTTTAAAAAAACAATCTTCAGGGCCTCCCCGGTGGCGCATCGATTGAGCACTGGGTTGTGAAGCTGCCCGTGGCCTCTGCAGTGGCGGTTCGAACCCCGGCTGCTCCCTGGCCACTGGAGGAGGGTCCCGCATGGCGCGCAGACCTCTCCTGCCGCACCCACTGCTCCCCTCAGCAGTGTACTTCGGTCCTTCGCCTGCTCTGCTCCCCGCTCTGGCTCTGGTGAATTCTCTCACCCTCCCGCGCTTCTGATTGTACCCAGTGCTTGTATAAATAAATAAATCTTAAAAAAAAATCTTCAAGGCACAGAGATACCAGAGACCAGAGATAAAGTAGTGTATTCCATCTAAACTACAAGAGATTGGGAGGCAAGAATGAGAGAGAAGGGAGGGGAAGAGAAAGCCAGCAGAGTCGGGTAAGCCTGGGGTGCTCATTATGAGAGTCTGGACTCCATACTGAGAATGAAAGGGAACATATTGTAGGATGGCTGTTGGTATGACATGGTTAGAGCTGTATTCCAGAGAGCAAAACAGCTGCTGTGTGGAGAAAGTACAGGAGGAAAATAAGATTGAAGGTAGAGAATTAAAAAAGCACTGCAGGGGAGAAATGATAGTGACTTGAACCTTGGTGGACATAATGGTGTTGACAAAGAGTAAGGCCAAAACCACCAGGTATGTCTTGCAGGTGATGCCTGCACAAAGCATTTGTCCAAGAGGGGAATGGTTGCTGAAAATTCAACTGTGGTCCACTGGCCAAGTATTACAGTACAGCAGCAGGGGAAAGGGAGGCTCTTCATTCACCTGTCAGACTTGGTACCATTTTGTTATTCTTACAAAATCACTATATAGAGAGGGGCACTGTTGATGGCCCTGTCAAAGACAAGTATACTCTAGAGAGTTTTAAGGAGGAAAATAGCTGGTAGATCAAATAAATGGGAGAGAGAGAGAACTCAAAGAGGACATGCAGTGTTTGGCACTAGCACCTTGCCAGTCACCAAGATGGGGAGTACTTTCTCTGTCTTAGACTTTGCCTGTTCCACTCAATTCCCTTTTTGTTAACATCAGTTTCTTAAATAAACTCAAATAAATATGTTCACATAAAAACCCCTTATTTCTATTTAATATCTTTCACTTCTCATTACATATTTTTTTCCTGGTTCAATTTATGCCACACCTGACACATCATGGTGTAGTGGGGGAAAGTGACCATGGTGGTAGACAAACTACGAATCTCAGCTCTACCAACAGTGACAGGACCCTTCACTCTTCTGTGCCTTGATTCATTTGTGTATATGATGGAGCTGCAAATTCCTGGCTTGTCGGGTTGCTGTAATTGGCAATGTGCCTGTTGGGCAGTACTCACCTAGTGCTCCCAACATTCAATAGTTGATGCTCAATATCTTTCACAACTGTTATTATTTAATAACCAAAGAACTTACTTCTTTCTTCATTCCAATGTCCTGTTTCTACTTCAAGCTTTATAATCTTGCTGTCCCTTCCTTTTTATACTGTTCATATCATGACTACTATTGGTAACTTCTAGAAATTCTTGCCTAATCACAAAAACATCTTGTTTAATGAACCTCTCCAGTGGAATATATATATATATATATATATATATATATATATATATATCTAATCAAACCCCACTGGCAATTCTAAAAAGCTATTCAAAATATAGCTTCTTAAAAAGTAAACATTCCAGACAAAAAATGGGCAGAAGAGTAAAAAGACACTTCTCCAAAGAGGAACTGTAAATGGCCAACAGGTATATGAAAAGATGTTCAACACCACTTGTAATCAGGGAAATGCAAATCAAAACCACAATGAGATACCACCTTATACCAGTGAGAATGGCACATATTAAAAAAAAAAAAAACACAACAGGAAACAACAAGTGTTGATTAGGAATTGGAGAAATAGGAACTCTCCTACATTGCTGGTGGGAGTGCAAACTGGTCCAACCACTATGGAAAAGTTGTGTGGAGGGTCCTCAAACTACTAAAAATGGAGCTTCCATATGACCCAGCAATTCCACTCCTAGGAATTGACCCAAAAGACACAAAAACATAATTCAAAAGGACACCTGCTCCCCCTATGTTTATTGCAGCACTATTTACAATAGGTTAGAGATGGAAATAACCCAAATGCCCACAAGTAGATGGCTGGATAAAGAAGATGTGGTACATATATACACAATGGAATATTACTCAGCAATCAAAAAAATAAACTCATGCCATTTGCAGCAACATGGATGGAGCTGGAAAGGATTATGCTCAGTGAAGTAAGCCAGAAAGAAAAAAAAATCAGATGGTTTCACTTACAGGAGGAATGTAGGGGAACCAAATAAGGGATCAGGAAAAAAACAATTATAATAAATTAAAAAAAAAAATTAACAGGCAACTATAAATCAGAGACATTCAGCAGGAACAAGGGAGGGGGATGGATCAAAACAATGGAGGGAAGAGCTCAAAGGACTATGGTGATGGTGCACAGGTGAATTGGTTGTGGGAATTTTACAGGGACTATACCTGAGAGGAGAAGCATACACTGTACAAAAAGGGCCTCTTTGGTGGCCTAGGAGTAAGTCAGGGAGCTAACCCACAGATGGCACAGCAGACCTCTCCTGTCTCACCTGCCGCTCCCCTCAGCAGTGTATTTCAGTATATCCTCATGTTCTGCTCCCCACTCTGTCTCTGGTGAATCCTCTTGCCCCATGCACCATTGGCCTACATCCCAGTTCTTCTATGCAAAAATAAATTTAAAAAAATTTTAAATGAAAATAAATTTCAAATTGTGAGTATCAACAATACATGTACTTGAGAAGTTTTCTTGAAATTTATCAGAAAATGAAGGCAGAAGAACCAAGATCAGGTTAGGTCATGTACATGACTTTTCATAAGCTGTAACTCTACCTCACATAGTTTGATTTAGACAGCACTAAACGTGTACAGTGTGGCTGGCACTGTATAGTAGATAATTTAGGGACATCTTGAAGAAAAAAGAAAGCATGGATCCTCCTCTTGGGCTTCACCATCCACTTTCAGTTGGAGAATATTAGAAGTTGGATTCTATTTCAATAAAACTGTATTTAGTGAACTATTTAGTTGTGAAGCAAGATCTTACACAAGAATTTTTAGTTAATCCTCAGCCGCCTATGCATAAAAAGATGTTACTGGAAACACTTTCAGATTTGTTTATCCTTAAATAATGTGATCCACTTTCATTTTGAGAAACAAAATAAAGAATTCCACAGACATGCTTGCATGACTGGCTGAGTCACACTTTGTAGATTTTTTCCAGTAAGCTCTATTATGCTGGATGCTGTTCAAAAGGGAAAATGTCAAACGCACTAGGGTTCAGTCTGACATGTGGGTGGATTTACTCAAGCACAGAAATCAAATATAGGCATCAGAGCCAATGCCTTGGAAAACAACAGAGTGGCTTCCAAATCATAGCCGAAATTTCCAAAAGTTCTTTTTTTCAGCTGAATCCTATAAATGCAATTCACATGAACAATAAACAAGTGAGCATCTTAATGGGATTTATTGGATTTCTTTCTTAGCATTCCAAAGGGGAAAAATTGTTGACATGGTAAAATACAGCCCTCATGCCATACAATAAATTTCTATATGACACATAGACAGATTTCCATATTTCTGCTTAAAAACTTCTGAATGGAGAACTCACTCCTTGTTAAATAGTCCTTTTCCACAGAGGACGGTACCTGGAACAGCGATAGCCTGTGATAATAACAGTGATACTGATAGGAGAATCATGGGTTTTGGTGTTTTGTTTTATGGGTTTTTTGTTTGTTTGTTTTGGTTCTTTTGCTTCCCAGTATTTTTTAACTTTTCTACACCAACTTCATATTTTTAATATGAAAAAAATGCTTCAATATCACAAAGAATTCAAATACTAACATGAAATTATTCCAATGCCTCACTATAAAAATCAAGGCAAAGTAAGATCAATTGGCTTAAAATTAAGCACCCAAATGACCAATATTCCAAAAATCTGTAAGAAATACCAGTTTCAAACACATAATTATGTCAACCAAGGTGCTGCAGTTCAAACTGTTTTCAGCTAAGATGCCCTTGGTCACATTGCATGCTTCTTTATAACATCCATGCTGTGTAACTCTGCTTCTGTTAAAGCATCTAAGATGTCAGTTTTAGAAACAGCATCACTGTGGACTCTAATATTGAATTGAACCACTGCATTTACTGGATCCAATAGTTACCTAAGTGATTTTTTTTTTGTTTAGTTTTGTTCCTTTCATTTGTTTCTCTATATTCCATGCATGAATGAAATCATCTGATATTTGTCTTTCTCCCTGTTGTTAGTTCACTTAGCATAATCCCTTTCAATTCTATCCATGTTGAGGCTACTAGAGGGGGAGGATGGGGATGAGAGTAAAGTGGGGAAGATGCTCACAGTATATGTAAAATAAATCATCTATATTGAATATCCCCTATGTGCCTAAAGCTTCACATGGGTTACATCACTCAAAACAACTCAGTAGGTAGGAACCATTATGTTCATTTTTCACAGGGAGAAATAGAGGTTCTGAGATTAGAGCAACTTTCCTTGAGTTGCTCAGTTGCTCATTGACAAAGGTAGAATTTTTTTTTAAAGATTTATTTATTTATTTATACAAGCACTGGGTACAGTCAGAAGCACGGAAGGGTGAGAGAATTCACCAGAGCCAGAGCAGGGAGCAGAACAGACAGATCGATGAAATACATTGCTGAGGGGAGCAGCGGGCACAGCAGGAGAGGTCTGCGTGCCATGTGGGACCCTCACTGTCCAGCCGGGGATCAAGCCGGCACTGCAGAGGCTACAGGCAGATTTGCAGGCCAGCACTCAATCACTGTGCCACCAAGGAGACCCGACAAAGGTAGAATTTGAACCCACATCTGAGTGGTTTTAACAATACTGCTGCCTCCAGTGTTTCTGGCCTTGGTCTCCTTCCCCTACCCTTTCTCAGTCTCATATGAACTATCACTTATTCTCTGATGTCCAACTTTCACCTGGACATTTTTTTTCACTATATCATTGACCATCATGATGCATCACACCTATCTAGAATTTAGGTATACAATGTCTGCGCATAGTCTTCAAAATATTTAAGAGTTCAAATTTGCTCATTTATATTTTCTTCTAATAACTTGTGAAATATCAAAAGAGGACTATTCTAGACTGTTCCGTCTCCACAAAGATGATTTGAGTATATATTAAGCAACCCACAGGTCACCCTTTTGCCCATGATTCTATTTTAACAAACCAAATACCTTGCTAAAATCAAAATCTACAGCATCGCCCACTCTACTATTTTAGTAAATTTCCATTGCTATTATGTTGCTTTCATTACTATTCCAGTACTTCCATTACTTTCCATTAGTAACTACCATTACTAAATTGAAAAGCCAACTCATACCGACCTGTACTGGCTCATGTACTTAACAGCTCAAAGATAGAACAAGGTTGATACAGACACTCAGGTAATGTCATTAAAACCTGGTCTCTCCATTTCTTTGTTCAGTTCTCCATCTTGGCATCTATCTCAAATATCACACGGTACAAGATAACTGCCAGCTCTCCCTGTCAGCATTTCCCATGTCTATGACATATATGTCATTCATATTCCATGAGAAATTACAGTGTACACCATTTCAATTCTTTTGTCTTCAACAAGAATACATTTTCATTCTGAAAGAATAATCAAGTGAAGAAAATAATCTTCCCTTAAATATTGAGAGGCCACCACAGAGCACATAGACTTAAATGTTTTTTCAGTGGATAAAAGGACAAAGAAAGCCATGAAAATAGAGCATATGTTAAATTATTTTCTTTTTTATTAACATCACTATCCACGGTTCAGGTAGAATGATAATCTCACACATCAGAACTTTGAGTTCTATGCCAGTATATAGGTGCAGAGAAATTAGAACTATCAAATCAGAGGTGAGATAGTCCAATTTTCAGTGAGAACCCAAAGGAACCAAGTGTCAGAAATTAATGAGCACAAGCTGTCAGTGAAATGACTGTCAAGATAAATTTTTAAAAGGAGGGAAAAAAAGTTTAATTCTAAAAACTTTTTTTCCATGTGTCTTTGCATTTGAGAGCAAGTTGTAGGTTCACAGTTTGGCAAATCAGCAAATTATTATTCTGACATGTGCATAGTGCTTTGCCTTAAAATAAAATTTTCTTCCTTAGACATTATCTCCTTTCATTTTGTTAAGCATTGCATAGGGTGTAAGACTGAGGTGAGGGAAAAGTTGGCACAAATAATCAAAGCTTCCTTCCTAATAAGACCTGACATTGAGCTAAAGCATTACTATGAATCCCAATCAATGCGTACCTAGTGAAATGTGTGTGCTTTGACATTGTGAATACCTAGGACTCATGCTTTGCAGCTGAATTTAGCAGATGTGTAATCAGAGGGATCACCTTAACACCAGTCTTAAGTAACTTTTAAAGAAATACACACAGATTCTCCTACCAGAGTGAAATGTAGTGGTGGGGAGGGGCAGGGATATCAATTTGGGAGAGAGGGAATAACATGTCTTATTTCTGTGAAGGAGACCATCTTCATGCACAACCTGTCATCCTCATTTAACTTCTGTGGTTTGTTTGTCCTGGCTGAGAAACATAAGTAAAAATCTAAACACTATAATACTGCACCTGAGAGGGTTTATATCTACTTTGGGGAGAGAGCCAATGTCAAAACTATAGACTACCTGATACCTGAAACAGGAGGATAGCTTGTAAAAGTCAAAACCCAAACAGAGCCTCTGTTTATATTTCCTTATGTGAGTAAAATACCAAAGCAAATTGGAAGTCTTTAATTGGTGGGGGATTTTTCCATTCTCTCTCTCTCTCTTCCTCTCCCTGTCTCTTTCTCCCTCCTCTTCACCTTATACTCAATCCTGCCTCATACTCAATCCCTTGATCTATCAGCAATTCCTTACTCACCAACATGGCCATCCAGAGGCCGTCAACAACATCTATTTTTTAGGAAGTAAAATCTAAGGGAATGTAAATAGAATGTATACAATTGAGTACACATATTTACCTCCCCTTTATTGACTAGTAATTGGAGAGGGCTTACTAAGCACCAGGCACAGTATGATTAGTAGGTACTTTATGGCCAGTTGCTTTGTGGGAGACATATATTCTTTAGTAACTTCAGTATCCCCGAAGTAAAGACAAATAATCAGAACAACACTGTGAAGAAAATACTACTTGTTTCCATATTATAGATGAGAAAATTAAAACTCAGTGATGGCAAATAGACTGCTCAAGGTCAAGTGGCCTTGTACATTGTAGAAATGTGCTTTGATTTGGGTATTTCTTAATTTAGTCTCTGTCTTTATTACTACACTACTTCGACTCTTCAGCATTTTTTCTTTTACCTATTAATGTGAATCAGTATTTATTCTGATGCTTAAAAAAAAATCCTGTCCAGTGGGCACATAAAACAAATAAACAATTCAATCCAGAAAAAGACTAGGATCTTAGCAAACAAAACATAAAATTCCCACTCACTCACCTAAGAGATCTGTTCTAATAGAACCTGTGATTCTTCTTACATTTTGAAGCAATGAATAAGTAAATAAATGGTTACCTTTCTGAGTTACTGCTCATTTATTTGGTATTTACTTTCCAAGCCCATTTCTGAATTGCAATTTTTACCGAAATGAAAACATATTTTTGCTCAAAGCAATAAAATATCAATTTATGCACACTTTTAAAAACCCGCTTTATTGATTTAGACACCCAGAGCTAATAAGCAGAACTATCAGTTTCCTATCCAGTCTTTGCAGCTTTCTCTCTGGCCCTCTCCACAATGATATTGCATTCTGGCTCTGGATACACAAAGAACCAAGTTCTGACCAAATACTCACAAATCACAAATGAACAAAATAGCCATGGAAAAGTATAAACTTTTCTTCTTCCTAGCTGTAACATTCACTTGAAAAATAACTGAAAGATGCAATAGCATTTTTGAATTAAGAAATAATACGAAGGGCCTCCCCGGTGGTGCAGTGGTTGCACGCTGGGTTGCCAAGCTGCCCGCAGCCTCTGCAGCGCCTGTTCGATCCCCGGCTGCTCCCCGGCCACTGGAGGAGGGTCCCGCATGGCGCGTAGACCTCTCCTGCCGCCTGCTGCTCCCCTCAGTAGTGTACTTCGGTCCTTCTGCCTGCTCTGCATCCCGCTCTGGCTCTGGTGAATTCTCTCACCCTCCCGCTCTTCTGACTGTACCCAGTGCTTGTAATAATAAAAAAAAATAAATCTTTAAAAAAAGAAAAAAAGAAATAATATGAAGCTACATTCACCATGCAATCCTCCATTCTACACAGAATTTATCCCATTCTGGGGAATACCTAAGGGAGGAACACTGAAACATCTCAAGAAGCCAAAAGAAAACACTATAAATCAAGAAAAAGTGATCTGGGTGGAAAGGCTAAATAAAAGTTCTTTGCAGAATTTAACACTGTAAGTCAAGGAGAAATTTAATTAATAATTCTTGCTTGTTATTTGAAAGGGATTTTTTTTTAAGATTTATTTATTTATATAAGCACTGGGTACAGTCAGAAGCGTGGGAGGGTGAGAGAATTCACCAGAGCCAGCCAGAGCGGGGAACAGAACAGGTAGACTAATGAAATGCACTGCTGAGGGGTGCAGCGGGCGCTGCAGGAGAGGTCTGCGTGCCACGTGGGACCCTCACCGGTGGCTAGGGATCGAACTGGCACTGCAGAGGCTGCGTGCAGCTTCGCAGCCTATCACTCAACCGCTGCACCTCCAGGGGGAGGCTCTGAAAGGGATTTTTTTATATTTTTATTATATTTCTCATTTAGTGTTTAAGAGCTAATAGATGTGAATCGATATTTGTTAAAAATTAGGTATAGCTGCAAATGTCAGACATGACTAACAATGGTAGAAATACATTCCTCAAATAAATGGAATCTGGGAGAAGACAAGCCGTGGCGAGCAAGCAGTTTTACATCCATGAATGCATAGTAACCACTTTATTCTCCAAAATGGCTGCCTAGGCTCCAGATATCTTGTTTGCATCTATGGGGTGGGGGAGGGGGGACATTCCCCTTCCCTTCAAGAGTAGACTCTGGAATTGCACATAATTCTGCTAAGATTCCATTGTTTACTCATATAGTCACGGTGAGCCAAAAGGGAAGCTGGAAAATGTAGTCCAAATTCCAGATAGCCAAATGCCCAGATGAAAATTGCAGGTTCAGTTACCAAAGAAGAAGTGATCATGGATATTGTGGCAACTAGCCAACATTGCCCCCAGAAACAGATAGGGAGTTGCTTTGGTAATCAAGAAGATTCACTAAGGCTACCAGAGGGGGAGGGGGCACAGTGGACTATGGTGGAGGACTATAGGTAGGTGGTGGTGAAGTGTGGTATGGTAACACACCTGGAGAGGTAGAATCCTATATTTCTGAACCATATAGGGTTGTAAACCAATGTTATCTATTTAAAAAAATAAATATTTAGAGGTAAAAATTTTTTAAAAGAAATAAAGAAGTTTCTACATAAGACTTTATTAACATGGCCTTGTGAAGTCTGAAGTTGTACTTAGGGACACAGTTTCTCCACCTCTGAATATTTCCAGGAAAAGATATAATGAAAATATCTTCTTTCCAGTCTTTTGTAGGAAGCAAAGGACCAAGGTCTGGGGATCTCAAAAGTGCCAACTAACCTCTATGTCTATACAGAAAATGTTTTCTTTATTGGGTCTCCATCACCCTTCTGCTGCAAAACTTACAACTCACTATCCTACTATGTGTAAGATAAAGATCAAGCTTCCTGGAATGGTATTTCAGGCTTTTCCTACATGACTTAGTCCCTACTCCACTTCCTTACAAATATTATTCAAGCACTAACAAACTACTTCCAAATTCTTATTTATTTATTTATTTGTTTGTTTGTTTATTTACACAAGCACTGGGTACAGTCAGAAGCGCGGGAGGGTGAGAGAATTCACCAGAGCCAGAGCGGGGAGCAGAGCAGGCAGAAGGACCAAAGTACACTGCTGAGGGGAGCAGCGGGCGGCAGGAGAGGTCTGCACGCCATGCGGGACCCTCCTACAGTGGCCAGGGAGCAGCCGGGGATCGAACTGGTGCTGCAGAGGCTGCGGGCAGCTTCGCAACCCAGAGCTCAACCGTTGCACCACCGGGGAGGCCCTACTTCCAAATTCTTGAAGATACCATGATTGTTCAAGTTTCTGTTCTTTATTCAATCACTCAGCAATACATATTTATTGTCGGCCATGTGTCCATACCCCTAATGGTAAGCAATGGGGATAGAGTTCTACATAGCATTGAAATAACATTAATAACAAATATTTCTTCTTAAAAGATTTTTTATACAAAAACTGGGGTACAGGCCAGAAGCGCAGGAAGGTCAGAGGATTCACCAGAGACAGAGCAGGGAGCAGAAAAGGCAGAAGACCAAAAGCACTGTGGAGGGGAGCAGCAGGCAAGACAGGAGCGGTCTGCCGCACCATGTGGGATTCTCCCTGGTTGGCCGGGAATTGAACCTGCTCTGCAGAGGCTGCAGACAGCCTCACAGCACTGCGCTCAACCCGCTGAACCACCCAGGAGGCCCAGTAACAAATACTTGAGTACTTAGGACATACCAAACACTATGCTAACTATGTTACTTACGTGTGTTATAATTGCTTGTGATAATCGGATAATATAGAAACTATTTATTCCCAACTGATAGACAAGTAAGGCACAAAGGGTTAAGCAAATTGCCAGAAATCCTGGAGCTCATAAGTTGAAGAATTGGATTTGTCTGATTCCAGAGTTGCTCAAACTTATAACCACAAACCACTTTTCACTGTCAGTTTTCTCTGCCTGAAATGTTCACACACCCTCATTCCCTTCCCAACTCTTTCCCCAGAAGGCACCCTTGGTCCTAGAAAACAAAGCCAATTATCACTTCCTTGACTCCATTAGACAATAAATTACTCCTCCTTTATTCAACACTCTACCTATACATACCTGCTTTTAAAAAACCCTTTATCCATAAATCCAGCTCTGCCTCTTCCCTCCTACACACAGAGAAGGCACAAATGGGAGGCTGGGGAGGCGCAGAGAGAAAGGATCACTCAACAAATAGTTACCTGGATCAGACCATAAACCACAAAAAAAAAATATGGATTAAAGAATTAAAGTTTTTTTCAAACAAAAATAAATCAAGGCATGAGAGAGCTAAAAATAAAAGCAAATATTTATTAACACCCAGGAAGGGAAGCACCTTCTAAGTTTCAAAGAAATGAAAGACATTGTAAAAGAAAGCACCAGTGGGTTTTAATATGTAAAACAGTTTAAATTATCTTTATGTTGAAATACAGTAAAAATATACAAGAATTTTTTTTATCATGTTTGAGATTGCTGAAGTAAATGTGACATATGTGAAATACAATGATACACTCTCAACCCAGCAACATGAGTGAATCCTACAAATGAAATGTTGAGCAAAACTAGTTCAGAGTATGATTCCATTTACATAAAGTTCAAAAACAGGCACAACTTAACTCAGTTATTTGTGAATGTCTGTATTGGTAATAATGCTAAGAAAAACAAGGAATGATTAATCAAAAGTCAGGATTGTGTTTACCAGTATGGGAGGTGGGGGATGAGAAAGTAAGGCACAGAAAAGAAGGTAACTGTCAAGGAGGGCTGTGGATCTGGGGGGAGCGGGGCATCATTATCATGCTGTTCCTACGCTAGGGTCAGGATGGCATGGGAGTTCACTGAGTAATTATTCTTTAAACTGTGCATATGTTTCATGTTCTCTTCTGTGTGTACAATATTTATTTCACAATAACAAGGGGAAGGGATCTCAAAAGGATGTGCTTAGAAAATCCACAAAAGGAATATAAGCAAACGGCTGGCCATCTTACTGGAAAATATCCAACTGCTGGGAATGAAAGACATGCAATTTTCAAACAAAACAGTGTTATTTTCTGCCTAATTTTTATTTTTGTCTTTTATCTTTATGAAAGTAGCTAATGTTGATGACATTATAGAAAAAATGATACCCTTGAACTCTGCTGGAGGAAGTGAAAACAATTTGACAATATGTATCAATAAACAAAACTGATTTCTAACCTTAACTCACAAATTCCCTCTTAGGGGTATCTATGAGGAAAGAGTCTTGAGCTGGAGAGGAAAAAGCAATGAACATCAAGAATGACAGCTAAAAAATTTCAATGCTAATCTTTTAAAGAATAATAAAAAAATTACATTTTAATGATAGAACATGTCATAGAAAATAACACAATGTTAATAAAGAAAAAGAATTATAATATGGACTATATTTAAATTATGTTAAATGAAATAAGCTGAACACTAAGTCTTATAAATAATTTGTCATATCTATATAAAAGTATATAAATCTTTTACATAGAGGAGAAAAAGATTGGAAGGAAATACACCAAAATGTTAAGTGTGGCGTTCTTTTTTTTTTTTCTTCCAAGATTTATTTATTTATTTATACAAGCACTGGGTACAGTCAGAAGCGCGGGAGGGTGAGAGAATTCACCAGAGCCAGAGCGGGAAACAAAACAGGCAGACTGACGAAATACACTGCTGAGGGGAGCAGTGGGCACAGCAGGAGAGGTCTGCGCACCAAGTGGGACCCTCCCTGGTGGGCAGGGATCGAACTGGCGCTGCAGAAGCTGCGGGCAGCTTCGCAACCCAGCGCTCAACCGCTGCACCATCAGGGTAGGCTCTTAAGTGTGGTGTTCTTTAGAAGAGTTATTATAAATTTTCATTTATCTCTTTTTCTGCTATCCCAGAATGTCTCCTCATAAAGCATCATACGTCCTTCTCTCACTCCCTTTCTTTCCTTATTTCCTAAGTCAAGTACTGATCCTGGCACAACAGAAGTCGGCCTAATTACACATCAGTCAGAATGCTGCTTTTGGTTTCAATCTGAAACCAAAACTGTTCTCACCATCTTCTGGACAAAATAGATGCCTTTCAGCAAGTATAGTATCCAACAAAGTACTGAAGGACAGTTAGGAAATGCACCAAGCTATGTTACTAAAAACCAGTGCTGAAAAGAGTGTGAGAGCCATCATGAAAAATTGAAGGCAGAGTAATTGAGAACCCCTCAAGCATAGGAGCCAAAGAAACAGTGCGTGGAAACCTTCAGTCACTAAGATATTTGTACCAAACCTAGGAGGAAGAATCATGAAAAATGAAAATGGGGCTCAAAGGCTTCCTAGATTGATGGCTTTGCTTTAGCTCATTGGTTGACTCAATTAAAGCCATCAGTCAGTCTGCCGTTTTGCATTTTGAGAATGATATTGATGGACTGTTTCATTGGGTTGTTTCACCAGTTTATGAATAAGCAATGTATCTCCCCATACTAATCTCAGAGAGCATGGCTGGATTACACAGTAAAAATACTATATACATTCACATTCATTTTCTTAGCTGGAAATGCCTCCCAACTGTGCCTTTGAAAGACCCTGTCCAGTCCTGTTTCCTTCTGCAGGAAATCTAGACCAGATTCTGGGGAGAAAACAATATCTTTGTAGGATAAAATGTTCCCTATGAATTGAAAAGCTTTTATATCCCAGGACACATAATTCAAAACACCTTCAAACTCAATTCTTCACAGTGGTGTCTGGAAAAATACAAAGCAATAGTTACATCTTGTGAATAAAATAAATGGTTTCCTCACAAACTAGAGGATATGGCATGCAACACAAAAACGCAATTACTTTTTGGATCAGGCTAAGCAGTAGCAGTATCAGGCTAACAGTGTTATCAGGATTTACCTTGTTAAATTTATATTCAAGGACATATGCATGCTCATTTCTCTTGATATCTAACCAAATTATCCTCAAGGAAATGGATATGGCTTTCGTTCTACCTTTCTGGCCCAGAAAAGGTGCCAAAATATACATTGTCCTGGACAAAGACAGATACTTCTCCTCACAATTGCATTTCACATGAACATATTGCACAAAAAAACCACAGAGGCTGTGGCTGACATATCGCACACTTAACTATGTGTTTAACATTTATAGGTCATTTAGTCCTCATCTGCATTATAATTTTGCTGTGTGCCATAAAAGCAAAATGAGTTGTAGTGCTTTTTGATAGATGACTGCAGTTTATTGCATTTCCATAAAGCTGTCCAATATTTACTAGGGTTTTATAACTTTATTAAATGATTTTCTTCAACTGCCAAAGAGATGCCATCCCCATAGTAACAGTGTAATTTTCTCTACCCCATTTTCACGTTTCTTTGATTTTTTGAATTGGCACATTTTCCATTAAACTTGGTGGTATATAAAGTTGTTAATGTGACAGTGGAGCACTGTTATGACAATTATAAGAACATTGATAGACAGTTTACCCTTGGGCTACTTGAAACAATTATTGGGGAAAGTTTCAAGAAATGGTGAGTGGCTTAGAAAATGCAAATTTGCCTCTTTAAAGAGATGACAGAAGAACATTTTGAAAGTTCAGCTTGCCTTCTGGCTATCTCTCTAAGCCCTAGCCAGGTGAGCCCCTTCTGTAACATCTGGGAGGTAGCACTAGAAACCCCAGATGCTGATCTGGTCCTGGCATGCTTAGCACTGGGAAAGACTCACACTAATGTCAGAGAGATCTCTGCCAGAGAGTAGTCCCCTTAAAGGTTTGTATTTCCTTCTCAGAACTAATCACAAATTATAATTATAAATGTTTTACAAATTAATTTATGTATTTGCTTATTGTCTATCAGAGACCTCCACATTCAAGCCAGAGTAGAATGTGAGCAGGACCTTCTCTCTACCTTTTTTATCTTCTGAGTATTAAGAACAACTGGTATGTGTGCTTAGATGCTGTGTGAGCAAATAATGCAAGTAATTGATGTAACTCTCCTCTCACATGGGGTGTCCTCAACCCCTGTGTGCTGCCAATTATCCTAGAAATGAAATGAAATAAAAAACTAAAATACTGTTTTCTTTCAGAGGGAATATTTGATCATTATAAAACCTCAATATGTTGAATCTTTTTTTTAAGCAGCTGTAATTCTAAGTGTACTTTATGCATCAAGAACGCCAAATATAGTCCTGAGCTAGGATCCCTGTCTTCCTCTCATCATGGCATGCACCTCCCCCTGATGGCATGCAACAGACAGACAGTTTATATGGTCGATATTTCTATCTTCACTGAAGTTACAAACCAGCCTGCTCCTAACTCAGTTTATCTCCGACATCATGTCAGTTGATTCACTAAGTCATACTTTCATAATGAGAGCTTTGAACATAGAAGCGAGTGGCACTGTCTGTCCCACATATCCTATGTGCTAGGACACTGGCTTCCTGCATGGGGAGTCATGACCCACAATAGCAGTCAGTCTTGCATTTTCAGAATGATTTTTCTAATCAAAAGTAACATAACAATTAAAACCAAAATGTTCAGTCAATGTGCTTCTAAACTTCACACAAAAGGGAGAGTATTCAGGTACCAAGAACTTCATTACCCACACGAAGTATCTACATGTCCCTACTGAAAGTCCCTACAGGTCAAAGTAGCAGACCATCCTGTAAATCTCACTGGAGATCAAACAGCTACGTCTCTATAAGCACCAGGTGACTGGTTCTGCACTGTAGCTACACTGGTCATCAGGAATCACTTTTACATTACGGTGGCAAAGGGAACTAGTCACAGGATACAATAGATACACACCAGCAGAAGAGAAATATTTTAGCTCTCACATCTAACATACAACAAACCAAAGGGTACATTTTACAACTGGATGACACAAAGAAGACTGGAGTGGCCCTTGCACAAGAATGACACCCGAATTCCCAGAGTTTCATATTTTTATATTTTGAGACAATAAAGATTTGTTCATTTTTTAACTTGAAAAAAAAGTAAATTTTACATATGAAAGCACATTAGCTAACAGACTAATAGCAATATTATCAGCAAGATGAAAATGTAAATTACAAAATTACATCTTGAATTCACTGGGTTACAGAAGATTAAATTACAAAAGATTACAAAACTGAATTACAGAAGATAAACATAAGGGTAATGGGAGTATCAGTCCTGAGTGTATTATATATTTTAAAAAACAAATTTCATATATGGCATCTAGAATGCAAGTTTATAAATAGATAAGGGTATTGTAATGAATATGCATTATTATCACTTAGTGAAATTTAATAAAAAGACAAAAGAAAACTAGTTAATTTCAAATATAGCAGGGAACAAATTTTCCAGAAGCCAACATGAGATGTTAATTATTCTTTCAATATCTTATTTTCAAAAGAAGAGAGAACTTCAATTTCCTTACAACTCTCACTTATGTTCTGCAAAAAGGAAAGTCTTACAGTACACTTTCAACTTTTTATCTTTTGGATTGATTGGTACCAATTAATATTTCTTTTTATTGCCTTAATAAAAAAATTGAGCTTTGCTACAAAACTACTATTTAATGAAAATACAATGTAACAAAATAATATATTTTTATTATCCTGAAATCCCTTAGTCTGAAAATCAATATTAATTAAATATACTGCAGTAAATGGATTTATAATATAGAAGTAATCAAAAAAATGCAGCCAATTATGATCATTTCCACAATGCTTAACTAATGACATATTTACCACATTGTTGACATTTCAGCAAAAGTATTCGAGCAGAAGAGCAGTGTATTCTTTAAGATGAGTTCCATTTTTCATTTGACATGGATGTAGTACAGACCTATTGTGTTCATTCATTCATTCATTTTACAAATGTATTGCCTCACTACCATGTATCAAGTACTGAGTTATGTGAAATAGATATATAACGAAGATGACACAATTCATAATCCAGGAACCAAGAGATAGATAACTAATAGCTATATAAGGGTGAGGTAAGTGCTAACAGACCTACCCATTGCACAAAGGAGAACAAATTTAACTGTGTGAGGAGAGGGCATAAGGGTTGAGTCCCATTGAATAGTAAACTTCAGCAATCCTATAATTCTTTCATTATGTAGTGCCATACAGAAGAAGAGTTTCCAAAGTTTTGTCATCAGAGCCATGGTGTCTCATAATAAAATGAGACACATTTTTTAAAATTAGTTTATTTCCATAAAGCTAATTTAATGACATTTGAAAACATCTCTTTCAGGTTCTACCTGATGGCCTAGGGATTAAGTTTCAGCACTATCACTGCTACTGCCTGAGTTAGATCCCTGGCCAGGGAGCTAACCCAGCAGACCTCTCCTGTCTCACCTGCTGCTCCCCTCACAAGTGTATTCCAATAAATCTGCCTGTTTTGCTCCCTATTCTGTGTCTGGTGAATCTTCTAACTCCCTGCACCTCTGACCTACAACCCAGTTCTTCTATGCAAAATAAAACACTAAACATTTAAAAAAAAATCTCTTGCATCCTGAGATTGTGTCCTTCTAACTTTTTTAAGTCCTTTCTTTTCTGATATCTTGGAAAACACATGATAGGGCTGATTTTTTCACTTTAATTGCCTACTAAATAGACTAATCTACATGAGTTCTCCAAAATAAGTCTATTTTTTTTTTTTTGGTCAGTGAAATCCAAAGTCCAGAAATCACTACCATGTAAGAAGACCTGTTGGGGCACAAGGGCAGGACATGGGCAAAGTGGCTGATTGATCAAAGAGTGTTAACAGTGGATGATTTCTATTCCGTGTGATCCAGAGCAGTAGTGAATTAGTCCAAAAATCAATTGAGATGGAACATCACACACATACAAAATTTGAATCTCTTATAGTTTAACCTAAAATTTTTGTGAACCTGTGTTACTCTACATGGTCTGTTCCTTGATAATGGATCTGTCAATTGGAATTTCAAGTAATTCTTGCATGAACTGCATCCAAAACTCAAGGTCAGAATACACCAACTTAGGTTAAATGGCACATACACTTTTTTTGGACATAAGATTATTTACAACATTATGTATGATTTAGGGATTTAGGTTCACAGCTCTTTAAATGTAAATTACTACACCACACCCATGAGCAATGCACCAAAATACCTCCACCAAAAATCCATTGAGTCCCCTTACATCTTTGGTCCTGATCCCCTTCCTTACTCTGGTAGTCTCACTTCTGCAGTCAGATTTCTAGAGTTTGTCATCACTGCTTTTGTTTGTTCCTCTGCTTTGTTTCTTTATACTCCACCTAAAAGTGAAATCATCCAGTATTTTTCTTCTTCTGACTTACTTCACTTAGCATAGTAATGCCTTCCAGTTCCATCCACATTGTCACAAATGGCAAGAATTTATCTTTTCTTACTTGAGTAATATTCTGTTGTATATTCTGTTGTGATTCTGTTGTGATGTCCCATCTCAATTGATTTTTGGACTAATTCACTATTGCTCTGGATCACACAGAATAGAAAGCGTCTACTGTTAACACTCTTTGATCAATCACAACACATCTTTATCCACACTTCTGTTACTGGGCACTTAGATTGTTTCCATAGCCTGGCTATAGCAATGAACAGAGAAGTGCATATACTCCTTCAAATTAGTGTTTTTGTATTCTTTGGCTAGATACCTAGGAATGGAATTACTGGATTATATGGTTGATCTATTTTCAATGTTTTTAGAAACCTCCACACTGCTTTCCATAGCGATTGAACCAATCTACAGTTTCACCAAGAGTGAATGAGAGTTCCTTTTTCTCTACACATTTGGCAAAACTGGTATTTTTGATAAAGGCCATTCTCATAACTGGGAGGTGGTATCTCATTGTGGCTCTGATTTGCATTTCCCTGATAACTCAACACTGAGTATTTTTTTGGTGTGCCTATTGGCCATCTGTGTGTCTTCCTTGGAGAAGTGCCTATTTAGGTTATCTGCCCATTTTTGGATTGGGTTATTTGTTTACAGTTGTTCATTTGTAGGAGTTCTCTGTAGATCTTGAATATTAGCTCCTTGTCAGATATATGATATGCAAATATTCTTTCCCACTCAGTAGAGTGTCTTTACATTCTAATCAAATTTCATTTCATTGTACAGAAGCTTTTTTGTTTAATGTGGTCCCATTTGTTTATTTTTTAATATTTTTCCCTTGCCATTGTAACTGAGTCACCAAAGTCATCACTGAAGCCAATGTCTTAGTGTTTGGTTTATGTTTTCTTCTATGTATTTTGTGGTTTGGGGGTCTTAATCCAAGTCTTTAATCCACTTTTAATTATTTTTTGTGTATGGTTTATTTGTTTTCTTAATTTTTAAATATCCTTGTTTATTTTTTCACAATATAGGATTTCTCCCTTCAGGTGTAGACACCATAGTTTTCTCACCACCAAAGTGCTCAAAGTCCTTTAGATAGTGCTCTAGTTTTATTCTATTGCATATGGATATCCAGTTTTCCAAATACCATCTACTAAAGACTTCCTTTCTCCACTGTAAACTCTTGGCTCCTTTATCATAAATAAAATGTCTATATATGTGAGTTTATTTCTGGCCTATCAATTCTATTCATTGAACTGTGTGTCTGTTTCTATTTCCACGCCATACTGTTTCTGATTATTATAGCTTTGTAGTATAGCTTGAAATCTGGCTGCATAATATCTCCATTCTTTTTTCCTCATGATTTCCAGGACTAGTTGAGGTCTTTTGTGTCTCCATACAAATTTCAGTAATGTTTGTTCTATTTCCTTCAACAATGAAGTGACACAACACTTTAAGGACAGTTAGGGATTGGGGCATGGTGATATACACCTGAGGAGGTATGAACCTATTTCCCTGAATCCTGTACAGTGCTGTAAACCTATGTAACCTGATAAAAATGAATAAATAAAAAGTAAAAAAGTGAAATTTTAAAAATTAAAGACATTTAGAAAGAAAATTATATTTAGAAAGAATCTTGTATTTCCCCCAATTTTTAGTTTTACTCACACCTCTTTTCATAGGCAATTTTATATTCACCTTTAATGTCTTTCCAAACATTCCACTTTGTTTTCATGGAAACAACTCTCTTTGTGCACTTGTAATTCATCAGTTATATGTTTACATAATTACAATTACAACCAGATCATTGTAATTATTTAAGAACAAACACAACTGTTCCTTGGTGTGCATGCTATTAAACAGGAGATGACAAAAGGACATAGACCCACCAGAGCAGGGCTTTTACAATTTAATGTGCATACAAATTGCCTAGAAATACTGTTAAAAATGCAGATTCTGCTTCAGTTGGTCTGGAATGAGACAGTCGGTGGTTCTGAGCTCCCAGGTGCTGCTGTTCCAGGCCACTAACTTGAACTTTGAGTAGTTACAACAGTGTATCTCCACTTTGACTGTACCTTAGAATTAGCTGAGTAGTCCCCAACCCCCCATAAATTATTCTGATTTAAGTGGTCTGGAGTGGGGCCTTGGATACAGGATTTTTAAGTGATTGTCATGTGCCAGAATGCAGCCTGAACATTCTCACGTGTGAAAAGAATCAGGTAGTTTGTTTTAGAGGGATGAAGTGTCAGTAATGCAGTGAACAGATGTTGTTTGACATTAGTTAAGAGAATGACTGTATATAATCAATGGATGTCACTTTCCTATCTGATATTCCCTTGGGTTCAATGTGTTTTAGGGAGTGCTTTGTTTTTTTAATTGACTTACTTTCTATCTTCTGATTGTCTAAAGATTCTGGGGCTGAAAGAGTCAAAAACCAGAATATTTGGCTGGTAGCAATAACCTGACATCCATTAAGTGAGTTAGAAATATGTCTCTCCTCTTGGTGTTGGCGCTAGTGTAGCAATTACACAACAGTTCACAGGAACTTGACAAAGTGTCCATTTCCTATATGGGTCAATCTAATCAGATCCAATATATTAAAGGTTAGAAAGCACTGACAGAAACACAGAGAATAAGATAGAGAAAAAAGAGGGAGCTTCAAGTTTAAATTGCATTGCCCATGAAATATTTTTGTAATATGTATCCAAGATCTAAGATTGTGCAGTGTGGAACTTGATCAGTCATGATTTTGGTCCCTTGATGTACAGCAGGGTCCAGTTGCCCATTTTTGTCAATAAAGTTTTATGGGACCACAACACTACTCATTCAGTGATGTATTGTCTGTGTCTGCTTTGGAGTAATTTGTGACAGAGTTATGGTGTGACAGAGCTCATATGACCCACGGAGACTAAAATATTTACTATTTGGACTTTTACAGAAAAAAACTGCTGACCTTCTGATGTTAAGGAACGATCATCAAAGTTCATTCATCCTGATTACCAATAAAAACACAGCCTTGTTCAATAACCCTACAGGATAGTACTAAGTACAAGTCCCAGACATCAACAATATTCTCAACACATCCTGTTAAAGAGTTTCCCCCTTTTGATCACTTAAAGTCTTTGCTGGGGAGGAAAAACGTTTTTATTTTAAAGATTTATTTATTTATACAAGAGCTGGAGTACAGGTCAGAGGCCTGGGAGGGTGAGAGGATTCACTAGACACAGAGCAGGGCGCAGAACAGGCAGAGGGACCAAAGACACTGCTGAGGGGAGCAGCGGGTGAGACAGGAAAGGTCTGCTGCACCATATGGGTATCTCCTTGGCCAGCTGGGAATCAAACCCATGCTGCAGAGGCTGTGGACAGCTTCACAGCGCTGAGCTCAACTTGCTGTGCCACCAGGGAGGCCTGGGAGGACAACTTAACGGTTCTTAGGAATGTGGCTGTGAACTCAGAAGGAAGCTGATATATAACCCATGATAAAGGTGAAGCTGTGAAAAGAAACTAAGCTCAGGAAAAAGCAGGCTCTGGTGAGTGTGTGGGCTCAAAAATGAATTCTGTTCTTAACATCCTTTTGTGCCACATTTATGCCAAGTTACAGGTCTTTTCAAAGCAAAAACAGATATTTCAGCCTAAGGTCTGATTTTTCTGCAGGATAGTTTCCAGGCACTGTTTTTTGTTTTTTTCTTTTTTCTTTCAGAAACCAGTCCTATTAATTGATTGCCTTTTGTTTAGAGTCCAAAACAGAACATTCTCCTTTATCAATTATCTCACCAGTCTGAAAATGCACTACTTATTGCATATAAACTTCTACTTAAAAGATATTCAATCATCTTTCCAACAAATTTCAATAAGCAATGTTCCTGAAGCTGCTTAACAACTGGCAATATCTATTCATTGTGTGGAATGCTTTTAATGACAAATGGCCAATGTAGGAACTCTGTAGGCTGATAATTTCTTCAGATGAATTTTGTTGGCAGTATTGAAATATGAACACCACCAAATGAGTATATGATGCATTTCTTTTTCTTTTTTTAAAGATTTATTTATTTATTTATACAAGCACTGGGTACAGTCAGAAGCGCAGGAGGGTGAGAGAATTCACCAGAGCCAGAGCGGGAAGCAGAGAAGGCAGAAGGACCGAAATACAATGCTGAGGGGAGCAGTGGGCGGCAGAAGAGGTCTGCACGCCATGTGGGACCCTCCTCTGGTGGCCGGGGAGCAGCCAGGCCACTGCAGAGGATGTGGGCAGCTTCGCAACCCAGCACTCAACCACTGCTCCACCGGGGAGGCTCTATGATGCATTTCTTAGCAGCTATTCTTAAAATTGCCTTTGTTCAAACTGTATGGAATAGGATGATAAATCAATTACAGTGAGATTTTTTTTTGTGTGGGAGGAGATTTCAAAACTTAGTAAAGTATGTGTATAAGCATTATATTTATATATTTATTTAAAATGCATTTCATTTGAAGTGGTGGCTTCATCAAAAGCTAGTATTTGTAATTTGTGCTCAAAGCTCCCCAAAGGAATAGTTTTTAAAAATGAAAGTCTGTGTTATTCAATTTTGTTGCTATTCTGTTTAAATTAAAGCCCACATATATAATTCTTAAAACAATCAAAGATTGTAAGATTTGTTCAATGTTTTTAAAGTCATAATGAGTTAAAGACCCAAAAAAGCATTAATAGAGTAGACTACATCAGACACTGTCCTTCACCCAGCATACAAAAAAGATGGCTATTCCAATACAGTTTAGCCATTCACATGTATTGATGACTTTAGGCAACCTCTACTAAACCTTTAGACTAGTGGCAAGTAGAAACTACTAGTTCCCTTCAATAAAACCTCCACTCTGCTTGCTTGTTATAATAGCAGCATATCTCAGACCAAATTCTTCCAAGGAAACATTTATTAGCAAAGCAGTGAAGGGGATCAAAATATGCTACTCCAAATAGTCCACTTTATTTTTTGCTGTTGCTGTTGTTTTTCAGTAATTTGTTTTATTAATTAAACTACTGGATTTAGGCAATAACTCTTGAACCATATCTTGAAATCAAAATAGTTCAGTCCCTCTACTTTCTACCCTATATCTTCAATTTTGTCAGTGAAGTCTTTAGTTTTACATTGTCGAGGTTTACAGTGTGTGTGTATACAATTAAGTATACTGTCCTTTGTCTCTAGGTAAATTCTGAAAATCGAAAACCACTAATGAGGATTTCCAATATTATGAATATATAAATTCATACGTAAAGATTATTTTGATATAGATTATTTTGAGTTGAAGGCAATTGAGATAAAACTGAAGAGATGCAGGAAAACTTCTCTGTCCTCTCCTTTTCTGCCTAAAAGCATGGCACAAATTTCCTTTTGTGAGGGATAGCTCTCCCTCCTGCCTGTTACATGAGAAATATATAAAATAAATTAAAAAAATAGATATGTTATAAATAGAAAACCCTAAAGATTCCAGTAAATTAGAAATAGTAAATCAATAAAGTAACAGCCTACAAAATCAAAAAAAAAAAAAAAAGAAGTGAATGATTACAGTAGACAGGTAGGAAATATTATTTAAGTTAAAATATTGATGAAATAATTATTGTAATTATTTTTCTGAAATTCTTTTATTAAATACAAAGGAATAAAATGTTCCACTCTGGGCAAATGATTAAAAAAAAAAAAAATCATCACCAAAGGCAGAGTCAACACTGAGATGAGTTTGCATAAACAACTTTACTCTTCTTTTCCATTTGTTCCCCCATACATTTCCTACCCACTTATCTATGATTTATCAACCCTCAAAACCCAAATTCCCTTCCCCTTGTTAAAGTGATACATAAGCCCCTGAATCTAACTACTTAAGTTTCATTTATTTTCTGTGAACTTCCATGCTTGTAAAATATTAATAAAAATTGTACACCTTTTCTCTGGTTCATCTGTCTTTTGTCCGTTTAAATTCACAGCCCTCAACACCCACTGGGAGCCACTGAACCTAAGAGTGTAGAAGAAAAATTTTTTCCAGAGGCAAAACAATCAAATGCATTGTCATACAACCTGTCCCTGAAGGCTCAGTGAGGTCCTAGCTTTCTGTCCTTTAGACATGCAGGATAGTACCTACATGAAAGGTTCTCTGTTAACAGAGGTGACAAAAGACAATCCAGCCCCAGAGCACATTCCTTAGGGTATTAAGCTGTTAGCTTGCCAGGTTGTCATTCCCCATTCATGAGAGGGCAGAGGTGTTTAAACAATCCACTTATCTCAAATACCTCTCATTTCATTCATGAAAAAATATTCCTACTACCCCTTGATGTCAATTTAGATAGCAATGTCTAAATGATTAAGTTGCTATAACTCTTCTAGAGTATAGACTAGAGGATCTCTGAAATGCAGTTGGTTTCTGACCAGGAAGGATATTTCATCTAATTGGTCCTAGGATATGGCGTTCCTTACTAAAGATACACATAGAATTCATTATTCCTGTACATATCACACCCCTGGAGGAAGTTGGGTTTTTTCCTTAATTATAGACAATAGAACATAAATTGGTTTATCAGTACCATAATACTTGAATTTAAAAAATCTGAGTACAGAGAAAGGAAGGATTTATCCAGTCAAAGGGTGTTAGAGTCTTTACAAAGAAAGTATATTTGAATGAGTCCTGAAGTACAATCAGGAGACAAGACTTGGGCAAAAGAATTCCAGGCTGAAAGAATGACCAATACAAAAGCAGAAGACAGAAACAATTATGGGTAATCAGGTACTATAAGAGATTTAATGTTGTTGGGGGGGGAGGTGTAGATTGGCTCAGACCCTATGGAAAACATAATGGAAATTCCTGAAAATAGTAAAAAAATCAATTCGAAGGGATGCCTGCATGTCTATGTTCACTGCAGCACTATTTATAATAGCCAAGTTATGGAAACAACCAAAGTGCCCAAGAAGAGTGGAATGGATCAGAAAAATGTGGTATACAAGCTGCTGGGGGGAAGGAGGGGCACACCTGGAGGACTCCACCAGGTTGGTCCCTACTGACAACTTGCCCCCATACAAAGAGGATCTTAGCAGTAAAATTAAAGAACAACAAAATGTGTGGCGCCGCCCCAGTGGTGCAGCCATTGAGCACTGGGCTGTGAAGCTGCCCTCAGCCTCTGCAGCGCTGGTTCGATCCCCGGCCGCCAGCAAGGGTCCCACATTGTGCGCAGACCTCTCCTGCCGCACCCACTACTCCCCTCAGCAGTGTACTTCATCAGTCTACCTGTTCTGCTCCCCTCTCTGGTGATTCTCTCACCCTCCTGTGCTTCTGACTGTACCCAGTGCTTGTATAAATAAATAAATAAATAAATCTTTTTTAAGAAAAAAATGTGTGGATGAGTTTTTCTTACCTGAAGAAAAGCAGGAAAGTCTATAGACACATCAGAACAGCAACATATTCTTTATTGCAGACCAAACAGAAACACTCTCTGAAAGCAAAAAGATATTGGAGGGACTGAAAAAAGTATACTAAGAAATAGAAAACTCAAAGAAGAATGAAGGCAAAAAATAGCCAACTTGATTTCACATAACAATGTGTGATTTTTTTTTTTCCTTCTATAAGCTTTCTGTTGAACATTTCAGCAAACATTCGAAAGAGAATTTACTGTCCAATCTTAAATAATGGGGACCCAATAGTAGTAAACAGTTGATAAAAACTCATGTTACGTACTAGTGTTTATTTTATGGTCATGTTTGGAGTGGGGTTTTGAATATTTGAACTGAGGAAGATGACAATGTATTCCTGTGGAATAAAGAAGTCTTCGTTAGAAGAATGATTACACTGAAGAGAATGATGCTCAAGTAATGTTTAACCATCTTCCTTCTTGCAAGAATGAATTTTCTCTTTCGTTACCTTTCTCAGCAGTCCCTGGTCCCTCTTCTTTTGTACATTATCAAGTAAATAATCATTATTTATGGTTTGGTAGGGCTTTTTTTGGTCACCATAGCTTGCTTAAGCATTTTAGTAATCTGGGTAATGGTTTCTGTCTTTTTTCGTTTGGTGCTCAAATATGTGGAGTGATCGATCACTGGAGTGGTCAGTCAGTGGCAACAAGTTCCAAAAACTGGAATTTTCAGAACTGATCTCAAGTCTACTTCCATTTCTAGATATGTGGTTTTAAAATTGTAACCTTGGAAATTTCTTTGTTATCAAAGAATGTGTTAATCCTCTGATTCAAATTTCATCGGACTAGCTACCATTTGTATCAGTGGTAGCGAATGAAGCCAAACTATCCTTAAAGAACCTACCACAAGCTCTATTTGCCATTCATTGCAGCATCATTTCTAGTCAGTTCTCTCTTACTAATGGACTCATGAAGGATGTTCAGCAGTTCATTGATGTCCTGAGTAATGAAGTCAAGATACATATCTTGTGTTTACCGTTGGATAAACCCCTGACAGCAAGTGAAGTTTTGAAACTTGTGAGAGGAAAGTAAATGTTGCAATCTTACTTTCTGGGGAATTGAGTCCATGGTATTGCAACCCTTGCTTACTGTCATATGCCATTAGATGAACCAATGGATTTCCTTATTGTGGTTTTTATGACTAAAGAAAAGATCACACTAACTAGTTGTAACAAACAAAGGGAAAAATGGGAAAATCATTATGAAACACCTCTGAAAATGTTGCTGTTGTTGATGATCCTGATAAATAATGCAGTATACCAAGTAGAGTCACGGGAAGAGCATGACTAAAATTACTGCAAGCCAATAACCCTTCTCAGATTTGGAATTTTTTTGAAATTAATGTTTCCCTGGGAGAATTGCAAAAAATTGAGGACTTGAATATGCAGCTTAGTCCTGACCTTGGACACAGTTTTGAATGAGAGCATTGCCTTGCAGTCTGGCTTGCTTCTAGAGGAATTGATTGGTTAGTAACCAGGATGAAGTAAAATCATTCATTATCAGAACAATGCAAAGGTAGTTCTTACTGGAATTGGTGTAGATGAGCAATTGGTAAGTTATTCTCATGATGAGTGCTTTTGGACACATGGACTGAAATCCTACATAAAATAATTGAGATGGAACTTCATCAAAAATCTAGAAATCTTGGTCATGATGGATCATGGAAAAGAGGCAAGATTTCCCTTTCTGGGTGAAAATGTTGTCTTCTTCTTATATTCCCTACCATTGTGGGAAAAAGGCAAACTTGACTTTACTCCATGGAATCAGTGAAAAACTAATTTTGCATCGTGCAGTAGTGGAATTTTGTTCAATAGTCTTTACTCTTCTGTCAAAATGGAGCAATTTAGATCTAGAATTGTTTTGTTTTGTTTTAATTTTTTTTTTTTTTTTGCATTGAACTAGGGTGTAGGCCAGAGGTACAGGGGTGTGAAAGTGATGGAGGAAAGAATAGAAAACCAAAAGGAGGCATCACAAGGCCAGAACCTGACTCACACAGGAGGTGGGGGTTGAGGGAAATAACATGACCATTAACCCAGCTATAGAAATCAAGATCCTTAGGTGCCAGTGCCTTATCACAAGGCATAAGACCCAAGCAGGTATCAAGCTGCTGTGGGAAGTGTTGGGAGCACAGACCCAAGGGTAAAGATATGGAGATTGGGCCCATTGTGGAATCTCTGTTCTCTTTCTATTCTGCATAGTTGTCCAAAATCAGCAACAATCTAAAAGATGAGCCCCTCTCTAGCAAAAGAAGAGGATAAAACCTAGCACTGCCCCTCCAAAAGAGCAGCTCTTCCTGCCTGCTTGTGTCTATGTAAGTGTCCTTTATTCTACTGTCCCCTTTCCTAATAAACCTGTTCTTTGATATAACTAACATCTCTGTCTCATGGAGAAACTCACCAGGGAAACTCACCACGTGCCACTGAAAGGGGAGCTCTGGTGAAACCTTTCCCAGAGTGAACCCAAGAACCCCACTCTCCAAACCCATCAACTCCAAAAACTACATCAAAATAATTTACCAGAGACAGAGTGGGGAGCAGAACAGGCAGATTTACTGAAATATACTGCTGAGGGGAGCAGTGGATGAAACAGGAGAGGCCTGCTGCACCATATGTGGGTTAACTGCCAGGCCAGGGATCTAACTCAGGGCGTAGAGGTGATAGCACTGAGATGTAGTCTCTAGGCCACCAGGGAGGCCCTGGATCTAGAATTGTAAAACTGATAAAGACTAATGAAAAGGCATCTGATAAATGTGGAAGAACACAAGTCATTTCCTTAGAAAACCTTTCTACTGAAAAAGAAATTAAAACATAAAACATTTATTGAATGATAACTACATAAAAATAAAACACTCAGCTGCTTTACTATTGCAAAAAAAGAAAGAAAAGAAAAATGTGGTATACATACACAATGGAGTGCTCCTCAGCTATCCATGCAACAACATGGATGGAACTGGAGTACATAATGCTCAGCAAAATAAATCAGAAGGAAGAAAAACAAATACTGGATTATTTCACCTATATGTGGGTTATAGAGAAAAAAACCACAAAGGGTCAGAGAAACCAAATCAATTACCAGTCCTAGAAATCTGGCAAATTGGGGTGATAAGGTGGGAAGGAGGTGGGGGAAGTAGAGAGGGAAGTTTTGTAACAGGGTGGTCCCCAGGAGAGGGGGAGGTTCCAGGTTCCCTGCCCCACCCAAATGCAGGGTGGAGCTGAGCTGGAAGAGAAGAAGCTGCTGAGGAGACTGAAGAAGGAAGGAAGCAGGATGGAAAGCCAGAAGGAGACCTGGTGGAGGCACATGGAGCCGAGAGACACGTGAAGAAACTGCGCTTGCCTTTTGGTTGTGGACTGGGTGACACAGATGTGGGTGAGAGACTCACGGGGAGGTGACAATGGCGGTTTTTGTCTTGATTTTGGTTTTGCTCTTTTCCCTCCAGACTTGTCTGGTTGTTTCTGATTCTTTTCTGTGGGTCCCCACTGGAAGATGCTTTAGACTTGTGGCAGGCTTTGGGGCCTTGCTCTGGGCCAATCCTGCTTGGATGGACTTTTACCCACGAGGGGACGGGTAACACTGGGTGCTTGATTTAGAAACTATGTTCTATGCCTTTCCTGTATTGTTTCCTAATTGTATTAAAGTTCCTTCCCATTAAAGTCTCATATGATTTGTTTTGATGCTGCGGATGGCAGAACCCATTTAGAACAGGCAGGTTTGCGGGGTTTGGGCTGCCCCTCTCCCTGCCCTGTAACTGTTTCACAAAAGACTGTGGTGTGGTCAATGGAATATTACTCAGCACTCAAAAGAGATAAACTCATGCCATTTGCAGCAACATGGATGGCGCTGGAAGGGATCATGCTCAGTGAAATAAGCCAGAAAGGAAAAGAAAAATACCGGATGGTCTCACTTGTAGCAGGAATTTAGAAAACCTAAATAAGGGACCAGGAAAAAGACTAATTATAATAAAGTAAAAATCAAAATCAACAAGCAACTATAAACCAGAGACACACTAATGGGGGAGGGGAAGGGAGTAGGATCAAAACAAGGGGGGGTGGGAATTGTATGGGGACTATAACCAAGATGAAAATGCATACATTGTGCAAAAATGAAAAATGGTGTGAAAAACATGTAAAAGAAAATTTTTAAAAAAAAGATTGTGGTGTGGGGCTGAGGGTGACTTAGTGGTAGGTGTGGTGTGGTGACATCCATCTGTGGAGGCATGACCCTATGCCTTTGAATACATACAGTGTTGCTAATCAATGTCACCTCATTTTTTAAAAAAAAGCAAAAACAAAAAGAAATTCAGAGTAGCTAAAACGTGAAGTGAATGAAGGGGTAGGGAGCCTTTGCTACCTTCTTTTCCTTTCTCTCAGCATTGGATTGTTGAAAGAAAAACAGTCCTCCTCATCAGAATTTGTCATTTCTTGGTCATTCAACCTTTGGCAACTGTTCTGTCGGGGTTCATTCATTAATATGTTGATTCAAAGAACAAGTTAATCATTGAACAAAATACAGTTCCCAGACCCTCCTCCCACACCTCCAAAACAGACACTCTGGAGGTGGCTCCAATAAACTGCATTTGAGCATCCAGTTTATGAATCACTACTTAAATACATTATGTGGAGGAAATAACCTTTGTTTAAAATGCTCTAACTACTGTTATTTCTTTTGGCCTTATTTCTTCCTAGCAGGAAAAAAAGCAGTAATCTGGAGTCTAAAATATTGAAAACACAAAATATTTATAATCCTTTAACTGGGTTGTGGCATTTGCAGGGGGAGGGAGAGATTATCCAAAGGTAAGAGACTTCTCCCTTTGGAACTATACTAGTGTGATGTGAATCAAACCATTCATGCAGAGAACAAAAGCACTTTTGACTTCAGGAACCAGTTAAAATGGCGACTTAAATAAACAGGGAGGAAAAGAGATATGACAAAAGGTCACCTTAGTCATATCTTCTTGAGCTTCAATTGAAATAATGCCTAAGGCTGGACAGCTGAACTGAGTTTGCAATTAATCTCCCTTCCAGAGGTTCCCAGCCTGAAGTCAGTTCAGAGGGAGCTCTGGAAGCTGTTTTCAATATTTCCCCAAATTTTAGTATGTTTCTTTCAGTGTGGTTCAAGGCATAAAAAGATCTGAATAAGCTGAAGAATAAGGAGAGTGCTTATTAAAAATGATGATTCCTATTGCCACCCCAAGAGTTTACATTTCAGAGTGTTTGATGTAGCGCCTAGAAATCTGTCTTTTCAAATACTAGGTGATTTTAGAACTCATTTGTGATAAGGCTAATTAAAGTAACCCTAAGTGGTATCCCAGTTTTCTTTGGCTTAGCTGAAATCATCAAGTCAGTATAGAGATCTTTCTTATAGTATGCCAGTGAGAATTTCTAACCATCAAATATAGGTCTTTGATTAATAAAAGCAAAGAAACAAATTATTATGCCATAAATACCATTTGCTTAGAAGTGAAAAATGTATCAAACTGTGGCTCTATAGAAATACCTTCTTTTAAATGAATCCTTTGTAGTAAAAAATTGGAAATGACTTACCTTTGACTATCCCTTCCTACCACCACCATCATTCTTGGCTGAATACATTTTGGCTGAAATCCCAATAGTAAAGAAATACTAGTGGAAGCAATTTTCTTCCCTATTCTTCCACTCAACATCTCTCCCATTATTCCTGCTCTCCACGTGCTGCCCCCGCTTTTTTGTTCAAATGGAGGTAGCTACTCCAGTTGACATGTTCACACATGCCTGGTGCCTAATGAGGGACCCGCCATTTTGGAAACATATCTCTTACGAATAAAATACCATTGAATTACTACTTGGTACAAAAGGTATTTCCAGAGTCAACTTTATTAAGGATTTGCCTCACCATTATGGGGGTTTTCTTGTAATTTCTATTATTGGTAAAATGACCTTTGGAAGTTCTGACTGACAGAATGAGGAGGGGTAAGGGAGTAGAGGAGAGAGGAAAGAGAAGGAGAGAATGTAACCCAATATTGGGCCTCCCTGGTGGTGCAAATGGTTAAGCACTGCACTATGAAGCAATTTGCAGCCTCTGCAGCACAAGTTCAATCCCTGGCCGGCCAGGGAGCAACCCACATGGTGCAGCAGACCTCTCCTGACTCACCCGCTGCTCCCCTCAGCAGTGTACTTCAGTCACTCTGCCTGTTCTGTTCCCCACTCTGTCTCTGGTGAATTTTCTCACCCCCCACACCTTTGGCCTGTACCCCAGCTCTTGAATGCATAATCTTTAAAAAAATAATGTAATCCAACATTAATTTAATAAGCATAAAATCATGTGATTCTATAAATATACATTCTAAGACATAGAATTCCATCAATCAGTGGTCATTAAATCAATGGAAAAGATATTCATATGTTTAACAGTTGAGGCAGAACACCTAATCAAACAATGTGGGAATTGTAGATTCCCCTGAGTAGAAAATTAAAGATCCTAACTATGAAACCACCACCTCCGCTACAGTTATGAATTCATTGACATAACAACTATAATAGGGTTCCATTAAGGTTGCCAAAAAGAATCTATCTCATTATGCAATCCTAAATTAACAGCAAAATTAAATGGAAAACTGTTTCCAACCGATGGAAGTCAACTTGGTTAGGAACAACCATTAGGTCCTTTTTGGTAACTAACAAATGAATACATTTTGGAGGTAGAAGCTATAGGATACAGGGCAGCACATCATGTCTTGGTGACTAAGAGACATTTATCATGTCCCTCCGACAATATCTGCATTATGGTAAGTGACAAGATAGTAGTGATAATTGCTCAAAATTTAGGATCCACATATTTTAAAAATATCAAAAGAGGATATAAATTTTGACTAATTTTAAATTAACAGATCCCCAGACATGGCTCACTTCAAATCTTCTCATCATTCATAGAATCCTAAGATAATGGTAGTGCATGAGAACTATATTTTGTGTGTTAATTGCTCAAGAGATAACTAGACAAAGAAGAAAAGGCAATTAGAGAGAGACCGACCTGGATGCAAATCTTGGCAACCTAACTTACCAGCTCTGTAATCTTGGGCAAGTTACCTGGCTTCTTTGAACCTTGGTTTTATTATAGCCTACAAATGGACGAGGTTTTATGAACATGTTTTAAATATCTAAAATAGTTTGCACAGTGCCTGATGATGCTTATGCTAGGTATTCCAAAAGGCTACTTATTACTCTTGTTCTCTGTGACCACTTTCATTTACTAGTGAAGATGTTAAGGGGAAAGGATGTCCTGAGCTAATCCCATGCAGGCTTTGTGGACTCCACCCCCACCCCAGGCCAAAGCCATCAAGACACTGGGAAAGACAAATCCCGTCACCACCAAAGGGAAGGTTGCTGGGACTTGAGGGTGGAATTAAGCAGCCAGGTTTGGTATAAAACCAGACACATGGGCCTTGGGGGGCCCCCTTTTGGCTCTCCACCTCCTCGCGGCTTGCAGTGGCATTGCAGGTAGGACGCATTTAAGACTTTATTTCCCTATTTTCTCCCTGAGTTGTACATTTCCTCATTTCCCCTTCCCTTGTAAATAAACCTTTTATTAACCTTTTGTGTGTGCCTGCAGTGGAGTATTAATAAGTCCCTTTTAAGCGCGCAGGTGAGGACCTACAGTCAGGCAACCTGTTTTATATTGGGGCTGCCCTGTAACAAAGAGACTATACTAAAACCAGGTAAACTTCACCCCTTTGAGGTTAGACCTGATTATATAACATAAAGGCACATTTTATGGTTCCCTGGAGGATCACAGTAAGACTGTAAATAAGTGCTGCTAGGTTCACAAATATTTAAAGTAGATGGGCACTTATCACAGACTGGCCTGAAACCGAGTTTTAAGTTGGTCTCCTAAGGCTTTGTGAAATTGCCTACATTAAATGTTAAACATCTTCTTAATTAAAACTTTCATTCTGAGAGAAAAATTCGAGCACAGGGAAAAGCCAGAGTAGGTCCTCTGGCTGCTGAAATCATCTCGAGCATAAAATAAGGGTCTCAAGGTCAAGGACTATTTAAGTTTAGTAGAGATATTTTCAGTCTCATGCAAATCAAAAACACTAGATTAAATGTAATTCTGGGCACAGCATTCAGAGCGCTAAGTTCAGCCAATTCAGGCCTATTTTTTTTCCTGCTAACCACCTATAATTTATCATATGTAGTTAGATGCTCCCTTTTTGGAATCTTCAGCTCTACAATTAATGGGAGAATAATTCACAGGATAATGTGCTGGCTCTGTCCATGAATATCACCACCTTTAGTGTTTAAGGTCTTTCATGAGACACTGGCCTTTTGGAGTTTTGTCTTTATCTTAAAGGTCAAGTGCCTCAACTGCTTGTGCACACCAACAGCCTTACCAAGTAAGGACTTAATTTTCAATTGTATGCCCATTAATCTTTCCTTGTCCCCCATCTCCTAACTCCACAACCACTTAGGGAATTCACATATCTTTGACATTTGAAGAATTTTGCAATCATGATTAATAACTAAGCACAAACACCATCTAACATATATGATGGACAGCCCGGCCAGCTCAGTCAGTAGAACATGGGACTTTTAAATATCTATGATGTCCTAGGATATGTACTGACATTTTTTCCACTTCAATACCATCACACAAAAATGAGCAATAGAAAATCAACAGAGAATCGTGACAGTGAAACAATTCATTTTCTCTTGGATTCCATTATTTTATGGGCCATGTCAAAACAGTCGATCTATACTGATCATTACCTTTTAAGGTGGTTTTTAGTCAAGTTCTTCACCCAAAAAAACACATATTTGTGCAGAAATTCTATTGTTTGGATGGTTATTACATATACTCTGTACTATTTTGCACAGATGATAACAATATTTACATGCTGTTGACTATGTCCTGGACAGTGTTCTAAGAATCTAATATATAATAATTCATTTAATCCTCATAAAAATCCTGTAAGGAAAATACCGTTATTATCCCATCTTATAGATGGGGAATTAAGGGCTGGAGTCAAGTACTTTGTACAAGGCCCACTAGTTTTAAAGCAAAACTCAGTCTGACTTCATAAATTAAGCTTTTAACCTCTATACCAGGGTTTCTTAATCTTGGCACTAGTGACATTTTTGGATATGATAAATCTTTGTGTGGGGAGCTGTCCAATGCATAGCAAGATGCTTAGAGCATCCCTGGCCTCCACAACCTAAATACTAAAGAGCCACCCTACCCCCTCAAGTGTTGATGTACCCTGGGGTTTTATCTACCACCAACCGCTAGGAATCCCTTTCCTACACTATACTATCACTGCACAAAAATGACAATGGTTAACTAAATTTACAGTTGTAGAAGAAAAGTTAAGAGGCTTGTCCCTGAAATTCAAGGATTAAAATCATCATTAATTTAATGGGTACTCACCCAAATATAATTTATATTGATCCTCACTTCACTGTGCTTTTGTTATTCCTTGTTTTCTTTTCTTTCCCTTCTTAAGATGGAAAATTGCTCCTCTAAGACCCACAGTCTGTTTAGCTGGTGATTTCACTATCTTTAAGTCTATGATTAAGACAGTGAAAGATGAGTGCAACTTTTTAGGCAGTAACTGAGGCCGATCCCAGAAAATACCAGAGGGTAACTCAAGATCCTTGTGTGATCTTGAAGATATGAGAGGCAAGAACAAAGTGAGAAAGGAAAGTTATTCCCCTCTTTGGCCCCAAAGCAGGCTAGCAGGACCTTGTTCCCTAAATAGTCGGTTAAAACATTGTTTGGTTCATTAGGACTCTAATTAATTGTGTATGTATTTAGATGGTGTAGCTTAGACTCTCTCTGGATGCTTTCTACAGGAATGTATTGAGAATTTGCCGCTGGTTCACAACTAGATATTTTCTAAGACTAACTAGGTAGGGCTGAAATTAAGGAAGATATTTTGCTCAAGTTTTCAAATCTCCATAGCCAAGAGGATACTTTTGATACTTGTAAACTGCTGCCAGAGGTAACATGTTTCATGGCTTATGTCTGGTGAGTAGGTAGGAGACTGCTCCTGATCAACAAACAATGGTAAAGTTGTTTTCATGGCATGTGGTTTCCATGGATTCAACCCAAGCAAATCACACCATATAAACCTCCAGTCAATATGATACCTTTACGAAATCATTCCATGCTCAATTGGAATAAAAATATTCAACTGTGTGTCATTAAATTTTGAAAGTTCTTACACTGTTAGAATTTTTCCTTGAGGTAATGGTGGTGTTCATTATTATTGAAATAAATAATTATTGAGTATCTGCCATGCGCTTGGAATTAGTATGCTTATTACCCCCTCTCCGGCAATTTCTCTGGCAGTTACTACAGTGAATGATTCAATGAGGTAGAAATCAAGAGATCTTAGTGCTACTGTTCTTCCTGCTAACAATAGAATAAGTTGCAATCTTGAATAAGCTACTTAACCTCACTAAGAATGAGATTCCCCAAGCTTGAAATGAGGAAGTTAGATTGTTAGGTAAATAGTGACACTGTAAGGTCTCCTATAACTATATAGCTCTATGATTTTTTAATTTTATCTTTTAGTTAAAATTTGTTGAGTTCACATTACTTGCCATGTACTGCACCCCTAACACTCTTCATATATTAGCACATCTAAATTTTACAACCCAGTGGGAGTAGTTCCTATTTTCTCCATGCTAAAGATGAGGAATAAGTCTGTATTTCAGCTTAAAGCACTGCTTCATCAAGAGGAAGTCCATTATTCTAGTGGATGGAAAAATCACATTAGAGGATAGGGCAGATGCCTTGGCTAAGTCATTGACCTCAATCAGCTCCTAACACAGTTCCTGGCATGTATGGGAAGTCAATAGGTGTCGATCAAATATGTTAATTAAAGAACAAAATTTAATATCATTTTCATTAAACTTATCATTAAGGATGGGAAGTTATAATTTGCAAATATAGAACCCATTCAAAAGCTCTTATTCTGAGTTCAAAACAATTGATGATTTGCTTGTCCCATGTGTTTTGGATGTGTCAAAATTAGCCTTTACCTGCTTTTAAAAGAGAAATACATTCACATAACAGGAGAATTTTTGAGTAAAATATTCACCTTGGCATCTCATTGATGATTCTAGAATGTATGGGAGTTTTTGTTTTCTAGTCCTGCACATGTAAACAGAGTGCATATTTGAGGGAATATATATAAGTTTCTATGAAACTTTTCATAGAAAAGATATTTTGTGGCTATCTCAGAAATCATACTTTATTCAGATGAAATAGTAATTCTGATAATTTTGATACAAATCGAAAAGGAAAAGTCACTCTAAATGAAAAATATTAAATTAAGGTAAAGGCTTATATAAGCTCAAGGGAAATGTTACTATGTCCTTTTTGTATACCTGACATATTTAGCAGTAAAAAATAAAATTTACTAATAAGAAATATCAAATGATGGCCCCCAAATCTAATAATTTATTGCTGTTGTTATTCTTAATTTTCTTATTTCCATCTGGGAGTAATAACATAAATGTTTTTAGGTCTGTATTTAGGGTCTATGTCAAGGTCAAGATTAACCACTATCCAATGAGCATTTTGAAACAGTGGAGATAATAATGGAATAAGTAATATCCAGACCCTATTTCTAAGAGTTTATCTTAAATAGCAAAAAACTGAATGATCAACACAAAGTAATTCTATATCATATATCATGTAGAAGAGTGACTGAGATACTCATTGCACCTGATTCCTTCAGCATAAAGCTTTCAGTCATTTTAGCGTTGATGATAATCATGATTCTATAACTCAATTATCAAAACCATCAAAGAAATTGAAATTCAAAGCTGAACAAGCTGGCCTTTGGGAAAAAATAATTCTCTGCTGTGTTCTCTCACAGAATATTTAAACTTTATTTGGTTGACACTCCAAAGATTCAACAGTTCATAAAGCATTTTTCCATAGCAACTGTTAATTAACTCATATATTTTAAGAAATCCTAAAATAGATTTTCTACATAGAAAATATTCAAGAAAATATTTGGATTTTATTTATTTAAAAATTATTTTCTATTTCCTACTTCCCATTTAATCATTTTTCCAACAAATATTTATATTTTGCCTTCTATATTCCAGGAGCTAGATATTATGGGAACAATGATGAACAAACACAGTACCTAGTCTTAAAGGTTAGGAAAGATTAAGTATAGATCCAATTATTATCATCAATTATAATTTTTATGACATGTACTGGGCACCTCACTGAGTCTTCTGGGGTCTAAGGAGTTTTCCAGATGAAATGCCACCTATGCTGAAATCTGAAGGTCTAGTGGAAGTAATTCAGGTGAAATGGAAGAGTGGGGAGTAGGAGATAACCAGGCAAAGTGTGTCAGGTAGAAATGCGATTGTCAGACTTCAAGAAGAAATAACACTAATTAACATATACTCACCAAATGAAGGAGCACCAAAATATATCAGACAACTGTTGTCATCTCTGAAAACAGACATCAGAGAAAACACATATGTAGTGGGAGACTTCAACACACCATATCAACAATGGATAGATCAACAAGACAAAAAATAAGTAAAGAAACTAAAGCTCTAAATAAGGACCTAGAGCATTTGGGCTTAACAGACATCTATAGAACACTAAACCCCCAAAAAACGGAATACACATTTTTCTCAAGCGCACACTGATCATTCTCCAGGATCGATCACATACTGGGGCACAAGACAAACATCAACAGATACACCAAGATTGAAATCATACCAACCATCTTTTCTGACCATGAAGGCATTTATATATTTTTTACAACATTGTTCATTTTTAAATAATGTTTGCTTTTTTTCCCCTCAGGTATAGTTCCCATAGAATTTCCTCACCAATTCTTCAGTGCACCATCACCACTGTCCCCTGTGCTTTTTCCTTTCCTCCCTCCGATCTCTCTCTCTCTCTCTCCCCCTCCCCTGCAGGATGTCTCTGGTTTATATTTCTCTGTTTGTACATCTTTTGATGTAAACAAAATAGTTAAGATAACTTCTGTGACCTTATGCCATATTTAGACATAAAATTTCGTTAGCTATCAAACTTGCTGACATTATGTTTCTTTTAACTTTTTTCTACCTCTGATATGTTCTCCTTCACCCAGTGACCTCTACAGTCTGGCTCATTGGCAATCTTCAGCTGCCTTTTGACTCTATCATTCTCAACATTGAAGGGCCAATGAGACTAGACAGGAGAAATTGTGCCTACCCCACTGGTATTCAGAATTCAAGCCCCAGCTGCCTACATTTCTCTCGCCCACAGAATTCTACTCTTCTCTGTTGAGTATGAAAAGGCTTACAAGATTAGCTTTGTGATACCATTTCCAGCCTACCATATATAGCAAAAGGAAGCAACTAAGCGTGACTTCTATGACAACCTTTCTAATTTCAGGCCAGACTCCCTGCAAAGACGTGGGTGGAGAGAGGGGCAGAGCTCTCAATGAGGTATGTGAGATGGATAAGTATACTATTACAAATGAGAGCTACAGAGGCTAACACCTCTGGTATCCTCCTGCCACAAACGGCAACCACGGTGTGAGAATCAGGCACAAAACTGTTGCCTGAGTTAGAAAGTCAACATCATGAGGACTCTGGAAGTTTAGCTCCGAAAAGTAGAGAATCCTTGAAATAAACACAGCCAAATAGCTTTAGGAAATGCTTCTATCTTTGTCCACAGCTACTCTTGATTTTAGCTAAAAGGGGAAAAAAAGGAAACACAGTTGTCAGAATTCTATCTTTATTTCAATGCTCAACTTCTCCAGAAGTTTTCCCAAATGTATACAGGCACAATGGTTTTCATCAATACTAAATCACAGAGATTTGGGGAATATAGAAGAAAAATAAATGCAATTTCAAATCATTCCTTTCAAGGAAAGTGAGTAGACCTGAAATATGAAAACTAAAGATCTTTACTAGCCATGAGTCTGTAATTGGAAAATGAGTATTTTGCTTAGGGGAACATTCTAAGGTTTGGGATTTGCAAGAGAGAACTTACAGTGGAGTTCTGAGGTAGCTTGATTTGCAGAGCACAGCAGAGAAAGGAGAACTTGGCATCCCCAAGGACTGTGGAGTGTGGAAGGAGGACTGGGTGGAGGGGTTGGGACAAAGTCTCCAGTTTCAGGAAACTATTACAGCTGGAGACAAGTTTTTGGCTCAGTGTTGGCTTCTTGTCTCTCTTTGAAGAGGAGAAAAGTCTGTTGGTCTTGGAGAGGATAAGATGCATGAACCTGAGACCCAGAACTCATCATCCCCACTTGACTTCAGCTGATAGGGCGAAAGCCCTGGTTAACTAGGTGTTAAAAGGGGCTGAAGGGTGGGGGGGGAAAGAGCAAGCAAATAGTGAACAGTGGAGTTGTATCGGGGAGCTGACAGCAGGGAAAACAAAGACATGAGGGAGGATTGCTCCAAAGAACTTTTGAGAATGGGAGTGTTAACATTCCATTTTAAATAGCTTGCTTTTCTGCTGTATAAACTGTTCCTCCAAATCACAGTGAAATCTGCTGCATAAAGAAAAGCTTTGAGTGAGTGGCCTTAAAATTGAGAAAAGAGAGTCAGTTCGATGTCTGTGTTCATGTGAAACAAAACAAGATGATATAGTCATGCAAGTTTAAAATAAAATCCATAACATAAGCAGAACCTCTAAGCCAGACACAAGGCCAATGAGGTCTCCATTTGCACAAACTTCTCTCAATTGCACAATGGTATGGAGAGAATGTCATCTTACCAAGATCTCAAGGACACTGAGTTTTCACTCTTCTGACATATAAAGACTCTGCTGATGTCTATGTCATATGACTGGAAGGATGCAAAAAGGAACTATCCAGAGCATCTAGTAACTCCCCATGGCCAGAGCCTGAAATCAGCACTATCTTAATTTGCACTGAAGCATTGTAGTAACAACAACAAAGACAAAACAAACAAAATGCAATAACAAAGTTGGCAGGGTGGTAAAGTAGTGTAACTGCTCCAGAAAGCAGTCTGATAATTCCTTACAAATGAAAAAGAGAATGAGGGCCCTCCCTGGTGGCGCAGGTGGTTGAGCGCCGCACTGTGAATCTGTCCACAGCCTCTGCGGTGCGGGTTCGATCCCAGCCAGCTGGCGAGAATCCCACATGGTGAAGCAGATCTCTCCTGCCTCACCTGCTGCTCCCCTCAGCAGTGTATTTCATCAGTCTGCCTGTTCTGTTCCCCATTCTGTCTCTGGTGAATCCTCTCACCTTTCCACGCATCTGGCCTATAGCCCAGTTCTTGTGTAAATACATAAATCTTTAAAAAAAAAAAAAAGAAAGAAAGAAAGAAAGAAAGAAAAACAGAATGAATGTGCAACCCAGCAAAATCATTTCTGGTCTATATCCAAAATAATTGAAAGCAAGATCTCAAAGACATTCACACACCCAAGCTCAGAACAACACTCTTCACAATAGCCATAAGGTAGAAGGAACTAAATACCCATCAATGGGTAAAAGAATAAACAAAATATGGCCTGTTCAAACAAAAGAACCCTAACTACTTGGTAGTCTTAAAAAAAAAATGGAAATCCTGTCACATACTAATTATAACATAGGTGAACCCTCAACCAGTCAGGCAAGGTCAAATGCTATACAATTTCCATTTATATGAAGTATCCAAAACAGTCAAATTCATAGATATAGATATAGATAATGGAGTGGTTGCTTGGGGAGGTGGAGGGACACTGGAAATTGTTGTTGATGGGTGCGCCACTATGCAAATACAGGATGGTCTCACTTATATGTGGAATATAGAGAAACACAAAAACAGGGTCAGTCAAGACTGAGGCAAAGAGGGGGAGGTGGTGGTGGTGAGGGATGGGAAGGGTGGGGCCCAATGAATTATGGTGGAGGATTGTTGGTGGAGGCGGTAGGCAGGGTATGAAAGAACACATTTGCAGAGGTTAAATCCTATAACCCCTAGAGCAGATACAAAAATGTAAACGTACTTTACCTCAATAATTTAGAGAAAAAGAAAAAGAAAAAATTCATCTTCACAGCAATGTGATTATACATATGTAACAGTACTAAACTGTACACTTTAAAATGGTTAAAATGGTGTATTTTGTGATACGTTTTTACTGCAATTTTTAAAATTTACCATGCTCTGTATAATAGGTAATTTTAAGCCATCCTCTTTTATACTTTATTATGAATTCATTTATCACTTTCACTTCATTCTCTGACAGTTATGTCAGTTTTGATAAAGAACAACAAATGAGATACAGGACGAGGGGATCTTAGGGAAGTTAGGCTCAGAGAACCATGGAAGTTTCTGTGTATGCAGGGAGAGCACAAAAACAGCAGATATCTGGCCATGGTGGGGACAGAAGGGACTTCTGGGGAGATGGAAGGAAAGAGGGGCCACAAAAGAGGGTGAGAAATGCACTGAAACCACATTTTTTTCCTTCTTCCTAGCTGCTCTAAAGCTGCTATCCTTGGGTGACCTCAATAACTTGCAGACAGAGAGAATCTGCCTTTGCAAAAGCTGCCCTCAGAGACACTAAGAATAACACAACTTGAAGGGCCCTTCTGGCAACTGTACCACAGCTGAGCTTCTAGAACCACAGAGGCAGACATACTTCAAACTTTCTTCAGGGGCTGTGGATATACCCCACTGAACTTCATGGGCCCGGCAGGTGGTTAATTTTAGGTACACTCCTGTTTCCATGACTGATCAGGAGCTGTGACATGTGGAAGAAGAACTAAGCCTGGAAGCCAAGGCAAAGTCTCATAGTATGAGAAAAACATTAGCCCAGAAGTCTTTCAGTTCCTGTCTCTCTGTTAAAGTGAGGTAAGTCTCTTGGCCTTAGGCAGCAAAGTAGTCATGAACATTGGCCTCAGGAAGTCCTGAGAAACTGTCAGCCCCAAATGACTTCAGTTGGTATAGCAGAAGTCCTGACTAATGGACTGTTGCTGAGGTGGTGCCTCAGTGGGGTGATTTCTCAGTGACAGGCTTTCAGAGCCCTGCCTGGACCTGCCCAGGCCACTCACCCACCCATGGGGCAGGACTCCAAGACTTGAACTGCTTATCCTCCTTTTTGCTCCAGGTCTTGCCCACGCTACACTAAGAACAGCCTCTTGTGTCTTCCAAGGCAGCTGGCAGAGAAACTCAGTATGTACAAAAAGGAAGTACAGGGTTTTCTAAGAGCTTTCATTCAATAGAGAGACACATACTGTCCTTGCACTCAGATATATAAGAAAAGTATGCATTAACTACTTTTTGTTTTAAGTCAGTTGAATTCTGACTCCAAGTCCCATATTTTTAGACTGTGAAGAAGTTAAACTTCAGGGCCTCCCCGGTGGCACAGCGGTTGAGCGCTGGGTTGCAAAACTGCCTGCAGCCTCTGCAGCACCAGTTCAATCCCTGGCCACCGCGCGAGGGTCCCACATGGCGCAGACCTCTCCTGCTGCCCGCTGCTCCCCTCAGCAGTGTACTTTGTCAGTCTGCCTGCTCTGCTCTCCTCTCTGACTCTGATGAATTCTCTCACCCTCCTGCACTTCTGACTGTACCCAGTGCTTATATAAATAAATAAATAAATCTTTTTTAAAAAAGGAAGAAGTTAAACTTCAGGGTATAAAGGTATCAAACCCTGGGGTCTTACCTAGCTCCATGGCAGGATATCACCATCAGTTATCAGACACAATCCCACATTGGCTATGACTGAGACACCTGTTATTTCAGACTCCGCTGTTGTTTTTTGTTTTTTTGTTTTTGCCAAGGTCGGAAATGTCAGGTAAGTAGGGAACATGAATGGTAGAATCTAAGCTTCCTAAGGGAATCCTTACTGTTCATCAGCACTTCCCTCCTGAGACGTCACCTCCTGGGTGGAGGACAACCTCGAGTAAAGGATTCCCTGTCTCTATCTTTCTGTCTCTCTGTGACTCTGTCTCTTTCTCTCCTTTCCTCTTTCCCTCCTAGTCACCAGAAAGCTATCTTTCCAGTCTTATCTCTCCTGCCCCTTAACCTCTCCAGGACACATTTCAATCATGATATTGGATTCAAGACAGAGCCTTGAATTTCACTTAGCCTTATCTGCTTTCAAGCCTGATAAATCCTTCAGATTAAGAATCACAAAGCTTGGAAATATTGGAGGTAAGCATCTCCATTTGAAATCAGGTCCAAGGAGACTAAGAGATAAGCATAGGGTATTGGGGGTAAAACCCAGAAAAGCCGGCAGGCCTGGTGATCGTAGGCAAGCATTCTTTCCAGGACACGCTCAATGACAAGTCAGCGAGCCTGCAGCACTTGCTGGCTTTGGAACCAGAAGGCAAGAACCTGAAGGCTCACTTGTGTTTTATTAGCAACAATGGGGAAGCTGAATAAAACCAGTTAGAGGGAGGCAGAGAGCCAGCACTTGGTTGATTAGATCTTCATTCTTGTGGTTACTGGCCAGTGCCATCCGGGGAGAACCTGAATCTAGAAGAGAAGCCATTCTGCCAAGCAGACAGCACCTGTGTTTGCCTATTTCTGTTGCCCTTTCAAAGCAAACAAGCAGTGACTTGAGGGAGGCAGCAAAGAAGACTCTTAATGTGGCATCTAGTGAGGACAAATTTTGATGGGTGTGTGTATTCCTCTCCCTCCATCTGGGGGTAAACCACTTAGCCTTCATCAGAACTTCCTTAACTAGATGTTCAGTTTTGAAGACAAAAGTTAAGTAATGGATTGGCTCCCTAGTGTATTGCTCTGAAGTCAGCTTCACAGCCTAGAGGACAGGGCTGGGCTGGAGACACACCAGGAAGGATCCCATTTGCTTTATGTTATCTCAGGTCACTTTCCTTACTTCCACATCACATCCCTATGGACTTCCCTGCACCTATCACTGTCTGTTGATATTCCTCAGCTCCCCACCCAGACCTGTACTGTCCAAGATCTAACTCAAGCACAAAAATGATATTGCCCTCCAGGTCCCATCAAAACTGTCATTTCCTAGATGTCACACTGTCAAGAGTGGGATGGTGATGATGAATAAGCTCATATAAATAAATCATCCTAAAATGAGTCTAATGAATATTTTTATGTAAAAGAAACACTGAGATAAATTCTAAGAACTTGAGTCCTTTTTGTCATTTTTGTTTATTACCAAGATTTGATGGACAGTTACCCCATTAAGCCAAACAAAAAAGGACAGTAATAATTTTGTTTATTAGTAATGTAGTTTATTAGTAATTATTGTTCATCAAGTTTGAAATGTAAAATATTGTTTTGGTATTATTTAAAGTCTTGGGAATAGTAACAATGGTTACAACATATACTCTCAAAGGGGACCTTAATTTCATGGTAAGCTTAACCTTAATTTTTCATGCAAAAAAACATATTTTAAACTTCAGGAGAAATAAGTCACATATAGAAAAAGAGGTGCCATCGAGAGAAAGTCAGGCTACTGAGAGTATGCTGCTGGTCAAATAGACACATTCTGATTCAGAACTTTTCAGACTTCATGTCCTGAGTGTTTTAGGACTAGTAAGTTGTAACCAAACTATTCTAATGGTATAGATTGGAAAGGAATGGAATGTTATGGAAAGGAGAGGAATAGAACAGAAGGAAGAGAAATAGAAGGGAAGGAAAGGGAATAGAATGGAAAGGAATGAAATGCAGTGTAATGGAAGGGAATGAAATGGAAAATAGAGTGGAAGGGAAAGGAAACAAAGCAACCCAAAGTAAAGCAAAAGGAAGGAAAGAAAAGAGAACAATATGGAAAGGAATAAGTAGATTGGAATGGACTAGAGTAGAGCCCAGTGGAATGGCGTGGAGATAGCAGCTATGTGTACACATGTATATAATACACAAGTATGCATGACATAAAGCAATTATTACTGTGGATTGTGATCTAACATGTTTAAAAGCTACATGCCTCCAGCTCTAGTTCCTAAATTCCTTAACCTCATAGATTTTTGTGTATGGAAACCTAATAAGTGAAATAGATACAAGCAAACTTGCTCTCTGAAGGCAATGTGAAGGAAGATTTAAGAGACATGACATATCTAGCTGCTGACGAGTCTCAGTAAAAACAGAACCACGTCGGGCCTCCCTAGTGATGCAGGGGGTTAAGTCTAGGCACTGTGAATCTGTCAGCAGCCACTGCAGCACGAGTTCTATCCCTGGCCAGGTTGCTGTTCCATGTAGTGCAGCAGACCTTTCCTGTTTCTCTCTGCCCCCTCCACCCCCCACCCCCGTCTCCAATGAATCCTCTCACCCCTGACATGTCTGGCCTCCACCCCAGCTCTGGTTTGCATAAATAAATAAATAAAGTAAATCTTTAAAAAAAAAAAAGTGGCATGTCCAGTCCAGTGGGGATATGTAGGGACACTAAAAAACAGGGCACCCAAATCTTTCCTTCATTGATTCTGCTCAGGGACATGAAATTCCCATATTATTTATTCCTTTGAGGTAAAGTTGAAATTCCTATTAAGATTTGAATATAGGGCCTCCCCGGTGTTGCAGCAGTTGAGCACTGGGCTGCGAAGCTGCCTGCAGCCTCTGCAGCACCAGTTCGATCCCCAACCAGTCGGGGAGGGTCCCACATGGTGCGCAGACCTCTCTTGCTGCGCCCGCTGCTCCCCTCAGCATTGTACTTCGCCAATCTGCTTGTTCTGCTCCCTGCTCTGGCTCTGGTGAATTCTCTCACCCTCCTTGCTTCTGACTGTACCCAGTGCTTATATAAATAAATAAATATTTTTTTAAAAGATTTGAATATATTTTGAGGGGATGAGACTGTTTAAACTTGACATAACATCCCTTATGTACTTTTAAACCATTGAAAAGGATTATTGTTGCTTTAAGCAGAATATAATCTCATCTTCTCTATAAAAAAAGAGTAACGTTTTAATAATGACAACAGTCACACTTATTTCTAATATAAAAGCAATAGGCTGAATGATTATCTTGAAGTTATGAACAGTAGTTCTCTGGAGACACAGGAAACTCTGAAGTTAATTATAGCATTCTTTTTCTTAAAGTGGGTAGGTATGTGGATTTTTGTATTATTGATATTCTTTACTATATACTAACTTAATTATTACCTATATTTTTAAATTTATTTTTAAGCAAAGCCATAGGTTGACAAACACAATTCATTAATCTGCATCTGGTTCATAGACTCAAGTGGCTTCATTTTGTTACTCATTCCTCAAGTGGCTTCTATTAGGCACTGTTAGGTTTTGATGGTATATGACTGAATGAGAAACAGTCCCTGTTTTCAAAGAACTCTGAGTCTAGCTATCTAAAAATTGAGATCTACTAAGTAATGTAGATGTCATATCTACATGACATATATACCTGTACATGAACCAATCTAATTCAGAATACAAAATTAATTCAGCACAGTTAGTTTTCTCTTGAGTCCTCGAAGTCACATGATTGACCTGAGAAATCTTACACAGGCACAGAAAGTAAGATTAAAAATCATAAGTTAACAGCTTTAAAAGTCAGGTCAGCCAATTTTCTAGGTCACATCTGGGGCTATGTTCTCTCTTTTTGACAAGTGATGAACCAAATCCAGCATTAGGAAATGCTGGCCAGTTCACTGAGAGGTTTGTTCTTTTGAAATCATCCTTTGAAATACACCCATGCTCACAGCCTTGAGAAAATGACATACAGTCATTTAAAAATGTGAGGGTGGTTAGCATGTGTACGCCAGCTCATCTCTATTAATCTAGAAAGTCATTTCCTTTTCTTTGAACTAATTTGATTTGGTTTGCTTAAGGGCCTCAATTCCTTTCTTTCACCTTCATTTTAGAGCTGCTGTGAAATTCAGCCCTCAACTCACACGGAGGTTCCAAATCATTTTATTTCCTTGCTTATGCACACACATTTCATGCCTATGTCATACAAATCACTTTATTTACCAATTATTCTAAAACTTTCAGACCAAGAGAAGTTGGACTGTATTACACAGAGATAAGACAGACATCTAATGCTTGGAGTTTTGTTGTCTTTTTTTTTAAAGAAATTGAAATTAATGTGTCATGAATTCACTGACAAAATGATCAATATTTTTTTTTTAAATAAAGATACTTTTGGTTAAGAGAACCAAAAAAATAAAGTAGAATAAGCATGGAATTTAAGATCATAGTTACTTCTTTGAAATATAAATATATTTATATATGTTAAATATATAACCCCACCTCTTCCATTTGTTAGTCATATGAGCCTAGGCATGTTTGTCACCTTAAAAAAACAAGAAAAAAATTGTATAATTTGAGGCTACCAGAGGGAGAGAAGAAAGTGAAGAGGAGCACAGTGGACTATGGTGGAGGACAATGGGTATCGGTGGTGGATGTGGCATGGTGGCATACACCTAAAAGATGTGATCCTACACCTCTAAATCATATAGCGTTGTGAACTACTGTGACCTCAATGAAAATTAATTTAAAAATAAATAACATCTAAGCTTATCATTAAAGGATAACTAACATATCCAGACACAAGTATTTGTATATAAAGATGTTTGTAAATAAAGATTTTTCTCAAGTAATCCATTTGTAAATTCCAGTTCTATATTCCTTTTTATATAGTCAATAAATAATTATCAAGAATCTATTATATTTCTTCTCAGGAGCACATTGAGATTACTAATACACAAATCAACATGGATAGATTTAAAAGCATTCAGCTACATGAAAGATGCCAGACACAAAAGACATACTACCTTATGAGGCCATATCTGTATGACTCTACAAAAGGCAATGCTATAGGGAAGAGAAAACAAATTGGTAGATGTCAGGGCTTGGGGACGAAAGCAAAGTAGGGAACTGACTGCAAAGGGACACAAGAAAACTTTAGGGAGTGATGAAACTACAGTTTATCTTAATTGAAAAAAAAATTACATGATTCTATACACTTCTTAAAACACATGAACATATATTTACTCTTAAAAGTGTAAAGTGTACATAATTATGTCTCAATTAAAAAAAAGAATCATCCACAAAATCCCTAGCTTTCCCCTTCTCCTAACAACACACACACACACACACAACCAAATCACAAAGACTCTAACATAGAGACGAAGCATGTTTAGCACTGGAAATAGAGTATTAAGATAGAAAGAGTTGGGGCCTCCCTGTTGGTGCAAGGGGTTAAGATGCAACCTATGAAGCTGTCCACAGCCACTGCAGTACGAGTTCAATTCCCAGCCAGGGAAAAACCCACATGGCACAGCAGACCTCTCCTGACTCGTCTGCTGCTCCCCTCGGCAGTGTATTTCAGTGAATCTGCTTGTTCTGCTCCCCACTCTGTCTCCGGTGAATCCTCTCACCTCTGGCACCTCCGGTCTTGTATGCATAAATAAATAAAAATAAATCTTTAAAAAAAAAAGCCACAAGAAAAATACATAATCACAAATTTAAGTATAATGAAAGGGGGATAAGAATAAATGGTATACAGAGACCTCAGTTAGGCTTTTGTGAATGTATGTTTTAGATTTGAAATCTTTTTTAATCGGTAAGACTCTCCGGGAGCACAGCTTCATCTAGACCTCAGAGAAACATGGGTCTTTCATTTAGTCACTTGGGTTCTAGGAAATGGAGAAAGTACAGTAAGAGGCTTCAAAATAAAGAATAGGGAGTCTGTTAAGTCAAAAGGGAGTCTCCTTATATTAAAATTCCAAGATACTCCCACCCCCTCTAGAGATCATGGACAAGGGAAAAAGCTTGTGTGTGAGATTGTTACTCATGGAAAATACAGGTTTAATTAAGATCATTTGTAAGTTATTAATAAAAATGTGTAATATTTATGAGCTTGATTCTTGTCTGCTCCTAGCCTCTCATTCTATTTAATTAGCTGTGTGTAGGAGGTGCTGAATTGCAAGAGCCCCTTTATTTTATAGTGATATTCCCAGTACAGCTTGAGATGTGTTTGAAACATAACAAAGAGAAAATTAAACTGGTCCTCTGGCCCTAATATAAAGGAAACTCTGTGGGCTCACACCTTCACTGAAATTGCTCCCACATTTGGATTACATTCTATTCCTGGTGGTTAAAAAAGATAAGAAAGAACTTGTCCCATGAGTAGACTATTTTCAGCATTACTGAAAAAGAAAACTTGATGCATTATTAAGTAATACAGAAACTAACAAACACACTTTAAAAAACCATGTTTATATGCATATATGTGTATATATATATATATATATATGTATGTACACACACATGCTCTTCAGAGGAAGACACTTCAACTTTTAATATTTATAAAAGTGATTAACAATGAAATCTTCTCCCCCAAGCACCTTAACATGAACTTACTGCAACTGAGGACTGTAGGAATATAACCAAAATAACAGCTAACACTTTTTTGGCACCATGTGCCAGGCACGCTTCTATGAGTTCTCAACTTGTTAACTCATTTTATTTTTTTTAATTTAAATTTTATTTTTATATTCCCCATACAATTACAACCCCCTTATTTTGACCCCAATCCCTCCCTTCCCTGACCCCCACTCTCCCATAGAGTGTCTCTGGTTCATAGTTGTTTGTTGATTTTGTTATTTTCTTTCTTATAGTTATTCTTTTTCCTGGTCCTTTACTTAAGTTTTCTAGATTCCTGCTATGAGTGAGACCATCCGGTATTTTTCTTTTTCTTTCTGGCTTATTTCGCTGAGCATGATCCCTTCCAGCTTCATCCATGTTGCTGCAAATTGCATGTGTTTATCTTTTTTGAATGCGTAATATTCCATGGTGTATATGTACCACATCTTCTTAATCCAGTCATCTATTTTTGGGCATTGGGTTGTTTCCATAGCTTAGCTATTGTAAATAGTGCTGCTATAAACATAGGGGTGCAGGTGCTCTTTGGAATTGATGTTTCTGTGTCCTTTGGGTAAATGTTAACTCATTTTAAGCTCTCAACAACCCTGTAATATAAGTACTATATTATCATCAGCTTCATTTAACAGATGGGGAAACTGAGACTTGAAAAGGCTAAATAATTTGTTCAGACCATAAAGATAATTAAGAGTAGATGATGCCATTAAACATCAGGTATTCTGATGATATAGTAACTATCAGTAAAGATCCATCCCATCCCAATTATTATAGATAATTAATTATCTATAATTAAAACTATTATAGATATCTACCCAACTTCAAAACTCTCTCTTTTTCTTTATTTTAGTAACTAGTTGCTCAAATCCATAACATTCTCTTCTGTATTTTAATAGCTATTCTTGTTTTATCTAATTCTTGCGTCTTCTTTATTAAAATAGAAGAGTGCTGAGAGTATTTTGTGACCAATGTATCCACAGGATTTAATAATATCTGCATAAGGTGGATATTCAATATTTGTTGACCAATAAATAAATGAAAGGAAGGCAATAAACTATATTCCATGTGTCTTCATCCTTTTTGGAGACAATGAAATAGTTAAAGTTTTGCATGTTGCATGTTTAAATAACTCCAAAACATGATATTAGCATGGCCTTGCAATTCCTTCATCATCAACCATGCAAATACCAACTGTACACAACAGATTTGTTTCCACTGAAAGAGTCTGTGATCAGATATAGTTTGCGACCCAAAGATCACAGAAATAGTTACTTTCAGAATTAAAATATATTACAATTTCTGATGATTTTTTTTTAACTTCTGTTTTGATTCTCATGATTCAAGATCTTGATAATCTGGAAAACACCAAGAGGAAGTCATAATGGGTTGAGTAGGACCCAAACTAAAAACCTGTGCAGGCTACCTGGTCTCCTGAGATTATATTACCATTATCACCTACATTAATAATGTCAATGAAGTTCTTACTGCAAAGCAAAAAACATAATAGCTGAATTTCAAAGACTGCAGTATAACATTTTGCCCAAATAAAAAAGTTAACCTTGTACCAACAAGTGAAAAAAGAACATCAATTTTTTTCTAAGCATATTCCTAAAACCCATGAGATTTCGAAGTTTCAGTTAAAACTCACCAGGAGACCTACCTGGTGAGTTTTAACTGAAACTTTGAACTCTCATAGCAGGAATTTAGAAAACCTAAGTAAGAGACCAAGACTAATCAATACAAAGTAATAATCAAAATCAACAAGCAACTATAAACCAGAGACACACGGGCGGCGGGGGGGGGGGGGGGGGGTGCAGATTGAGAGGGGTGGACAGAAGAACTAGAGTCAAAATAAGAGGGGGGTGCAATTGTATGGGGACTATAACCAAAATGAAAATGCATATCTTGTGCAAAAATGAAAAATGATGTAAGAATTATATAAAATAAAATATTTTTAAAAATAAGTAAATAAAAGTCACCAGGTAGAATCTCCTAATGGAACTTAAAAAACTTCACCTAAACAATAATGTTGGTGAAGTTTATCCACCAAGGCACCATTCTTACCCATTAAAATTAAACTCAGCTCAGGGGCCTCCCCTGTGGCGCAGCGGTTGAGTTGGGCTGCGAAGCAGTCCACAGCCTCTGCAGCACCCGGTTCAATCCCCTGCCACCGGCAAGGGTCCCACATGGCGTGCAGACCTCTCCTGCCACCCACTGCTCCCCTTAGCAGTGTATTTCATCGGTCTGCCTGTTCTGTTCCCCACTCTGGCTCTGGTGAATCCTCTCACCCTCAAGCGCTTCTGACTATACCCAGTGCTTGTATAAATAAATAAATTAATTTTTAAAAAAAACTAAACTCAGCCATTCCACATTTAGTTTTTAAAAGAGGAGTAGGCGAGAGTTAGTGTTGGAAGAAACCTAAAGGGAGAGAAGAAAGTTGTGTGATCTTGGTAAATTTTCCAACTAGACCTAACGCACACTGAAATAAAACCTATGAGTTGGAGACTATTATTTAATGTTCTCAAAAACTATCTGACATCAGCTTTAAAAGCACTGTAGAACATGACGGAGGAACAGAATATTCTGAAACACTGACTGAGAGCAACTTGAAGACAGCTAAACAGCTGAGAGAGCTATGGTGCTGGCGCGCACAAGTTCATGAATTGGGCCCAAGGGTAATGTTGCTAGCTTTACCAAAGACCTTCTGTCCTTTACGCAGATAAACTAGCACTTCATATCAAAAAAGATTTCCCACCCTGGCCCCCAACTTTTAAAGAATAATGTGTTTGGTAAAAACAGTAAAATTTACTATGAATGGAAGGAATCAACTTGTAACTCCTATACAATTTGTTTACTCATCAAAAATAACTTCCCTCTCAGATCCATCTTACATTGATATCTTTCCATCAAATGCTAGCTCTCTCTCTATACACACACACACACACACACACACACAGAGTACTTTAGTACCATTTAATGCTGTTTAGGACTTAAACTTATTCAGGACAGGACCAATTTGCTTTATGTCCAGACAGACTACTCACCTCTTCTAATACAAACCACACACAATTTACCATTCACAGTCTTAGATTGTCCTATTCTTACCTATTAACTTTGATTTTCCCCGTTTCTGCTTTGCTCTTTGACGTTCCCATGAGCATTTGGTACAATTTTTACTCCTACAACAATTATTCCAGCTCTAGTCTTAGTTTTGTCTTACTTTGGATTCCTATTCCAGCTACAACTCTGTTACCATAACGTCTCTCCTATCAACATACACCCAACAAAAATGAACTGAGTTTTTCATAAGTCCTATGTTCTTTTTTCATGGACACTTTTTAAAAATTTGAAACTTACAACTGGGGTCAAAAATTATTTTGTTTACTGAAAAACATAACAACCAAACTCATCTCATTGAAAACAATGAAAATTGCTAAGAAAGGCTTTCTAGAAAAGTCACTAAGTATCTCTTCTATAAATCCATAAACTACAGGAGACTCCCTGGTGGTTCAAGGGGTTAAGATGCAACCTATGAAGCTATCTGCAGCCTCTGCAGCATGAGTTCGATTCCCGGCCGGGGAGATACCACATGGCACAGCAGACCTCTCCTGTCTTGCCCACTGTTCCCCTCAGCAGTGTATTTCAATACCTCTGCCTGTTCTGCTCCCTACTCTGTCTCTGGTGAATTTTCTCACCCCTCCCAACTCTGGCCTGTACCCCAATTCTTGTACGCATAAATAAATCTTAAAATAAATAAATAAATAAACTACAAAAAGTATATCCATCCTGGTCACTGTGATCTTACTACTATATTGAAATGACTTATTTAAGTATTGGTTAAGTACTTACTGTATATCAGGTCCTGAGAGGTGCAGTAAAGGTACAATGACCAAGACTTATTGTTCTCCTTTATGACTTTATAACCCAATAGAAGACATAAATAATAAACTAAGACAACACATTTTGATATGATCAGGTATTAAGACAGCATAAAGGGAGTCTCCCCAGTGGCACAGTGGGTTGAGTGCAGCACTGTGAAGCTGTCCTCAGCCTCCACAGCACTGGTTCGATTCCTGGCCAGCCAGGGAGATTCCCACATGGCAAGGCAGACCTCTCCTGTCTTGCCCGCTGCTCCTCTCAGCAGTGCTTTTGGTCCGTCTGCCCTGTTTTGCTCCCCGATCTGTCTCTGGTGAATCCTCTTACCCTCCTGGGACTCTGGCCTGTACCCCAGCTCTTGTATAAATAAAAAAAAAATCAAAAGAAAAAAAAGGACAGCATAAAGGTAGGACACCACATTAGTACTCCCAGGTCATGTTGCATTCTGATTTATTTATCTGCATGGGGGAAATCAAGGCAAATATAGTATCAGTATATTACCACTGGAGAAAATGTTTTTTTCTGTTTTTGTTTTTGTTTTTTTTACTTAATGAAGAAGGAGTCAGAAGGTTGACTTACATAAGTAGTGTCAGAGAGGAGTAAAGTTGAGAGACAAAGACTTGTCAGTAAGTGGAACTGTAGCCTACAGTTTGATAATGAGAGGGACAGAGGTGGTGACAACCAAAGATAAGCAGTAGCATCCTATCTGGGGTTTCATTAGAGAAAATAATAAGATTGGAACCTCCTGGTCTTGTACAATTGCTTGAAGTGTAGAGGGAAGAGATGCTGAGACCATTTCTTCAGTCTAAGTTCCAGGAGTAAGGGCTGGAAAATCAGAACCCTAGAACATCTGGAGAGTGCCTTTGTTAGTGATCTGCTGATTCATAAACAAAGACCACAAATTTAGTTACTTAAAACAAAACCCATTATCTTGCACTTCTGCAGGTCAAAAAGTCAAGTGGACACTGATCTTTCCTTGAGGTCTCACAAGACTGAAGTTAAGGTTTTGGCAGGTTGGGACGTTATCTGCAGGGTCTAAGAATACAATCCCAAGCTTTCTCAGGCTATTTAGATGAGTTCAGTACTTTACACATGCAGAACTGAAATCTAATCCCTTACTAGCTCTCAGCCAAGGACTGCTCTCAGCTCTTAAAAGCTGCCTACATCGCTTGGCCCATGTCTCCTTCCATCTTAAAAACCAATAGTGGTGTGTCAAATGCCCCTCAGTTTTCAAATTTCTCCAACTATCTTTTCTGCTACTTTGGGCTCATGAGCCACCAACCAAAGAAAGATCTTAGCTTTTAAGAGCTCATGAGACTCAAGAGAATCACCTTATTTTAAGGTCAACTGTGTCCTGTAACCTAAGATAATCAAAAATATCACATTCAGAGATTCTTGGGATTAGGACAGAGGTAGTTATAGAAATTCTGTCTACCATAGGCTCCAGACAATGCATTCTTTAGTTATATCAATTTATATATAGTATGTATTGGTATACATTTTTTTACGTTGAAGTTTTAATTTTCCTCAAAGATAATGTAGCTTGAGAAATCAGATGATTAATCATTAATCTCAGAACTAGAAGGGTCTTCAAAAGATCATCTTGGAAGCAAGTAAGAAACAACTATTCCCATTCTATATTTAAAGTACCTGGCCCCAGAGATAAGACTTAGTGAGACTCGCTCAATACCACACAATACCAGGTGGCCAAAAAGCAGAATCTTGTCTGCTGTTCATCTCAACATCAACACATTTAAACAATAACTGGTCTCTCAACTATTTCATAGAGCGATTGGAAACCCTTAACAGTGTTTATAATCCCTTAGCTGTTGGGCTCACTTACTCTTGAGTACAGACCAGCATCTCTTGAAGCAAACTCAGTCCCTTACTGAGAGTCTTTCCTACTGGCAGTCATTAAAGGTTCAGTTAGATAGCACATATGTGTTTATATTTAGGTGCAGTACAATATTTAAAAGCATTAGCCTTGAAGGCAGATAGCTTGAGTTTCAAATCAACCTTACTTTGGTCAAGTTTCTTAACCTCCCTTCACTGTAAAGTGGGTACGATGTTAGAACTATCTCAAAGTGCTGCTTCAGGAGTAACTGAGAAAATATATGAAAATCCTTCACTTACGATCGTGACATAATTTTTTTTCTAAACTTCCACACAGGTTTATCATGATAGTAGTTCCATTAAATCCCCTCTCCATTTCTGCTGCTACTTGATTTGAGGGGATGGTCCCATTCTTTCTTCCTCCTCCCTTGGGATCAAGCTAAATAAAAACAGGAATGTGCAAGTTAAGTCTCACACATCACATTATAATAACACCATTGACCCCATTCTTCTGGTTAAAAGTACAAAGACCTTTTTGACCTTGAGAGGAATTTAACAGAAATAAGCAAAAACTCCAGGGCTTGACTAGAGTGACCAACTGTCCAAATTGGCCAGGTCTAAAGAGTTATCAGGAATGTGGGACTTTTGGTGCTAAAAGTGGAATGAATAGTCCCAGGGAAAAAATGGAAAAATTTATTCACACTAGGGCAGAATGCCTAGTTTCTACCCTTGTGAACCTGGGTAAATTGCCAACTTTGTAAACTGTGCCTCAATTTCTACATTTGACTATACCGAACATAACAACACTACTTTGCAAGGTATTTTTTAAAAGTAAGTGAATTAATAGAGAGCTACAGGATCATGCCTGGGGTATAGCAAGCATTCAGTAAATGTTAGTTCTTATGATAACGAAACACTATGAGGAAACATGGAATAAACACATAAGAACATGGCAAGAGACCCAGAAGCTAATGAAATTCTTACAATCTCCATCTGTGGCCATCATAATGTCATGATTCTTCTCTGAGAACTCATGAAAAGAAGAAATAGACTATTCTATTATTTCAAGACAGAAAAATACAAATTAAAACTACCAATGGATACCATTGCGTTACCTATCAGACTAATAAAAAACAAAGTGAAACAAACAAAGGTCAAAAATCCTAAGTTTGACACACTCAATTACAAGAGTTGCAGGAAATAGATATGCCCATTCTATACTGGAGGGAATGAAAAATGTTCAACCCCCATGAAAAGGTATCTGACATCATCTACCAAAATTACAGATGCATTTGGATCAAATGCTACTTCTGGGAATCTTACCTACATTTACTCTCGCACATTTATATCAGAATATATGTATAAGACTACACAGTAAGGAACTGTCATAGCAAGAAACAGTCTAAGTGTCCAAAAATAGGGGACTGGTCTAATAAACTATAGCACAGCCACACAATGGAATACAATGTAGAAGTAAAAAAGAACAAAACTCTGTTATCAAAAGCTCTCTGTTCAGTAAAGTTACAATATAGTGTATATGCCATTTTTATGTAGAAACTGCAGAAATAAGGATGTATATATACACATACAAATATACATATGTGTATAAGTTGGAACACACACATATATGTGCCTGAATTTACATTAAGAAAGACCAGAGGAATTAAGCAATTTAAATGATTGCTTATTAAGGAAAGAAAGGAACAGGGTGATTAGAACAAAATACTCCAATTAAGGTTTTTATTTCATTTTTATTTTGACCTCTCTAAATGTGTTACCTATCAAAAAGTTAAATTTTCAAAGAAAATGTGAAAAATTACAGGCTCTTTATCCAAACCATGCACTTAAAGATTAGTATCACTAACATCTATGAAATAAATCTCACTTGAGAAGACAGGAAATTATACTGAAAACAAGACTGAGCTCCATCCACCCAAACAAATAAACCAAAAAAAGCCTTCTGACTTGTCACTGGGAGGACCACTCCCTTCCAGCTAAACAGCAAGGAGCCAAGAGTGTTGTTCTGGGACCACTGATTTATATTCTCCTCTCACTGGCATTAGACTCCACAGCCCAACAGTGTGGCCAGTATCTGAGAGGGGGATTCAGTGTGTTTTCCTTTTTCAGCCAGGGTGAGCTTTCAACATCCCACCGTTTTACACTTTCACGTTAGGAGATCTGTTCTGCTTTTTATGTTAATTGGAATCGGCTGCTTTGGGCTCTGACACAGGCATTTAGCACAAACAGTCAATTGCTCTTTCCTCAGCCATCTGGCAAAAGAGTTGAAACCAGCAATTTTCTGAGTCAGAATTAGACATCTGAAAAAGAATGTGCAATAGGCAAACCCCTAACAAGTGCAGAATGAAAGAAAGGAGCAGGTAGTGGGGTGCTATAAACCCCTTCCTGGAATGATGTGATTTCAAAAGGGGGAACCCAAAAGATGGCTCCTGATTTTTCAAGATTTCTTACTATTTTTACTCTATCCCCTCTTATGTTTCCCTTTCTCCATCTTTCCTTTAAGTGTTGGTCTCTCAACTTCTGTCCCCTGGCTCATCTTACTCTCCTTTATGCAAGTTTGGGGCATTCACAGGTCTAAAGTTCCACCCCCCAAAAAACAGTGCTTATTTAGTTCTTAAGGGAGAATTCATACTAGACCTTTTCCAGGTTTGGGGGATTGTGTATATGTGTGTGTGTGTATATATATATATATATATATATATATATATATATATGTGTGTGTGTGTGTGTGTGTGTGTGTGTGTGTGTGTGTGTGTGTGTGTGTGTATACTTACTCTGGGTTTCATAGGGAAGCACCACACCCTCTTCACACAAACACATCAGTGAATATATTTCTGTCTGTTGTTACCTGCCTTCCAACTAAAGTCCTTCCTGATAAAGGATTAGGGGCACCCAAAACTTAGGCAGGATACCCCACCACCACCAATGGCAATGTCTCAAGGGCTACACAGTAAACCATAAGTATTAGTATAGCACAAATCATGTCACCTCCAGATTGATTATGTCATCCCCGACTCATTTACACACTGGTGACACCCATTATGTTCCAATTTGCCCCCACATAGCCTTGACCTAAAAGTGCAGTTACCACAGACAGATGCCTATCAGTTTAAATCAATGAGCTGCAGGCTCCTTCAACATACCTGCTCTGAGTATCTCCCAAAGAGGAACTCTGCTGGCTCCAAGTTTCTTTCATCTTCTGCACCCCCTTGCTCCCTGCCTAGTCTAGTCATGTCTAGTCCTCATATTAACATGGCAGGAGGGAAGATGTGGCAGAGAGTCAGGACAGGTGAACAGTGTAACACAGCATTCAGGGAGTGGGGTCTCCCCCTGCATGCCATGCACCCTGCTAGTGTGATTTGTGTGACCTCTTCCCTAGTTTTTCATTGTGTTGTAAATTGATTCAATGAACTACATGATTTCAGGATATTAATTCAACCTCTGAGCCCTTCTGTTCCATGACCTCTATAATAACCTGCCTGGTAAGGTACTTGGAGATTACCACTATATTAAAGTAATTTCCCACTGGACAACATTTTACTGGTTTCTCATTTTCTGTGAATGTCTCTTCATCTTTACTTCACCTTATGATTATAAGTTATTCTTCATTTACTTCCCTGGTTTTCAGATTTTTCCTATAATAATTATGTAATCTAAAAAGTAATTACACTTTTCAAAAGAGTAAAACAATCCATTGCTCCCTATCAAAGCCCAGGCCCTAAGTTTATTAGGCAACCCCTGTGGGTCACAGCGCAGACAGGATAATGCTTGAGTTTGTACCTGTAGGTTTCTTTCTCCCGTTAGAAAAAGCTTGCCCACTCTCTGTCAGTCCTTTCACTCTCTTCTCTGGTCAGGTGTTTATGACTTACCTGTAGACCCTGGCCTAGTCTAAAGCATAGAGTGGCTCATTGTTGGGTTCTTGGCACCAATATCTTTGCAATTCAGGTTTAAATAATGGGGTGAGGAAGGTTATGGGAAATGGTTTTTGGAAGACTGAGGAGCCAATTGGGAAGGTGCTCACAGGCCCTGGTGCTGAGACTGTAGGGAGTGTCACTCTGGGCTCCACCTTAGACACACGATGCAGTGAGATCATCTTCCAACGGGTGACATATTCTTTCTCCAAATCAAGCATAATACAACTACTTCGATGTAAACTTCTGAGATCATCACACACCATTGTGCCTTCCTGATACTCAATACTCAGCTAATCCACTCATCTACATTTCCTACATGGCTAACCTGGGCTGTACCACCCAAGGCGCCATCTACCTGTTGTTCATTGTGTTTGCATAATTTTCAGGCTTCATATAAACCAGTTCCCTTGTCCACATTCCTCTCTTTGACTGTGATCTGACCTTGGCCAGTCACCTAGTCACTGTGCCCATAAACCACCAAGAACTACTAAAAGGCTGAGGGAACATCTTTTGGTGTTTTGATGTTCTCTTTCAGTATGTCAACAAAGGGGTTACCACATCAACCTAGCAAACACTGCCAGAATCCTAAAGCTTCTTTTAAAATTAGTTAAGGGCTTCACAAGAATACTGCTAAGCCCTTCAGGCATCTGACCTATCCATTCAGTTGGCACCAAATACTTCCTGAGATATTAAACAAAGTCCTGAGAAGATAATGAGATGAAATGCCTTGACCTTCAGATGTGAGATCTCTCCTTTTCTTCCAAGCCTGTCACTGGTTCAGATTATTTTTATCATTTCTCAAAGCAACGACATTTATTTCCTCTGCTTCAGTGAGCTGTGCAGATGCAAGGTCTAGAAGGAATATTTAGTGGTCGCCATGGTTACCATTAGTCATATGAAGTTATAAGCTAGTGTGCTGATTCCTCTCTTCACAGCTGTAAAAAGAAAGCATGCTCTGAAAAGCAGGCCTGCTGGGGCTCTGAAGACTTTAATTCTGTAATACATCTCACTCCTCTGGTAATTTATCTTGATCTGCGAGTTTAATTCATACTTTAAAGACTTTAGGCAGGGAAGGTTTCATAGAACTTGAAAGCTAGAAAGGAACTTAGAGGAAATTTAGCCTTAGCTTCTCATCTCACAAATAAGGAAACTGAGAACCAGGAGAAATGAAACAGGTCTACACAGTAAGTCAGTCAGGCATCCAAAGAAGTTTAATTAGTAACTACCAGGGAAACTTCGGTCTCCTATGCTAAATAAGAGGCTAAGAAATATAAGTAATCTAGGATGGATATCCAAATTAATTGCAAGATGGGAAATCTTCACAGAGGGGTTGGCTCTTTGAAACAAAGTTTGAGCCAAAAATCTCAAATGGTCTCTAAGACCACACAAGGCTTGGAGCATCAACTGAGCTTTACGATCAGTTAACTCCATATGTTACAAACCATCACATTTGAACATGTTTGTCTGCTGGTTCTGACCAATTTTCTGAAAAGTATGTACCCAACAACTGCTGTACTTTCTTTTGGGGGCTCCTGATCTCTAATTATATTATACTTTCTTCACTCTCAATGTTCAATATATCCTCGCTTTCAGTAAACACAGAAACATAGCTCTAAGTCTCTCAATTTGCAATTTATTGCAGTAAATTACAATAAATAGTAAAAATAATGCTGCATGTAGAATGATTTAGACTAGGACCAAGAAGTGCCTTAGTGTCTTTACACTTTGTATTTTAAGGAAGTTTTTCTGTTTCATGAATTCACTATTTAAGTAGTTTCTGCCTAAATCACCTCAACATTAGTTGACCTGCACCAACACCTTCTTGCAGATCTTATTTCTAAGTACCATTCCTCAAAAATGGAATAAACTGATAATCTGTGCCTCCAGAGCTGACAGGCAGGTGAGGACTCACAAGTATCTCATGATGTGCTTGTCAATAATGTATGACCTCACTTAATGAGAAAACCAAAGGCAAACCCAAATCAAGATTTCTACCGAATATCTGACCTATGTGCTTCAAAAATGCAAATGTTAGGAATATTTTTAAATTTAGGGAGACTCTAAAGAGACATGGCAACAGAATCTGTGATCCGAGAATGGCTCCTGATTCCCAGAGAAAATAAATTGTAATAAGAATATTATTATAGTTGTTGAAATTTGAATATCATCTATTAGTAAATAGTAGCATTGTATCAATGTTAAATTTCCTGAAATTGATGATGGTACTGTGGGTCTATAAGGGATAAATGGGTATGAAACTGACTGTAAAATGAGAGGGCGGGAGAGGGAGTGACTTGGAGAGAGCAAGTAATAAGTAAATTAGCAAAATGTTAAAAACAGGTAAATCACATGGGTTTAGAGTTAGTTCCTTGTACTACTACTAAAACAAGTTTGATGGGCCTCCCCGGTGGCGCAGTGGTTGAGCGTTGGGTTGCGAAGCTGCCCGCAGCCTCTGCAGTGCTGTTTCGATCCCCGGCTGCTCCCCGACCACCGGAGGAGGGTCCCACATGGCACGCAGACCTCTCCTGCCGCCCGCTGCTCCCCTCAGCAGTGTACTTCGGTCCTTCTGCCTGCTCTGCTCCCTGCTCTGGCTCTGGTGAATTCTCTCACCCTCCCGCGCCTCTGACTGTACCCAGTGCTTGTATAAATAAATAAATAAATCTTTTTTTTTAAAAAAAAAAACAAGTTTGAAATGATTTCGAATAAAAACTGAATCTAAAAATTCTTCAATTTCAAGGGGTCTATGCAGGTAACAGGTAGGTACAGACAAGTTCAAACTGACAAGTCACAAGTAAATAACTAACTACAGCTTCACATTCTAGCCAAAGAAAGATCCACTGGTTTATTCCTTAAGAAAACAGTTATTTAATGACATGAATAATGGTTGATGTTTGTGAATACATTGTACAGTTCCATGCTTTCCTATTGCGGGAGATGATCTTTTCTAAATATGACCATATGACATATGTTCTTCCCTACATGTTTGTCCTGAAATGTGACGTTAACATTTTTACTCCTTTTTCCTTGAACCTGTGTAGTCTTTTTTAACTGCCTTGACCAACATAATGGTCAAGAAATAAGATCTGTGTGCCTTCTAAGGCTAGGTCACAAGAGGCAAGAAAACTTCTATCTTGTCTCTTGAATTGCTTGTTAGAGGATGTTAGGAGACAGCTATGCATGAGATGAAATAGGAGCACACCAGTGAGAAAGACTTGACCCCCCCAAGAAGCGCTTTACCAAAAGTTCCCCAGGACCCCTCATCTACTACCTCTCCATGGGTGAGCTGCTACACACCTCTATGACCCTGCCCAACAAGAGAAGTCCTGCCTGACCATTCCCCAGACATAACTATAATTGTGTTTTGTTCAAGAAAACTTATTTGCATGCCTTGATAAATATAATATTGTGGCATAATAAGAAAAATATATTAGGTTTTTTTCTCCCAGTTTCTGACACAGAACTTTTAAACCATTGGAATTCCCTGAGATATTGGGGTGATAGAAACATCTCCTGTTGGGGCCTCCCTGGTGGTACAAGGGGTTAAGAAGCAACCTGTGAAGCTGTCTGAAACCACTGCAGCATGAGTTTGAGCCCCCTCCAGGGAGCCACCCACATGGTGCAGCAGACCTCTCCTGACTCGCCCACTGCTCCCCTCAGCAGTATATTTCAGTCAGTCTGCCTGTTCTTTTCCCTACTCTCTCTGTTTCTGTCCCCACTCTCTCTGGTGAATCCTCTCACCTCTGGCCTGTATCCCAGTTCCTGTATGCATAAATAAATCTTTAAAAAAAGAAAAACATCTCCTGTTATATTTGGTCTCTATCCTGTGCTCCTGACACAGAGCACATAAAACCCTCCTAAGCTGACTCTTGACTGAAGGGTTCCTGGACAGTTTCTGGATGGAGGCTGTTTGCCAAAAAGACCAAGCATTGATTAAAGCTTGGAAACTTCTTTCCTTTCTTTCTTTTCTTCCTTCCTTCTTTCCTTTATTCCTTCTTTCCTTTCTTCCTTCCTTTCTGTCTTTCCTTCTTTCTTCCTTTCCTTCTTTCCTTCTTTCTTTCTTTGTACAAGCACTGGGTACAGTCAGAAGCACGGGAGGGTGAGAGAATTCACCAGAGCCAGAGCTGGGAGCAGAACAGGCAGACTGACAAAGTACACTGCTGACAGGAGCAGTGGGCACGGCAGGAGAGGTCTGCGTAACATGTGGGACCCTCGCTGGCAGCCGGGGATCAAACAGGCACTGCAGAAGCTGTGGGCAGCTTCGCAGCCCAGTGCTCAACCACTGCGCCACCAGGGGAGGCCCAGCTTGGAACTTTCAACCCCACCACTGGAGCTCCAGGGAGGGAAGAGTGGCTAGAGATTGAGCTTGGTCAATGGTCAAAGACTGAATCATCATGTCTTTACAGGGGCCTTCCTGGTGGCTCAAGGGGTTAGGACACAACCTATGAAGCTACCTGCAGCCACTGCAGGAGGAGTTCGATCCCCTGCCAGGTAGCTACCCACAAGGCACAGCAGACCTCTCCTGACTCACCTGCTGCTCCCCTTAGCAGTGTCTTTCAGTCAGTCTGCCTATTCTGTTCCCCACTCTGTCTCTGGTGAATCTTCTCATCCCCCCCACACCTCTGGCCTGTACCCCAGTTTTTATATGCATAAATAAATCTTTTTTAAAAATCCCTAAAAGGGAGGATTTAGGTTGCTCATGGGTTGAACACTTCCACATGCCAGGAGTGGTGTGCGCCTATGCTGGGGATACTTCCCCATCTCACTCTATTAACCTTTTCATCTGTTTGTGTATTTATATTCTTTATAATATCTCATTAAAAACTGTAATGGTAAGTAAAGAGTTTCCCCTAGTTCAATGAGCCATTCAGGCAAATTTTCAAACCTGAGGAGGGGTTGTGGGAACTTTCAACTTACAGCTGATCAGTCAAAATTATGAGGCCTGGAACTCACAATCAGCATTTGAAATTGGGGAAAATCTTATGACTCTAACTCCTTAACTTGTGAGGTCTTGCCAACTCTGGGTAATTAGGGTCAGCATTTAAATGAATCATAGGACACCCAAGTAGTGTAGAGTGGAGAACTGGCTGGTATAAGTAAAACAACTCACATTTTCTATCAGAAATGTTACTAGTAAGACCAGGTCAGAATAATGCAATGGGTTAGCACAGTAGACATTACTAAAAATTAAACTAAAAAAATTTGCAAACTCAGAAAACTAAATTTGAAGCACTCCGTCCTTCATCCTAATAATGCTACAAAAAACAAAGAGATTTGACACACATTTCTGTATGTTGTTAAAGTTCACCCTTAAGTTTCTAGTCGTCCCTTCCTTTTATAACTTGCTCACCAGTAGGGATGCAAATGGCACATAATAAATAATAATAACAGCTTTTCTCTTCAGTGTCTCATTTCCTCTGCTCTCTACATTCTTTCAATTCTCTAAGACACAGCAGTTCTACATTCTTCAAATAGCACACTAATGACCCATGCAAGCTGTATCTTCCCCAACCAGCCTTAAAATTCAGAATTACAGCACTTAGCACTTAAATCTATGCTTCTTGACCCTTAGTAGTTTCATGTCAGCTTGCAGAGATTATAATTGCTTTGTCAAAGACCTAGTTTGTACCATTGAAACACCACTTAGTCCAGCTCCCATGGAAAACAACAAGGCAGACATTTCTCAAAACAGCAAATATTGATCTACCATGCAATCCAGTAATCCTTCTCCTAGGTATCTACCCAAAGAATACAAAAATACTCATTCAAAGGGATAGATGTAGTCCTGTGTTCATTACAGCACAATTTACTATAGCCAACTTGCAAAAACAGCCTAAGTGCCAACGACACAGGTTGATAAGATAGAGGTGGTAAATATTTGCTGTGGAATATTACGCAGCTATTAAAAAGATAAAATCTTGCCATTTGTGACAACATGGATACACTGGCAGGGCTTCAGTTAAGTGAAATAAATCTGAAGGAGAAAAGACAAATATTGGATGATCTACTCATATGTGCACTATAAGGAAAAAAAGCAAAGGAAGAGTAATAAATAAACCAAAATGAACCCTAGAAATCTGATTGCAGAATTGAGGCTACCAGAAGGAGAGGTTGAGGATTGGGAAGCAAAGTGGGGGGGGGGGGATTATCGTGGAAGTTTATAAGGACTTTAGTGGTGGGCATAGTATAACATACATTTGCAGTGAATCTATACTTCTAAGTCATATACAGGGTTGTAAAGCAATGTTACCTCAATAAACATAATTTTGAAAAAGAAACACCACTCTAATCCCACGTATCCTGTGCAACTTTAAGGATGTAGCATGATAATTACAGATATTTGTTGCTTAACCAATTGATACAAAAATACTAAAATGAATCCTATTTTGTTGATAACTTTTCTTTAATCTTTTTATTTATTTATTTATTTATGCATGCATGCATGCAGGCAAGAGCGAGGGTACAGGCCAGAGGTGTGGAGGGTGAGAGGATTCACCAGAGACAGAGTGGGGAACGGAACAGGCAGATTGACTGAAGTACACAGCTGAAGGGAGCAGCGGGCAAGACAGGTGAGGTCTGCTGTGTCATGTGGCCTGCTCTCCAGCCGGGTGGGGATCGAACTCATGCTGCAGTGGCTGTGTACAGCTTGATAGGCTGCGTCTCAACCCCCTGCATCACCAGGGAGGCCCCACTTTCCTTTAATCTTATACAACTAACATCTGAAGGAAAATATGTCTCCAATGCCCTAGTAAAAGGAGGCTGGCCTGAAGAGAGAGAGACTACAGGGAAGATGGCCCATTTCCTTATTGACCCAGAGCTATCTTGTCACTTTACAGTCATTGAACAGGCACAGCCTCAAAGAAGCACAGGACTAACATCATTTGCTGTAACATAAACAGCACTAGATACACTTAGAAGTATACATCCTGGAATCAGACAGAATGAGGTCAAAGTCTAGTTTTTTTCACCTAGCTGTGGGAATTTGGGCAATTCAACATCTATAAACCTTAGCCTTGGTGTCTTCAAAATGGAAATAATAATCCATTTCCTCATAGTGTAGCAGAGAGGATTAAATGAGACATTTAAGTATTTGGTAGAGGTATCCAGAAAAATCTAGAGAAGTGTTTGTGATTACTCTTCAGGTGAGGATATCTAGTACCCCTTGCATAGAGTCACTTGTTTGTGGGAATGAAGAAAAGTATGGGGGGAGGTTTATCTTTTGTCATATATTCTCTCCTTGCAGGCAAGAAGGATTTCTTTTGCTTGTTTTTCATTTCCCTCTGGTATATCTGAAAAAGTACAAACATACACAAATAACTCAAATCACGGGGCTAAATCAGTTCCTTCCAATTCCTCAAATCAGTTCCTTCCAATTCCTTGGGCACTTTTCCACCTGCTGCTGATTTCTTTCTCCCTCAGCTTATCTCACTTCCAATAATTTTTGCTGGGGGGGAAATGTCCTAGTCGTGTTCTCTTTGTCTAATCTCTATAAACTTTTTAACTTGGCCAGTGTAAGTTTAGTCAGATGAGTTATTGAGTCACAGTTTTCAAACTAGGAAAGGATTCCAGTGTTAATGTTTCTGTTGGGGGTACTCAGAAGGGAAAGTTATTGAGCTAAATGTACTACTGCCAATCTAACAAGGGATAACAGCTTGGACTTGCCAAGGATTCAATTAACTGTAACATCTGTTAAAAATAAAAAAAAAGACATAAAATTAAACACCCCTTTTTCCTTGGGGAAAAAAATAGATGTTCAATCTTTAGAGACTTATGTTGGAATACAGCTTACAGTTCATGGTCTGGAAGGGACTCACGTGACTACTTGGAAAAGTCACTTAACCTCTGGACTAACCAGCTCAGTTTCCTTGTTATTTGAGAGGAAGAAAACCAAAAGTCTGGTGGATCTGTAGAGAATAAAGATCGAAGTTGAGATCCTGAATGAAAAATGTAGCTAATGACTTTGAATTGTACCCCCAAACCACGTTTGGAATAATAGGAAAAGATAACCATGGAGGCAAACATAACAAAAGGATTGAAAAGAAAGAATAAGGCTACATAATTTTGATCACTCCCAATTATAAGTTCATGTACAAGGGCATGGACTTTAGTTCCACACGAAGGCCTGAGTTCTGACATTAGATATCTTCAGATAATTTCCTGGCCAGTAATCCATTCCAAATCCCTGAACTCTAATGATTCATTTTTATAATCTCCTAAGCAAGTACCAACTCAGGAATCTTCCCTCTGATCCACTTGGATGGAGAAGAGAATATGTATTAGTTGCTAACCACTGGACAGAACTTGGGGTGAGGTCATGCTTGGAAACAGGAGGTGAACCAATAGCAAAGATTAATGGGGCTTTGGAAAAGTAAGTTTAAACAATGTGCTCATGAATCTGGAGTAATTGTAAACCAATCAAAAAGAGGAAAAGATGTGGCTGTCTTTTACCCTTATGTTTTTGCCCCCCCCCACCCCGTACAACAGCTGCTTCTTATTGTCTTACTGGCTATCCCAGGCCTATGATGGTTTACAATCTAAAGCCAAAGTCTCAATACTACTTAGGAAAAAAGAGAGAAAGAAAGGAAGAGTTGAGCACTAAAAAGGACTGTGAATTCTAGTGGTATTTAAAAAACCTCAACTCTGTCTTTCACTAATCAGTATTTTAATAGTGTCTTATGTCTACATGATCATCTTTTATAAGATATTGCTTCACTGGAATTTCAGCAAAACAGTGCCAGTCTTCCCCATGATCCTGGCAGGAGAGAATAAGGTGGAGAGAGAAGAGTAACCAGCAGTGATAAGCAACCCTAATCTTTATAATACAAGTGATTCAGTCTGGGAGCTAGAGTTGAGATGAAAGCTATTTCATGTTGCTATTTTTCATATATGCCTGAAGAACAACATAAATTTTCTTATTGACTTTCTTCTATTCAAATATGTAGGTACTTTCAGTTCTTGGTAAACCAATTCCTCCCACCCCCACCCCATTATGGGGCTCATTGAACTATTTCCATTTCGAAAGGAAAAAAAATGAATCTATGAAACTTTTTTTTTGGTACAAGCACAATAGGGTCCTTTTGGGTTTACTGGGTTTTAGAGTTTTTAGGGTTTTTTAGGATTTTTAGAGTCTACTGTTTTATATAAACATTGAACAAAAATCATGAATAGCCTTACGCATTAGATACATAGTGTCTATTAGAATTTTTGTCAAATCTTGAGGCCAGTGGTACAAAACCACTTTGTTTTATTTCAACAGCTGACAGTCTAAAGCCAAGTCCAAGTTAGAGGAAGAGGGACAGAGGCAAATACATTCTTCCAAGTTCAAGCCACGTGTAGGATTAAGAGGTAATCTCATTTAGCAAATCAAGCAAAGTGCAGCCCCATAACCATCCCATAAGAGTGCAGTGAGTGTCAATTCCTAACTGGAATGCTCTGAACTTTCTGTCGAAGTCAGCTGCTTGAAAAGAAAGGCAAGACCCCACGTCAATTTGCACTCTATGCCCAGATTAAGGAAAACAAAAACAGATGGGATGTGGGCAGACTCCAGCAAGATTTCCGAGGTTAAAGAGATTTGCACTGGACATCAACCCCTGAATCATAAGACAGAAATGTCAGATACCCACATGACCCAGGTAAAAAGGAACCTGGTCCCTTCACATTCTTGTACAAAATAGAGTAACTTAAGGAGAACAGTGCATGGGTTAAGTGTGATCCTGAAATTTCACATCCTAGCAGTCTACATTATCAGATATGTAGTTCTACCCAGACCTGGGAGAGATGCAGGGAATATTGTGGCAACTGAAGGTACAATTAGGAATATTAGAATTTGCTACAGCTGATCAGCAACCATTTCAGCTAGACTTCCCTGGGAATGGAGGAAGAGACTGGCTCCAAATTGATCAGGGTTATGACTCCAACCAAAGATGCTAAGGTAAGAGAGGGACAGGAATACCAATAGAAACAAGAGTGCTTAGGAGAGAATGAAAAGAGAAACTGGATGCATTAATCTCTCAAATATGGCAGCCTGGCATATGGCATGGAGAATGACAGGCATTAAGGGGCAAACTAAAGGAAGAAGGATGACACAAAGATGAGAGCAAACTCTCTCCAAACTTTCTATATCTATAGCAGTAAGAGCCTGTGAGTGTCAGGGACTGCTTATGACCATGATACAGATTGGTTCCAAAACTGAGTTTTGATCAGTTTGGGCTAAATTGGATAATGACAGTGAGTTCAGCAGAAAATACAAAGAAAGTAAAGCAAATGTAAAACAAATATCTCTTTGATTTTAAATCTGATGGCATTGAATTCAAAGGAAGTTTTGTAAAATCTGTCATTTATTTAGCATGCCTTATACACCAGACATTGTGCTTAGTGCAGGACTTGATTCAATTATCCAACTATCCTATGAAGTATCTATTAAAACACTTTACAGATAAGACAGTGAAGCTCAAGGAAGTTAAATAATTGTCTCCCCCGCCTTAATCCCCCCCACAAATTGCCATATCTCTGGCTCCAAAATCTGCTCAATTTTATAACACTGGTTTGTTTCATTAAAGATACAGCCTGCATTTTTAATCTTTCCAGCTTTAACCTTCTATTTTCTGACCATGTAATATCAGAAAAGTAATTAAACCTCCTGAGACTTTGGCTTTTTCATTTATTCCATAAAGGGATAGAACTCCTCAGCCTCCAGGTCCACTCTGAAACTTAAAGGAAGCAGTACAGAGAGTTCAGAGCTGTTTCTCTACAAGGCGATACTAGAAACACAGCAATACTTCAGGCTGGTGATGGGTGGGAGAGCACTTACTACTGAAGGACTGTAGATGATGAAAAATCACCTCCTGGAGCAATATGGAGCTTGTCATGTCCCATGACTAGACGAATAGAGGGAGTTTGCATGTCCAGCTAAAATCCTAACCTGACTGCAATAAAATGTCCACCCAAGAGGGGAGGTAAAATTTACATGATTTATGAATTGCCAGGAATGGCATTCCCCTCATGCTTTGCTGTATGCCCCAGTGTTATCACTAAGGAACTCAGTGTGAAATCTCTGCTTTCTGCTAACTAAATGAATTTTGCTCTGCTTGGATCAGGAGAAGAGTGATTGTATGAGATTTCTGACTTAAGAGTTTCTACGCTTTCCTCTTGATATTTCAAATCAACTACAGCTTCCCTCATCTTAACCTTGATGATCTAATTTGTGCCTAATTGCTAAACTCTCTATGAGCAACCTACCAACTGCTCTGGGTATGATTCTTCTTACCAGGGATTAACTTCCCTAAGTATCTCTCTCCTTGTGGCCCTGAAAGCTGAAAAAGATGAAAAGAGTTCATAATTCTTCATAAGAAGCTTGAGACTGACCCTCAAAAAAATTACTGAATGATTACACTGAATCATGGCAACGAGGAAACATTTTGAAATGTTCTTCTCTAAATTATAACCAATTTTCTAGCATAAACTAATTGCATTGAGAGCAGCACTGGGTTTAGAATCAAAAGGACTCAAATCTGATCTCTGCAATTTACAAGGGTTTGGCCTTGATCAATCTATGGAATCACACCGAATGTCAATTTCCTTTCTTTCAAGTGTCATCATTAATAGCCATTTCATGTGTTAAATCTTGATTCTGCATGATTCTGGCATGATGTTCTGAATAAAAGTAACAGTCACCATATTAAATACCCACTGTCTGCCAGGTTCTAGATGAAGAACTTCACACCCATCGACTTTAGAGGTCCCATCAACACTACAAGGTGAATTCTATGTTACTAATTAATTGCATCTCTTGAAGAGGAGACTGAGGATGCATAAGAGCAAAGAAATCAGCCCAAGGTCCTCCAGTCAGGCAAACACCACCCCTGGATGGCAGCTGCATTTTGTTATTCTCACATGCATCAGAATAGATGGGAATTATTAATGTGCAATTTGAAATCTTCACTCTTCTGGAAAATTACAGTGCACCCAATTCAGAGAAAAAGGTCCTATCAATAAATAAAGAAGGTCTTTCTAATGTCATACCTCAGAGAAGGAAGGTTGAAAACTGTTTCGCATACACTCAATATTGTGACCTCCCACCCAGGGCTGTTTGCCCTGTTCACGTGGACAAACAGCTTGAAGAGGACAGTTAAAAAGATGGAAAAATACATAGTCATAGGACACAGGGATTCCACAGGGAATTGCCACAGAGATTCAGCTGGAGCCCCATGACTGTTCACACTTCTGTGGATCCATGCGGTCTACACAGGTCTTATCATAGGACAGGAGGGCAAGTCTTGCTTTTGTGAGAAACTTAAGATGCACAACCCATGACACTCTCTCAAGACAACTTAGTCATCAGGAAGGAAAAATACTTTATTATTTGAAATGGAATGCTATTATACTCCCGTTAGCTGAAAGAGGTCTTACATTCATAGATTGCATTTGGAACATTAATTTCAATACTAGCACAAACTCACATCAAAATCCCTTTGGCAACTTGAGATCTAAAAACAATACATACTCACATCCCTGAAACCCTCAATCACCGTTGCAAAAATAAGCAACTCCAGTCATGCATCCTGTCCTTAACCCTCAACACCAAAATAGTATTTGGATCAGAGCAAAAGCAAATGCCTACATCCTTTTTACTTCCCAACTTTTCTCCTGTCTCCTTTATAACCCCAGTTGTTGTTTTTTTAATTTTGTATTTTAATTTTATGTTTTTTTTTACATTTTTCATTTTTGCACAATGTATGCATTTTCATCTTGGTTATAGTCCCTATACAATTACCACCCCCTCCTTGTTTTGACCCTACTCCCTCCTCCCCATCCTGTAGTGTCTCTAGTTTATAGTTGCTTGTTGATTTTGAATTTTACTTTATTATAATTAGTCTTTTTCCTGGTCCCTTATTTAGATTTTCTAAATTCCTGCTATGAGTGAGACCATCCGGTATTTTTTCTTTTTCTTTCTGGCTTATTTTGCTGAGCATGATCCCTTCCAGCTTCATCCATGTTGCTGCAAATTGCATGTGTTTATCTTTTTTGATTGCTGAATAATATTCCATGGTGTATATGTACCACATCTTCTTGATCCAGTCATCTATTTTTGGGCATTTGGGTTGTTTCCATAGCTTGGCTATTGTAAACAGTGCTGCTATAAACATAGGGGTTCATGTGCCCTTTTGTTTTTTTTTTTTTTTATAAATTTTATTGTTATATTCCCCATACAATTGCAGCCCCCCATTCTGACCCCAATCCCTCCCCTCCCGCCCCCGCCCCCCTAAAAGTGTCTCTGGTTCATAGTTTTTTGTTGATTTTGATTTTCACTTTCTTATAGTTATTCATTTTCCTGGTCCCTTATTTAAGTTTTCTAGATTCCTGCTATGAGTGAGACCATCCGGTATTTTTCTTTTTCTTTTTGGCTTATTTCGCTGAGCATGATCCCTTCCAGCGCCATCCATGTTGCAGCAAATTGCATGTGTTTATCTTTTTTGAATGCTGAGTAATATTCCATGGTATATATGTACCACATCTTCTTGATCCAGTCATCTATTTTTGGGCATTTGGGTTGTTTCCAAAGCTTAGCTATTGTAAACAGTGCTGCTATAAACATAGGGGTGCAGGTGTTCTTTGGAATTGATGTTTCTGTGTCCTTTGGGTAAATACCTAGAAGTGGAATTGCTGGATCATATGGAAGCTCTATGTTTAGTAGGTCCAGAAATCTCCACACAGCTTTCCACAGTGGTTGGACCAGTTTGCACTCCCACCAACAGTGCAGAAGAGTTCCTTTTTCTCCACACCCTCGCCAACATTTGTTGTTGCTAGTTTTTTTAATATGTGCCATTCTCAGTGGTGTAAGATGGTATCTCATGGTAGTTTTGATTTGCATTTCCCTGATGACAAGTGATGTTGAACATTTTTTCATATGCCTGTTGGCCATTTGCATTTCCTCTTCAGAGAAGTTTCTTTTTAGCTCTTCTGCCCATTTTTTGACTGGATTATTTTCTTTGTTGTTGTTGAGTCTCATCAGCTCTTTGCAGATTTTTGTGATCAGTCCTTTATCATTAGTGTTGGGTGCAAAAATGTTCTCCCAGTTGGTGGGGTTTCTCTTTGTTTTTGTTATTGTCCCTTTTGCTGTGCAAAAGCTCTTTAATTTGATGTAGTCCCAGCTGTTTATCTTTGCCTTCACTATCACTGCTTTGGGTGATGTGTCTGTAAAGATGTCTTTGATGTGCAAATCACGTAGTGTTTCGCCTATATTTCCTTCTATATATTTTATGGTTTCAGGTCTTATGTCTAGTTCTTTAATCCATTTTGAGTTGATTTTTGTGTATGGTGTGAGGTGGTGGTCAAGCTTCATTCTTTTGCATGTAGCGACCCAGTTTTCCCAGCACCATTTATTGAACAAACTTTCTTTGCTCCAATGCATATTCTTTGCTCCTTTGTCAAAGATTAGTTGACCATAAATCTGTGGGTTTATTTCTGGATTTTCTATTCGATTCCATTGGTCTGTATGTCTGTTCTTGTTCCAATACCATGCAGTTTTGATGATTATGGCTTTGTAGTATAGTTTGAAGTCTGGGAGTCTGATGCCTCCATTCCCTTCTTTTTTTTTCAGGAGAGCTTTGGCTATTCGGGGTTTTTTGTGATTCCATATGAATTTCATCAATAATTGTTCTATTTCTTTGAAGAATGACATTGAAATTTTGATTGGAATAGCATTGAATCTGTATATTGCTTTTGGAAGGATGGCCATTTTAATAATGTTTATTCTTCCAATCCATGAGCAGGGGATGTCTCTCCATTTCTTTGTGTCTTCTTCTATTTCTTTTAACAGTGTTTTATAGTTTTCTTTGTATAGGTCCTTTACCTCTTTTGTTAGATTTATTCCCAAATATTTGATTTTTTTTGTTTCAATAACAAAAGGGATGGTCTTTTTGATTTCTTCTTCTTCAGATTTATTGTTTGTGTATAGGAAGGCTACTGACTTTTGCGTGTTGATTTTGTATCCTGCCACTTTACTGAACTGATTGATGAGTTGAATTAGCTTTTCTGTGGAGTTTTTGGGGTTCTCTATGTATAATATCATATCGTCTGCAAATAGTGATAGTTTGACTTCTTCTTTTCCTATTTGGATTCCTTGGATGTCTTTCTCTTGTCTTATTGCCCTGGCTAGGACTTCCAGTATTATATTGAAAAGCAATGGTGAGAGTGGACATCCTTGTCTTGTTCCAGATCTTAATGGAATTGCTTTCAGCTTTTCACCATTGAGAATGATACTGGCTGTTGGCTTGTCATAGATGGCCTTTATGATGTTGAGGTATGTTCCTTGTATCCCAAGAATTTCAAGGGCTTTTATCATGAATGGGTGTTGCACTTTGTCGAAAGCTTTCTCAGCATCTATTGATATTATCATATGGTTTTTATATTTCTTTTTGTTGATGTGTTGGATAACGTTGATTGATTTTCGGATGTTAAACCATCCTTGTGCCCCTGGAATGAATCCAACTTGGTCGTGGTGAATTATCTTATGGATACATTGTTGGATTCTGATAGCTAAAATTTTATTGAGGATTTTTGCATCAGTGTTCATTAGGGAGATTGGCCTGTAGTTTTCCTTTTCAGTGTTGTCCTTGTTCGGTTTTGGTATTAGTGTAATGTTGGCTTCATAAAACGTGTTTGGTATTGTCCCTTCCTTCTCAATTTTTTGGAAGAGTTTGTGAAGGATAGGCACTAATTCGTCTCTGAATGTTTGGTAGAATTCATTTGTAAATCCATCAGGTCCTGGGCTTTTGTTTTTGGGGAGGTTTTTGATTACCATTTCAATTTCGCTAATTGTAATTGGTCTGTTTAGGTGTTCTATTTCTTCTTTATCTAGCTTTGGGTGATTGTAGAGTTGTAGGAATTTGTCCATCTCCTCTAGATTGTTAAACTTGTTTCCATATAACTGTTCATAGTAGTTACTGATTATTCTTTTGATTTCTGCTGTGTCCGTTGTGATTTCTCCTCTTTCATTGATGATCCTGTTGATTTGTGCTTTCTCCCTTTTTTCCTTTGTGAGCCTGGCTAGGGGTTTGTCTATTTTATTGATTTTTTCAAAGAACCAGCTCTTGGTTTCATTGATCTTTTGGATTGTTTTTTTAGTTTCAATTTCATTTATTTCTGCTTTGGTTTTTATTATTTCTTTTCTTCTACTGGTTTTGGGGTTTTTTTGTTGTTCTTTTTCTAGATCTTTGAGCTTCGAGATTAGGTTGTTTCTTTGTGTTCTTTCTTGTTTCTTGATGTGAGCTTCTATTGCTATATATTTTCCTCTTATTACTGCTTTTGCTGCATCCCATACATTTAGGATATCACTCCAAAAGAAGATATATCTCTTTCCCATTTTATAAAACAGTTACCCTAATCTTTATTTCCCTTATTCTTAGACTCTTGTGTAAACTTAGTTTTAGCATATTTGGAGTAGCACAGTAAAATCGCTCTGATAAGCAAACACAATGGTTAAGAATCTCTTAAATGCCTTTGACAGTAATCATAACAATAATAAAAACAGAATTTCATTATACCTCACACCTTAAAGTGTCACATTTTATAAGTTCTTTGTTAGACAGTGTAAACAAATTGATATGGCAAAAAATAAAATGTAAAATAGATTTTTTTTCTATTTCTGTAGTTGACATATTGCACAGTAACTACTAGAATACCTAATCCCTTTGCAAATCAACCTTTTTTGCCTCTGGTGCAACTTTAGTTTTGTCAACAAAATTGAAATTTATGCAAGTAAAAAAGATACACGATATTAGAATTTAACACATCTGATTAGAATCACCAATAGAATATATAATGATTGAAAATGTAATTGCTTTTCCAGGACAAGCTTACATTTTTATATGTTTATTTTATAGCATTATATGGGCACATGTATATGTATAAAGAAGCTGGCTGACAAAGGCAGAAACTACAAATGTGCACACACATTTGCTGTCATCCTTGATACAATATTAAACATTGCCAATCCCTATAATCTTTTATTTTTTTTTCATAAAATTTACTGTTCTTATTGGTCCCAATTCTGGGTGACCAAAGTCATTCAGCATTATAACATATAACTACACATACTACAGAACAACTTGAAATGTTTTTCTTTCCCCTTGCCACCATCTCACAAACCCCTTTAACTATTTGTCCCCCCCGACTCCCTCTTAATCTTATAAATCTCAATTTATTTATTAGTATCCACTATGAATTTTTGTATTTTGCTTTGTTTTTTTTTTTTTTAAATAGAGGCATGTTTTATTTATTTATTTATTTATTTGTCTGCTTTCATTAATACAAGCACTGGGTACAGTCAAAAGCGCGGGAGGGTGAGAGAATTCACCAGAGCCAGAGCGGGGAGCAGAGCAGGCAGAAGGACCAAAGTACACTGCTGAGGGGAGCAGCGGGCGGCAGGAGAGATCTGCGCACCATGTGGGATCCTCCTCTGGTGGCCTGGGAGCAGCTGGGGATCGAACCAGCGCTGCAGAGGCCGTGGGCAGCTTCGCAACCCAGCGCTCAACCGCTGCGCCACCGGGGAGGCCCTATTTTGCTTTGTTTAATTGTCTGCCATGGAAATGCCCAATAATTGCCTTTGTCATTCTCACTTGCTTTGCTACATAATTTCCTTGAACACCTTCTTTTCTGCTACAAATGGAAACATTTCATCTTTCCTTATGGCTAGACAGTATTCCATTGTGTATCTAATACCACACCTTTTTGATCCAGTCCTCAAACTTACATTCATGATTTCACATCAGTTTGTTCATATTTTGTGTCAAAGTTATCATCAGATAAGTCTAGGAGGTAAAGAGGAAGAATGAAACATTTAAATTAGGAACTTGATAGAGAGTTAAACAAACCCTTCTATAAATATATAATTCAGTCACAGACTTTGGGTTTTTTCCTCAAGTGTTCTATCTGTTGGCCCAACTAAAGCAAACACTATTGCTATTGGCAGTCCAGCATTTTCTCTCTCAAGAGGAGAAATGTGATATAGTTGGCACACCAATGTACTCTGGATTTTCTAAATTCCAACTGAGCCGTGCTCTCTCTGCTGAGCTTTGGAGATATGAATTGTTATCAAATAGGAAGTAGGATAAAACATGGGGCTAAGTTCACTTAAGGCCACTGATTTATCTGAATCCCTATTCCCAGAAAAGTCTTTACAAGACAACACTGGTCTTCATTTTTCTCAGGGTACCTACTGGAATTTATCATTTCAGCCCTTTTCGACTCCTAAGTGACATGAAATGAGTAAAATTTCCAGATTTTCTTCTATAGAATATACAGACACCTACAATGTATGGACATCTGCTTTATTGGAGTTTTTGAGAAAACAGAAATATGATAAATACATGAACATGGTTGACAGGAAGTTTCATTTCACAAGGTCTTGGGTAGCTTTGGTGCTTTCAGACCCTAAACTGCTCTGAGAAGGCATTCAGGCTGTTCATGAAGCTTGGTCCTGAGGACTAAACCATCTTAGAAACAATTCTCCTGGGCCTCCCCTGGTGGTACAGTGGTTGAGCGCTGGGCTACAAAGCTGCCCGCAGCCTCTGCAGCACCAGTTCGATACCCGGCCACCAGAGAGGGTCCCACATGGCGCACAGACCTCTCCTGCTGCCCGCTGCTCCGCTCAGCAGTGTATTTAGTCCGTCTGTCTGTTCTGTTCTCCGCTCTGACTCTGGTGAATTCTCTCACCCTCCTGCGCTTCTGACTGTACCCAGTGCTTGTATTAAAAAAAAAAAGAAAGAAAGAACCAATTCTCCTTAGTGTTAGGACTTATTGTGAATCCCAAGTCTTATTGTGAATCCCAAGTCTTTCACATTGCAATTAGACATGTAAATGTCAACAATGAAGAATTTACAAGGGCCAATCAGGTTCCAAAATTTAACAAAATAATCACACTGAGATGAACTCTCTTGGATATATCAGAACCATTCTGAGCAGAACAGTAGTTTCTAGACAGGAAATGAGAAAATCTCCATTTTAATGTTGTCTGCCTTTTCCACATAGAATGAGGCTAAAGAGAGGAAGAGGTCTACTAACATGTTTCTTTCAAGCTTTTAGACATAAAATTTAAGGATATTGTCCCCCGTATTGTCTTTGATTTGGGCTCAAACACATGTGCCTTTTTCAGCTCATCTCTGGAACCAACATCAAAGAATTGGAGGGTATGTATTTTATTCTACCATCTTGTGTGAAGTCTGACATAAAATGAAATGGCTTTTTCATGAATGAAATGGTAATGGTAATAACATCCATTGTTTACTGAGGGCTTATTTCTTGCCAGGCACAAATCTAAGCAATTTGTATACATTCACAACAAACAGTATGAAGCAGTTACTAATGTTATCACCATTTCACAGATCAGAGACTGGGACTCAGCAGGAATAGCCACCTTCTCCTCCTCCCCAACCCTGGCCCCTCCAACTTTCCTTGGTCACTCCCTCTCTGGCAGTGTTTTGCACCAGACACATTCCTCTCCCATGGTAGCCATCACATTTCGTAGTAACTGGATGCCTGCACATCCATCTCCCCAGCAACACTGATCTCCCAAAGGGCAGAGACCATATCTTTGGCTTTTTGTATTTGCAGCACCTATTATGCTGTTTGATATATATAGTAGGGACTTCAGAAATGTTTGTGAACGAATGAATGTGTAAATAAATGAATGAAGAAAATAAACATGTAGAAAAAACATAAGAAAGGGACCTAACAAGGAAGAAATACCTAGACAGTGTGAGGAAACTTATCTAAGAGTTATTCTAAGACTTGCTTTAGAATTGACATGTTCATACCCAGTTCTCTCATCTGTTGGACTTGCCAGTAAGTAACATGCTTCTCCAAGAGAGTGGCATGGGACTGCAAGGCATGGTGCAAAGAGAGTAGGATTTAGCCTGACTTGGCTGGGAGACCTGATTCTACTGACCTTCAACAAATCAACCAACCATCTAAGCTGCCCTTTCTCATCTGTGGAACAGGATCTCCCCCACTCAGGCACTAGCTCACGTGCCCAGGTAGTGAGCATACAGTACATGTGAACACATCAATAGGTGTAAATAATATAAATGTTAATGACAATAGTGGATAGATATTACGTGAGACAATGCTTGGCTTAACTTCGAGTTATGTGGCTGTGGCATGGGAGAAATAGAAACTAAGTCTTACTGAGTACCAAGCACTACAGAAGCACTTTGTGTAAGTAATCTCCCTTATGCCGACCACTAACACTGGAAAGTATATGTACTATTATTCTAGCATTATAAATGAGAATAAATGAAACCTAAGAAGTAGAGTACCCAAAGCTATTTGTGAGAGGTCAAGTTTTAAGAGGTCAATTGAAAACTGGTGTTATGTCTTATTGATTCAAAAACATGTGATCTTTTTACCAACACTCAGCTACATTCATGGAATATCAGTTGCTACTATATAAAATAATCTAGAAATTTGAACTTATAATTAAAAGTTCTGTCTATCATGATTCAGAAAAACTTTAGGTATTTATTATCTATAATCTATTGGCATCTATTGGAGTTATGAGGCTGACTCTGTTCTCCTTACTTGGAGTTTGAGAAGTGGCATAAATGAATGCAGTCTGCTTTGCTCATGCTTAGAAACAAGAGACAGACACAGACCTGAGACTGCTGGCTATCATGGCACATTTATTACTTGGTCTGCTGACCCTTCAAACTGCCTTATCCTCCTCCCACTGCATGTCACTGGCACTCAATATCCATATGCCATGCCCAACCCAGACAACTCGCCTTATTGCAGAGCAGATGAGAATGTACCTTCTAGTAAGCAGAGGAAGAAGAGAGACATATGCAAGGTTAGTTAAATGTGCTCAGTTCTTACTCTCAAACTCATCAACTGACTAAGTCTTGCTCCGATGAGTGTAAGTAAAGAAGCTGAAGACATGCAGATGGTCAACAGGCACATGAGAAAATGCTCATCATCACTCATCACCAGGGAAACGTAAATCAAAACCACACTGAGCTACCATCTCAAAACTGCGAGAAAGGCCCACATCAAAAAAACAGGAACAACAAGTGTTGGCAAGGACATGGGGAAAGGGAACACTTGTACACTGTTAGTGGGAATGTAGATGATACCACCCTTCTGGAAAACAGTGTGGAGGTTCTTAAAATATTAAGCATAGATTGTTATACCATTCCAAGGACAGATGAGTGGATTGGGAAGATGTGGTACATATACACAATGGAGTAGTGATGAATAAATGAAGTCTTGTCATTTGTGACAACAACTGGGCTGCAAGGATATATTTGAGTCATCGGGAACTAGTGAAATCAGTTAGGGAGGGAATGAAGAAAAGAGGCAGAGCTCTGAACAACTCCAATATTTACAGGTTTATAGAGAAGAGCCTGGAAAAGAGACAAATGGAAAGGTCTTTTTGAGTTTATTATAAAAAATTCTAGACAAAATTGGTTTTGAGGAAGGGACAGTCAACAATGTCAATTGCTTCAGTATAAGAAGAACGAAGATAAATGGCCACTGGTTTGTCAATACCTAGTCCCCATGACCCTGACATGATCTGTGCAGTTGAGGAGGGTGGCATGGGCACCGGAAGTCTTCTCTCATCCTATGGTTCCATAATTTCAATGATCAGGACCAAACGATAAGTATCTCTTCCTTCACCTTTCTCTGAAGCTTCCCTTTAGGGACTTTTTTTGTGTCCTAACTTCTACCCTAATTGCAAACAAACAGGGAATTTGTCTGAAGGAAAAGAAAAGAAAACAAAGCAGTGCAGTCCAGTGAACTAAATCCCAGGTTTTCTAAAAATTCAGACAGTTCTTGTAAGTACCATAAGAATGCCTTGATAAGGACCTCCCTGGTGGTACAAGGGGTTAAGATGCAACCTATGAAGCTATCTGCAGCTACTGTGTCAAGAATTCAATCCCCGGACAGGGAGTTACCCACATGGTGCAGCAGACCTCTCCTGACTTGCCCACTGCACCCCTCAGCAGTGTATTTCTGTCAGTCTGCCTGTTCTGTTCCCCACTCTGTCTCTGGTGAATCCTCTCATCCCCACACCTCTGGCCTGTACCCCAGTTCTTGTATGCATAAATATTTTTTAAAAATCATTTTAAAAAAAGAATGCCTTGATAAAACAAAACATATATGTCATTTTCTCAGATTTGCACCATTTGCAGCTCACTCAGCAGCAGAAAACCTGCAGATCTGGTTTAACAACCTCTTTTCAGGTCCAATTATAATCTACCATAGATAATTCCTCATGTCAAATCACTCTTTGAGATGAAGCAGCTTTTTAAGTGGAAAGGAAGTAGCATAATTTTATTAAATAAGAATTGCAGCTAACATTCTATTTTTGCAAAACTCATTATGTGTAAGGGATGATTATTAATTGCATGACTTAGAAAAAATGAAATGTATGTTCATGTGTGCACACAGTCACACAAACTCACACACACTCCTAATCCTGCAGGTCACTGTGAATCTGATGTAGAGTGTTCTCAGCTGGGGAGGAGGGTAATTTTTGCCTCCTTGTGGTTCATTTGGTTGTCATATCAGAAGATGATACTGGCATATGGTGGGTAGAGATCAGGGGTGCTGTTGAGCATCCTACAGTACATAGTCTCCTCCACAACAAAGAATTTCCTGCCCCAAAATGACAGGAATGTTGAGGTTGAGAAGCCTGACATCATGGCAGAAGGGCAGAGAGCACCAATCTAATCTGAATGTTGTACAGACAGTATATGTAGTATAGCAACTTTATAGACCCAGCCAGATTTGTCAATATAACTGATCTTTAATGGACTCATAGGACAGCTGTGAACCATAGGTATGACACATAAGCAATGATATACGACACTAATTTACACAGCTGCCTGTGCTAACTGGTGTCCACAGAGAATCATCTTCCAAATTTAAATCGTCAACTTAATATGTATCATTCTAGTCTCATTTCCCTCGGACCTCACTAAATGGAGTACCAATCTTGCCTCAAGGACTCAATTTTCGCTTTTCTAACTCAATGGTCTCTGGTATCACTTGTATAACCCAAGACAACTTTATGTAAAACTGGCCACAGCACAAAAGATTTGGCCACCAATTAAATGCCTCTTTGCATACTCTAAGGGAACTTCTATCCTTCTCATGCCATGCAGGTTGAGTGACCAAAGTAGAATGATCATTGTATATTCAAAAGGACCAGCATCCTCTTATGGATGCCATAATGCAGCCTCCTTTCCAGGACTCAGTAGTACAGTGCCACAAGCCAACACCATGAATTTTCTCAAAAGAAAGTCCCTTGAGACACAAATCTCAATTGAAAACTGAACTGGCCTAAATTTAGTAAAGTCTAGCCTCTAACCTCAAGCTCAACTAAATATCTAGTCTTACGAATAACCCTGTGTTTTTATCCTATACTAGATGTGGAAGGACTCATATAAATAATATTTACATAATATTCCTAAAATAAATCTGAGCCTAGAAAAAAATATAACTCAAAGTCCACAGCAAAACACTGGCAAATTGCTAAGTGGAAAGCTTACCACAATCAGAAATACAGCTTGGGTTTCAATTTAATTCTTATTTGCTCAAATGCCAAAGAATTTTTCTTTGAGGAAAATGAGGTCACTCTTCACAGAAAGGGATCACTGTCTCAAAATTCATATGATCAGGAAACACAAGACCACTATAATAAGAGGTTTCAGAAATGTGGACTAAAATAAAGTGAGCTTAAGAGACAGCAAAGCTGCACATGTGACTTAAGCACAGAGATCTATTAACAGCAGACTGGAGTCTTTGCTTTTTATCTATGAAAGGACACTCTAATATACCTGACCCTACCCCATACCAAAGCACCCCCCGCCCCCCGCAGTTCCACATTGATGGGGCTCTCCCCAAACAAAGAATCTGGAAGCCACAGCAGCCTGGTCCTTGCTGGGAGCCTAGGAGGTAGCAGCTTGAATGGTGGGGTCCCAAAGTGATTAGGGCTTGTACCCCAGGTTAACACAAATACAGAAACAAAAGCAATGCCACACACAAGGAAACAGATGCCACATCATTGCCAATTTGTTTGCATCTTGATTCTTCCTTGCCTTGCCTGCTTGTCCAGTTCACACAAATACAACATAACACAGGGATAAAAAGCATGTGCCACAACCTGGCATCTGCCTTTGTCATTTTTGATTTGGGTGTCATATTAGACAATGCTTTTACCTGACTGAGGCATATTACAATGAATAATACTCTGAAAAAAAATAAAGTGAAAAGCATGTGCCCATTTAAATTCTGCCTTTGCCATGTCTTAACCATTTGACTCTAGGCAAGTTACTTAACTCTCTGTAAACTCCCTGCCTTTAAATAGTGAATAATAATCATAAAGGTCACCTACAGTCACTGTGAAGTTAAATAAAACACTATTGACATGGGCTTTAGCAGAGAACCTAACACTTGGTTAAGTCATAACCACTAATCTTTATGGCCTACAATTTGGATTCAAAGATTCTAAAGAGGAAACGCTAGAAGTCTTCAGAGATAATGCAATTCAGACCCATTTTAGGAAATAGGAGCTCAGAAAATGTATATAATGCATCGGTGGTTACCCAGCTAGTTGGCAACAAGATGAGATTAAAAGCCAGATCTCTTGACCCCCTAGACCAGCATTCTTGGTGGGGGGAGTAAAGAATGGTACAATTGTTTTTGAAAAAATGTATTAATTAATCAGCTCTCCTGCTAGAAAAATCATGGGTTTTTCCATGTAGTGGAATCACATCTTTTAGATTCTGTTGCCCGCGTTCATTCAGTCAGACCACGCTTTAGTTGCAAGGGAAACAGCTGGTCCAGCCTGGACTTGCCGCACAGTCACCCCAGCCTCTAAACAAGCCATTATCTGGCAACAGCAGATTGGGACCATCTGTCACTGCAGGGCACATATGGCCCCTCTAGATTATAAGAATAAGTTTGTCGCAAAAGGTCATTAGCGATGCATCACTTTTTGTGATGAGCTGTAAGCAGGCATAATGATCTCCCATTTTATCTCAATTCCTCTAACACTCTTCAGTGCTTGGAGAAACTGAGGCCAAATAAATCAGGAGTCTTCTTGCCATGGCCCTTGGAAAATTCTCAGAAAGAGTTCCGTTCATTTACTTTCCTTCTGTTGAGTTTGCTTTTTTCAAAGCATTCTTTACATTCTCTTCAAAGAGTCCCAGAAGGAATAAAGGTTTGTAAATAGTGCCTAATACAACATAAAGGCTGGATTTGCAATAGACAGGAGAAAATTAGAAAAACAAGAGCGAGCTAGGCCAACAGTGTGGTGTTGATGGTGCTCCAGTGAACTCCACAGCACTCTGGACTACTCAGTGTCCAGACAGCCGAAAACACAGTCAAGACAAAATCACACACTTCATGCTTGGTTTCTGAAAACAAGGACAATTACCGATACATTAATTTATAATAGGGTGATGGAGTGGTTTGCTTTTTAAAAAGCTCAAATGGATAGTGCATTTAAAATACATCTGCAGATTCTCTGTTAGTTCAGTTGTTGAGCAGTAAGAGCTATGTTTTGTCACCTTGAATACAGGCAGAGATGTGACCACTTCAACTAGAGTATGGCATAAGTGATACTATGATTTGGGGGGCTAGATCGTAAAGGATTATGCATCATCCACCTTATTCTTAGGTACATTTACTGCTTAAAGCCCTGTCCCCGCATGTAAGAAGTGCAAGTGTTCAGATGCTACCATGGTGGAAGTAAGTCCAAACTCCAGGCAGAGGCCATAAGTAGATTCCTCTCTGAGGCTAGTCTTTAGTCATCCCTGTCTAAGCATCAGACATGTGACAAAAGAGCTTCCAGAAAGTTCCAGTTCCCAGTCATTCCAATCATTCCCAGGCATTCAAGTTTCCCCAGTTGACATCTTATTGTAGGGCAGAGACAAAAAAACTATGACCCACAGACACTATGGTATAGTACAGTGGTGACTGGCTTATACTTCCAAGTTTGGTGTCACCTGTCATACAGCAGCAGATAATCAGGAGAGAATTAACAAGTTAGTCAAAGTATCCCCGGCTATTTTTAATGAATATAATGAGAAGAGATGGAAAAAAAAAAAAAAAACCCAGATCTGGACTGCCCTGTGTTTCATGCGTTATCTCATTGAATCCTCACAGAAGTCCTATGGGTCACCACCTTTTAGGTGAGAAAACTGAGGTGCATGGCATTTAAAACAACTTACCCAGTGATAAAGCTGAATCTGCACCTGGGATTATTTGACTCTCTAGATCTATCTACCACATCACCCTCCTGCTCAGGACTTTAGATTCGGTCACATATTATGTGCCAGAAGTCACACAACCACTGTGTAGTGGCAGGATGGCCACAGAGCAGGATATCTATATGATTGGAGCAGACAGGGCAGGTAAAGGAGTCCTGGAGCCCTCGGTAACTTTCTCAGGCTTTTATTGAGCTTTACATGCAGTGTGGCAAACAGGTACACCGCCGGCAGGGGTGCTGGGAGGCCAGGAGGCCTGTAGGCCTCCAACTCTTCACTCTAGGCTTCTCTCTTTTCTGGGTTTCTTTCTCCCCTTCTCTCTCCTGCCTCTGCTTCTCTTGGTGACTACCTCCATACTCCTCCCATGGCCCACAGAAGTAAAGAAGAGAGTTTACAACAATGTAATAACTGCAGGTGCCCCATCAGGCAGGGCAATCCTAATGGTGGGAGGGCAGAAAAGCCTGGAAACCACTTACCCTACACACTGTAAATAAAATCTGCTTTTATAATTGGCAATTAGTTTTTGAGCACCTCTGTATACCAGGCATTGTGCTAAGAATTCATAGTAATGAGAAAATAAATCCATATCCAGTCCTTTACTTCAATCTCTGTCCATCCTTGTGCATGCTCCCTTTTCCACACCATAGGTATTTTTAAAACACACATCTTTTAGTTACTTTGGTTCTTCAACTCTTTCAGGGCATTCTCTCTCCTCTGTGCCAGGATTCACAAGCCTGGCTTAATGACCAGTGGCAAGACTGGTTGCATGAAAATCAACAAGCTCTGCTATAAAAATACAAATTTTCAGTCTTCACTTGCAAATACTCTTATTTCTTAAGTATAAATACATTTATTTCTCCAAAGTTTCCTGGTGATTTCTGTGTACTGCCATGTTGAAAAACACTGGCCAAGTGAGTATCCTCCAAATCTCTCCCTATGGCAAAAGAAAAAGCATATTCTGGCTCCCGCCAACTTTGCCCACCTCATTTTCATTCACTTCCTCTCCCTTTGCTTCATTCAGCAAACATATCCTCTGAGGCTCCTACTCTCTCTCTATCCTATTCTTTACACCAGGAGGACCTGTGTCCTGCAAACACTCAAGAGAAAGCATCTCCCCTTGCCTAAGCTGTCCCTGAGTCTCTCCCCTAAAAGCACAGTCAGTGACCTTTGCTTGAGTTCCTAGTGCCCTCATATCAACCTCCAACCACTTAATCCATGATCAAGTGATATGCTGAAGCTGGGGACCCAGGCTTACTCATTTCAGAATCTCCAGTGTTAGCACAGTGCCCCCATTTATCAAAGATATTCAACAAATGTTTGCTGAATGAATAACCCAATGTGTTTCCTTTCAGCTTTGGCTGCCAAGAAACTCAGAGCCAAATCCAGTTACCCAGTATAGTAATTAGCTCATCCCAGGTGTCTGGTAACATCTGCTCCCTGTTTCTTTGAGATGGTCTCTCTTCTCTTTTTAGCCATAATTGTCCTATTCTACATTAGGTTTAATTTGCATGCTCTTTTAAATCCCTTTGAAAGAAGGTGGGGTATAAATTCTGAATAAATCAATAGATATATAAGTTCATCAAAGGGCACCTATGTTACACCTATAACATAAGGATAAGAGAAAAAAATACAGAAAAAATATGCTAGTCTTAAGTCAAATGACTAATACTTTTTCATTTCTTTAAATAGATATGAGTACTGCAACGAAATTCCCACTCAGATGAAATATCATTCAACAAATAATTGAATATCTGCTTTCTACAAGGCAGCTTGCTTTCTAGAAGGATGCAGATGACAAACACATGTCTAAGGGGCCTCCCTGGTGGCACAAGAGGTTAAGTCTCAGCACTATGAAGCTATTCACAGCTGCTGCAGCATGAGTTCGATCCCCAGACTGGGAGCTGATCCAAATGGCGCAGCAGACCTCTCCTGTCTCACCCGCTGCTCCCCTCAGCAGTGTATTTCAGTCAATCTGCCTGTTCTGCTCGCCACTATCTCTGGTGAATCCTCTCACTCCCCCCACCACCACTCTGGCCTACACCCCAGGTCTTATATGCATAAATAAATAAACCTTAAAAAAAAGACATGATTAAGATTCCAGTAATCAAATAACAGAGGCATTATACAAATAAATACCTCTATATCTAAGGAAAGCAATAGTTGTTGTATTGTAAACTTATAATGAGACCTGCATATAAATACAACTTGCAAATTATAAAGTGTCAATGTCTTCCTTAAAGATTCACAAAGAGAGCATTTTTACCTCGCTGGGATCTGAAAAGGATTCAAAGTGGCCATACAATCTGACCTGGATCTAAAAATAAATAGGGCTTAGACATGTATTAAGAGGTGGACAGAGGCAAGCATTCTAGGACAAAGAAATAGCTTGAGAATGTAGGACAAACTATAATTTGACTGAATAGTAGCTAACATTTAGACATTTCATGTTCTCTTATGTCCTAGGCGTTGTACTACAAGGTTTCTGTTTTGTTTTGTTTTGAGAATACATTAGTTTACAACTCGATGTATGAGTCAGAGATACAGGATCACATCCTTCAGGTGTATGTTACCATACCACATCTCCCACCAAGACAAACCATAGTCCTCTACCAAGGTCCCTATACACTCTGCTTGTCTTTTCTCTCTTCTCCTCCCTTCTGGCAGCCTCAAATTCCACAGTCAAATTTTTAGTGTTTGTTGTTGGTTTGGTTTTATCTGTATTTGTTTCTCTGTATTCCACATATACTATCTGGTATTTGTCTTTCTCCTTTTAATTTATTTTGCTTAGCATAATCCCTTCCAGTTCCCAGTTCCATCTATCTGGTCGCAAACACAAGAGTTTATCTTTCCTTACAGTTGAGTAGTATTCCTTTGTGTATATATACTACACCTTCCTAATCCACTCATCCTTCTTTGGGCACTGAGGTTGTTTCCATAACTTTACTACTGTAACTAGTGCTGCAATGAGCATAGGAGTACACACATCCCTTCAAATGAATGGGTTCTTGCATTCTTGGGCTAGATACTTATGAGTGGAATCTCCATGTCATACAGCAGACCTATTTTTAATATTTTAATAGATCTCCATACTATTTTCCATATGTGTTGGACCAGTCAGTCTGCATTCCCACCATCAATGTATGAGGTTCGTTTTTCTCCACATCCTTGCCAACACTTGTTTCTGTTTTTTCTCATATGGGCCATTCTCACAGGTGTTAGATGGTATCTCATTGTGATTTTGATTTGCATTTCCCTGCTGGTAAGTGATGGTGAGCATTTTTCATGTTGACCATCTGTATGTCTTCTTTGGAAAAGTGCCTCTTATCTGCATGTCTTTGGGAAAGTGCCTCTTTCACTCTTTTGCCCATTTTTTTGGTTGCGTTGTGTTTTCATTTTCTTGAGGTGTATTAGTTCTTTGTAAATCCTGGATAACAGTCCCTTCTTAAATGTATGTTGTCCAAATAGCTTCTCCCATTCAGTAGGGTGCCTTTTTGTCTTAGTGGTACTTTCTTTTACTGTGCAGAAACTTTTTAGATTGATGTAGTCTGCATTGTTTATATTCTTATGTTTCTCTTGCTGCTGCAAACAAATTCACAAAGACACCACTGAAGCCTCTATATATTGTAGATGTTTTGCCTATGTTTTCATGTATGTATTTTATAATTTCAGGTCTTACATCCAAGTCTTTATTCTATTTTGAGTTAATTTTTGTATATAGTGTGACATGGTGGTCTAGAGGCTTTTTCTGCCAATCTTCAAATAACTTCATGTGTTAAGAGGATGAAAAAATTGAGGCTTATAAGTTAAGTGACTTGCTCAAGGTCACATAGACAGCAAGTACAGACCTGAGATTCAATCAAGGCAGACTCATAACCTTTTGCTTAAATGCCCCCAGACATAAACTCAAGGAGCGACGATTTTTTGTTGCGAATTGTTCGAGATGAGACCAGAAAGACAGGCGAGGATAGGATAACAAATGACTTCCAACGTTGGGATAAATAATGTAACCATGATTCTATTACCAATGCAAAGCAATGAATGCCTTTTTAAGATGAGGGGGAAAATAACATTTTACAGACATTAAGTAGTGTATGAATTAACAAATGAATGAATGGATTTTTTAAGGTAGATTATTCAAGTAGCAGCATGTAATGACTTGAAGGAAAAGATATTCAAAGAATGAAACCAATAGTTCCAAAAACCAAACAGAGGTAACAGGGGCTGGAATAGCACAGTGACTCTGGGAGAGTAAAGAAAAAGCAAACATGGAAACTGATCAGACACTAAATAATGTCATGCATTTGACCAAATGGAAGGTCATGTCATTCAGAGAAAGAAGCAATGAAATAAATGTGGTGGGTGTGGGAGTAGAGACATTCAGGGGATAGAAGAACCCCACCCCCCAGAGCTGTTCTGCTCCTCAATGGATAGAGGACTCAAGGGAAATGTAAGGGAGGGAGGGTGGAATTGAGTATCAGAGAAAATCATCAAAACTATGACATGAAGAAAATTACCAAGACTGAGTACGCAAAGATAAATGGGCCTTAGTCATGACAAACACAATATAAGAGGTAAGAAGAGGAATCAAAACTGTTAAGAGGTATGAATGACGTCAAGAAGAAAGATTGTTTAGGATGAAAAGAAAGTGGGGGTGGGGAGGCAATCAGACAAAGCTTTGGGAAAGAGAACAAAAGGTCATTTGACTTAGCAAGTGAAAAGTTATCATTAAGACAATGAGAGCAGATAAAAAGGAAAGAGCCATCTAGCAAAGCGCTGACATGGACCCAGACATGGAAGGAGCCAGATAATATGCAACATTAAAAAAGCCTGAATATGAGATCACACCATTTTCTGAATCTTTCTTACAGTTCCCATATTTGACAGAAGAACAGATATAAACAAGTATTTTTGTATCTAAGAGAAACAAGAATGCAAATCAATAATAAATGGTAACTGGCAACTCATCTCATTGTTGGAGACAATAAGGAGTGGAGTCTACAGTCAACTAGGGAATATCTACCCTCCTAAAGGCACAACCTTTGCTAAGAGACTTGTCACAAGCAAATGTCCAGTATTACCAGTTCCCCCAAAGTGTTAAAAAGGTGAGAAGTACAGATTTTTCTGCAAATCTCCCAATTTTTAAATGCTAGGAAAATCATAAGACCAACAAAACAGGTTTGCAGGGAAGTCAGTTCACTGCCTGTCAGTCTGAGACCTCCTGAATTCACTAGGCTTTCATTATATCTGACAATGAAAGAAGGAAAAGGGCAAATGATGATTTGACAGGAGAGCAGAATTGGGGGAGAGTCAGTTAACCGTGAGTTGAGTTTTTTGTTGGATAGTTAGCTAATTAGTTTTAGGATTCTGAAGAACTGTGCATTTTTGGTATGACAGGAAGACAGTCTGATGATTAACAAGAAGAGATTTGAAGTTGCATGAGAGGAAGTGCAAACTAAAACAAGGAAGCTTTATTTTATTCTGTTGGGTTTTAGTTACGTTGTTTTTGATGACTAATTGGAGAGAAAGAGCTTTGTGACGTATATTGAAGAAGTTACCGCTCGTCAAGAAGTTATAATCATACGATACATGCTGTTACAACCTTAATTTGTGAAGGGGCAGATCCTACAGAGACTGAAAACGCCACTGCAAAGACAGGCTCCACTGGCAGCCAGGATAATTTCATTATAAAAACAAGCAGTCCTGTGTTTGCAACATGCCAATGGGGCTGTTAGTGGAGATGAAGGATATGCCAAATAGAAGCTAGCACTCTTCCTCTTCAACAATGGACACCCCCTTCTATGAGAAGGAACTTTGATTTGGCATGCAAAGCCTAAGGTTCTCATCATTTTAAGCTAATTAATGTCTTCAGTGCAACATACACACACACTCACACACACACACTCACACACACACAAATCAGCCAGCATATGTCCAATTGTCCTAGAAAAGCTGCTAGCTTTTGTTGTCCAGCTCAGCTCATTGCAGGAGAGGGGAAGCAAAAGAGAGACACAGACAGTGTCCAGATTTCAGAATCCAGGACACAGGAACACGATCTCAGGCTGCTGGCTGGTACTAGATTCTGAAAAGTCATTGATAGCTCCACTGTCCAAACAAGACTAAGGCCATTTAAAGTGGGTGAACAGATTATCAAATTAGTTTTGTATTATCTTCCAACCCAATATCACAGAAAGATTAAAGACCTGGGTGTTGGGTTTTTTTTTTTTTTCCCCTAGAGGAAAAAAAAGGCATGAATAAAAGGAAAGGAATGCATGATTCTTAAATGCCTTTAAAAACCCTTTAAAGGGATCATTTTTCTCTAATATATCTGTACACTGATGCTCTGTCTGTGTGCAGTACTTTGAAACTCTGTTCCAAGGCCACACAGAATTGGCCCCACCCTATAAACCCAAATTAGTCTCCATTATTCCCCAAATATATTCTTTGCTCTTACCAGGCCAAAGACACCATCTGCTTACTTATCCTTGATGGAGTACCTATCGCATATCCACAGTGCTAAACCAGGTGGTGTGATCTACAGTGAGTGATATGAACACGGTGCCTGACCTCACATTGCACATGAGGTTTGCTTCGCTTTTTCCTGACCACTGTCATCTTCTGCTCTACAGAATACCCACCTTCCTGGTCTCCCTGGTGGCACAAGGGGGTAAGCACCACACTATGAAGCAAGCCGCAGCCTCTGTGGCACGAGTTTGATCCCCGGCCAGCCAGGGAGATTCCCACGTGGTGAGGCAGACCTCTCCTGTCTCAGCCGCTGCTCCCCTCAGCAGTGTATTTCAGTCTGCGTGTTCTATTCCCCGCTCTGTCTCTGGTGAATCCTCTCACCCCCCACACCTCTGGCCTGTACCCCAGTTCTTGTATAAATAAATCTTTAAAAAAAAACCCATCTTCTACCTGTAAATTCTCCCCATTCCAGCTCTACCAGGAAACCTCCCCTGTTTACTGATGGATTCAACTTTTCTTTTGATTCTCTGTTTTTAGCAGTTCCTATTAGCCTGTGAAAGAACACAACATTTAATGATACACTGCTTTGCCTGTGAATGCCACCTTATCTCCACAACTAAGTTGTGCAACCCTTGAGGAAAAGACCATGCCTTTCATTTCTTCTTTGCCACTCACATAGTCTAAAGAGACCTCCCCACATTTTAAGACTATGTAGAAGATGACTGATTACGTTGCAAATGGATTTAAAAGTCATTCATTTGTATCAGTATTGTTTTGTAATATCTACTTATCAAAAGAAGATCGGTTCAAAGTAAGTTAACTGGAAAGACCATGAATTCAGGTTAGTTTTTCTTCCTGGGAAAGTTTTCCAAGTGACTTTCAACCACAAAACCAATCTTTTCCCACCCAAACTTCAGGTAAAAATAAATATTTACTTCCTTTGCTAAAGAAGGAAGACAATTAAGACCAGAGGCTGAACTATGTTCAGTATAGACCGAGATCCGGCATGACCAGAGAATGACTTGACAACTGTGCTTATTGACTGTGTGTTCGGAAGCTAAATACAGTCCCTTAAGACAGTGGAAGACTCATCCTCCCCAAGGTGGACCCCAAAACGACACTGCATAAAGTTTGAACAGTTTTAAAGGAGATAATCATTTGGTGAGTATGGTCTAAAAAGCAGCAAAGTTCTAGTTTTTAGGGTTTGAGTTGTCCTGGATTGAGTCTTAGTAAAATAACTAGACATTATGCAAACATAGAGGTACTTTTTAAGTCCCCTGCCACATGTTTATAAAGAGACAAATATCAGGTGACAGGAAACTCTGAGCTCCAGCAACAACTTTCTGATGAGGAGGTATTAACTGGTCAAACCAACCTGTTCGAGCTGCTGAAATGTTAATTTGGTTGGCTTTGTAAACATAGTTATCATTTTCCCATAGCAGGATTTAAGTACCCTCAAATACTGCCTTTATTTATAAGATTCTAATGAAAGAATTCCATTCATGAACTAGAATAAAAATACAAAGCCCCAGGTGCACACAACCATCATCCAGCCAATCTACAGGTTCCCCCAGCGAACAGGTGCAGGGATGGGCGGCTCAGGAGCCCACAGGTATTGCCACAGGAGATCTGGTGGAGGTAATGATTACCCCCAATCACCAAGAACAGGGCACGCGATTGTCTGTATGCTTGTTGATAAGGCATAGAAGTATATAATACATTTTAAAATAATTTCAACAAAAGCACTTTTTTTAGTATTTTCCAAGAAATTTTCACTTATCTGGAAATTTCTCTTAGGAGAAATAGCTTCTCTCCCAAAGCAGCTGGATTAGAGGCAATCCTTCACACTCCTCAGTGAGACTCAAGGCAGTTTCCCCTAACTCAAGACCCTACATGGCTCCCCCAGGACCTCATCTTGGTGTGGACTTTAAATCATTTTCACATCATAACACATCAACAGTTTATCTCCCCTCTTTAAGCTCAGTCTTGGAGCTGGAAACATAAACATCCTTCACGGAGGCAGATTTGTTTGTCCAGACCCTGTCCCCTGGAAAAGTTATGATCAGCAGGAAATGAAAACAACCAGCGTCGCTTTTGTTTTCATTGAGTCCAGTGACATTTTGAAAATGGAGCACCTAAGCCAAACCAAATCCCAGGCCTCATTCTGACCAAAATCCGAATGAGGAACTTCACACGGAACATTAAAAACTCAATTGTCTCCGGCTACAGCTGAAAGAAAAGCACAGATTAAAACTGGCAACGATTTACTTCCTACAAACATGCTTTGTTCCCGGCTAACTTGTCAGCTCACAAAAAAATGCCTCTGTACAAGCAGCTGTCTCATTCAAGACGCTGAAACCTTTCATGGTTGTCAATATGCATGTGTTACCCGGAATCCAGCCCAAGACCCTTGCTCTAAAACCACGGCCCTTCCCTGGTATGTCTTTCTTCTAATTTGATGACTTGCATTTTCAGAAAATAGTCAGAAAATGTCATGCTCTTCATGGAATCCCCTCATCATTTTGTTTCCCAGAAGAATGTGGAAAAAACCAGCCCCAGAGGCAAAACAGAGGAGGTCTCTGAAGTTTCCAATTCTTAATCCTAGTTCTTGCTCTTAGCTGCTCTGGGCTAATTTAGTAAATGTCTGTAGAGGCAGGAAGGGACACAGTGCAGGTTTTCTGATCCCATGCAGACCGGGTAAAGGAGGAGTTCTGGAGCCCTCAGGGGTTTTGCAGGTCTCTTATTGGGGGTTCACCAGGCATATGGCAGGCAGGGGTGCTGAGGGGCCAGGAGGCTAGCAGGCCTCCCAGCCCCCAGCAGATCTTCACTCCGGGCTCTCCGGCCTTCTCTCAGCTACTGCTTCTCTTGCTTCTCGCTCGGCTTCTCTTTGGGCTTCTCCTCGGCTTCTTGGCTTCTGCTGGCGTCCCCGTGACGCTGCCCTTAAAAGCCCAGTCTTAGGCCAGGTGAATCCCATCTACCTATGCCCACACCCTACTCCAGGTGCCCGCCATCGGGCATGCATTCAGGACCGCAAGGATCCATCATCTATACTGAGGGCAGGAGGGCAGAAAAGCCTGACATTTTTCCTTACCCTACAATGTCTCTATGTCTTTCAATCTTTCCTTGGTGAGTCAAACAACTTGCAGTGACCACTCCGAGCTAGTTTGCTAAAGAGCAAGCTAATCAAAATTATGGCAACCATTTTGCAAATATAAAATGGCTGATGAATAATGATTATGGCTTTCCCAATGAGCCAGTAAATAAATTGATGACACATCTGAGATGTCTCATTACTTCTTGGATTACCTAGAGAGGTACTGTCAACCCAACCTCAACATGAATATTATACCATTGTACAGGCTAAAGAATGGATAGACACTGGCTAAAAATAAGGAGCCCCCTGTACTTTGCTTTTCCTGACTCAACTTTGCTCGTATCACTGCACTCACCTGGAATGACTTCACTTCTCTTTTCATCCTATTCTGCAGATCTCTGAGAACACATACACCCTCATTCGTTTAAAGCCCAAACTCTATTATTATAAATTCCAACTGTTCATAATTCATAGACATAATTCTTAGATCTGACATGCATTGGCTGTGACCTAGGATATGTCATTGGCATCTCTGAGGCTTAACTATTAAAATATTCTTAGCTAATAAAATTATTCTTTCGGAGCTCTTTTCCATACAGGTAAATTTTGGCATGGACTTTAGGAGATCAGTGAAGGTTGAAACACTGCAGATCATGTGTGGCGAGTCTGTTTAAGCCAATTGGCCAGAGCCTTGGATTCTTTCCTGACAGAGAATATATAGGAAACAGCAAGGTTATCGAAAATCAATTTCAGAGTATATATCATGGAGCAGATTATATCCCATAGTTGTTATGGGTTGAACTGTTACCTCTCAAAATTTGTATGTTGAGGTCCTAGCCCCCAGTTCCTCAGAATGTGATGGCAATAGACAGGTTCTTTAAAGAAATAATTTAGTTTGAATGAGGTCATTAGGTGGGCCTCAGTCCAATATGGGTAGTGTCCTTGTAAAAAAAAAAAAGAGAGAGAGAGATTAGAGCACAGACATGCACAGAGGTAAGATGCTATGAAGCCAACTATTCACAAACCAAGGAGAGAGACTTCAGAAGAAACCAACTCTGCTGCCATCTTGATCTTGGATTAATTTCTGTTGTTTAAGCCACTCAGTCTGTGGAATTTTGTTATGGCAACCCCAGCCAAATAGAAGTTATTATCTCTCACTTTTCAGAAACATCAACCAACTAAAATGTGTGTGTAATTTAAAACTTAATACAGTTTGTCCAATGCTATTAAACACAAACAAAAGGGATGACTTTTGGAATTTTTACATTTCTTCTCACTCCAATTAGCCTACTTTCTCATTCTTTTTTTTTTTTTTTCCTGGAAGAATGTACCTTTTGCAATCATGAATGAGAGGAGATTCATCCTTTCCTGCTTATATCAGAACAGGTTAACTTGTGCTGCAGAAATAATCCCAAAATCTTAGAGATTTTTAACAATTCAGTTTCATTTCTTAGACTTAATAAGCAGACGTTCTATCCCATGCTATCTCACTAGTGTGACTTCACCAATTTGAGGGTGAACACGGCAGTGGTAGAAGAAAATAGCATGACTCTCTCATTAGTTCTTACACTCTTCTACCTAGCAGTGACACAAGCTACTTTCACTAATACTCTATTGCACTAAATAAGTCTCCTGGCCATGGCTATCTTCAAGGAGGGGGCAGTACAGACCGATGGGGCAGAAGAACCAGAGCATCAGTGAGCATTTGCTGCCATAGGACTTCTGGGTGAGGATAACAAGAGTCTTACTCCAACTGATATAGCAGTGAGAGAGAAGTCCTATGTACTTAAAGGGTCCAAAAGTGACATCCCTTAGCTTGACTTTTTATATGTAAAACTAAAATAAGAACATGGACTTTGGAATCAATCCGATCCCCTCCATTTAAGCTAACAGCTTTAGATTTGTTTATTCACCTGCAACTTTTTAATAATATTTTGATGGGAGTTAAGTAATGTAACTGTAGTAAATTACACTCCACAAGCTTTTTCCCTATTCCCTTCTTTGAAACTAATATCCAGAGTGACTTTTGTTACCCAATATTTCACATTAACCCATGACACTTAGCTCTTTCACCTGACCCCATACAAGGCTTAGCCTTGCCTAAGCCACCAGGTACCTCCCTTCCAGAGAGTGTCACTTCTGGGACACCTAGCCTGTCAGGACACACCCCTTCTTGGCATACTGCATGCTCTATGATATATTCCCTGTCTTCTCTCTTCTCTCCCCTAGTTTCCCCACCTCTCTCAAGTCCTGCGCTGACCTCAGACTTCAAATCCAAAGCTAGAAAATGAGGCCAAAGAAGTTTAGTGCATGAGATGATGATGGTGGTGATTCGTGTGTTTTCATGGTATAGAAGTCGACTCCTCTACACACAGGGAAAGTCAGTGTCTCTTACATATGAGTCATGCTACCTCCCACTCTCTCCCTCCAATTTGCCTAGAAGGAAGGAGGAAATGGAAGAGGAGTAGCAGCAATAGACCTACATATTCACCCCTCCCTCCCACAGTAAAAGGAATTAGAGATTCAGGACATCTGGGTAATTTGAGTAATTAACCCCTTTTAAATTGAGGTAACAGGGAAAGACTGGTCAAGACAGGCATTTAAGCAGCCTGTCTCCTCAGTAAAGTGCTGCCTCCCCTCCCCTTTGGCTTTTCACTGTCAGCACTTGTCCCAAGGCACTAATGGGGCTCAGCCATCCATTCTTTTACCTGCTATGGATGCCACACCCATTTCTCCCCAGTTTAGTATGAAAGCATTGAGTATATTTGATGGATGTATTGTGTGTGTGTGTGTGTTATTGTAAAGCAAGGTCATGAGTTCTGCTTTATTAATATTTAGTTGAGTGACCTGGGGCCACTAAGTAAAGCTAAATTAGAGCAAAGAAATATCATTCAATTTAACATATTATCACTTTCAGTTAAAAGCTATTGCGATTGTCACATCATTATACATTTATATCATTCTTTCCGGTTTTAGAAAGCACTTTTAATACATTTTCATTTGATTTCCCTAATAATGTAGGACAGATTTTATCATGCTATTGATGAAAAACTGAGTTTTGGGGAAGTGAATGACACATGAGCTCAAAATGCCCTGTTGAGTAAATGACAGTTGGGACTACCACACATCTTCTAAAACACAATTCTGAGTTTGTAATACAGAGCAGGCTTTGAATGCAGACATAGAGATCTGAGAAACACCTGTGCTATGCCAGCCATAGTAATAAGTGTTTCCACATACATGACCTGATAACACTTCACAGCAACCCTGCAATGATAGAAGGACTGCAAAGAACTTCCAGTTATTGGAATAGTTGTATGCAGTGTGAAGGGGATGTTGGGGGGCGGTTCAGGAAGGCAGGTTGTGGCAAGAAATAAGTCCAGGCCCTACCTGGTGGTGCAAGAGGTTACGCACAGCACTGTGAAGCTGTCCGCAGCCTCTGCAGCATGTTCGATCCCCTAGGCAGTCCGAGAGCTACCCACATGGAGCAGCAGACCTCTCCTTGCCTGCTGCTCCCCTTGGCAGTGTATTTCAGTCAGTCTCCCTGTTCTGTTCCCCACTCTGTCTCTGGTGAATCCTCTCACCGCCACACCTCTGGCTTGTACCCCAGTTCTTGTATGCATAATTTTTTAAAAAAATAAGTCCAGAAAGTCTCAAAGATAACTAGATATTTATTATTCCATTTAACTAATTTTAAAAAGAGGTTGAAAGAGCTGAGACAGCTAATGGGAATTTTAGGTAGAACCAATACTCAAATCTAACATTATTTCATAATAGCACAGCAGATGGATGGATTCAAGGAAGGGTGAATGGTGAATCCACTATCAACCATGAGGTTGCCAGGGGAGTTTTCTCTTCCAAAAGCAATGCTTCAGCATCACCAATACCTGGCTGAGCTCTTTTGAATCCTAACATCTGTCCTTCTAGCAAAAGGAGGTGACAAAGAATAATCCAAGGGAGACTTGAAAATGACTGAGGCACAGATGCAAACAGACCAGTGGGCACTGACTCACACATGAACAGTTACAGCAAACTATCCCAAGTCTGAGTGAATTACATTTGTGCCAACTAAGGGAGCAGCTTAGTAACTCCTCCTGTCAGATTTTTCCAGATGAAGGAACTAAAGACAGGCCCAAGTCAGAAGAACAATAAAGCAGGTAAAAACTTGTACTGAACAAAGAGAGACCCATTCTTGTGATTGGCAAGCCACGGGTCACAGTTCAGTAACACAGAAACAGCCCCATTCCCTCTATGACTCATGGTTCTCTCCAAGAAAGACTGAGCTACCAGGATATGAGTAGCTAGCTCAAATAATTGCAGGGTGCGCTCTGCAACTACAACTATTTTTTTCTTTGGTAGAGATCACATCTTCCTTTTGTCAGAGGATGGTGTTCATATGATCCAGTCAGACAACCCATGTATTTGACAGCTCAGGCATACTGAGAGGGAGAGAGGGAAGATTTTGAGAAGCAAATTCAGAAAATTAAGATTCCAGTATAGCTGGTTAGGTTTTCTAAGAGGGGAATATAAATTGAATTGCTAACAGGACACCATCACAATACTCAGTGTTTGCCTGCCACATCTCAATTAATCCTAAACACCCCTTGAGGTAGACATTATTACTATTCCCATCTTTAAATGAGGAAATTAAGAGATGGAGAGGTTCAGTAACTTGTCCAAGACCACACAGAACCAGATTAGAAGCCCAGGTGTGTCTGGCAACACTGTGCCACTATATCACTACTCTAAAACCTGTCCTTAGAATAACTTGGAAGACTGGCATATAGATAAGATTTTTTTAATAACATTTTTATCTTCTAATGTAAATTTGCACAATTATACATATCTTATACCCTAGTATTCATCTTTTTCACAAATCATACATTTAAGAATCCCTCAGGAATTCTTAAAATATTTCCATCTGACCCTGGAAAGAAAATAGAATTCAATTTTCAAATTAGTTTGGCAAGTAGGTGCTAGGAAGGGCAATCCATGCACTCAGCCAATACTGGAGACCAACCTTCCTCAAACCCATGTAGAGTAATGTGAATGAAAATGTCTGTTTAAGCAATCATGAATGACAGAACAAGTGGATAATTTCATCTACAATATGACAGTTGTCCAGTAATTCATAATTTTCAGTTACTACAAAGTATTGCAAATCACTCCAAGAGTCAAATTTATCTCTTGGCTTAATTTCACCCCATCTACAACACTCATCTACCAGCTAATGGAACTCTGGCTACAACAACACTTCATCCTGGAAGGGAGGTTGGAAAACTTTCTCAATGCAGGATCTGATCAAAAATATGTTCAGCTTTGTGGGCAAGATGATCTGTCACAAATCACCTTTGCCACTGTTGCATTAAAGCAGTCACAGATAATATGTCAATGTATGTACATGGCTTGGTTCCAGTAAATTTTTATCTACAAAAACAGGTAACAAGACAAACTTGGTCCACAGACTATACGATCTCCCAAGCCCTCTCCCTGACCAAAAATATGACACTGCCATCACCTCAATCTGCTATTGTAATGCTCCACCCCAAGGATCACAGAAGGCTTTTTAAAGTCACAGAAGAGCTAGGAACAGTTACTATTAATGTGCTAGCCACATCCAAAATTACTAGTTAGGGCCTCCCCAGTGGTGCAGCGGTTGAGTGCTGGGTTGCGAAGCTGCCCGCGAACTCTGCGGCGCCGGTTCGATCCCCGGCTGCTCCCCGGCCACCAGAGGAGGGTCCCACGTGGCGCGCAGACCTCTCCTGCCGCCCGCTGCTCCCCTCAGCAGTGTACTTCGGTCCTTCTGCCTGCTCTGCCTCCCACTCTGGCTCTGGTGAATTCTCTCACCCTCCCGCGCTTCTGACTGTACCCAGTGCATGTATAAACAAACAAACAAATAAATAAATAAAAACATGCCTCTATAAAAAAAAAATTTAAAAAAAAAACAAAAACAAAATTACTAGTTAAATTGAACTGTCAAAGAAACTAACTTGAGAACACAATAACCACTGAATAGGAAAGTCTTTGTTTAGTTGTCTTCTTGCCCCATCCATTTTCTAGGGCCTTACTACAATTGGAGAAAGAGGCATGTGTTTGATTCTTTTTTGGTTTTAAGTCTCATGCCTAGATCCTGCCTTTGAAAGTAATCAGCATTTTATATTTTTCATTCAAGGAAAAAAAAAGACTCATAATGAAAGTATTTTATTTTGACAAGGGAAGGAAACACAATGGTCTATGGTGATGGAACATGGGTGAACTCGTGGAGGGTACATTAAAGTCGTAATTCCTAATTGGGTGTACCCCAGTATTACCTCAGGTAAAAATAAACTAATTTTTAAGAAACAAAGTGTTTTTAAATTTCTTTTCAATTATAGGTTACTAGGAGAGCAAACAGACCCAGTATATTATAGCACCACATGCCACTATTGAAGTTTCAGGGTTCTCCGGGAAAAGATAGGGAAGAAATTTGTGCCATGCCTTTTCCTCCCACACCATCCCACCTCTCCTGGTCCCTGTCTCATGTAAGCCTTTTGGAAATATAGGCAAGAGACAAAAACTAGAGAGGGAACTTGAACAGATCATAATTAAACAATTTTAACTCTATAAAGTCATTGTTTTTTTCCTTCCCTCCCTTCCTACCAATCTTTCTTGAAAACAGAGAAACTGAAGGTTCTGCTAGGAATCTGTAGTTTAAGCAAAAGGGAAGTAGTAACTGTATTGTAAATGTAGTGCCCATAGTGCCTGGATTGGCTACCTTCCTGACCCACAAGGACCCAATGTTGCTTTTGTTTTGTTTTATCTTTTAAAGATTTATTTATTTAAGTGTAGAAGAACTGGGGTGCAGGCCAGATGTACAGGAGGTGAGGGGATCCACCATAGACAGAGTGGGGAGCAGAACAGGCAGATGTACTAAAATACACTGCCAAAGGGAGCAATGAGCGAGACAGGTCTGCCACACCCACTGTTTCTTACACTTCAGGCTATCCTTTAAGTCAGCCTCTGCAGAGATGACAGTTGCCAGGCTATTTCTATAGATTTCCTACTTCATTTGCATTTATTTTGCCTGCCTGTCAGTTTCAGTAAACACTTTAATTAATTATATATTTTAAAGTGCTTGATCAGTGCCATATAGCAAAAAGGGTACAAATTTTTAAATCAATGAGGAAAAAAAATCACTTATGGGGCTCATCAGCTGGAACATCTGGTATTTCACATATAAAGGGGGGTGGGAAAGAAATTCTCTGAATCAGGAATTCTATAACTTCGCCTAGAAAATGTCTGTCTTGCAACAAGATTTGCAATGAAAATAACCCAAAAGGTCTAAAAATAAAATCATCTCAAGCATGAACACCTCAAAAGAGTAGGAGGGTATGATTGGTACCCCAAAACCTGCAGCACCAAAGATGTTGAGCAATATCAATGTGTTGCATGGAGGAAAAGAGGTGGCTCCTGCACACCTCAAAATTATTGAAAGAAGCTAACTAGAAAATGCAAAAAAGCAGAACACACAAGCCACACTCACAGCCAACTTGATCAGCCCTGGTTTCCTACACACATACAAGTCTGGCATCTGGTAGATTCGGGCTCATGCTCTGAGGAAAAAAATAGGGAAGGTCTGGCCATTCCCCAGTTGTAAAAGGAGAAACCTATGGGAGGAGACGTGGAAGAGCAATTCTAGCAGCTAAATCTAGCACCCTACACATGGGTTTCTTGTCTAGTGATTGCACAGCAGCTAAAACATAAATAATAGCAGTGACAGGTGGCAAGCAGAGGATAAAATAATAAAAGCAATAGTATCATTCATTGAGCACCTACTGACTGTGGAGACAAGTCTTTTTTTTTTTTTTTAAAGATTTATTTATTTATTTATTCATTTATTCATACAAACACTGGATACAGTCAGAAGCGCGGGAGGGTGAGAGAATTCACCAGAGCCAGAGCGGGGAGCAGAGCAGGCAGAAGGACCGAAGTACACTGCTGAGGGGAGCAGCGGGCGGCAGGAGAGGTCTGCGCACCATGCGGGACCCTCCTCTGGTGGCCGGGGAGCAGCCGGGGAGCAGCCGGGGATCGAGCCGGCGCTGCGGAGGCTGCGGCAGCTTCGCAACCCAGCGCTCAACCGCTGCACCACCGGGGAGGCCCGGAGACAAGTCTTTTGATGAGCATTTTTACATGTGTATTTATTCCTCATAACCTATGAGATAAGTCATATTGGTATTAGCCTTATAAAACAATTGGAAAAAATTACAAGAATAAAAAACCTAGCTGAGGATTACCTAGTTTTTTGAAAGAAAAAAAAAAAAGTAACAGAAAGTTTCAAATTCACATATTTGTAAATTCAGGGAAAATTTAGGAGAAAACATTATTAGGGCTCAAGTTTCCCTTTGCTTTCAGAGAATGAAGTTGCTTAAATTTCAAGTTAACTCCCAGCAGTGATTACAGCAGCATGTACCACCACAACAGATGAGTCCAAGGCTATTGCCTAGAGGTTGCTTTTTAAAAACTCATACCTTGGAGAGCCTTTCCATCCACTTCCCACTGCTATAGGAACAATACACATCACTTCTGCTTCCAGATCTTTCCCAAGCACCTCGTGTTGACAGAACTGAACTGGAAACACTATTAGCAAAATATTCTGGAAATACAGCCTGTGGGCTTCTTGCCCTGTGATAGAAGACACCACAGAAGGGAGCAAGAAGGATCTGCATTGCTGAAAGAAACTTTAGCGTAGTCAGAGATGGTCACTGCAGCAAGCTGGAGTTCAGGAAAGCATGTAGTTATAGGTCATGACAGAGCTCATAATGCAGGTAGGGAGAATATAAGACTACAGTTCAATGGAAGCAACTGGTAAAACTAAAGCTGCAGAGGGGGCCTCCCTGGTGGCACAAGGGGTTAAGCACCACACTATGAAGTAATCCACAGCCTCTGCAGCACGAGTTCAATCCCCAGTCGGCCAGGGAACAACCCACATGGAAAGGCAGACCTCTCTTGCCTCTCCCGCTGCTCCCCTCAGCAGTGTATTTCAGTCGGTCTGCCTGTTCTGTTCCCCACTCCGTCTCTGGTGAATCCTCTCATCTCCCCCACACCTCTGGCCTGTACCCCAGCTCTTGTATGCATAAATAAATATTAAAAAAAAAAAAACTAAAGCTGCAGTTTTAGGTCCATTCTGAGATGCCCCTGCACAAACAGCTCGAATTAACTACCTAAGAATTCTGGGCTGTTTTCTTTTTCTTTTTTAAAATCTCTCGTTTTTATTTATTTATTTTTTACATCATTGTTCATTTTTAAACTGCTCTTCTTCTTTATTAACCCTAGTTTTTCAGGAGAGGCTTTTATTTTAATGGCTTAATTAGCTGAAATGACTCAAAAAAAGTCTTGGTTAATTTTTAACTTAATTTCAATTATCAAAATTAAATTCTTATTCTATACTTCCTGAGGGCAATTACTTTTAATTCTTATAGTCCTTCTTTACCTTCCTATTTCTTCATAGCGTGCTTGTACTGCTAGGTCTCTGTTTTTCTATTTAGATATAATCTATTGACTCCATACTGAAAATGAGAAATTAGCTGTTTCATAATTCACAAACATATAACTCTTACTTTTCTACTCATCTTCCCAATACAATTTTTTTAGTTCAATCAATATTCAGTATTAATCACTATGATTATGCAGTATTTATTCATAGCAGTATCATGTAGGTTTTTTTTTTTATATTTCCTTTTTGTAAATGTTTTGTTTTGCTGAGAACTAGTAATCTTTTTGCCCTTGCTTAGTTTTTCAGTGATCACTAATTCGTCTGCAAACTCTCTACCAAATGGAGTAATCTCCTTTTAATCTCCACTGAAACACAGTTATTAGTTTCACATTTTCCTGGCAATACCCTTGCTGCCCAAGTTTCCACTCTTCTAGTACAGAATGATTGTTCTCTGGGCTTGGTGCCCACTACCATCCTAAGCTCACCTGCCATCATCAGCTAGGAGATTGGGCAGTGCATCTTAAGAAATGATGTCAGCCAGCTCCTTTCACTCTCTCCCCACTCCCAAAACACAAGGTGCAGGTGGTGGTAGAGATGGTTCCATTTTCCCTCTGTTGAGCCAAATGCTATGTTTAGCTTCCCCTCCTTATTGCAACTCCCCCATTCCCTTTCCACATGCGTCCCAGCATGTGAAAGCAGGAGGCTGGTGCATTCCAGACTCCAGAAGTCTCCCAGTGTCCCTATGGTCAGTCTGCCTGAGTGGGAAATAATGGAGAGATACCAAAATATAAATGCGTGGGAAGGGTTTCCAAGAAGTTATCCAAACCATTTTGGAAACATTATTTCCTTAAACACAGGATGCCACAAAGAGAGAGAAAGAGGTTATCATAAAAGGTGCAATGCAAAAAATAATTTCAAAATGCCAGTGTTTTTTCTCTGTTTTAAAAAATGGCTTTGTGGGTCTCCCCAGTGGTGCAGCGGTTGAGCGCTGGGTTGCGCAGCTTCTGCAGCACTATTTCGATCCCTGGTCACTGGGTGAGGGTCCCACATGGCAAAAAAAAAAAAAAGAAAAGAAAAGAAATGGTTTTGTGCTAAGTGTTACCACCGGGAAGCTATGCATGAGTTCTGTATGGACCCAATACCCAGAGATTTTTCCAGATCCATTGTCCAAAATCATTTATATGCCATTGCTCCATGCAGTGCAGACTTTGGTTGCCTTCCTCAAATTCAAATATTAGATAATAACTGAACTACTGAAAAATTTTGATTAGCTGAGACTTCCTGGGAAGCCAAATACCAAGAAGAAAGCAAGCAATACTTTACCATACATTCCACAGAGAAAGCCAAACACAACTGATTTAGACCCGGAGTGAACATCATTTGTCCTCACAGCACACAGAACACATCAGCATCCATTACTCTATAAACATTATACAGATACATATATGTCTATCTGTGTGTATACATACACATGCATATGGTATATGTTATGTATACAGATGTATACTGTAGCATGAATTGCTATATCAGGCTTAACTGGCATTTTAATTATTAAAACACTAATAAATGGTATTTTTGTTACACTAAGAATAAAGTAGCATTAAATTTCTATATTTTAAAAGAATCACATAAATCAATACAACTGATTTTATACTTAGAGTACTTTTTCAATTGAAGATGAATTTACATCCAGTAAATTACATAAATCTTTCATAGATAGCTTGATGAATATTTATAATATATAAATCCATGTTACCACTATACAGATAAAAATAAAGACTATTTCTATCACGCAAAAAGTTCCATCTTCATGCCCGGTTGGTGCATTTTTATTGGAAAACATACTTTATTCTTTATTCTTTGGCAACTTTCTACTAATGAGAATATTTGATTAAGCAGGACCTGACCATTCCAGAGAGAAAGAAACTAACATTTATCAAGCAAACACAATTTGCCAAGCACTTTGATTTTCCATGCTAATCCTGCTAAGGAGATGTGATTATCTGCTTCGATAGTAAAGAATCTTAGTTTCTGAGCATGTAAGGCTCCTTTTCAATATCTTACAGTTCATAAATAATATCAAAGCCTTTTGTCCCATTTCATTACCCTGCCAGATAATACATCTTACCATGCTTTACAGCCAAGGAGGGGTGCTTTTTATTTTTTTTTTAGCCAGCACTCTTTTATTCATACCAAGAATATTGATATGGGTAAATGAAACTCTTCAAAAATCAAAAATACTTACTTGTTAGCAACCCTAAAAGTAGCTTTATCTATTCATTTACCTTAAAAATAGTTTAAGAATAGGGAAACAAAGAAATAGTGTTTGGGGATTCCAAACACTATTTGGAATAAGTGAATAAGATCATACATGCAAATTATATTAAGTTGTTCACCAAAAAGAGTAAAAAAAAGAGCAGGTATGTATTTGCTTATATACCAATAAGAAGTCACAAGAAGGTGAACACAGAGGCATAGTCTCCTTGCTTCCAGGGAGAAAACTGGTGCTAGCTGAAAAAGGTAGGCATGAGCTCTCACTGCACACCCTTTTCAAATTAAATGGATGCACACAAACAATCACACTAGCCTAGTGCTATTGAACTATGCTCCTCATCAGGCCTTGAGGCGTTGTGCGGATGGGAGGCAGGGAAGCAATGGTGATGAAGCACCTTCCACCTGCTTAGACCAGCATTATTAGTTTTGCACTTAACCATTTTACATCTTGAGTTTCCTCATAAAATTGCATTTACATAAGAGGTTTTTTTGTGGGGTTTTTTTAAGTCTGCAAACCACAGCACCAATCTTAGCTTGATCAATGTTAGCTTCTTTCTTCCCTGGAATGATCAGAGTTCTGCTTCATCAATATTCTAATTAGTAGAAAGCTACCAATACAGATTTACTTATAGTATGTAAATAGCAATACTCTGAACAAAAGAATGGCACTAAGGTCTGCTGGGAAATGGAAGATGTTCAGTCAAGGCATCATAAATCCTGGTGTACCCTTGCTGTTTGTGCGAGCATGAAGTTTCCTTAAATCCTCTGAGCTTTACTATCTTCACTTATCTTTTTTTAAATGTGTGTGTGCATATGGGGGTGTATGTAGTATTAGTTCAAATGGCTGTCATAAAGATTAAAAGTTATAGTATTTAAGAAAGTAACTAGCACTCTACCTAGGTGTACAGCAAATAATCAATTACTGACTCCTCTGGAATGGAGTCAAAGTGTCACAAGGCAGTAATTGCTCAAGCAGTAGTAGTCTTCAGGTCTCATGACTGCTTCTGTAATGGCCCTCCTGACCCCTCCCCAAGTTCAACACTCAATTACAGACCACACAATAGATCATATAGCAAAGGGTCAGATCTTTCAGGTGTCGCGGTCTGGAGCCAACACCAGGTTTACTCTGCTCCAGATAATGTATCTTTGGAGTCCTCCTTGGGGCCAAGAAACCAATGTAGACATCCCGCGACAAAAAAAAGACATTCCCTCCTGTGAAAGGAGGGGAGAATGCAATGGTCCTCCTGAATTAGCATGAAGAGGGGAGCAGGCTTGGTTCTCCACAGGACTGTATACATGGCTGAGCAGCATCCTCTTGGGGATTCTGAACCAGATGATGAGAAGGAGGGTTGAGAGAAGGAGTACTTGGTGTGGAAGAAAAGAGGAAGAAGACTAGATGTGGAGAAAATGGATGCAGTTGCTGGGGACATCCAGCCCAGAAACATGGTCAGAAAGTAATGAGAAAGGATTTTACTTAACATAATTTTCAGTTAAACCTATTTACCAATGCTTAACACACACACACACACACCCTTCTCTCCCACAGGAATATGGTGAAATCAACTTTGGCACTAGAGATTGTTATCTGTATGTAATACTCCTCCTGTCTGAGTCTTTCTACCCAGAAGCAGCAGGGAAGCCCTCAATCACAGCATCTCAGCAGTCACCTGGGCCATGCAGTGGGGCTCTGGCTCCCCACTCCCAATCTTAATCAAGAACTCTGGGCCTCCCTGGTGGTGCAGTTGGTTGAGTGCCGCAGTGTGAAGCTGTCCGCAGCCTCTGCAGCACGGGTTCGATCCTGGTCGGCCGGCGAGAATCCCACATGGTGCAGCAGACCTCTCTTGTCTCGCCCACTGCTCCTCCTTGCAGTCTATTTTGTCAGTCTGCCTGTTCTCTTCCCTGCTCTGTCTCTGGTGAATCCTCTCACCCTCCCGCTCATCTGGCCTGTACCCCAGTTCTTGTATAAATAAATAAATCTAAAAAAAAAAAAAAACTCTATCTTCCAAACAAATCCATTTCTAACAACCACTTGGCAAGGATTTGTTGGCATTGTCAAGGGAGTCACTATGAAATGTTAACCAAATTCTACAGAAATGCAATCAAATTTTACCTCCACTAGCAGGGTGAACCAACACTAATGGTGATCATGTAATTTATTTTCCAGTACTTCTTGAAGATTGAAAAGGTTACTCAACAATTAAGCCAAGACAAGAAGGCACAAACGGACATGTGGTGAGGCCTACCACTGACCGTCCTTAAAACCCACTGACTAGTGCCTGATGATAGGCTGATCCACAGAGCCCCGAGCCCCACACCTGAGCTGTGTGCTATAAAGAATCCAATTGTCACCCAAAAATAGATGTCTGGATCAAGAAGATGTGGTATATATACTCAATGAAATATTACTCAGCAATCAAAAAAGATAAACTCATGCAATTTGCATCAACATGGATGGAGCTGGAAGGGATCATGCTCAGCAAAATAAGCCAGAAAGAAAAAGAAAAATACCAGATGGTCTCATAGCAGGAATTTAGAAAACCTAAATAAGGGACCAGGAAAAGACTAATGATAGTAAAATAAAAATAAAAATCAACAAGCAACTATAAACCTGAGACACACTACGGGGGTGTGGGGGAAAGGGGGTGTGGGGGGGAGGGAGTCGGATCAAATCAAGGGGGGGTGGGAATTGCATGGGGACTATAACCAAGATGAAAATGCATACATTGTGCAAAAATGAAAAATTATATAAAAAAAAGAAGCCACTTGTCTTCATTCCCAGTCATGTTGATGCCCACTGTATGTTATTATTAGAATTATGTATTTATATAAAATATTAGGTAAACTGATAACATCTAAATATAAGAAAAGGTAGTTTCTATAAAAATTTAGTCGAATATCTCAGTAAGCTCAAAGTACATGCTTTAAATCTTTTAATCCATGTAGTTGAGGGTAACTATAAAAAGTTGGAAGAAAAATATTAATACTCCATCTCAACAGAGACTATACTCAGTTTACTTTACAAGTGTTTTTTAGATTTTGTTCCACTTTAAAGAAATTGAAGCTGAATGTTGCAAATGACACATGACAAGCCTGGTTTATATAAGAATGAGGACATTGAACTCCAAACAATGAATTAATAGCAGGGAAAGTTGGATCTTTCAGTAAAAGATAACCTATGTATTTTAAACTTAAATGAAAAAGCTGGGGATCTTTTTTAAAAGATATATGTGTATGTGTTTTAAATTCCCAGACTATCTGTTAAACAACTAACCACTATCACTACCACCCTTGCCAAAATTATAGCAGGTCATCTGTCTTCAGGCCTAAGCCAGGTCTTCCAATAAAAGGTCTCTTGGCAATATAGGATGTCATATCACAACCCAAAACTTTTTCCAAGGCCAACTCATTGATCACACTTTATATGATGAATCTAGAAAGAATGAAACTAAAGATATCTGCCATTTTATCAACAGTGCCACCAGGCAGTGTAAAAATACATGAGTTCATTCGAATATAACATCCCATCTTAACCAAATTATGGCACAATAAGCAACTTTATGGAAAATACATCTGCCTGTCTCCTCCGGTATTTCTGATGTACAGGTAGACTTAAGACTTTGCAGATATCCTCAGTGTTCAGGAACTTGAACCAAAAATGAGCCAGGGCTTTTGACTTAGCTAACTGCTTGAGGTACTAGGACAGTAGTGTTGGTAGCTTCCATCTGACTCAGATACTTCCCACAACAGCAGTAAAAGTTTTCTTAACCCAGGTCCTGATACGGAAAATGAGAAAATGTTTAAGGAAATACAATTCCCTGTGATGAAAGAAATTGAATGCCTCTAACTGATTTATCATCAGCAGAGATATGTACAGTAATATATAAATAATTGCAAAAATACATGCCCTCCTTGCTAGGATATTGGTGGACCACTTAGAAGAGAAGCCATATCCTCACCCATATCCACCTACATCTTTTTCCATCATTTTTTCTATATTCAGGTAAATCTTTTTTTGACTGTGTCCTATTGTCACTGTTAATATGGTCACCACAAAAAAGTCTTAGATTTTTGTGTCTGCCATTACTCAAAGTTCAATGCCTAAGATACAGGTTTTTCTCCCACTTGATATCCAATATATTTCTATTGCTATTTCTATCTGTACTTTTGTTGTTTTTTACAAACTCTTTTTTAATTTTTTAAAGATTTATTTATTTGTTTGTTTGTTTATTTATGCAAGATTCAGGGTACAGATCAGATGTGCAGGAGGGTGTGAGGATTCACCAGAGACAGAGCAGGGAACAGAACAGGCAGACTGACGAAATACACTGCTGAGGGGAGCAGCAGGCACTACAGGAGAGGTCTGCCACGCCATGTGGGATTCTCGCCAGCTGGCTGGGATCGAACCCATGCTGTAGAGGCTGCAGACAGCTTCACAGCGTGGCGCTCAACCACCTGCGCCACCAGGTAGGCCCTGTTTTTCACACTCTTAATTGAAGAAAGTTCTAAAGGTATGATCCTTCCATATTACCTCTGTTGAATGGAACCATGTTCTGCTTACAGCTTCCTCTCTTTACACTCTCAAGGAGAAAGAAAAGTTGAGCACTTCTGAGTTGAGCATTTAACCTTCACTATTCTAGTCCTTTCCCTCTATTACAATGTACTATAAATTATTCCCTTATTTTGCATTTATCACAAAGTACTATAAATTTTTATTTAATTATTTATCTCTACCATGAGTTTTAATAGGTCTAGAAGGTCAGGGAGAACCTGTCCATTGTTAAATCACTTGCACCTAGTTTGGTGTGTGGTTCATATAAATGCTTCATTAACATTTATTGAAACAATGGGTAGATAGATAAATCGCTATTTCCTGATGTAACCACCATATTTTTCTGACAAAGGTACTACCCACCAATGAACACTCAGAGAACAGAGATAGTCTCACATTCATTTGTGTGTTCTCGGTACAAAGGTTTGGAAAATGACTGAATATCCTATGGTTCAGTTGACAAAACCATGTGATGGACTGCTTTGATAGTCAGTACCTTCTAGAAGAGTTGCATAAGCTTATATTCTACCAGAACCAAATCAAATGATTCAGCACACATTTTCTGAACATGAATAGTCTAGCTTGTGAAACAGCTAAATATCTAAACATTCCCAAGTGACTAAATTGTACACAGATTAAATAACTTGCAATTGAGAATTGTCCTTGCTAGGGAGATTAGTACCAAGACAACCCCAACTCATACACCACTAAATCCAAGAAACAAATTTTACATTCTTTTACCAGACCATGGTTTCCTTACAGCATCATCAGAGATGAGTCAGGAGCAAAAAGGTCGTCATGGTCAGAAATGTAATCACTGATTTCCTGCGCAGTTGAAAACTGAGAAGTGGAATTCGAAAAATAAACTTTACTGCCCAAATATTCCTTCCCTCAGCTAACTCCCCTTAAAGGTACCCAATCAAGTGAAGTGTGGTTACTCAAGCAGACTATGAAAAGCAAGATTTTCCTGTTTCCACTTTCAAATACAAAAGTCATCTATAGGAAATAAAATATGATTCACTGTTAGGTAAATGTTCTATTGTTAGTGAGTCAATAAACATAGGATTTGCTATCAACCTACAAAGACAACTTGAAGGAACTTGAGGTGCAAAATGACAAAATAGAAATTAAAGCTAACACCTACTGAACATTTACTTTGACCAAGCAATGCAGTAACTACAGAGAATCTTATCGAAGCTCCATGGTAACCCAGAAGGTAGATTTTATTATTATAACTATAAATAAGGAAACTGACATCCAGAGACGTTAACAACTTTCCCAACATTACACCTTATGTTAAAGATAAAGCTGGGACACAATCCCAGACAGATAAAAAGGTAAATTACAAGCCAATCATTTAACAGCTGAGTTAAAGAAGCAGAGAGAAATAAGTGAAGACCTGAGAAAGTTCTTTTGGGATTAGAATATGGAGTACAAGCAACACTTACAGTTACATGCAGTTCAAACAGAAAACTGTTCCACGTGGGTGGGTATGGATGGAAATATAACCCACCTGAAGTCAAATGAGGAAAGAAAAGAGAGTATAGAGTAACATTATTTGTCTTTCTTAAGGTCTAGTCTCCAAAAAGTCCACTTTTTCAGACTTTCTGTTGAGTCACTTATATAAAACTGGTCCTTGAAAGTTCAGAAGAGGAGGCCTTTTTAATACCTTATTAGCTCCTGAAAAGAAACAGCTTACTTGCAAATCTTGTTATATTTGGGGTAACAAGAATCATCAAAAACACGTTTTTTTCCCTCGTGATTCACCTACTCCCCAGAAGCCAGATTAAATAGCCATTATTGTCATTAACACTGTTCTGCTTGAGAAACAAAAGAGGTAGTCCTGATATATTCCTGGATAGTCCCAAGCAGATGAACTTGTCTTCCAATAGTCCTCACCCTACATTGAGAGCAATTTCATCTGCACCTGGGTGTAGCCAGCATTTTTTCTCTGTTCCATCATGCTCACCTATGGAGTGGCACAAAGTAATATCTGCAATCTTTTCTTTGGCTCTCAAATGCTCTGAGGAACTAGTTTATCCTTGATCATCTCTGTGGGAACTGTGTCCTGGGCACAGATTAAACAATTACAGCTACTTCTAGATATTTCACTTAACACAAGGATTCTTTGTACAGCTGGATCAAAACTGAGTCCCAACTAGTTTGCCTCAGCCCAAGCTGCACAGTAACTTCCCATCACAGTTCTTCTGAGCAGACTTGGCTTTTGAAGTTGATAGGCAAAGGCAGGAACTGCAGTGGAAACTTGGATTCAGAAGGTCAAAGTCAGGAAGACTAGAGCAAGCGCAAAGGATCTGGAATAAATGGGTCACTTCCTTTGATGGTTAATTTTATATGATAACTTCAATGGGCCGTGAGATGCCCAGATATGTGGTCAAACATTTTTCTGGATCTTTCTGTGAGGGTGTTTTGGGATGAGATTTAAATTGGTAGTCTAGGAAAGCAAATTGCCCTTCCTAATATTAATGACTCATCCAATTAGTTGCAGGCATAAATAAAACCAAAAGGTTGACCTTATCCTGAGCAAGAGAGAATTCTGCTTTCAGACTCAAACAGAAATATCCACTCTTCTGGCTCCCAGGCCTGCTAGCCTTAGGACTAGAATTATACCACCAGTTCTCCTGGTTTTCAGTCCTTCAGATTCAAATTGAACTAAACCATTGTCTCCCATGGGTCTCCAACTTGCTGACTCACCTACTTCTATAATTACATGAGTCAATTCCTTACAATAACTCTCTTTGCACACATATATACATATATGTGTGTATACAGATATATATATATATACACATATAAACACACACACACACATCTCCTATTGATTGTTTTCTGGAGAACCCTGACTAATGCATTTATTTTGCATGGTAGCCTCTCACATCCATGACGGCCACACCTTTAGACTTTCTTACCACTGAATCTGAAATTCAGCACCCCTTTTTCACCACAACTTCCTATTCTTCAGTTCTCTGAGCCCTTTACACCCAACCACAGCCTCTCTTTGACTCAATGAGACCTCCCATTCTTGACCAACTTCTCTTTTTTTTAAAAAAAAAGATTTATTTATTTATGATTACAAGAACTGGGGTACAGGCCAGAGGTGTGAGAGGTAAGAGGATTCACCAGATACAGAGTGGGGAATAGAACAGGGAGATCTACTGAAACACACTGCTGAGGGAAGTAGCGGGTAAGACAGGAAAGTCTGCCACGCCATGTGGGTATCTCCCTGCAGACAGCTTCACAGCCCTGCACTCAACCCTTTGTGCCACAAGGGAGGCCCATTGACCAACTTCTCTTAATTAAGGATTATATGGGAAGCTAAAGATCTATACTATCAGCCAAGGCCTCAGGTCCATTATGTAGCATTTCTTCAAAGTATCTCAGCTCCTGAGGCTAGAGTCAGTCACATTTGCACAGCAAAGATAAATTTCAAATGAATCATACTGCCTGCCTATTTTTTTCCACATTTAAAGTGCTCAGCACTCAGGAGAAAAATCACACATACTAATGCCCCTTCAAATTTTGACTTTACTGAAACCACATTTGGTTTCTCCTCCTTTTATGCGTGATCTCTAATTCGCCCTGAGTTGGACTCTTCTCTCACCTGCCCAGGAGTCCATTCTCCAGCCTCTTCTCTGTCCATGTTCTTCCTAATGATCTCATCCACCCCTGTACCTTTAAGATGCACTGTATCCTGACAACTCACAGATCTGTATCACCAGCACTGGTCTCCCTCTGAATTTCAGATCCAATTGCCTCCTAAGCAGCTACAAACACTCCAAATTCCATAGGTGCAAAAGGAGCTCATGATCCTCTCTCATCCACCATTACTTTCACAACACCATTTCCATAGATGTTCATCATAGAAACCTGAGACTCAGCTCCCACATCCAAATAGCCACTGAAGTCTCGGAATTTTTACCTCTTTAATATCTTCCAAATGGTTTCCCTTTAGTACCTTATTTGTTGCAATGGGTTCCTTTCTTCAAGCCTTTATTGTTTTCTCAACTGGATTAAAGCCTCAGTCTTATTAGCCCTTCTCAAATCTGAAATGAGCTCTCTAGTCACTCACGCAATAATAGCTTTTGAGTACCTTCCATGCATTAGGAGGCTTGCTAAGGATAAAATGAGGAATAAACCAACATAACAACTATCTTCATGATGCTTGCTCTCATTTTTCCTAAAGAATGAATTCGATATTTCTCTTTTACAGACAAGCTGGGGGTTGGGGGGAGTGGTATGAAGCTTTTTTCTTTTAACCGTGTGTGCTTAGGCAAATTAACAACGTGTGCTTTAGCTTCCTCACACGTAAAAGAAGGATAACTGTGCCCATAACCAGGACTGGTGCTACACACAGTGGTGAATAGGGGTGCTGTATCACTGGCATGCATTCTAGTTTCATGGTAAATAGTCATGACTGGGCCATACTAGTTGTTAAATATTTTTAAGTCACTCTTGCCTACCTCAAAGGGTCAATATGGGGATCTGATACATGCATGATGCATAGAACAGCAATGGCACTGAGAAGTGCTCGAAAAAATACTAGTTGGCTTAAAGTCAATATGGGACTTCCATCCCATGGCATACAAAGTTCTTGATATTTTGTTACCTGGTTATCTCACATTTTGTTCCAGCCACACCAAACTCCTTAGCTCCCCAAATTAGTGACTTTATATTTTCCCACTTTTGTACTACACCCAGCTTCCTCTACCTGGCCCACCCTGACCTCTCTGTGTACACACACAAATACACAAACACCTGGAGAATGCCCACTCTTTCTTCAGCACTCAGCTCACACTTTTTTTTTATTTTAACATTTATCATTTTTTACATTTTTAGACAATATTTGCTTCCCCCACCCGTCAGATTGAGTCCTCATATTATTTTCTTCCCCAAGGCACCCATGAACCATCACCACAGTCCCCTGTGCTCCTCCCTCCCTCCCTCTGATCCCTCTCCCTCCTCCTCCCCTGCAGGATGTCTCTGGTTTATAATTGTCTGTTTTTGCTTTGTTGTGTTTTGTACTGTTATTTTTTTTTTTACACTGATGTCTTATTTGGTTCCTCTATATTCCTGTTATAAATGAAACCATCTGATATTTTTCTTTTTCCTTCTGGCTTATTTTGCTGATCAGCTCACACTTTTTAGACTATGCAGTTCAGGCAATGCAGTCATGAGTCACCTAATGACATTTCAGTCAGTGATGGACCACATCACATATAGGATGGTGATCCCAATAGGCCTTTATCTAGAGCCAACAGATAGTAGTAACATGTGGTCCTGGTAACATGGTTGGTCCAAAGGGTGGGAATATGACATTGTGTGATCAAAAAGAGACTTCGTCTTGGATTATTCTAACTGGAGATAGCAAGAAAGGTTTCTTGTGTCTGGGGCCAAGATATGGCAGAGAGGTTATATATAATCACATTTTCCATTAAATTCTAAATGAAGAATTCTGATATAGTCTTAGATCATACTTATCAAAGTCCTTTGTCCACTAATTGGAGTTATCTCTTTAGCAAGTATAAAAAAAATTGTTGAATGACTATCTCATGTTTGGATATATATAATCTTTAAAGAGTTACTAAAAATTCAAGTACAGACAAATCCCATCTGTAGTCACTCTTAATATTGTGTCGCATCTTGCTATAATTTGAAACAGGTGGGTTCACTTTGATTATTTGAACCTTTGAAGAACCCTTGTTCACATACATCTTGAGGATAGTATTATGAGGATAGTATTATGATAGTATTATGGATTTGTCCACTGCTTGAAACCTACAAACTGAAAACTAAGCTATACTTAGTCAGAATTCATCTTTCCTTTTTTATATGTGGCCCTTTAAAGCTAAAATGGTAGATGTTAAAGGAAGCAAAATGATGATGTTTGTTTCTGTACTATAGAAAAGAAATAAAACAATTTAAGCTGGAAAATATTCTGTGAAATTTCAAAATTGCAGACTCCAAATCTTATTTAATCATTGAGTATCCAAGAACATAGCAACTCTATTGTGAATTCTCTCTTCCTCCACAGCCAGATCTATAAATTAGAAATAATATTATGTGTCCTGGCTTCTCTCACTACAGTTTAATGAGATTATTTCTAGGAAATCTTTTGACTTCAAAAAAATCATAAGAAAATGCAAAGAACTTTTATTATAAAAGGTTTTAAATTTGATTAAAAAGCCCTTGACGTCTCCTTTGTGAGTCATGCATATTTCCCACTGACTTTCTATGTGTCTCTATTATCAGCATTAAATATTTATTTTAGGTCTATTGAAGTAAAAAATTATTCTTCCAGCTCTCAGCCCAAGGTGATTTCTAATGACTATTTAGTTTTATGATGATTTTTAAAATTTGCATTAATAATAGAAGAATCTAATGTTAAATTGAAGGTTATTAAAATTGGCCTCCTTTCAAGTTGTCTGAATGCTGAAAAGATCTTTTTTCTATTTTTTAACCATATCTTTCTTTAATTGTATGAGAATAAAATTACACTTAATTATTATTTAGCATGTCTGTAGCACATTTGTACAGGCAAAGATTTGAAGTTATAGCTGAGGTGAAGTGACCGTGACTTAGTGCCTTCTCAATGTCCCCTTGATATCTAATATGCATCTCAAATTTATCATAATCAAAAAATACCACATTCACCCCTCCCCTACTGTCGCCTTCCCCTACTGAGTTAATGGCAACTCCATTATTTTAATTGTTTGAGTCCAAACCTTGGAGTCACCCTTGACTCTTTCTCCTTATACTTCACCTTCAATCTGCCAACAAATCTTGTCGGCTCATCCTCAAAATATATCCCAAAATATAGCCTGTAAAATGTCTCCACCTGGCCTACTTGCTGACATCCCCTCACCTGAATCATTGCAGCATCGTCATAACTGGTTCCTACCACCTTTGCCTCTTCCGTCGGTTTTCACCACAGCAGTCAGAGTTAGGCCCTTGAGCAACTTCAGGTAGAAAATGTCTTCTTCTGCCTAACCACTGTCATCCGGGCAGCCCAACTACTCAGAGCAAAAGCCAAAATCCGGACAATGAGCACAAGAGCCATCAGGAATGTTGCATTCTTCCAACCACTAGACCCTCACTTAACTCAGAACAGTACTTTGACTAGTCTTCACATTCTCTTGCTGCAGATATCTGCATGGCATGCTTCCTCATAGTCTTCTGGTCTTACTCAAAAGTTTTTTTTTTTTTTTCTGAATGTGGTCTTGTCTTTATGTGAAATAGCAACTCTCCACTCCTGATACATCCTGTTCCCCTTCCTGGCTTATTCTCCAACCCCCTTCAACACTATACATAATCACTCCATTACCCAGTATACTAGTGTAGGATAAGTGAAAAAGATATTAGGCTTTTCTGCCCTCCCTCCATTAGGATTGATGAGGAATCCCTACAGTCCTAAATGCATGCCTGATGGCAGGCACCTGGAGTGGGGTATGGGAGTGCGTAGGTGGGTACACCTGGGCTGAGAGACTGAACTTATAAGGACGGCATCACGGGGATGCCAGAAAAACAAACACGAGAGCAGAGAAGCAGAGACCACCAGAGAACACCGGAAAGCCCAGAAAGAGTGAAGACTTGCTGGGGGCTGGGAGGCCTGCCAGCCTCCCGGCCCCCCAGAACCCTTGCCTGCCGTGTACCTGGTGTACCCAATAAAATCCTGAAAAGCCACTGAGGGCTCCAGGACTCTCTCCTCCTTTACCCCATCTGCACAGGATCATAGAAAACCTGCCCTGTGTCTTCCTGTCCTTACAACTAGGTTATCTAACATAATGTTTATCATCTTTCTATATTATATATAGAATATAAAAAGCAGGCAGATATTTTTTACCTCTTTTACTACCTACTTTATCTTCAGATTCTTCTAAGAGTAGGTGCTCCATAAATATTAGTTGTCTAAAAAATATGTAAAGAACTTCCAGCTAGCTTGATCATAACATAGGGACAATTCCTTCTGCTTTTAAGCTGCCAACTTACCCAGCACAGTATTCTTCTACTGGATATTTCAAATCATAAGAATAAAAGAGCAACTGTGGCCTACAGGAGTTGGGAGGGAGGCTGGGCAGCACATTGACTAATGCACGATCCCTCTCTGTGACTCTGGATCTCTGAGTTAGCTAGAATAAACCATGGGAGTTATGGAAAATATGAGCACCCGTGCTGTGGTCAGTGAAAACGTACTGACTAGAACACATTTTGTACCCCAGCTGCAAAAAATGAATCTGAAAAGTCTTCAGGTGTTCATGAAGTAAATGAGCAAATTTTAGTAGTAAGTAAATGAGCAAATCAATAGGACCCTAGAGGCAAAATGGGAAGAATATAGTCCTTATACCAGACAGCTGCTACCAGCTGACTTTTGCCTGCCCAATTACCAAATCTTATTTTTCAGGAACAGCCAGACTTTGGATTTCATGTGGAAGCCCTCAAATGTACAAAGTTGGCCTCGAACTCAAATTAAAAAGCAACAAACATCACATGCTGTAATTTAAATGCAACAGCTTCTAACCACACTCAGCTGGAATTCAAATTCTGCCTTAAAGGCTAGTGACTACTAAACCAAATTCTGAGAATAGCAAACCAAAATAACCAAATGTCTGTCTTCCTTAATCTTCTGTTAAATTCCTTTCTCATAGAAAACAGTCTGTGGTCTTCATGAAGAAAACTAGGCCATAATGTACTTGGCGCCTTCCTCTTAAAACTGGACATTTATGTGAGCTTGTCCCTCCTCTCTGCCTATTTGCTGTGCAGAGTAAATAGGGAACACCCCCCACCCCTCCCCGCCTCTTGGGGGAGTTCACTGTCCTAGCAGGATATTCAATGTCTTCAGCATTCTGTAATGGTAAAAGTAGAAAACATCGAGAATGGTACAGAAATTCTCACCAACAGCAAGGGAGGTAAAGAGTGTCCTATGGCTGCCAGAGAAGCAGAGTGGAGCAACTGTTTGTGTGTATAAAACATGGTTGTGCTAAGTAGCAAGAGCTTCATTATTAGCCTAATTCGTTCAATAGACTGTGAGCCTCTCAAGCACTGGGACCATATCTAATCCATCTGTGTATTCTTAGACTCAGCCACCATACGTGGCATATAATGGGCACTCCACCAGGAGTTGAATGAAAGCAGAGTAGTTTTCTGTCATGTGACAGAAAAAGATCCCCAACCCAGCCATAAATTAGTGGCCTAAAAACATCCCCAGGAAGCTGCAATGTGAAATTTAAACTCCTCAGGACAGCAGTATGATTCATGACTTCAGAATCACAAACTGTATTGTTCTTCTTTAAATTGTTATAGAAAGAAGAGGGAAAGATTTTTTTAAAAAATCTAGTGCCCACATTTTATCAATGTTAAGAAGCAGGAAAAAAAAATCCAATCCTAACAGGAACAGGTAAAACAACTGAGAACCCACAGAGATATAGATAACACTGTTTTATAGCACTGACTCCCCCCAGAAAATATTTTTTAAATGCAATGATTTTAGCAAGGGTTGGAGAACTGTTATTTGATAGACGAAGAATATGTAATTAAGCCCACCATTCTGAAAGAAACGCTTTGTTTTGTTTTGTTTTTTTCAATCTTCTGTGGCTGGGCTGGTAATTTTTTCCTGTCTCACACCTACTCAAAACCCAGGGGATTTGTCCTTCATGCCTGGCATGAATATAATTACAGTACAGTTCTCTCGTGCATAGTTCAATCACAGCAGACAACTATTGATTTGTGTGTAAATCAGCACACACATAATTTTCTCTAGTCTGGGAATTGTTGAAACCCTGGTCTGCTAATGCATTTTATGTTTCACATACAGCAACAGTGGGGGTGATGGTTGCTTTGCTTTGTGTTTTATTATTTTCCTTTTTCCTTCTCCCCCTCCCCCCACCAAAGACCTGAGATAAGCCCTTTCTTAGCAGAAAAACTCCGCTGACTTGTTCTGACAAATTCTCATTCAATTTCACACTGGGTCACACGCAGTTGGGAGAAGACATAAACATGACTGAGGAGAGCAGGAGAGTTGAGGCTGATTGCACAAAAAGCTCACGCTCTCTTTGCTTTTCAGGGACTTTCCCGAAGCCCACTTTCCTCTCTTTCATGACTAAGATAACTTCTGAGTATAAAGTCTGTACTTAATGAGCTCAAAAGATGTTTTTCACACGTTTTTCTGAGTGGCAAGGATAATAGCACAAATACGAAATACCCTGACTGCTAAAAGACCACATTTTAGTTTTGTTTTTTTTTAATGATTTATTTATTTATACAAGAACCGGGGTACAGGCTAGATGCCCTGGAGGGTGAGAGGATTCACCAGAGACTGAGCGGGGAACAGAACAGGCAGACTGACGAAAAACACTGCTGAGGGGAGCAGCGGGGAGACAGGAGAGGTCTGCTGCGCAATGTGGGACCTTCGCTGGCCGGCCAGGATCGAACCTGTGCTGCAGAAGCTGCAGACAGCTTCACAGCACTGCACTCAACCACCTGCGCCACCAGGGGAGGCCCAAAAGAACACATTTTAATGGAAAAGGGCAAAAGTAAGTGAATGAGAAGGCCCAAGTATAGTATTGGCTCAGCGGCAATCCTGAGAAAGTCTCATACCTTCTCTGCTTTCAGATTTTCTGTCTACAAAAAGAGGGTGGACATTGGTACTTTTCAAATTACACATCCTGGCAGTCTAGGGGATGAGATTAGAGAAGAATACATGGGTCTCTAGATGTCATTCCCACAAACACACTTTAGCCACAACAGGTCAGTTTGTATCTTGGATATGTATGATTTTCATTGTGAACACAATATAAAATGCTCTGGGAACACAAGCCCCCACCCTTCGGTTCTAGCAAAATCATCTGCACAGAGTTGAAGTCTGAAACAGCTATACAAAATCTGATGATAAAGCCAGTCTTTTCAGCCCCCTGATGACCCAAGAATTAGATAAAGATTTAACAACAGGGACTCCACCTTTGCCTCCTGTCAGCACATTCACTAGAAAGGAAGAGCTTACCCCCAGTGTTGCTTTCTCTGCCACAGATATAATATCTACTTATCTTTAGGTTAAAAAAAAAAATAGAACCAGAAGCCCCCCTGTGAAGAATAATTCTATTTTTAATGTCAGTGGCTCACTGTTCATACTTACATAAGCTAAATTCAACCTTGTGTTTGTTGGAACAGTTCTCACAGAGTAAAATCTGGCAGATTATTTCCCAGGTTTATATTCTCACTTTGATTATCTAATCAACTATCATTGAGTTTCTATTTTCATTTGACATTGTGTTAGATTTTCCTCAGAGAAAGGGTTTCAAGGCTTTGAGTTTAAAAAACATTTCTGTCTTTTCCAATCCTCACCTTCCATGATTCTGTGACTTCTTTCTGACTCTAGATACCCCCAATTTCCTGAAGTTCAATTGTTTATTGAAACAGACACTGTGTAGAATGGAAAACTGGTTGGTGCATGATGGCTTTCTTTAACATAATTACCACCACCACCAAATACATTAATTCATTGGGGAGGCACAGTGCCATGTGGGTTACTTATTATCACAGACAAAGTTAACAAGTTTTGTTTATATTGGAAAGACAGTTATCTTAGAGATTTCTGAAAATAGAAATCTTCATTCTCCCATTGTGATATAGCTAGTTAAGTAGCAGAGGCAGAAATGAAAATGGATAATGAATTTGAAAATGCTCTTGTAACACAGATAGTAATGGTCTCATGTGGAAACAGGGTAGCAAGGAGATATAGAACCCTTCTCTGCAGAAGCAGAGTAAAGTATCACGGCTCTATAAAAATGAGCTGGATTCCTGCATCCATTCCACATGGAAATGACTCAGGAAAAGAAGTCTATCTACACCTATCACCACAGGCATAGAAAACTGCACAGATTGCCCAGAACATAGAATCTGAATTCTAAAAAGTGAGGAACTGCCAGGGTTGGAAGGGAAATAGAACTCAAGAGTTAAGAATGGGGGTCTGCAGTGTTGCAGTGTCTGAATTTGCAATTCACATTGGAAGAGAGCAAAATCCTACTAGAGAAACTAGTAGGAACTCAGTATTCAATATGTTGGTTGAGAAATAACTAAGCAAAGACCAGGACTTAGCAACAAAGATCATAAAGGATAAAGTTCTTTCTGGTCTTAGAAAGAAAATGGATCAAAATCAAATGGATCATGGGCCTCCCCAGTGGCGCAGCGGTTGAGCGCTGGGTTACGAAGCTGCCTGCTACCTCTGCAGCGCCTGTTCGATCCCCACCTGCTCCCCGGCCACCAGAGGAGGGTCCCACATGGCGCGCAGACCTCTCCTGCCACCCGCTGCTCCCCTCAGCAGTGTACTTCGGTCCTTCTGCCTGTTCTGCTCCCCGCTCTGGCTCTGGTGAATTCTCTCACCCTCCCGCGCTTCTTACTGTACCCAGTGCTTGTATGTATAAATAAATAAATCTTTAAAAAAAAAATCAAATAGGTCATATTACGTCAGCCATCCAGTTGGTGTTATCACTGAGTCCTCTTTGAGAAGGCATCAGAGATCCTTCTGTATCTGCTCAAATCTTTTCTATCCACCTACTTTGTTGAATAAACATTGTAGCCAAGACTAGAGTATATTTTGGTTTTTTTATTAAAACACTATAAAGAATATACATTACTCTATCCATCCTTTTCCTCTCTATTTCCCCCTTAATGTTTACATTTTATGAGTGGGTTTGGCTAACCAAATGACTACTTCTCCACTGAGTTTCAGGTTCAGAACATCTTAATCTGTTGATATTTCCCAAAACGACATGGTCAAATATCTCAAAATTAGAACAGAATGTGAAAAGATGACTCCTGGCAAAGAGAAACAACCTTGTACTCTGAATTTCAGATAGATGACTGAGTGCTTTCACTAATGGAGGGTGTGAAAATTCTAATGATCTTATACAGAATCACAAATACACAGCTGATTTTTTTTAATGTCACAGAAACCTCTAAGTGGGTCTGAAGTTAATCAAAAATCTATCATCCTTCATGGAAGTTAAAAAATAAAGTATACCTCGTAGCTTTCAGTACTGCAGTATAGCTCTCCAACTAGGAGAGTAGGGGTGAAAGAAAAATCCCCAAAAAGCTGACAGTCTCATACAAAAATCCCCAAAAAGCTGACAGTTCCAGTTCTGCAGCTCCTGGAACCAATTAAAGAACATTCTATGGTTCCACTTAAATCTAAAGCCACTTGCTATTGTTGTAAATTAAATACCGTTTGCCAAAAATTCCTGGGTCACCCTAGTCAGGACTGCCTTTTCTAGCCACATATGGTTGTTCACGGCTGTGTGACCAGCCATACCCAATGACTTGTCAGTAGATCACTTCAAGGAGCATTTTATTGCTAATGTAAGACCGGCAAGATCTCCTTTTCCCTCTGGCAGTGACCAGAAGTGAGACTGATGATAACTGCCAGGTCCCAGGTTGACTCTGAAGAACAGAGGCTCATGCCAGGTGTGGCCACATACAAGAATGAAGTAAACCTTTGTTGTTTCATGCTGTTGAGACCTGGAGGTTGCTTATCATTGCATTACTAAGAATATACAATGGCTCCACAGGTTTGGATCTCCATGGTTGAAGAAGAAAATGCACAAGAATAGACTGCAACAACAGATTCAGAATACTGACCCGATCATCATTGGATGTCCCTGAAATCAAGGGTCAGGCTAGCTCTGCACAGGGTAAGGTAAAAAAGTATCAGGTTTTTCTGCCCTCCCACCATTAGGATTGATGATGGATCCCTGTGGTCCTGAATGCATGCCTGATGGCGGGCATTCTTTCTTTAGTATCAAAAAATGGACGTATCACCTGAGAGTATCTTACTTAGCATACGATATTTCTCTTCACAAAGAATTTGATTCAGGCTTTCCATGGCAATAATTCAATAATTTTTCAATAATTCAATATTTAATATTCAATATTCAATAATTATTCAATAAATCAATAATTATTTTGGAAAAAATGTTTCTTTTTTTTTTTGACCTTGAAGTGCCGTTTATTTTATTTTTTTTGGTTACATTTTTATTTTATTTTTTTTTTAAATAATAGATTTTATTTTTATATTCCCCATACAATTGCAACCCCCCCCATTCTAACCCCAATCCCTCCCCTCCCGCCCCCCACCCCCCAAAAAGTGTCTCTGGTTCACAGTTTTTTGTTGATTCTGATTTTCACTTTCTTATAGTTATTCATTTTCCTGGTCCCTTATTTAAGTTTTCTAGATTCCTGCTATGAGTGAGACCATCCGGTATTAAAAAAATGTTTCTTAAAGTCAGTGCTCATATTGTGATTGGGAAGGGAATTCCTATCACTTGTTCTGTATTCCCTGTTCATTTCCCAAAGCACGGGGTTGTCATGCGTCCGCTTCTACTAGCAGATCTCTGTGCTATTTCACCACAGCCTGGGGGCTTCAGCATTTTTATCCATTTTTTCCCTAAATCTATGATTTCAAGTTATCTCAAAAGAACACTGAGTACATTTCTCTCAAAAAACATAAACCTCTTCTATCAAACTAGAAACAATCAGAGAAAAAACATTTTGGCAGAGACCACCACTAGCAGAAACCTATAAGAAAAGCAAAACAAAACGAGAAATGATGAAATATTGTTTTTCCTTTCCTTAAAAAAAAAAAAAAAATGCTGGGACTCCCTGGTGGCACAGGGGGTTGAACGCAGTGCTGTGAAGCTGTCCACAGCCTCTGCAGCACAGGTTCGATTCCCGGCCCGCCAGAGAGATTCCCACAGTGTGGCAGACCTCTCCTGTCTCGCCCGCTGCTTCCCTCAGCAGTGTATTTCAGTCCGTCTGCCTGTTCTGCTCCCCACTCTGTCTCTGGTGAATCCTCTCACCCTCCCGTACCTCTGGCCTGTACCCTAGTTCTTGTATAAAAATAAATAAATCTTTGAAAAATTTTTAAAAATTAAAAATTTTTTTTAAATTTAAAAACATGCTGACTTAGTGAATGGAAACAACTTAAGCCAAAGAATCAGGTAAACCTCTTATGCTTGGTAACCACAAGTTTTAAAAAATGTTGGAATAGGGTTTTATATTTAGCTGTTTTTCCCCCCTCAGGTCTCTTCTTATGGCAGGAATATGTTTTTTTAAATGACTAAAAGCTTTCTTAGTACCTAAGAATTCCCCTAGATTTCATGAATTAATGCAAATGGTAATCACAAGTGCAAATGAGTAATTGGTAACACAAGTACCCATCTGTGCATGCAATTAACTGCCTTGAGCAAGTAATTGCCTGTTTTTACAAGAGCCTACTTAGAAATCTCAAGTTAAGCATCTATTTTTTTTGAATAATTCTGCCATAATACACAGCAAAACTTCTACTTGGGACAAATACTTTTAAACAGGCTGCCAAACAACCTATAATTTTGATTTTCTTATACAGGTCACACCTCAGAAGCCACCCCCCACAGTAACTGCTCTCCAGTCTCACACTTGTAGGCATGCTCCAGGCGATTTCCAAGTGAATCTGGCCATTTGTCCTGGAGAGCATGGCAATTCTCACAATGACTGCTCTCTGTCTCAGTACCCTCAGAAGACTTCTGAAACTTAGTCTAATTTTCTAAATGATTCAATAAATATTTGTTGGACACTTAACCATGTATGTTTTCTGCTCTAATTCCATGTAGAATATTTTTTTCTTTTTTTAAAGATTTATTTATTTATTCATATAAGAACTGGAGTGTAGACCAGAGGTGTGGGAGTGATGGTGAAAGATTTCACCAGAGACAGAGTGGGGAACAGAACAGGCAGATCTACTGAAATACACTGCTGAGGGGAGTAGGGAGCAATGCAGGAGAGGTCTGCTCTGCCATATGGTGTGCTCCCTGGCCAGCAAGGGATCAAACTCCTGCGGTGGCTGCCAATAGCTTGATAGTGCTGTCTTTAACTAACCGTGCACCACCAGGAAGGCCCCATGTAGAATATTAAAATGAGGGCCTCCCCTGGTGGCGCAGTGGTTGAGCTCTGGGCTGCAAAGCTGCCCGCAGCCTCTGTAGCGCCGGTTCAATCCCCGGCCACCGGCAAGAGTCCCGCATGGCACAACAGACCTCTCCTGCCGCCCGCTGCTCCTCTCAGCAGTGTATTTCATCAGTCTGCCTGTTCTGTTCCCCACACTGGCTCTGGTGAATCCTCTCACCCTCCCACGCTTATGACTATACCCAGTGCTTGTATAAATAAATAAATCTTTAAACAACAACAACAAAAAAAAGAATATTAGAACATGGTGTTTTCTCTTAAGGAACTTATGATCGATCCAGAAATAAAAGACTTTTTATCTATTTTTAAGCTAATTATCCAAAACACAAGTAGCTTTGTAATTCTAGAACTGTGAAAGTGTGCCTGTCACCATAGCAGGCCACATTTGCCAGGCAAAACAGGTACGTGTTTAGGTAAAAAATCATAACTGCTACAAAATGTACCTTTGGACCTGAGCCTTGACCAAGGTCTGAGTCTGTGGCCTGCTGCTCCCCCAAAATGGGCAGCTTGTCTTCCCTTCGCAAGGTTGCCCAGTCTCCCTCCTAGTCATCAACATTTTTCTCCAGCAGTTATTGACTTTGTTCCCCCCAGCTGCTGCCAAAAGCCTTAATCCATCACTGCTTTTGATCCTGAGCCAAGGTTCTACTTCCTTGCTATTGCCAGATGCCCTCTTGTTCCTCTCATCGCTGCCCCTTGCCTATAAATACCATTAAACCCTGACAACTCCCAAATTGACATTTTTCAGCACCAACTTTTCCCCTGGACCCCACAGTTACCTATCTTACTGTCTTGTCAGCATCTCTACTTAGGTATCTAATAGTCATGTCAGGCTGTGTTTCCTAAAACTGACACAAATCTGCTACACATACCATTTCCCTAGCTCAGTCACAGGCAAGTCATCCTTGCCTCCTCTCTTTCACACTGAACAGCTAACCCACCAGCTAATTTTGGTGACTCTACTTTCAAATTGCTCTAGACTCCATTTCTCCCACCCCATCATTACCAGTCTGGTCCTCCTCTTGCTGGATTATTTCAGTTCTTCCCTGCTAAGCTTCCTGCTTCCACCTTGGCCTCTCTGGAGTAATTTTCTCAGTCCATCATCAGAGTGGTCCTTTTAAAAGTCAAATTTTCTCACTCTTCTTAACAAACCCTTTAACAGCTGCCATATCACTCAGAGTCAAAGCAGATTTTCTTTGAAGAATCTGTAAGATCCTTCATGATCTGGACCACATCTCCAACGTTCTTTTATCATCTCCTATACCATCACTGCCTCCCCTAGTCGTTCAGTGAAACCAGTTTCCTTGCTGCTTGTTGCATAGACCAAAAGCACACCTGTCCTCACTTGCAAGAATGTCTTCCCCACACACTGGGTAGCTCATTCCCACACATCTTTCAGGCAACCTGATCAGAGGGGTCAGCCCTGAGCTCCAAGTAATACAGTGCACTTCCCACTGGCAACATCCCAGAGTCACACTTTCGAGCCCCTCATCCTGTTTTCTTTTTGTCTCTAGCTCTTCTATATATGTTTATTTTCTGCCTTTCCTATTAGAAGGAAGGCTCTGTGCAGGCTGAAGCTTTATTCTGCCAAGATTTCTAGCCTCTCAAACAGTGCCTATCACATAGCTTCATGTGTGAAAGAATAAATGAATGGAAACATGGACATCTCTGGGGTAAATGAGGCTCCTCTCCTCAGAATTACAACTCCTAGTGTTCAAAAAGTTGTCCTTGCTATCCCAATTCTTCTTCATCTCTTGAAAACAAAAGAACGAAACATAAAACCTGGAACAGGGGCATCCCTGGTGGTGCAAGGGGCTAAGACACAACCTATGAAGCTGTCCGCAGCCTCTGTGGCATCAGTTCAATCCTCAGCCAGGGAGCTACCCACATGGCGCAGCAGACCTCCCCTGTCTCACCCGTTGCTACCCTCAGCAGTGGATTTCAGTCAGTCTGCCTGTTCTGTTCCCCACTCTGTCTCTGGTGGATCCTCTCACCCCCTGCATCTCTGGCCTGTACCCCAGTTCTTGTATGCATAAATAAATCTTTAAAAAAAAAACAAAAAGCCAAGACAATGTCTCCCAGACTGCCACAACCTGGATAGTTACTCTCAAAAACAGTAAACTAATATCCGAGGATATAGTCAGGGTTTCTCGACTCCTTACTTCAGGTTGAATTCCTTGAAGGACACGTCCCAAGAAACAGAAGGGGTTCAATGTGTTGTCCTTGCTGTCCTGGTGCCTACATTTCTGTAAACATCCTCCTCATGTTCTCTCCTTTCTTCCAGTTCAACCTTTAGGTCTTCATGGTAATTAGACTCCTCATCAGCCCAAATCTCCTCCTCAGGTCTCCACTGGGAACCTCATTACAAAGATGAGAAAACAAAATGAACTCTTTCACTTCCCTTCATACTTTGCCATCAACAAATTGGGAAGCAACAACCTTGATTAACACTGAGCTCAGAATTTCAGATATTAGGTGTCTTCATTAGAAAAATAAAGCATGATCTCCCTCATTAAGTAATTAAAGATGCTAAGAAGGTGTGACTTCTTAAGTTGTTGGAAGATTAAGTGACAAGTGGTTGGAAGAAACAGAAGGGATAAAATCTTTAGAATCCAACCACCCAAAAAAAAGGGTGAAAAGGAAACTTTCAGATATTAAGAGGGATTTTTTTTTAAATACATTCATGAATATGTGCGTTAAATAGACTATGTTTTGCCAAAATTAGGATACCACTTTTAAAGATTTAACTTGATTTAGTCCATTTCTAAGAAGGGAGAGTTTGGCCCATGATCAAAAATTAGCAAAAACAAATGTTTTTATCAAAGAGGCATTTATATCATGATGTCTCTTGCATGTAAGCTAATATAATCACTTTTTAAAGTGTGATTCAAAAATTTAAATAGATACGCTTGTTATTACATATTTACAAACTCTAACCAACAAAATAGTTCTCTATATTTTAAGACACACCCAGTAGATCTCAGAGCTCAATCCTGCTGTTCAATAACAGCAACAAGATTTAAGAATGAAAAAATAAATTATTAAAATAGACAAAATTCTATGTTTCAAGTCTTCCTATTTTACCTTAAATAGTGGCCCTTCTGCATGAAAGAAAAAAGAACATGAATTTTCTTATCATAAAACTTTCTCAAAATGTGAAAACAAAGCTGTATAGAAAAGGAAGTAGGAAGCAATAGAAGGTCTTTTTGCAATAAATAACCTTGTGGTTTCTGCTTCCAGGCTAGAAAATCTGATAACTGCAATAAAAGCACTATTACATGGAGAGATCTTAGCAGTCAAATCATAGATTTTTCCCTGGAGTTCTGGCTCTACAAAAAGGACATTAAATAAAGTGCCACATATTCACATTTTCATTTTAATTACCTCTTTAAAATGCTACGATTTTTGAGCCACATGGGACTCATGTACATTTTCAATCACACAGAACTCAATATTTTAAACCATTAAATTCTCATTACACCTTCCTGCCGTTCACACACTACTCTATATTTAATGTTGTATGTTTAAATAACTTGCCTAAGACTATTTAAGCAGTAAAAGAGGGGAAAAAATGATACTTGCAACATCAGTACTAGCTGAATGACCTTGGGGTGGAATCCAAAGTTCTGTGGGTCCCTACAGAAGGAGACAGTTGGTCCAGAAGGTCAAGCATGTCTTTTATCCCTACTATTCAATGATCCCTATTCTTGATTTTAGGTGTAATTTTTCTCTTGCTGTTTCAATTTGAGACTCTCAAAATTCAATGTCATCAATACTCTCCAACAGCATCTTGAGGATAAGCCCCGAGAGTTTTGTATCAAACAAAAACCCCATCCACACGAGTACTTATTCCTTTACAATTCTTGGAAGAAGATTTGCCATAGGTGAGAATGGATACCCTCTCTGTCCATACTATCCAATAACCCAGGTAGGGTACATCATGGATTGAAAGGTTGTGTCCCACAAAAATTCATATGCTGAGATTCTAATTCCCAATAGAGTCTGAATGGTATTAGAAGGTGGAGGGGGTCTTTAAGGGTGGAGACCCTATGAATGGGATTAGTGCTCTGAAAATAAGTGAGGCAGAGCTTCTCTCCTTCCTTCCTCTCTCCCCGCTCCCTCTCTGCCATACAAGAATACAGTAAGAAGACAGCCATCTGCAAACCAAGAAGCAGGACCTCAACAAACACCAGATCTGCTGGTGCTTTGATGTTGTACTTTGCAATCCCCAAACTTTGAGAAAAATTTGTTGTTAAATCCACTCAATCCATGGTAATTTGTCATAGCAGCCCAAGCAAAGTCACCTACCAGGCTGCACTATGATGAAGCCACCTTCTTTCATTTCTCAGCTTTCATTAAACTGTACAATGTTGACTCTTCTTGCTTTTTCTCCACAGTTTGTTTTCCTACACTTTTATAATTTCCTTCATCCTTCAGTGTTCATTTCCTAAAAAGCTCAAGTAGCACAAAAATATGGAAACTTGAAAGGGAAAATTTCCTTGTCCTTTCTGTGTGCCAGCAAACTTTTTTTTTTTTCCCATTCTTAAAGTATGGAGATATAGTCATTTTGTTTTATTGTTTTGTTTTATAATCATACTCAGTGATGTTACTGCCTTATAGTTAGCTTTTCATTTCAATATCTTCAATTCTTTTGGTCACTTTTGCCTATTAGTAGTAACCATTTTCCATTTTTATAGATTCACTTTCCTCCAGAGATGAAATAACTCACATTTAATGGTGAAACAAGGATTTGGTACTATTGCCCTATTATGAACAGAAATATTATCCCCCTGAAATTCATATAACCCTCAGTACTACAGTGACCATATTTGGATGCAGGACCTGCAATTAAGGTTAAATGAGGCCATTAGGGTGGCTTCTATTCAGTATGACTGGTTTCCTTAGAAGAGAGAATTTGGACACGGACACATACACAGGGAAGACCGTGTGAATACACAAGGGGAAGATAGGCATCTACAAACCAAGGAGAAAGGCCTCAGAAGAAACCAACCCTACTAATACTTTGATCTCGGATTTCTATCCTTCAGAACTGTGAGAAAACAATGTTTTGTTGTTTAAGCCACCTAGGCTGTGGGACTTTGTCATAGTAGCCCTAGAAAAAATGAATGCAGGCCCCTCTCCTGGTTATGGACTTGGAGGAGAAAATGGTGTGCTACTCTGCCTCCATACCCAGCACTGCTGGAAGGGAGAATAAGGTGGTGGATATGTCTCGTCCCAGCACAGAAATAACAGTGGTAACTATCCACCCACCCAGCCACCCACCCACCATCATGCCCTGTTGCACTGATATGACAGATTTGGACTTTCACAAGAAGAGAAGCACATTCTTCAGTAAATTAAATTCGATCGTCAAGGTTTCCCTTTATTGTCTTATTCTTACACACTCAAAGAATCACTACTAGCCTAATCATCCCAGGAAAGCGGCTATTTAGATTTTGCCAAGGAAGACTGCAACAAAATTTACTTTAACCAGCTTGCCCTATTCTAACCCCCAATGGTCACTGTACTGCATGTTTTCCCCAAAGCTTATAATCAGGGATCCAGCTGAGTAACAGCCCCCTTTTTAGGAGAGTCTAATATTTAAGCCTCATATCAAGACCAAAGACTTTTTTTCAGATTTTCAGCTAAACAGTTTAATATTTGACTTCTTCATTTTTTTATTCAATCACATCTTCAGTAAAAATTTATTGAACGGCTAGTATATGCAAGGCTCTGCAAAGCTAGAGCTACAAATGATAAGTCCTCAATACATCAAAAACCATAAGACGTCTACCAGGAAGTTAGATGGTGAGATTTTTCTGTGTGTATATTTTCTTGAGTATTTCTTTCTAATTATTTGTTTTTATTTTTTTTATGTGATAACATTGATTTGCATCACTGTTTATATTTCTGCATGGTAGGATCCCCCCCTCAGTGATGTTAGCATAGCACTCCCCAAACCCAAGCACCCCGAGTCCACCACCATAGTCCATTGTGCTCCCTTTCCCTGGTGGTGAGAATTTCTAAGAAGAGTGCAAAATTACAGAAATCAAAATTTCTTTTTTTTTAATTATTTATTTATTTATTTATACAAGCACTGGGTACAGTCAGAAGCGCGGGAAGATGAGAGAATTCACCAGAGCCAGAGCGGGGAGCAGAGCGGGGAGCAGAGCAGGCAGAAGGACCGAAGTACACTGCTGAGGGGAGCAGCGGGCGGCAGGAGAGGTCTGCGCGCCATGTGGGACCCTCCTCCGGTGGCCAGGGAGCAGCCGGGGATCGAACCGGCGCTGCAGAGGCTGTGGGCAGCATCGCAACCCAGCGCTCAACTGCTGTGCCACCGGGGAGGCCCAGAAATCAGAACTTTAAAATCAAAAAAGAAAACAATTCCAAAACCCAGATGCCCTACTTTTTAGGCAATTTATAAGCTTAGAAAATGAAAACAAATACATCGCATTTCTGAGGCAGGTATTTAGATAGGATGCACAAACTAAATTTATGTGGTACCTCAGAGAGAAGATCTAGGGATCTCTTTTCTACTGCCTCCATCTCTCCCTAACAGGCATGCTAACCCACTCCTTTGCAACTCCCCTAGACACCATTTACATCCATAGAATATAATCAAATAATTTCACAAAATCTGATTCAATTTTTTGAACCTCTTTACATGGAGTAATCCTGTTACTTTCTTTGAATCAAATTTCCACTAGGCAGAGGGAATAAACAAACAACTGTGCTCTTAGCAGTTTCCTTCTCTTGTCTGGGTAAAGGGGAATGGAGGTGGCAGTGGCAGCTTGGGTGGTGGGGGGTACAGTCAGAGGAACAGTGCTGCTTTTTCATGCAGCCTGAGAGAACCGGCAGGCTGCTGCAGGAAGGGGGAAGATCCTGAACCCACTCAAGAGAGCGCCTCAAGGGTAGTGGTGTTCTCTGTTCAGGCACGTGATCAGGAACAAAGGAATCTTTATTCATCTCTTTCTGCTGCACTGGTTTGCTTTATATTCTTTATAAGCAGCTGAATAAAGACCATGAGCAGCCCTTTTAATCAGCTGTAGAAGAGATGAAAGGTTTCTGAAGAGAGAAGCTGTCATTTCTGAGAATGGTTTATTCACATTATAGAATAATCTTTAAAGAAAAGAACTGTACAGAACTGATCTTTTAATTATAGAGGGATAAATACATCTGTGAAATCCACCAATTTCACTTTGGATTAAATACTCTCTCGTTTAAAACCAGATATTCTGTAAACAAAGATCTCAATTTTGAAATGACTTCTCTCCCTAATACTTGTTTCTAGTGAACCCTCGTGCCCAATCCCACCCCCAAATTCCAGTTGCTATATGGGAAAAAAAACAGCAAGGAGAAAAGAATATATATAACCTTTCAGGGATGGGTTTGGGAACTTTAGATATGTTTGATTTGCTACCAAGAAAGCTCTGGGTTGTCAAAAATCATATCAATCATTACCAGTGAATAATTTCAAGATCACAGCGCCTTATAGGATGCATTTTTTAAATTTATCCAAAGATCCCAGTGCATTTTCGTCCTGCTCATGAATTATATCCCAGATCTGGCCAACAAATACCAGTAAGAATCACATTTTGGAGTTGCTGAAGACATGGTGGGCAAAATTATTCAACAAATATTGAATTGAAATGACACCACAAATCTGGGAAATCCACTACCTCCAAGTAGGAAATGCAGTTTCTTCTAATTCTTTTTACAACTAGCATAGACACCATGCCAGAACCCTAGCTGATTATATCTCTATGGATTCCTTCATTTCATACAGTTCATCCAATTAACACAGCCCAGAAGCGACTCACCAATTCACACACAAATGGGCCAAGGCCTTTATGAGGCCACTTTCCTTTTCCCAATTATTTCTGGATTTTAACTCAACCCACTTCCTTGGGAAAGTGCAGATTTTTCCAAGCTCCCTTTCTGGAGTCTCTTTTCCATATAAGGTTATCTGCTGCCCCACTTTGTCCCACCCCCACCAGGATAAGAACACCTAAAAGAAGACCTTCAGTCTTCGCAAGAACTCAATTTTGTAAAAATTGTTTTCTGTTCTGTTCCATTCTGTTGTTTCATTTCAATGAAATCCTTCTCTAAAAGCATATTATCTTTATTTTAATACCTCTCTTCTGTGCTGTTTCTTCTCAATACTTAACTTAAATAGATGACATTTAGACAATGACTCCCCAAAGGTAGGTTGATTTTTCCTGTTATTTAGCAAATGTTTATTCTAAAGCATTCTCATTTTTATCTATTGGCATCAGTAAATCTGTTTCCAAAAGTTGGTGCCAAGTTTTGGTTCCTCCTGTTTGCAAAATTATCTTCTCCCCAGGTCAACTGTTCCTGGGGTGGGGAGGCTCCAGAATCTGAGCAATACTTCCGTGTCAACGTACTCTGTGGTCTCTGTTCCCAGATCACTGTTCATTATTCGCAGATGTTTCCCTAGGCGTTCAGGACCCAGGCTCCAGGAACCATTAGGTCTTCAAAATAATCTCACTAGCTTCCAGACAGGTTTTCACCCTTAAATCCCCTTCACAAAAAATTAAGACTAACCTACCCAGTTTTAATCTTGCAAAAGAGGAGCTAGTTCAAGAAATTTTCTCTTGGGCCTCCCCGGTGGCACAGCGGTTGAGCGCTGGGTTGCAAAGCTGCCTGCAGCCTCTGCAGCACCCATTCGATCCCCGGCCACCAGGCGAGGGTCCCACATGGCGCACAGACCTCTCCTGCCGCCCGCTGCTCCCCTCAGCAGTGTACTTCGGTCCTTCTGCCTGCTCTGCTCTCCCCTCTGGCTCTGGTGAATTCTCTCACCCTCCCGCGCTTCTGACTGTACCCAGTGCTTGTATAAATAAAAAAATAAATAAATCTTTAAAAAATATATTGAAAAAAAAAAAGAAATTTTACGATGCAAAAGCATTATTATCTTCCATGTTGGAAATGTTATTTCTTCTGCGTGTCCATAAAGATCTGTCTATAGCCCCCAAGGAGACTCAGAGACCAACTCTGGGCCAAGCAACACTCTATTTACTAAAGAGGTGGTGTCAGTTCACAGTCCCTGAGTCATCTCCTCAATCTCCATTCCTCTGCTCTTGCCACTTCCCTGCTGCCAAATAAAGACCTACACTGGCCTCTTAATCAGCTGAAATTCCCCTGGAAAGCAATGGATTCCTCTGGATTGGAGAGCCCTGGAGAAAAACCAGTGTACATTCAGCTTTGCACATATTCTCATTTATAGATTCTTTTACTGCACTATATACACTTGTTTGTAATTGTGTTTTCCCTTCTTAAAAGATTACTCCAAAGGGGATGTCACCTTCTTAAAAAAAGAATAAGTCCAGTGATTAAGATTCTCCCAGTGCTTCGCACATAGCAGACGCTCAATAAATAACTAAGCAATACTTAGAGGATCACCAGGAACTCAGCAAAGGGACTTGAGGCAAATGGGAGGAGTTTAATAAACCTCACTCAAAAAGAATGACATTTTAAAAATTAAGGCAATAGGAGAATGTTCCCTGAAAGGAAAAAATCACTGAAACAGGATCAGGAGAGGGAGGAATAGTTGAAACCACAGGCCATGTGCCAGAAATAAGTAGAAAGTTCTGGCCTAAGACAAAGCAAACACCCAATGCCACCCTAGAACACTGAACAGCTAAAAAGGGTAAAGAATATACCTATCGGGCCTCCCTGGTGGCGCAGCGGTTGAGCGCTGGGTTGCGAAGCTGCCCGCAGCCTCTGCAGCACTGGTTCGATCCCTGGCTGCTCCCCGGCCACCAGAGGAGGGTCCCACATGGCGCGCAGACCTCTCCTGCCGCCTGCTGCTCCCCTCAGCAGTGTACTTCGGTCCTTCTGCCTGCTCTGCTCCCCGCTCTGGCTCTGGTGAATTCTCTCACCCTCCCGTGCTTCTGACTGTACCCAGTGCTTGTATAAATAAATAAATACATCTTAAAAAAAATATATACCTTATCATTAAGCGTGACCCTTTCACCTCACATGCCCCCCTTTACCCTTCTTCAGAGAAAATTAATGGATACCAGTTGTCAGTCTTAGCCTCCTTCCTCTCCTTGTCTCTGAATAAGCCTGCATCCCTGCCCCTCCTGTATAACCCTTCAGACATGCATTCCTGGATCCTGATAGGATCTTTCCTTACCCACTCCCAGTAGGTCTGTTTTCTAGGCCTAAACTTTACTGGTCAGCAATGCTCAAATAATTGATTTGGATAATCTAGTTTTAGTCTCTAGGCTCCTGGTAACATGGAGTGCACCCCACTCAGTTGAGGGAGATACTATATCAATTCCCTTGGTTATTTTTAACCATACTTATATAGTTAAGTATATTTGATTCTTAACCAACTGAAACCTGACTTCTTTTGGGCCCAATGGAATTTCTTTCAGGAAAAGGATCTACACTAATTTATCTGATCAATCAGCAGAGTGGGTATAAAGGTTTAGGAAGCTAATTGTTCCCAAACTGAGCTCTGCATATACCATGGAGGTTTCTCAGGGAACTCCTGGTACACTAGGCTTTGTGTGAAGACTGGATGAACACAAAAATGTATACACATATATCTATGTTTAACAGAAATATATATCCATATATATCCAATATTCTTATGTTTCAGATGTATATATAATGAAAGCAATTTCGAAGAGTCAAAAAGACTATTGACCAATACTATATGGAACCAATCTTTCACAACAGGAAACTTATGTTCCTAACAAATTTTCAGGAAGATCCTATTTAAGCTTGTGAAATTGCTATTTTTTATGTTGAAGGTTGTCTAATAGTTCACAGAGTAATCAAAGTCCATGAAAAAGATAACAGACATCAAATTCCTTATTTGAGGCAATAGTAACTAAATTAATGACAAATTATACAAAGAAGGCCATATCTGGCAAGAAAAGAATGACATGGTAGGAAGAGCTGGAGGCTTTTTACCATGTGTCCATGTGATAACCATAATAATAGGTTACTATCCAAAATTCAGGTATGCTTTTTGGCAGCAATGGGTACATATGTGCTACTAAAACATGAATCCTAAGTGAGCAGCAGTTTCTGGGACCAGATTGAAATGAATTCTGTTGAAAGAGAAACTTAGGGCCTCCCTGGTGGTGCAAGGGGTTAAGACACAACATAGGAAGCTATCCTCAGCCACAGCAGCACAAGTTCAATCCCCGGCCTGGGAGCTACCCACATGGCACAGCAGACCTCTCCTGACTTGCCCGCTGCCCCTCTTAGCAGTGTATTTCTGTCAATCTGCTGTTCTGTTCCCTACTCTGTCTCTGGTGAATCCTCTCACCCACACCTCTGGCCTGTACCCCAGTTCTTGTATGTATAAATAAATAAATCTTTTAAAAAAAGAAAACCTTATTTGAATGTTCTACTTTCTGTGTAAAAGGAAATAATGTAGACATGTTTTTGTCTTGTCCAAATAAAGCACTTCATCACAAAAACAAGTGTGTATATAAATATGTTTATTTTTATGTATAAAAATACATAAAAAGCTTTTATTAATGTCTTTTCTCAGCCACAATTGTAATATCACAACATGTACTGTTTCTAAATGTCCAAATATTAAGGTTTGTTAAATATTGACATTCTTACTCTTAAAAATATTTGATTATTAATAATAATAAAACACATCTTACATGCCAGGCACTGTTCTAACAAAATATATGTTAACTCATTTATTAAATCTTCACAATGACCCTGTGAGGTACAGCTATTATTGTTTGCGATTTGAACCTCTCTGTGACCCAGAGAGACTAAGTGAATGCACAGAACTGATAAGTGGCAAAGCAAAGATTCAAATTCAGCATTCTGGTTCTAGAACCGAAGTTCTTTGCTTTCCTACTCAATTAGTTCAGGATTCAGCAATGCAATAATTTATTGGTGCCACTGTTTCTAATCAGCAAACTCTTTGTGATCTTGACAAATATGTCATTTTCTATGAAAATGAGCACATTTAAAATTGGGTATAACTGAAATATATACGTATATTTGACTTCTGTTCAACCAAGAAATCTATGGAAACTTTGACAAAGAGAACAATAAATTACTTCAAAACAAAAAATAAAACACTTCATGCTAACTAATCCGTCCACATATGCTCCTGCCCATGGAGTGAATATGAGTTTCACCAAGGGCATTTCCTCCGTTTTGTCACTATCTCATTGTTTTCACGTTTTTCTGCCTCCACTAGGAAAGCAGCTCTCCAAAATTGTATTATTTGACTATTTGCAAATTTGAAATGTAACAACAACAAAAGCAACAACAATGGAGGAAGTTAAATGCAATAAAATAGAAAGATGTTTCAAATTTTCACTTCAACACTTGAGCTGTCTTCATACTTACACCCATGTGACATTAACTTGATTGAACATTCAAGAACATTCACTGACTCTGCCATCTACCAGGAAGTATGTTTGGAGTTATAAAGATGTGACTAGAACTCAGAATGCACCAATCCTTTTAGAGTATAGTCTAGAAGATTCCAGGCAAGCCACTCACTCAATTTATAATTATATTGCAAGGTAGAATGTTATTGGCACCACTGGAAAAGTAAAATACTATACATATTCTGAGCAGAGAGATGAAAGCAAAAGAACCAGTCATCTGATAGGAAACGTCCCTCTCATCTGTCCCAAGGGGTCCCTAGCTTTCCCATTGTCATCTTGAATCTGATGTATGTGGATCAGAAAGGTAGGTCCTCCTTATAGTTCTAGGACTGCTTTTACTTCCTGGAACCAACTAATCTCAAGTTATAACAGTAGCCTTCTTATTCCAAATGCTCTGCTTATCTTCAGAACTGCCCCCCAGCTTGTTTGTCCTCTCCATTAGTCATTATCCTTCCACTCTTAAGGTCTGCTTTTTCATATGAATATTTCCACTAAGTGACTAATGCTTGTTAGTTACCATTTCAGAAGGGTATTTTCCAAACCTGTCTCCAAATTATGAGGATTTATACTATTTAGAAACTTACAGCCCCTTAAGCATTAAATACTTCATATATGATGACTTTAAAGCATTCTCTCTTGGACTTGAGTCAGAAAATGAGTCAAAGATATTGGAGAGAGTATGTCAAGAATGACTACAGAAAAAGTAAGAACACTAAGATTAAGAGAAGAAAGGCACAAACAATAAGAATCACAGGAACTCCTACTGCACAGGCTACATGGAATCTGTGAGAAGGTATAACAGAGACAAATATCTACTTGAAGTGAATAGCTGAAAAGGCACTGATTTGTTTTATTCCATAAATGCTAGAATTTTTACTTCTATTAGTCTTCTTTGTTCATTTGCAAACCTCCCATTTTGATGGAGCCCCAGTCTTTTGAGCTAAAAATATTTGGGCTAGCTTTGCCCCTGGGATATGAAAGTAAATGTTACATTTAAAGTTCAGAGACATTTTCAGCTTAACATTCTATGCCTTGTATGAGAGGACAATGTCAATGCTGATTCTTTTACAAACTTGGCAAGGTGTGCCTAGGAAGGAAATCATATTGCCCTTTGCATTGTTTAAAAGATGTGATCTAGTAAGAAGATCTCGCAGATCACAGATTTCTGTGTTCTAGATTATTTGTTTGTTTTTTAACTATTAGTATCATAATGGTTTTCATTTCATCTTTTTGGCTTCAGTTTTCTCATCCATACTTAGCACATAGAAGGTATTTTAGGGGCCTCCCTGGTGGCGCAAGGGGTTAAGATGAAACCTATAAAACTCGCCACATGATTCCAAAGTCTGACAATGACATTTGTAGGTATTTAATAAATGATTTTTTAATCAATAAATGCTCAATTAAATAGATGTAAAATTATTTCAAAAGGTACAAAACACAATACGTCTATGAGGTATACCTCCCTCATACACCTATACCAACAACTTCTACAGAAAGATGACACCAAAGAGTATGAGGCATATTGATTTATAAGAGGATGACATAGAAACTTCTGACTCTTAACTCTCAGTTTGGAAACAGCTACATAGTAAAGCTCAATATATTCCAAAGATATGCAATGACAGGGGTTATATTTCAGCATAATCAAACTATTTTTCTGGGTATATTAGCTGTGTTTCCAAATGCAAACAACAGAAGTCCTGACATACAATGTCTAAAACCACAAAGACTATGCATTCTCTAAGGTAGCAAGAGATCCCCAGGTAGAACAATTCAGGCAGGGTGGGTAAAGTTTATAAAAGGTCCAAGTTATTTCCTTCTTTCAGCAATCATCTACTGGGCTGTCTTCAGCTGGTTCCTTTCAGAGTTAAAAAATATCTGTCACAAACCCAGCCATCATTATATGGAATACAGAAGGTGCCTCCTTAGAGTGCAGGAGACAGTACATCAGTCACATTCATCATCAGAAGGCTCTGAGTAAATGACACATAGAGTAGAAGGAGGGGGGACTTGCATCCTCTGATTTGTTTTTACCAGCAAGAAGCACCCTAGGAACACCCTAGGATACTTCTCAAGTCTTATGGGCCAGAATGATGCCACAAGTCCGTTCTTAAAGCAATCACCATCAGGGGAAATAATACCCATTATGACTGGCTTATACCTGCCAGGATTACCCCTGGAAAGAAGCTAAGACCAGTCTTAGCAGAATTTTTGGGGAGAGTTCTGGAGATGGCAGTAAGGAATAAAGAAATATAAGAGGTTGGCAATTAAGTGGGCTATTAGTGTCTACTAAAGAAAGAAAATACTGTACTCCCCAAAATTGTTACTTAATGCATCTGAATAAGATTCTGTGGGCCTAAAATGTTGATATTTTGTCTTTAATACAAACTCAGAGAAAGGGAGCTAGAAAAGTTACAAAAAATTTTCCTAATGGGCAAATTTGTTAAAAATTGATGTTGCTTCCATTTTATAAGGAGTCCTTCTCCAATAGCACTCAAACATTATTGCCCTCGATCCACAGTAAAAATAAATAAATAAATAAATAAATATCACAGCCTTATATATACAAATACACTTCACAACTTTCAGTGAAATATTTACCCTTATTACCTGTGAGGATACTTATACTTTTATGCGTTCTCTCCCATTCTGTTTCACCTTTTTATTTGACTATTCATCTCAACCTAGTAATTTGGTTTCAGGACTCAGCAGTGGGTATCACCCATTGTTTAAAGCAATGCTTATTCAAGTCTGGCAAGTCTCATTAATATCTTTCATAAACAATTTGACAGCATTATTTGTTAAGTGCAATCACTGTACTATTTCTTTTATTGCTGCAAGTATCATTATTAACCCCATTTTCTAGCTGAGAACACAGACTTAGTGTGATTTATCAGGATCATTCGACTAGTAAGTGCTGTAGGTGGAGGTGGGCAAATGTGGCAGTCCTTAAATAAAGGTTCTGATTTTAAATAGGTGTATTAGAAACAAACAACACAGTATTATTGCCACTTAGGGGCCTGATACACAATGTCACAGAAGCCAAAAACCACCAGCTTTTCAAAAAGAACCAGTTTAATGTGAGATCAACTGGCAGACGACTGAAAGTCAGGATCTCAAATCATTCTCCAGGAGGATGGGACTTTCAGCAAATATAGAAGGGGTTGAAGAGCAAATATAGAAAATCCAAGATGGAAGAACATGATTGGTGCTTTCTGCTAAATCATGGTGTAACTTGAATTTGGATCCAGAACTGCAACAGATTGAAGACCCCTTGCTTTTGAATATTGTCCATCCAACTAGAACTCAGGTATCTTAGTTCTACCTTCCATGGTTATTTTTGTTTTTTTTTTTTTTTTTTTTTTTTTTTTTTTTTAATGATTTTTTTTAAGAGGCATGCATTATTTATTTATTTTATTTATTTATTTGTTTGTTTGTTTATACATGCACTGGGTACAGTCAGAAGCGTGGGAGGGTGAGAGAATTCACCAGAGCCAGAGCAGGGAGCAGAGCAGGCAGAAGGACTGATGTACACTGCTGAGGGGAGCAGCGGGCGGCAGGAGAGGTCTGTGCACCATGTGGGACCCTCCTGTGCTGGCCGGGGAGCAGCCGGGGATCCAACCGGCGCTGCAGAGGCCGGGGGCAGCTTCGCAACCCAGCGCTCAACCGCTGTGCCACCGGGGAGGCCCTTCCATGGTTATTTTTGGACCAGGCAATGACATGTCATCTTGAGGCCAGTGAACACTCCTCTGGGCCTGCACTCTGAAACACAGCTTGTCATCTTATGAAAGACTGTACTTTCCCCACCCCTGTTTAAAATGGGTAGGGGTATTTTTGTCCCATTGTTGCAAGTCCACACTGCTGTTCTTGCAAGATAAGCAGAACAGAAAATCACCATCATAACCACCACGGTTTCAGTATTTCAGACTTTAGTAAAGTCTGAAAACCAGCTAAAACCTTGGTTTCAGACTTTAGTAAAGTCTTTAGTTTTCTTCAAATGACAACTGTGAAAATAAAAACCACAATTCTCACAGCAGCGTAACAAAAAATGGCCAGATGCAATTGTTCATAACTAATTCCCTCTGCCAGAACAAATCAAGAGTCATAAAGTTCATCAGACAATTCATTATATCTAATTAAGGGAAATTATTTCAAGATGACTCTGAGCCTATTTCAGAAATTTTTTGGCTAAGATTTCTAAAATGTTTTAGCGCAGGTAGAGCTTATGAACCATAGAGAGCTGGCAAAACTGGAAATCTGATCTGGAGAAATTAAAAACCCTTTCCTCTTCTAATTTCAGGAATCAGGTTGGCCCTAAAGGTTATCTTTCAACCATCAAAGTGTCCTTTCTATGTGGCATTAAATTTCTTATTTGCACTGTTAAATCCGAGGCGGGGAAATTCCTTTGAGCTCCATGTGTAACATTTACTTTTCTAGTCCAAGGACAAAACCAGCTAAAACCTTGTCAGCCAAAGACACAAAGATGAACAATGAACTCCCCACTTCTCAAGCTAGACAATTCGAGCACTACAGGCCAAATCGACCTTGTGACACAATACACAGCAATGTCCTCTCTAATCTCCTTTAAAATAGAAAAGAGCAGAGACTTCCTAGAATCTTCCTTTGACTAGGAGCAGACACCCAATAATGACTAGCTCCATCCCCAGACTATCCAGTTTTCAAAGAGTCCCAGGTGAGGAAGCTAAACGGTAGCGGACAATGGAGCAGCTGTGAGAAGCAGAGAGGAAAGGAAGCAGGAGCCAGGGGCAAACAATGGCAAGATCACTCAAACTTTGTACTTGGTCCTCTCTGACAGATGGAAAAGCTGACAGGCCAACAATCATGGTACAGAGGTCACAATGAACCACGACAAACTGTGCCAAAGGCCTGCTCAATCCAAAAGGCCATGATGAATAGAAAAGCTTTGTCTTCACCTCAAAGGAGACTGTCAGACTCCTAAACTATGCTGGCCTCATTTTTCTAAGTAACACTTTTGAGAAAACCATGAAATCAAAAGTCCTCTGAGTCCAAAAGATCATATTTTCAGAACCAAATATCAGAAGTCGAGGCTCATCAAAGGTGTGCCGTTGTTTTGTTTCAGATTTGCACAAAAAGTTGTGCTGGTTGTGGAATTAATAAATCACTATTATTGGGCCTCCCCGGTGGTGCAGCGGTTGAGCGCTGGGTTGCGAAGCTGCCCGCGGCCTCTGCGGCGCCGGTTCGATCCCCCGCTGCTCCCCGGCCACCGGAGGAGGGTCCCACATGGCGCGCAGACCTCTCCTGCCGCCCGCTGCTCCCCTCAGCAGTGTACTTCGCTCCTTCTGCCTGCTCTGCTCCCCGCTCTGGCTCTGGTGAATTCTCTCACCCTCCCGCGCTTCTGACTGTACCCCGTGCATGTATAAACAAAACAAACAATTAAATAAATAAATAAATAAAAAAGAAAAAAAAATCACTATTATTGAATAGGATGAAATAACATGAAGTAGATGCTGTACCCATAAATTCAGCATAGGCAGCCTTCAGAAAATTGAAATGGTAAAAATATTTCACAATTGACTGTGAATTTCAGCAGACTATTTCTACTCCCCACAACCACTTTGCAATCAAAACAGGTGCATCTATATTGGGGGAAAAAACCTCTAATTTATATTTTCCCTGACTTCCTATTAAAATACAAATTCTATGTAGGCAAATATAATTTCCAGTTATTAGTAATTGCGTCCCAAGATTTCTTTAAGATTTCTTTTATTTATTTATGCATACAAGAGTGTCGGCCAAAGGTGCATGAGGGGTGAGAGTATTCACCAGAGACGGAATGAGGAGCAGAACAGGCAGATGTACCGAAATACACTGCTGAGGGGAACAGTGGGCTATGTGGGTCAGCTCCCTGGCCAGGGATTGAACTCGTGCTGCAGTGGCTGCCAATAGCTTCATAGTGCTGAGACTTAACCCCTTGCACCACCAGGGAGGCTCCCATCCCCCAAGATTTCTTACAGTGTCTTATATAGAGATTATTTGATGCATTATTTGAGAATATGGCAGAATCTTTACTGGGGGGGGGGAAACTACTAACAAACGCAAGTTTAAAATTTGGGTTACAAAATATTTATAAACAATTCTAGACATTTTACTTCATTGTAAGAAGATATACCTATCTGTCTCTCTGTGAGTTATTCTTACCAATATCTCAATATAATCAGTTCTTCTGGCTCATCTAGAAAAGTCAGATTGTGTGAGGTGCCAGGGAACAAGAATCCCAAGAAGAATTTAGGACTCCTAGTAAAAAAAACAAAAAATACATCAGGAGGTAATTGACTAGACTGTGAAGTTATGAACCCAAAATATACTCTATATTCACGAGCCTGTCTGTGGTACTCAGTCTTTGGAGACCAGTATAAATACAATAGACTAAGTTGGAGCCTTTCTTCAGGTATCACTAGCTTGTAAGTTAACTTAGGTATAACCAGCAGGGTTCCACTCTCCCAGTACCCAAAGCTAGAAGAGCTCTATCTATTTCATGAACCTCCCTTGGAGAATCATGTCCATGTGATGACCTGGTATAAACAGAAACAATTGGGAAGCTAGAGCTAAAAAGAGCTAATATCCAAAGGAGACCCTGCTTCCTGTGGTCTTATGAACAGCAAGAGTTTCATGACATGGAGCTGGTAAAACAATAAATCAAAAAATCTCTCACAAACCTTCTGACATTCAAATGTTGACACGACCAGCAAACAGGTAATACACCACAGTATTGTACTTTAATAATGCACTTAATCATCAACTATTCTATCAGGAAGGTAATCATTATTAACACCATTTGGATAAACTATAGTTTGTCTGGTTTGAATAAATCGCCAAAGTTCACAAAGCTATGGTTAAACCAGGAGCCTAATTAGAAAGTTTATCCACAGACCCCATGCTCTCAGCTCTGACATATTGCATATTTCTCTATCAAAACTAGAGTATCTGTGTGTATGTGTGTGCACACGTGCACGTGTAATACAAAGATTTTTGCCAAGTCTACGGAATGGATTGGAGAAATTCCCCTACAGATTCAGCAGGTCTCCAGAGGATTCAATCTGCTAAATAAATAGAATACTTTCCTCCAGAGAAGTCATTAATGTAATAACCATGAGCATAGAGAAAAATTTTACTTCACCAGACTTTCCCCACTGTATTCTTCACTTACTCATGTGGACCAAACAAAGCAAAAAAATGAATTTGTTGAAATTAGATCACAATTGCCCCAGTAGCCCTCATTGAGTAATAGGAGATCTGAATCACCTAAGTAGAAAAGCAGCACCTGATGGGTGAAGAGGGGGGTAAGTAAAATATGTGGGAATGAAGCAGACTGCCGAGCCCCAGCAGTGCCTTTTCCTCTTGTGTGCCAATGCACCCTGCTTCAAAAACAAATTGAGCAGAAGGGCGATAGACAAATCACCTGATTCCATTTCATGTCTTCAGGGAGACTGATGTTTTAGCCAGCAAGATCAATACGTTTTCACCACATCTTTTGCATTTTGCCCTTGGGTAACCCATCTAAATATTTTATAGCACTGACAGAAAAAAAAATTATATTTTCTGCCCAAGCATAAGCTTTAGTTTAAATTATATCTACTTCATGGGCCTCCCCTGTGGCGCAGGTGGTTGAGCGCCACGCTGTGAAGCTGTCCTCAGCCTCTGCAGCGCGGGTCCCACATGGCACGGCAGACCTCTCCTGTTGCACCCGCTGCTCCCCTCAGCAGTGTATTTCGTCAGTCTGCCTGTTCTGTTCCCGGCTCTGGCTCTGTGTGAATCCTCTCATCCTACCGCACATCTGACCTGTACCCCGGTTCTTGTGTAAATGAATAAATAAATAAATCTTAAAAAAAAATAAAATTATATCCACTTCCCTTGAAAGTTCATGAGCACTGCTTTGTGCCCACCCCACAGGAATGCCTATTACCATATTCAATGTATTATTCCTTTCAACTTTTCATCATTTTTCATTTTTGCTACATTTCTTGGGGATTCCTCTAAAGCTACTGGTTATTTTTTTATTCCACATTAAACTATTTTTTTAGAATCATATTGAAATAATATATTTTGATGGTAGAAAATTAGAGAAATACTGAAAAAAATTTGAAGATATTTTAAAAAAACCCATCATCTCATTTCTCAGAGCTAACAACTCTGGGGATTGAACCGGCGTTGCAGAGGCTGCGGGCAGCTTCACAACCCAGCGCTCAACAGCTGCACCACTGGGGAGTCCCCAAAGAGATGATTTTAAAATCTCATTTAGGGACAGATTTTTAATGGCCATATAACATTCCCCCATATTGATCAATCATGCTATTATAAGTTATACTGTGAAGGTATTTATTTGGGGAAAAAAAATCCTTAAATTTTGTCTCAAGAATATTCATTTTAAGTACATGTCAAACTGTACATGTCAAACTGTCCTGTTGAAAGGAAGAGTTATTCAGAAATCCATCAGGAATATGTGTAAGTGTCCCCTTGGTGAAATAAGCTTTAATAGTAAGATCTTGTTTTTAATAAGTCTATTAAAATTTTTATTTTTCACTATTTTCTATTTTTAGCTCCTATCATTCTTAATACTTATTGGCTAACCTAAAATTCTAACATTTGAATATTTTAAGCTGAGAGGGAAATATTTTTGGTAATCCATATATGAGTATTTAAGGTACTCCAAGCGGAATTATGTTCATCCTGGCTGGTCTTAGCTCTGTTGCCCACAGTGATATGATACTGTCTACTCATATAATGAACAAGGCTGACCCACAGATCTTTTAAAATAGTGACTGTGGCTAGTGAATCTTGTAATGAATTTTGATTTTGGTTTCCTAAGTCCTGCTCTCATCCTTGTGTAATTGTCTTTTATGCTGTTTGTCTAGGATTGTTTTTCCTATTTAATAATACCATAATGGTCTATAACATCACTACAGGCCTTTTTTTTAAATAATTTATTTATATATTTTTTACATCTTTTTTTTTTTTAACAATGTCTGCTTTCTTTCCTCAGGTTTAGTTCCCATATACAGGCCTTTTCAATGTCTGGTCCAGAGGTCAGTGACTCCAAGGGTGATAAGATCATTTGACATATGCCTCTCAGATGGATGCCAGTTCACTGGAAACTCTGCTTCTAGGAGGATCATCAAGAAAAATTCTACCTAATTGTAGTAACTCTAAGACTAGAGTCTGACTGAATAGGACAAAAAAATATATATATATCACACTGAAGTCAATAGAGATAAAAGTGACTCAAAGCCCTTGTCATGATTAATAAGGTGAGCTCTTACAGTTAGAGATCCTGGGTTTTCATGCTAACACTTTCACGTGTGGTCTGAGTGACCGTTGGCAAATTACCTCCATGTGTCTAAGCTTCACTGAACACTAAATAGACTAAGAAAGCCCCCGTGCTTGGTAAGTACTTCAGAGTTTGTCTTCATGGTATTTATCAAGAAGCTGTAGTATTCTTTCTGCTCAGTATTTGCAGATTTCCCTGTTTAAAACAGTAATTACTCACTGCCCGTCTCCACATATACTCTCTTTTATTTATTTTTTTTAAATAATAAATTTTATTTTTATATTCCCCATACAATTGCAACCCCACCATTCTGACCCCAATCCCTCCCCTCCCGTCCCCCACCCCCAAAAAGTGTCTCTGGTTCATAGTTTTTTGTTGATTTTGATTTTTCACTTTCTTATAGTTATTCATTTTCCTGGTTCCTTATTTAAGTTTTCTAGATTCCTGCTATGAGTGAAACCATCTGGTATTTTTCTTTTTCTTTTTGGCTTATTTTGCGGAGCATGATCCCTTCCAGCGCCATCCATGTTGCTGCAAATTGCATGTGTTTATCTTTTTTGAGTGCTGAGTAATATTCCATGGTATATATGTACCACATCTTCTTGATCCAGTCATCTATTTTTGGGCATTTGGGCTGTTTCCAAAGCTTAGCTATTGTAAATAGTGCTGCTATAAACATAGGGGTGCAAGTGTTCTTTGGAATTGATGTTTCTGTGTCCTTTGGGTAAATACTTAGGAGTGGAATTGCTGGATCATATGGAAGCTCTATGTTTAGTAGGTCCAGAAATCTCCACACAGCTCTCCACAGTGGTTGGACCAGTTTGCACTCCCACCAACAGTGCAGAAGAGTTCCTTTTTCTCCACACCCTCGCCAACATTTGTTGTTGCTAGTTTTTTTAATATGTGCCATTCTCACTGGTGTAAGATGGTATCTCATGGTAGTTTTGATTTGCATTTCCCTGATTGCAAGTGATGTTGAACATTTTTTCATATGCCTGTTGGCCATTCTACTCTCTTTCTTTTAAATAAATCTATCCAGGGCCTCCCTGATGGAGCAAGGGGTTAAGCACCGCACTATGGGGCAGTCCACAGCCTCTGCAGCGTGAGTTCGATCCCCGGCTGGCCAGGGAGCAACCCACATGGTGCAGCAGACCTCTCCTGACTCACCCGCTGCTCCCCTCAGGGGTATATTTCAGTCAGTCTGTCTGTTCTGTTCTCTGCTCTGTCTCTGGTGAATCCTCTCACCCCCTGCATCTCTGGCCTGTATCCCATCTCTTGTATACATAAATAAATAAATCTTTAAATAAATAAATCTATCCACATGTATTTATAAAAATGAGTATGGACACTTTTGAAATAGGTTGATTATAGAATATTTTGCTCATAGATTTTATAAATAGTGAACACCAAATTAGAAAAACTAATTGACCCATAAATATAGTCAATTGATGTCTGACAGAGAAGCAAAGGGAATACAATGGATCAAAGATAGCTTTTTAACAAATGATGCTGAAATAACAAAAAAATACAAAAACATGAATCCAGAAACACATTTTACACACTTCCTAGGAACTAACTCAAAACCGATCATAGACCTGAATACAAAATTACAAAAATCCTAGAAGATAACATAGGAGAAAAATCTAGATGGATGTGGTGATAATTTTTTATATACAACACCAAAGACATGACCCATGAAAAAAATAAGTTGGATTTTGTTATAATTAAAAACATCTGCTCTGCCAAAGACAATATCAAGAAAAATAGAAGATAAGTCACAGCTAGAGAAAATATTTGCAAAAGAGATATCTGATAAAGAACTATTATATAAAATATACAAAGAACTCTTAAAACTCAACAATAAGAAAACAAACAAGTCTACATAAAAATGGATCAAAGAACTTAACACCTCACCAAAGAAAAGATACAGATGACAACTAGTATGTGAAAAGCAGCTCCACATCATTTGTCATCAGGGAAATGCAATTTAAAACAATATAACATACAACAAACAACAAAACACTACATAACTATTAGAATAGCCAGATACAGAACTCTGCAACACCAAATGCTGGTGAGGATGTAAAACAACAGGAATGCTCATTCACTGCTGGTGTGAATGCAAAATGGCACCACCACTTTGGAAGTCAGCTTGGCAAGTACTTACAAAACTAAATAGTTTAACCATTTGATACAGCAATCATAACCTTTGGTATTTACCTAAACATGGTGAAAACTTAGTCCACACAAAAACTTACCCATGAATATTTAGAGCAGCCCTATTCATAATTTCAAAATATATATGGAAGCACAAGATATCCTACAGTAGGTGAACAAAGAAACTTTGATCTTTCCAGACAATATCATTTTTTTCTGCATTAAAATGAAATAAGTATGAAAACCTGTAAAAGAAAGTTAAATGCATGTTAATAAAAGAAAGAATTCAATCTGAAAAGGGCACATACCATATGATTCTAACTATATGACATTTTGTAAAGGGCAAAACTATGGAGACAATGAAATGATAAGTGGTTACCCTGGTAGGTAAAGGAGCATGAATCGGGCAGTGAAAACACTCTGAGTGGTATTATGGTGATGGCATAGGAATACATATGTATAATACCAAGAGTAAATCCTAAAGCAAAATGTGGTCTTTGAGTAATTATGATGTGCAGTTACGATGTGTCAATGTAGGTTAGACATCCTGGATAACAAATATACCTTTCTGGTGAGTGATGTTGACAGTGGGGTCGCTACGTATGTGTGGAGACAAGAAATATATTAAGTCCTCACTTAATATCCTAGATAGGTTTTTAGAAAATGTGACTCAAAAAAGGATGCATACCTAATCGAATAACGTCATTTTGTTCAATGTGGAATGCTATTATTCTTTTCTCATCATCAACATAGTGAAACAATGTTATTTAAGGACCAGCTTTAAATGAAAAATGTCTGTACCTCCTTCTTAGGTTTTTGCTGTATACCGAAAACTGTTCATAACCTTAAACTGTTATTAAAAAAAAAGTCTTACAATAAAAATTGGGGGGGCTCCCTGGTAGCCTAGGGGTTAAGTCTCAGCACTATCAGCTAGAAGGCCTGAGTTCACTCCCAGCCAGGGAGATAACCAACATGGCACAGCAAACCTCCCCTGTCTCTTCTGCTACTCCCCTTAGCAGTTTATTTCAGTAAAACCCACCTGTTCTGTTTCCTACTCTGTCTCTGGTGAATCCTCTCACCCCCTACACCACTGGACTACACCCCAGTTCTTCTACACAAAAATTAATAATAATTTTGGTCAAAATTTACTACTTTATTTCATTAACTCTATGATTCCATCTATTGCAATTATTTTATCCACCATCAAAAATAAGGGGTGGTGAGTGGGTGCAGGAAAGCACTGGTGATTAACGTGTGGCACATAACAATTTTAAGAAAGATACCCACCAGATTCTGAGCTGTTAAGATGTGAAGATATGTAAATCTCAAAAGCAGCATAATCCCCCAGTTATTGGACCAAACATTTCATTCATGTAAATTCTCTTTATGGAAGGCAGCTTCATAGGACAAGCAAAACATTTTAAGATGCAGCAAAATGTTAATCTAGAACCCTCAAACGACCTCACACACCTTCCCAATGTTTTTACCAACATTGTTTTGTACCTCCCCAGACAAGAAGTAACCACAACAGAGAACATTTTGAAACAAAAAGATGAGTGTGGAGGAGAGAGGTGCGCAAGGCAATTCTCTGCCAAAGCAAACATATACAGGCAGAGGGAAGCGGGACAATGACATTTCCTTTGCAGACCCTCTGAAGGAAAATTACAAAGAATTCATCAACCACTATCTGGAGCCGAGACAACAGCGACAGAGGTATGATGAGCCCCTTGTGAAGATTAAGGACCTGCGAGATTTGCTCTTGCTGTCTCTAACCTGGCACAAGACCAGAGCTGCCTCTGGCTGGTATTTACAAAAAACTGGTGAGAGGCCAGTTGGCTGCCAAAGGCCTGTTTCTGTATCATTCATCACACACAAAGTGCTCGGCAGCTGGAAAAAGATAACTGCAACCAATCAAGCCCAGCAATAGGACCAGCCTTCCCTCCCTGTCTAGTCTTAACCCCCTTCCTCAAGAGCAAACAACTGGCAAAAACCCAGCTGTGTTCAATGAGAAAGGGAACAAGGAGTCCATGGGGGGTCTGGTTATGCTCATAGAGGCAACTTGCCACAGTCATTCATTAAGTATTTATTCAACACCTACTATGTTCTAGGTCTCGGGGGTGCAGTGTTAAACAAGACAGTACAAATATTCTGGCATTCTTCATTTGAAATACTTCTGCTCCCTGGGGGCTCTTCACATCTACTTCCAAGGCAAGGAAACTGCCAGTTTGCCCTTTGTTTGGACTCTTCAACAGTTCACACTCTCTCACTGACATGTTCCCACCCTCTTTGCCCCTCCATGGGATCATTCATGAGAATGCTGGTGCAGCAGAACCACCCAGAGAAACTAATAATCCAGCTAAAAAAGAAATCAGCATTTCATCCTAACTTCAGAAAATTTGCAAGTGGCTCACAGGAGAAAAAGGAAGGAGAATAGATATGGGGTCATGATTGAAATGAACAAGAAACAGTATGACCTCACAGTCTCCAACCATGTGCTGAATAAGTCGGTGCAATTTTCTTGGGAATATAAACACTGACGGCCATTCAAGCTGACAGTGGGAGCCGGACAGTTGACATTTACAACAATGCTGAATGCAAATCAAGGGACTTGCCCCCAGAAATGGAATTTCATAGATTTGCTCTTTGAAAGGCCGTTTCTCTGACCAGTCTGGGTCAGCACTTAAGCTGAAAGAGAAATATTTCTATTATTTGGCAGATTTTTCCAAAGCATCTAGTTCATTTAGGCGAGACAGACCTTTAAAAAGTTTGATTCTGGTGTGGTGGTCAGGCAAACAGAGTAAGAAAACATCAAAGAACAATCCCATTTCCAGAAATGATTAAAACAAATACTTCTTCTGAAGTCCCTAGTGTTCCGCATGCAGGGGGTGGACCGCACAGCCCAGGTGTCCTGGCATCATTCCAGCTCTGCAAATACCGTTTCAACATGCCCCAATAACTCTTCACCTTGAATAAAGGAAATTTTCCATGCATGCCGCTACTGCCTGCTGCTCTGCAAAAATGAATTAAAACCCAGAGCCCCTCACTTGTTGGGTAACCTTGAAAAGTCCAAACCCTTCAGCAAAGTCTCAGTAAGTATGCACCTGCTATTCCCCCCACAAACATAATGGTGACCCCCCCACACAACAATCAGTGATTCTCAGACACACTGTTTTATTTTCCTCACAGCAAAGAATAATGTTGGAAATTATCTCACTTATTGGTTTCCTGTTTATTACAGTGGATTTCCTGAGAATAAAGACTGCGCCTGCTTTGTTTACCTCTGATTTCTTAAAAGGATGCCTGGTAGCTAGGAGATGCTCAATAAATATTTGTTAAGTAAATAAATAAAAGTCATTCAAGTTATTTGAGTTAAAGTTCTATCGTAACAATATTAATAGTAATAAAAGATAACACCTGCCTTGGAAGTTTGCTTTAAAGAGCAAGTGAGATCGGATTAATAAAAGCAGTGCCCAGTTCATTGTAAGGTGCTCTATAAATATCAACTTAAAATATTAGCATTTGTAATTGCAAAGTTCTTTCCTCAGGTAGCTTTCCAGAAATAAAAAATCAGAAATAAATCATACATAGATAGGATTAGTAATGACTTAACATGCCATAATTATAATATCCCAAGCTACCATCTACTGGAAATGCATTAAAATTTTAATTTGTTGGGAACAACATAATACGTTCCTCACTTTGTGGTACATAAAAATTTCAAAATGTAAAAAAATGAAAAACTTTTTTTAAATATGATACTACCACTCCCTGGGAAAAGTAAAGATATGGTTAACCCAAATGACGACCCTCTAATAGTACAAATTGAGGTGGTGTGTGACTAGGTGGTGAAAAGACAGTGGGGGAGAAGCCTTTCTCAGACCTTGAATGGCACCATAAAATGCTACTTCGGGGCCCAAGTTAGGAGTGAGCAACTGTTCTTGCTTTTGCACTATGAAGTAAGTAATAAGCAGACAATTAACTCTGAATTAGCCTCCTTAGCTGGGGTTAGTACATGTTTGAATAGTCAAATATCCTGAGGAATCAGATTACTAAAACCCAGCAGATGGGAAGCAGAGAACAAACCAAGAGACACCTTTCTTCCTTTTTTTTTTTAAAGATTTATTTATTTATGCATATAAGAGCTGGGGTACAGGCCAGAGATGCAGGGGGTGAAAGGATCCACCAGAGGATCCACCAGAACAGAACAGGCAGACTGACTGAAGCACACAGCTGAGGGGAGCACTGGGCGAGTCAGGAGAGGTCTGCTGCACCATGTGGGTAGCTCCCTGGCCGGCCAGGGATGGAACTCCTGCTGCAGAGGCTGCGGACTGCTTCACAGTGTGGTGCTTAACCCCTCACACCACCAGGGAGGCACTATCTTTCTTCTTTTTAATCCCGTGAGGGACAAAGATTGAGCTAAATTCTCTTTTATTAAGTAGAGTCAGATCTGTCTAATGGAAATGCTCATTTGTTGGGTGGTTGATTTGTGTTAGCCACAGTGCAAATGCCCAGGACTTATCTTTACCAGAAGTTTGTAACTTTTGACTATCTTCACCCATTTCACCCTCAATTGCTTTTTTGTTTTATCCCTTCAGCATCCCAGCATTCAATTCCTGAGCAGGTAGAGAAAGGACCTAAAAACAAGGGGCTTAGATATTCCAGCAACATAACAATTAAGATAACTGATACATCCCCATCTCCCTCATGAGCTTCTTCCATTGAATGAAAAGTACTATGTGCCCATCCATGGCATTTAATGTGCCTCCTTTTTTTTTCACTATCTGACTAACCACAATGAGAGTTCAAAGGTCCTAGAATAAAGGCTGGGGTCCTAGGGAGAGAAGACAGGAGGCATTTTCCTATCAAAGCCTTGTCTCTGATGACTATTCTTGAGGTGAAATCCTCCTGTAATGAGATGTCAGTTTTTCTTTTTAGATCTGCACATGAAACAGGAGTTAGACAGGCAGACAACATATTCAAGGGGTCTTCACCAAGCGCATTGGGACGCCCTGTCACTTGATGGCGGAAGGGGATCACCAGCAAGTCATGGCCATCCTCTCCCATTTCTTTGTTCCTGCCCTCTCAAATAACAGACTGTGGGGGAGAGCAGGGGGGGGCAATAAGGACAAAATGTAAAGGTTGGTTTCTGAATGGGACATCAATATATTTTCATAAGTCATCTGCCAACTCCTGAGTCTGGGGAACCATTATATTATCTGAGAGGAGGAAACAAGCTAGATCTTGGACAGAATAGAAATAAAAACAACTTCAAAGAGCTTTACACTGCCTCCCACCCCCCTCAAAAAGCAGGAAGGATGTTCAACTACAGAAGGAATTTCCAAAGTTGTGAATCCATACAAGCAGCACTATTTCCAGGAAATACAAAACACAGGTTCAAATGGAGAAACAGAGCTTAAATTTTGTTGGGGTTCTTTTGTTTTACTTTGTTTTGTTTTCCCTAAAAGGAGACTATGAATCAGCTAGTATCTTTGTCCCTTCCCCTGTCCAATACAGAGCAGACTGCCCAAAGGGGCAAAATCCTCCATCCTCGTTAGACTAAATAGCAGCTCAGGTCTAGGCACTTCACACCCAAAAGGGGGCAGCCACCTGTGGCCTCTCACAAGCTTCCTAGCTATGCCAGAGCCAGCTTTGTAGCCTCCACAGCAACCTGCAAAGGGTGTCATAGCAGAGCCAGACACACCTCTGCCACCCTTTTTTCTAACTGTGAACACAGCCCATGTGCATTTCCTAGGACACAACCCTACCACACAAGCTTTAGGAGCTCTGCAGAGACCCTGTTCAGATAAACAAGTGACCAGATAAGCATGTCAGGGGTCACCCCTCCTGTGCCCTACAAACAGATCAGCTGAGTAACAGCAAAAGGACAGAAGGATTATTCTTGTTTTTAAATTTTAGTCTGCCTCAGACCACCTTATTTAATTGATGTAATTAAATAACATCCTAACCCAGATAAATCTTTGTTCCAGAACCCTCTTGGATAAGTAAAAAGCCCCTCCATCACTACTGGCAACCATTTTAATATGTTATCATACCATCCTGATACAAAAGGATTTTAAAACAAGCAGATGACCATTTTACAAAATGGGATGAACTAATTTAACCTGGAGCAGTAGAGAGTTGATTCAATAAGCCACTGGTTCAGTGTTAATAGAGTTGGTACAAATAGATATTTAAAAAGACAGCATGTGCTACTTTAAATTGAACCAAGAAAATATGACGGCCTTAAATCAACGCTTGACATGTTGGACCCGCTGTAAAAGACATGTTTCTCATCACACCCCCAGTACACACTGTCATGTGGATGTGTAACTGAAACAAAAGTTTCACAATTCTCATCCTTGCTATTTTCTATTCGAATTTTTCCTTTTAAAATACTGTTGCTGCAACCTGAAATTCACTATCCCTCCAATGAACCATGCAATTTAAAAAATCCTGCTTTAATTATAGTGAATGGGAGATCTTTGAAAATCATACTTACAAGAAGTGGCTAATATCCAAAATATATATAGAATTAGTACAACAACTAAAAAAAAAAAAACCTCAATTTTAAAAAAATGGGTAGAGGCTCTAAATAGACACTTTTCCAAAACTGTACAGGTGGTCAACAGGCACATGAAAATATGTTCATCATCTCTATTAGGGAAATGCAAATAAAAACAAGAAGAAGATATTACCTTACACCTTTGACAATGGCCATTATCAAAAAGAAAAGAATCAAGTATTAGTGAATATGTAAACAAAAGGTAGAGTTTATGGGACTGTAAATTAGTACAGTCACTATGGAAACAGAGTGGAGAACCCAAAAAAAAATTAAAAAATAGAAATTCCATATGATCCAGTTACCTCCCTTCTGGGTATTTACCTAAAGAATACAAAAATACTAATTTGAAGAGATATATGTTCATCACAGCATTATTCACAATAGCCAAGAGTTAAAAATAACATAAGTGCCCTTCAGCAGATGACAGGCTAAAGAAAATGTGGCATATACACACAATGGAACACTACTTAGCCATATTTAAAAGAAAGATAAATTCCTATCATTTGTAACAACAAAGATGGACCCAGACAAAGAGAAATACTGTATGACTCACTCATATGTAGAAGAAACAAAAATAGTGAACAAATAAAACAAAAACAAATGCTCAGACCATCAGTACAAATTTGTAATTACCAGAGAGGAAGGGGTGAGAGTTGGGTAAGTTAAGAAAAAGCGGACAAATGTAGGGTGAAGGAAGGAAATTAAACTTTGGTGTAAACAAAATGCAGTATATATAGATGTTGATTTATAATGCTGTACACCTGAAACTTGTCTAATGTTATAAACCCAAAAGACTTAAGGCATATTATAAATGTATAAGTGTATAATATTATAAGCAATGTGAGCTCAATAAAAATTAAAATAACAAAGTCAAATATAAAATTCAAAATAGTAACTATCCTGTTTTAAATTATATCCAGAAAAACTACTAAACTTGGCCCCATCCACCTCTCAAATAGCTAATGCCCACTCGATAAAGGAAAAAATATCCATTTATTATATGAAATGTGTTTTCTGGATGGAAGAAACAGGGGTAGGTGCTGCACCTCCCCCTGCAGTGACCCTTAGGGCTAATGGCTTGCGCCACGGTCCCTAGGTCCAGCTGGGCAACCAGTGCGCAGGGGGAGAACAGCAAAACCCCTGAAGACATACCTGCTGCACCTCCCCCTGCAGTGACCTCTAGGAATCCCTAGGTCCGGCTGGGCAAGGAACCAGCGCAGGGGGAGAACAGCAAAATCCCCTGAAGACATAGATAAGACGGAAGCCTGTTGAAAGATAAGGACCACCAGGAGCCACTACAGGAATGCTGTCCACTGGGAAACTTATCTCACCTTCTCAAGGCCCACAGACTTTAATACAACTGTCTCTCTAAAATCTTTTCTCTTTCTACAATCTTTTCTCTTTCTCTGTCTAAAAGGTCATTGGTTTGCTGATTAAAAAAGAACATACGAAATCTAATAACTAGGCTAATTCAAATGAAACGTTACTAAACTCTGTATTAATAGAACTGTTAGCTTAATAATTTCTCTGTTGTATGCTTAGCCTTGTTAGCATTAATCTTAATGATAAAAATATTACATTGTGAAAAGTAAAACTCACCCGTGCTAATTAATAGTAATTTAGTGGTAGTGAGTAGTTAAAACAAAAAGTAATTATATAAAACAAAAAGAAAAATTAATAGCCTAACTACTTAGGAATGCACCTGAGTCCAGATGTAAATCATTGCTCTGTCAATGATAAGCTAAACCTACAAGCAAGCTGATTTCTTCACTGATGTTCGCCATTCCTATGCTTTTAGAAAACATATATATACTGGTCACCAACTTAAATTACACTCAGATTTTCACTCTTGAAGTGTGTCTGTTTGTCATTTCTTTAACCGAATCCCTGACCACCCTGCATATTCTCTCAACCCTGAGACGGCCTCATTGTTCACTGCTGTGCAAGTCTGCGGCAGGTAGGGATGATAAAAAATACATAGTACAAACCCAAAAGTACCAGATGAAAACTTTTAGGGAAATGACTCCAAATCTTCCCCCAAAAGTTGCCTCACCATTGTTTCATTCAACCAACCAATTCTACCAACTTTTCCTGGATTCCTTCCTGCAGGAGAGTCTTGGTCAGGGAGGCTGGAGAGGGAACTATTGAGACTTTTTTCCCTGCTGTGTATTCACCACCAGATCCTCTATACCCCGTCGGGGGTTCAGGCTGCCTCTCAGCTCCCACATTCAAGAGAGGGGTGTCCAAGTTCTAATAGGAACTTCTGGAAGTTCTGCATAGAAGTTCTGCAAGAAGGGAAGTTCTGCAAGAAGGCTAAATTATTAGTCTGTTAGTCTATTAGGCTATTCATAATAGCCAAGAGTTGAAGTAGGAAGTTTCGCAGGAAGTTCTGCATAGAACTTATGGGAAGTTCTCATAGGAAGTTCTGCAAGAAGACCTAAACCCTCCTTCCCTGGCCTTTCACAGGGAGAGAAGAGGAACACCGAGAATGGAGGTTGGCCTGAAGCACCACAGAATTTCTCTGGCCAGCCTCTGGTTACTCATCTGACAAAAATTAAAGGCAGGGAATTTTTATTCAGGAGTCAAATTATATTATTGATAAATTATAATATATTTTACATCCTGGCAGGGATAAAGAGTTTACAAAGCATATTGTCCAGGCTCACTGTTCTCCTATTTACTTTCTGGATAGAAAAGAAGAGAGGGAGGAAGGGGTCTCCCTGGTGGTGCGAGGGGTGAAGCACCGCACTATGAAGCAATCCGCAGCTTCTGCTGCACAAGTTCGATCCCCAGCCAGCCAGGGAGCAACCCACATGGCGAAGCAGACCCCTCCTTCTTGCTTGCTGCTCCCCTCAGCTGTGTATTTTCAGTCAGTCTGCCTGTTCTGTTCCCCACTCTGTCTCTGGTGAATACTCTCATTCCCCGCCCCTGCATCTCTGGCCTGTACCTCAGCTCTCATATGCATAAATAAATAAATCTTAAAAAAAAAAAAAGAGAGAGAGAGAGAGAGAGGGAGGAAGGAAATGAGGGAGACAGAGAAGGAAGTACAAGAAAGGATGAATTTTTATTCTACCTTCTGTGTTCTATTGACTGTTCCAATAATTAAATTGACATAGGAGAGATTAAAGGAGAAAAACAAATTTAATTTCATATGTATGGGAGTCCCACAAAGCCATAAGGCTCTCCGACAGTCAGAAAAATGAGGCTTATATGATATCCTGAGCTGGGGAGAAATGGATAGGGGTCTGGGACTTCAACAGGAGAGAAAATAATTTACAGGATGGGAAGATCAAATGTTTGGTAAACAAATGTTTGCCAGGCCATGCAGAGACAAAAGGAAAACAGACAAGACTTTGAATACACAGGCCTTGTTAAATTTCCATTTTTAGTTCACATTCTTTTTTTTTTTTTTAAAGATTTGTTTATTGATTGATTGATTGATTTATACATACAAGCACTGGGTACAGTCAGAAGCGCGGGAGGGTGAGAGAATTCACCAGAGCCAGAGCGGGGAGCAGAGCAGGCAGAAGGACCGAAGTACACTGCTGAGGGGAGTAGTGGGCGGCAGGAGAGGTCTGCGCGCCATGTGGGACCCTCCTCTGGTGGCCGGGGAACAGCTGGGGATTGAACCAGCACTGCAGAGGCTGCGGGCAGCTTCGCAACCCAGTGCTCAACCGCTGCGCCACCGGGGAGGCCCTTTAGTTCACATTCTTTATAGTTCTTTCTGTGATAGCTCTTTTCCTGCTGTAGACTTCCTATCTAAATTCTTTAAGGAAGTTAAGAAAAAAGAAAAGAAAAAAGTTTTTCTGAGTCTGCTGGGTCCTAATTGCCTTCAGCTCAAAATACTCCACATGCCAAGTAGCAAAGCATGGGGTAGCATATGTTGCTTCCCAGCAGAAGAAAGAAAGAAGGGAAAATACTAAAGCTAGCATTTGATCAGATCTCAATTCAATTTAATCCAAAAAATGTTTTTCTTATACTTTTACATGGGGTCTTTTGAGGCCATATGAGACCAAAAGTATTCTGAATCTTAGTCAGCTCTTTTTTAAAATACAAATAATAGAGTGAAAGTAACTTCTACTACAGTATAAAATGGGGGGGGGGGGAATAAACATAAAATGCATTTTCCATGCCTTCCTAAAAGTGAAAGGAGTAATCATTAAAAAGTGTGACAATCACCCAACAATTTCCATTTTCTCTAATATAAGTCCAATGGGTTTCCTACTTCTTTAATCATTTAATGAGTCATCCACCCCATTGAGTTAGTTTCTGCCTCTTTGTTCAGCCAATCTAAACATCCAACAGTGTCCACAATTAACATCAGACTTAATCCTTTATTTTCCGAAATGACTCTATGATGTTGAAGTGGCGATGGTGAGGACCAATAAGCAGCCAGGGAAATAGTAATTTAGCAAGGATAGCAAGCAAACACTACAAATATTTTTTAGAGAATTAAACATAAAGTGAACTCAGCCTCTCTCCATTTAATTCCAAAGGCCTTCAAGCTTTCTCTTAATGACATCTTGATGCTCTTGAAGCTCTCACTCCAAATGATTGCTTGTTCTGTTTCTGTTGCCAACGTACATGTTAGCAGACTCTCACCACCAGACAGGCAATGTTTTCAAGCCAATCATGGGAAAGTGCTTAACTTGAGATGAGTCTAAGATAAGTGTTTGCACTCACACCTCATTTTTGATCATGCAGATAAAACAATATTTTATAGATTATCAGTATGGTCCACTTTATTGAATTTTCTTTACTCCACAGGAATTTGAATTTACATAAGAGCACATTCAGCAGTCTCTGATTTTAGCAAGCTAAGTGATAAACATATAGGGGTGTGTGTGGATAAGAGAAAGAGAAAGTGGGGAGGCAGGAGGGGATGCTCATTAAAAACCAGCTAAATGTCAAAATGAAACCACACAGCCTTCTATAGAAGTAAAAACATTCTTTGTAGTGGAAATTAGCTTAATAATAGAAAAACGTACAAGTTGCATCCATGTTCTCATAAAGGGCACCAATGTGGCACTGTCACTTCCCAGGTTTTCTCTGAGAAATACCATGTCACAAATGTACTACCAGAACTGGGTTCAACAAAAGGGCTTTGCCCTCTGCTAGCTTTGTGACCTTGAACCCATAAGTATACCTCAAATACACAGAAGCACATATACATGAAATAGTCCCTTAAAAGTGCCAGACCCTGATTAGATGATTTCCAAACTGTTTACCATGTAAAATATCCTAGTCCAAAAATAGGAATCATTTTAACCCCTTATATATATATGATTTTTATATTTATATATATATGAAATATATATGATTTGAAAATTCTTAAATTGTCAGAGTTCCCCTAACATCTAACAATTGGCCCTTGAATTTGGAATGGAGGTGAGTTTCATGCCAAGGTTCACAATTTACAAGTCAGGGTCTTTCATGCCTTCCTTTACTGAGACTATCAATAAAATGTATTAAACATCTGTGACATACCAGGCACTGTCTTGAGCAGTTGCCCGTAGAGAGAGGGCAACAGATTTCAAAGATGGAGGCTCTATAAAGTGGTAGGAGATGGTGGGAGGAGTAGGACGAAAAGAAAAAATGAGTATGTCAGCGTATTTCTCCCAGCACAGGGTCCTAACTTTTTTCAACCTAAGTATCTGTGAAGTTATAGGATACTAAACAATGAAATGAAAAAGGAAGAAGGCATACTAATAGGCTATTTTTTAGAGCAGTTTTAGGTTCACAGAAAAATTGAGTGAAAGCACATATCTCTCAAAAAAAAAAAAAGAAAAAAAAAAGTACATATCTCTCCTGGCCCCCACAAATACATACACCCTCACCCATAATCAACATTCCCAATTTGAAGTGGCACATTTTTTTCAATCAATGAACCTACTTGTAACACATCACTGTACTTATCTTCAGCAGGTAAAATTCTCATATAACAATGCTAGTCAAAATTCCAAATCACTACTTGATCTTTTAGGTTGATAATCTGTTTCCTTCTTTCTAATCCAACCCCTCAAGCCTGAAGGAACCAGAAGGAAAGAAATCAGACCTCAGTTGCTTCTAAAAGTCTGGTGATCAGCTGGCAAACTATGGGGGCTCACAATCAGGGGAGGGAAGGTCCCGCCAGCCACTAAAGCCACATTAACAGTTAGGAATGCTCCTGGAGCCCACAGCAGCTTCTAGTCCCCCCTACATACATGAATGCATACACATACATACAATATAATTCTAGCTCATAAATCCTCCATAAGATCTTTCTTTGACCAGGACGCTGGGGACCATTCTCTAAGGATCAATTTAGACCCTTGATAATCCCAATTTAGGCCATAACCTCCAAAATGGTCCCATTATTAGGGACTAGAAACAGTATAGAACAATAGTATAGGGACTGTCAAAGAGAGGAGGTAACACAACTCTCACTAAGGGATTTTATAATTTCCACAAGAGACGCTTTTCCAGATACATAAGCCTTCAACCAACTAAGCCACCAGAGTCAGATTCAGATACACTTCTGGGGTATGCGCCACCTCTTTCCTTAAGAGTCACTGCCTGGGGGAAGCCTAGAATTTAAGTGGAATGTGCTAGCGTGGAGTGACAGTTACGAATCCCTATACTAGATCACTATCCATGATACAAATGTAGCGATCTAAAATAAATTAACAATATCTCTCCGATTATCTTCCTACCAATCCTAACCAAATTAGTTTAATTAAAGCTATCTAGATATTAAGTTAAAACCACAAGAAAGGTAACAAAACCAACAATCATATTACAATATGATAAATATGCTGTTTAGATCCTTAGATGTAGGGATATTGGCTCCTAGTCAAGAAGCTTAGCATGAATTTACGTAATGCCAAAAAAAAAAAAAAAAAAGAGGGCCTCCCGGGTGACACAATGGGTTAAGACACAACCTATGAAGCTGTTCACAGCCACTACAGTGTGAGTTCGATCCCTGGCCAGGGAGCTATCCACATGCCTGTCTCGCCAGCTGCTCCCCTCAGCAGTGCATTTCAGCCAATCTGCCTGTTCTGTTCCCCACTCTGTCTCTGGTGAATCCTCTCACCCCCTCACCTCTGGCCTACACCCCAGTTCTTGTATGCATAAATAAATCTTTAAAAAAAAAAAAAGATTTTTATGCCAGACTCAACTACATGTTAAATACTTTTCTTTTTTCATTAGGAAAAATTCCAACACAGACTCTACTTGTAGTCATCACAAAGCTAGGGGAAAAGAAAGAAAGAGCATGACAGATGTCTAAATTTTCTTTTGAAAGCTAGTTTCTAGGGCCTCCCTGGTGGCACAAGGGGTTAAGTCTCAGCACTTGAAGCAATCCACAACCACTGCAGCACAAGTTCAATCCCCTAAACCACATGGCACAGCAGACCTCTCCTGTCTCACCCACTGCTCCCTCAGCAGTGTATTTCAGTAGATGTGCCTGTTCAGCTCCCCACTGTCTCTGGTGAATCCTTTCACATGTCACCTCTGGCCTATACCCCAGCTCTTATATGCATAAATAAATAAATCTTAAAAAAAAAAAGTCAGCTAGTTTCTAATTCCAACTTTACCCTCTCCACTCTAACAGACATTTCTTTCCACTGAGTGGATAGGTATGGATACAGGGAGAACTACTTAAGAGAGTTACTTCTCTTAAGTAACTGAATTAGGATATGATCAAAGATGTTAAGAATCTAAAATCAGAGATCAGAGTTGGGTCCAACGCAGCAGAGTAGGTTCTAGTCTCAGATGAACTATGAGCTTTGTGCAGTCAGTTTAAGTTTTTACTTCCCTGGGTATACATCATCCTCATGTATACAAAGGAAGTACTGTATTATATGATCACTAAAGATCTTTTAGTCTTATAATCCTGTGACGCAGGAGGTTGGTGTAACCAGTCCGACTGGTTACACCAAACTGGGTCTTTCAATACTAAGGAATCTTCTAGAGAATCACTTACAGTTCACAAATATTTAAGTATGCCATCCTATAACACTAATTGCGGACATATTCTATCTACAGTTTTGGTTCTTAGGGGCAGGTAAATGCTCTCTGGTCGATTCTGGATAATCAGTTCCTATGATTTCTGTTTTCTGGTTCACTGACTTGTATTTCTTCAAGGGCATTCAGTAACTCTGCATTCTTCAGTATCTTCCCAAAAGGACTCTTACACTAGCTGCAACATGGTGTAAGTCCTTTCTCTTCTTATCTCCTTTCTTTGAATATTTCTTCAGCACTTATGAATCTCATGCATAGTATAAGGTTGTTGCTGCAGGTACTGCCTCTGTCCCTGAATATATTCTTCCCTGGAAGGCTGTCATATTAGACTTGGACTCATGTTTGCACTGATTGTCACTAAAATGTCACTTCTCTACCTCCTGCTCCAACCCCCTTACACATATACGCTTTGGGGCCTCCTATAAGATCTCAGACCCCCTCCTCTTAACATCTTTGCTCATATCCTAATTCAGTTCAAGTACAAGGAAAAAGAGATCCTGAGTCTAAATCCAGTCTGTTTGTAAAAATGTCATATCCATAGAGAGGGCGGTTCCAGGCTCCCTGCCCTGCCCAAGGAATGGTGGAGCTGAGAAGTGAAAAGCTAGGGAAGGAAGGAGAGAGATGGAAGAAGACAACCGAAAGAATGAGAAGACTAGCGGCATGGAGTAGAGAGACAAGCGAAGAAGCTACACTTGCTTCTTGGCCTTGATTTGTACCAGAGATTTTGGGGCCATGGAAGTAGACACTTGAAAGAGACAGAGAAGTGGGGGAGAGACAATGGTAGCCTTTATCTTCACTTGTATTTTGATTTTACTCTTTCCCTTCCAGCCTTGCCTGGTCCCTTCTGTCCCTTTCCTATGGTTCCCCACCAGCAGGTGCCTTAGCCTTGTAGCAAGCTTTTGGGCCTCAATGGCCCTGCTGTGGACCAACTCTGTTGGACTGGACATTTACCCAAGAGGGGATGGGTAATTTTGGGTGTGCAATTGGAAACTATTTTAACTATACTCTTTCTCTTCTCTCCATTGCACACTAATTGTATTAAAGCTCTTTTCTATTGAAGGTCGTATACACTAGAGCATGTTTGTTTTGATGCGGCAGATCACAGACCTATTTGGAAAGTGCAGGTTTGGGGGTGCCAAGGTGCCCCTCACTCTGCCTTATAACTTATTGACATGTTACATTTGTCCTCATTGTGCATTAATGTCAACAAATATATCCAGATGTCTACTGTTGAAGCTCTGGATGCAAGTTCACTACAGCAATCAACAGAAGCTGGGAACAGGTAGACATGAGCCTTTTCGCTGGTCTTAATGCACAGGTGTCATTTATTATCCCATTTGGCTGTTGCTTCCCATAGCCAGCCCCCTTATATTCCTGCCTGCTCTTACAGGCATTGCAAGTTCAGGAACAGGTCTCCATGATGGGAGGATTTTTAACTTAGAAAACTCTGTGTGGTCTAGACATATCTAGAGCAACTTTCTGGGAAAATGTCACCAGAAAGGCCATGAGAAACTTGAACCCAAAGTCTCCAGATATTTTAATAGTTCGAAAATATTTTTTAAAAAGATTTTTGAGTGAGTACAACGATTTTGAGTGAACAAATTGGAGACTTCACCCACAACTTGGAGGAATAAAAAGACTAGCATCACCTTCTCTCTTGAAAACAACTAGAAAAAGCACCGATATGCTAGGAAAATCCATTACACTTCAAACCAGCTATCCAGCCACAGGACATCCCCATGGATCTCAAGAACTGAGGTTGGTGGCCACCAAGGGAAAAGAATAGGAAGAGGAGAGGGGGAGCATGTCTGGGCTTGGGATCAACTTCCCAGGTCACAACAATGAGGGAAACCCATTGACACCAGAGTGGGCCTGGGCCCAATGCCAGGCAGTGGAAGCTCAACAGAATCCAGCTCAGGAAATCGGAAACCCCACAACTGGGAAAGCAAGTCCATGGAAACCCCCACTCCCACCCAGCCCCCGCAACATTTCCCGGAAAAGATCAAATAAAACCCAATTGGAGCCAGACCAAACTCCATAAGAAGGACTGCACCGGAAAGAAGCACTTTAGAGTGAACTCACATTTCTGCTGGGAAGGTGTAATGGCAGGAAGGACACGGAGCATTTTCTCTATGATCCAAGCAGACAGGGTAAAGGAGGAGAGAGTCCTGGAGCCCTCGGTGACTTTTCAGGCTTTTATTGGGATTTACCAGGTACACAGCAGGCAGGGGTGCTGGGGGGCCAGGAGGCTGGCAGGGCTCTCCGGCATTCTCTGGTGGTCTCTGGTGGTCTCTGCTTCTCTTTTGCTCTCTCTTCCACTCTCATCTTCTCTGCTTCCCTCCTGGTTCTCCTGGTGTCTCCGTGATGCCGCCCTTATAAGCCCAGCCTTAGTCCAGGTGTACCCACTTACGCATGCCCACGCCCTACTCCAGGTGTCCGCCGTCAGGCATGCATGCAGGACTACAAGGATCCATCGTCAATCCTAATGGCAGGAGGGCAGAAAAGTCTGAAAATTACTTACTCTACAGAAGGCAAACCAAGCAAGTGCATGTATACTTCCCAGCCCTGCAGAAGCAGCAACTGAGGCAGGAGCAGAGCAGCGACACCACTGTGGGCGCTATGGTGTAAAGTGGGTGCATATAAGCCTGCTAGGCACACAGTGCTGCCAGGGAGCCAGGTGCAAGCTATTCCCTGATTATGAGCCCAGAGGCCTGGATATTGCCCTTCCAACTGGGAGGCCCAAGCTTCATAGATCACCATCCCCTCCCCCGCCCAAGAAAGAAACAGCAAGGGACCTCCCTGGTGGCAAGAAGTCGCAGCACTATGAAGCTATCTGCTGCCACTGCAGCAAGAGTTCAATCCTCACATGGCACAGAAGACCTTGCCTGTCTCGCCTGCTGCTCCCCTCTGCAGTGTATTTCAGTAGATCTGCCTGTTCTGCTCCCCACTGTCTCTGGTGAATCCTCTCACCACCCCCACCTCCCGCCTACACCCCAGTTTTTATACATAAACAGAAATAAATCTAAAAAAAAAAAAAAGAAACAGCAGGGAAGCAGGGACGTGGGGAGGGAAGTGAAGCCAACCTATGCACAGAATACAGTTTAGTGCAGAATGAAACCAGAGGTACAGGTTGTAGAGGGAGGAATGGCCACTGAGCAGGTTTTCTAGGATCCCATGCAGACCGGGTAAAGGAGGAGTCAGAGTCCTTAGTGGTTTTGCAGGTCTTTTATTGGGGTTCACCAGGCATATGGTAGGCAAGGGTGCTGGGGGGCCAGGAGGCTGGCAGTCCTCCCAGCCCCCAGCAAGTCTTCACTCTATCTGGGCTCTCCGGCATTCTCTGCTTCTCTCTTGGCTTCTGCTACTTCTTTCTCGGCTTCTCTTTTGGCTTCTCCTGGCGTCCCCGTGACACCGCCCAGTCTTAGTGCAGGTGTACCCACTTCAGGTGCCCGCCATCAGGCATGCATTCAAGATCACAGGGTTCCCTCATCTATCCTGATGGCGGGAGGGCAGGTAAAAGGTATCCTGATACCTTGTACCTTACCCTACACAGGTGATTAAAGTTACTCCTCAAATCAAATCAAATATTAAAGCCCTAGACCCCCTTCCTTCTTTCATGTCACACCAAGATAAACTAAGATGACAAAGATAAATCCCAAAGACCCCAACCATATACACACACACATAAATAGCAATAAATAAGGCAGTATACATGCCTAGGAGGTAAGGACTATCTCAATACAAGATGGAAAGCAAAAGACGGACAGAATATAAAAGGACAAATATAAAGGGGACAAATACAAAGGACAAAGAAATAGAGAAACTATATGGCAACAACTTCAAAACAACAATATTAAACCTGTTAAATGTGATAGTAGAAGGCCAATTAAAGATGGGCAGACAGATGCAAAATCTCAAAAAGGAGATTCGAGGGCAAAGAATTCTTCTCTAGAGATTGAAAATAAAAAAGATCACAAAAAGAGATACTGAATGAAATGCAGACAAACTTGGTGCTTTAAAGAGAATCAAAATGGTGGGAGAAAGAAGAAATTTCATGCAAATAAACAAATTACACATTTACAAGAAAGCAGAGTGTTAAGACAAAGGAAAAATGAGGAATCTTTACAAGAATATCAAATTCAATTAGAACAGTAAACCTATGAATGATCAGACTCACAGGGGGAAGAAGAAGAAATAGGACTAGAAAACCTATCCCAAAAAATAAAAATAAGAACTTTCCAAACTTACAGAGTGAATTAAAATATGGAAGTGCAGCAAGCAGAGAGAACACCTAAATATTTAGAAGCAAAAAGATATACACTCAGACACATCATTGTCGAGCCAGCAAAAGTCAAAGATAAAAGAAAAATTTTTCAGGAAAAAATAATAATTTATAATGGCTTGCAAATTAAGATCTTCTTGGATTTCAGTCCATACACTCTCCAAGCGAGAAGAGAGTGGAAGAAAATTTCACAATCCTTAAAGATAACAACTATCAGCCAAGAATTCTCTATCCTGCAAAATAATCAATTAAGGGGCCTCCCTGGTGGTGCAAAGGGTTAAGACACAACCTATGAAGCTATCCGAATCCTCTGCAGCACAAGTTCAGTCCCTGGCCGGCTAGGGAGCTAATCCACACCGCGCAGCAGACCTCTCCTGTCTCGCCCTCTGCTCCCCTCAGCAGTGTACTTTGGTCAATCTGCCTGTTCTGTTCCCCACTCTGTCTCTGGTGAATCCTCTCACCCTGCACGCCTCTGGCTTGTACCCCAGCTGTTGTACGTATATATAAATAAATCTTTTAAAAAGTTATCAATTAGTATGAAATAATAAAGGTTTCCTTGACAAACAGAAGCTAATGGAGTTTGCCACCACCAGATCCACTCTTCAAGTAATAAAACAAAAGGGTTCTCTTCACAAGAAAGGAAAAACTTAAGCGCAAACTCCTTAGCAAAACAAGAGAGATATTACTCCAGTACCAGGACCAAGAACTCTACGTGTTAATACCACCAAGTACTAAGGGGAGGAAGAAATGACTAGAACCCGTATAGCTAAGTATTGGGGAGCAGACGACAGCTCATAAATGACTTAAAACAAAGGAATTCAGGTAAAAACCCCCATGGTAACCACCAATCAAAACCCGCAGACAAAGCAGCAAGGAAATTGAGAAAAATTCTAAAAAAGTCATCCAGAAAGAGCAGAGAGAAACAAAGGGAAAAAGAAATGACAAAACAAAAATCAAAAACAAATGACTGAAAATAAACAGCTATATCAATAATCACCCTAAATAATTATGTGAATTATTTCACAATGTGGGTGAAAAAATTCCAGCCATCAATACTTTGTTTATAAGAGACCCATTTAAAACTGAAAGATAAAAACAAACTAAAAATAACAGACTGGAATAAGGTCATGCATACTAATAACTCAGAGTAAATCAGGAACTGCTATTCTTACATCCAATAAGCTAGATTTTCAACTAAAAACATAATCAGGGATAATTCACCCAAAAACCAGTAGTTTTCCCTGCACCTTTCTGAAAGAAAAGCTAGATGCTTCCGAAGCACAGAAGGAGCAAAACTTTCTTCATTGGCCATCCCTGACTCTTGGAGGTGGCTGGATTTATATTTAATTATACTCAGAGAACTAGCTGTTTCAAGTGTCTCAGGTGTCTGGTTGATGGCTGAAAGTAAGCTCTAATAGTGTGTAAGGAGGCAGATTGTGGGACACAGGCCGAAGGTCACAAAGGTAGACATAGCTATTGTTATGCCTTCTCTACCACCACACACACCCATGCCCACCTGCCCAAGTCAGGGAGCATTTATAGGTAACAGAGATCTGCCAATAGCAAAAGATTATCTCAAATGCGTGCCTTGGCAGGGAAAGATGAAGAAAGACTTTGAGGAGGGAAACCATTGTTAAATCACACAACAAAAACAAGCGAAGCACTCATTCTCCTAAGCTTGCAATGAAGGTGGATGAAAAAAAAACCATCCTAGTGCTCAGTGTGAGATTGCTGATTCAGATTCAGCCAACATTTATTGAGTTATATTATCTGCCTTGCACTGTAACCAAGCTTTTCTATAAATTATATAATAACTATAAACTATAACAACTATAAATTATATAACAACTCTATGGGCTAAGTTTTCCTAGAGACATTATTCAGATGGAGATATTGAAGTCGCCCAGTCAGTCAGAAACACAAGTCTCAGCACGTTGCAAATGAACTTAGAAAAGAGGTGACCGGCTGATGACTAGAGTGTCCTATTAGCCAACAGACAGGGTCAGTTTGGCCCACAAATTTTCTTTTTTTTTTAATGTGGTGCTACGTTTAAAATCAGACATATCTCCTTTAAAATATCAAATTTTGGGACTACTCGGTGGCGCAGCTGTTGAGCGCTGGCCTGTGAAGCTGCCCACAGCCTCTGCAGCACTGGTTCGATCCCCGGCCACCGGAGGAGGGTCCCACATGGCGCACAGACCTCTCCTGTGGCGCCTGCTGCTCCCCTCAGCAGAGTATTTCGTCAGTCTGTCTGTTCTGCTCCTTGCTCTGGCTCTGGTGAATTCTCTTACCCTCCCACTCTTCTGACTGTACCCAGTGCTTGTATAATAAATCTTTAAAAAAAAAAAAAAGAAAGAAAAAAAGAAAAGAAATATGAAGATGCAGCCATGCTAGCTTCTCAGCCTTGGACTTGTACCACAGACCTGGGAGACATGGAAAGAGTTCCTTGAAAGAGATGTGGGTGAGAGATGCAAGGGGAGGCTGACAATGGCAGCCTTTATCTTGACTAATATTTTGACTTTGCTATTTTCATTCCAGACTTGTCTGGACTCTTCTGCCCTTTCCTATGGTTCTCCACCAGAAGGGGCCTTAGACTTGTGCAAGCTTTTGGACCTCAATGACCCTGCTTTGGGCCAACCCTGTCTAGCTGGGCATTTACCCACGAGGGGATGGGTAACTTTGGGTGCTTCATTTGGGAAACTATTTTAACTGCATTTTTTCTCTTCTCTTTATTGCACACTAATTGTTGCACATTAATCTTATTATTCTTCTCTACTGAAGATCTTATGCACTAGAGTATGTTTTGTCTTTATGCAGCAGATGGCAGAACCTATTAAGATGGTGCAGATTTGGGGGTCTGGGATGCCCCTCATTCTGCCTGCAAACAAGAAGACCTGGCAATACTAGATCCACATGCAACAATCAGCTGGAGCTAAGGACAGAGCATAGGAAGCAAGAGCAGCTAACCTGAGCAGATGGAAAATACCCTCTTTCCAATGTGCTTAAACTTCAGCCCCTGATAGATACACATGCACATGTGCACACGCACACATACATACCTATGCTCTGTAAATGCACACATAGTATTGATAAATGGAATGGCTTCCCTCCCTCTGAAAACATCCTGGCCCTAACCATAGAATACACCTTCATTCTTTGTTTATCAGGTATCTTAATCTCGGAGAAACACACATTTTATCTCATCATCTGCTAGACTCCTGGAGTCAACTGTTCTCATTCATACTCAGTCCTTTTCAATGTCTTTGTTCTTTAATTAGCACTGTCAACTTCTACTTGATTTTCCTCCATGGTCCTTTCCATATTGCTGACACAGTTAGTAGATGCCTCATCTTCCATCCTTGGAGTCAGTATTCAAAGTAAAAGTAGACTTCTTGAGGGGTTGGTTAACTGTTAAATTCTCACTGTTTAACTTCTATGAAACTAAAATCATGCATGTTACTGATGGTGGTAACTGAACACTTTCATGGAACCATCAATTCCTATTTCACATCACATTATTATGATTTGACTGGATTCATTTTTTTATCAGTCATTTTGTCTCCCGAGACTTAGAAAATGGCAAATGAAATAACCTTCACAAAAGAAGAATTCAAAGAATATTTTTCCTACTACATTAGCAGATACAACGTTAAATGTTAACAACTATCAAACAAGACAGTGTTCAAAAAAAGAATGTAAATATTGCCACCCCTCTTCTATGCAAAAGAATGACCTGAAAGATAACAGAGAAATATAGCATCCAAAGCATTATCCTCACATAAGCTTTAAAAGTACTGCTTGATATGCAAATACTTTTAAAAAAACATGCCATGCTTAATGACAAGCAAAATCTTCATCACTACATACTAGGTATTATTCCAAAGACTTACAGGTAGAAAAGCTGTAACTGGAAAGGTCAGTTGTTGGCAGAAATGTTCATCACTAAACTCTTAGTTTAGAGCCTTATAAATGATTCATTAAGTAAATTCATTAGCAACTTGGTCTCAGTCTCAATCTGCCTTACAAGGAATTCTATTCATTGCCCAATAATGTTCTCGCACCATTTTAACATGCATTTACTCGTACACATGAATTCATTCAAAAAGTAATTAGTAGGCCTAGTAGACTCATGCTGGGAGTCATACAGATGTATGTGAGATAGCCAGCCCATGGTTAGTTTCCATGTAACCATCTCTTTTCCATTGCATCCGGCTGAAGGTATTGCCTATTCTAATTTTTATGACTCAGGTCATGGAGTAAGACTGTTGCTAAAACAAGTTTGAATGTTTGAAATCCAGGCCATCAAGCGCATAGACTTCCCAGAACCTCCTAATTTTCTTGTTTGTTCCTCTGCTTTGGATATCATGAAACTCTTTTTCCCCGTTAACTATGATTACTTTCAGCTTATTTAAGGATGTAAGGATGTTGTTTAAAACTAGCCTTGTAAATAGCAGCTTTAAGAGCAATGTGAAAATGAAATTAAATGTTTTGAATACATGAATACATAAAAATTTCAGTATATCAAAAAAGACAAGGAAAACTAGAACTTGATAGAATTTTTTAAAAAGATATTTTCTTAAAAACACTAATGAATGTTACCTTCATTTGGGCTCATGAGCAGGATTCAAGGCAGACAGGAGAAGTGCTTGATTATTAGACACCCACTTTGCCCATATTAATGGAAACGACTCAAACAAAACTCTCAAATAATACAAAAGCTCTTTTTCTACCTTTGGGAATATATAAAATGCCAATTCCTGGTGGATTCTGCTGTGAAATGATGCTTTGTCAACATTAGGATTAATGAGTTCTGTTGCCTAAGCATATAATGACTGGCTACAGGGTGGGGATAAAAAAAGAGATGACAAAACCATAAGTAATGATGAAAGAAGTTCAATGCAGGATTTGAAATATGCTATAATCTACAATGCAGATAGTCTATAAACAGTATAATAATAAAGGAATTACTAGGGGAAAACTACAAATTCAGCAAACGACCAGATTCTATTATGGCAAAGAATTTGCTGAAAGCTGTACCTTTAGCCATAGCATTAGGGAAGAAAGTTAGCAGTACTGAAGACAAAATTCATGAAAATATTTTGGCTTCAGTTGGAATAAAAACATCATGCTCTTTTAAGGAACTGATATTGTGGAGCCTTGATGATATTCTAGGAAATGAATAGGTGATAATGTTTTCAAAATAGCTTCATGACAAAGCCAATGTGTAATTTCTCTCCTTATCACCATATTATGTAGTTGGTGAGCAGGACTGATATTAAGGCAAAGAAAGGTGTCAGAATGTTAAAAAAAAAAGAAGAAGAAGAAGAAGAACTGTGCCTCCCTCCCTCTAAAGAAAACAACTAATGAACAGCTTCTGCTGACAGATTAAAAACCTAACACTGCTCAGTCATGGGTGAAAAATGGCTAAAAATGGGTTGCATTGTTTCTCAGCAAGTACTGAGCCAAAGATCTTGATCCAGGGTCCATCAACAACAGTAGTCCAGCTTCATTAGAAGGAAAATCATGGAAAACAGGATCCTAGATCACTCGAGCTGGAAAAGGCTTTAAAGACCATCTGGCCCATACCCAATCTGGCAGATGCCAAAAATACTGAGTAACTGTCTTCAGTTATGGCACAGGAATTACAAAGTCAGATCTGTGGAATCAAGTCTTCTCCCTACTCCTCCTCCTGGTCTTATTTCTCCTCTGGGCTCTACTTTTCTTTTTCTTTTAAAAAAACAATATAGCTCAGGAGGGAAGTTCTGCTGAAGCCTGCTGCAAATGTGCAGAAAGAGAAAAAGCTATCCACCCTGGTTCCTTTTTCTCACCTCCCATTCACTTCTCACATAGCAGCTCTCTCTGGGACACTTTTCCACTCCTGCCCATTCCACATATTTCACATCTTCTTTGACGGTTGCTCCTGCCCCTAAGCCAGCTTAGGGACTCTGTTCATTCAACTTCTATAGCAACTTACAATACCTGTGTCCCAATAATTATTGCCTTGTTGATAACCTATTTCTTACCATACTACAATACTATGATTTCTTGAAAACAGTGAGTTTGTCTTATTTACCAGTATAGATGAGAAATGTCATTACAGCCAGCCCTTAGCAAAAGATCAATAATTACTTATTGAATAAATTAATAAATGTTATGAAAATTTTGCCTCTCTGAACGTTAGGAAAAAAGCAAAGCAAACTGCTATGCAATTTCTCCAATTTTTTTTACAAGGCATTGAAAAGGACTGCTAGCTTTCAAACAGAAATGCCCATGATTTAAAATTCAAGTTAAGTCTCTACCTCTCCTCTCACTGGCCTCTGCCCCTAATGCTCTTCCCTCCTATCTGTTCCCTGTCCATCCATGTTCAAGGCTCAGCTCAACCATTAACCCTCCTCCTCGGAACTTTCCTTGATCACCATAGTGACCTCCTCCATCATACTTCTTCTAAAGTCTCCTGCTTTCTATCTGTTCCTCTTTACTGATTGTTTTCTACTTATTGACTGAAGCTTTTATCTCATCTACCCTACCATTAACAACCTGAGGGAAGCAGTTCTATCTTTATAACCTCCAGATGTCTAACACAGAATCTGCCCACGGCAGGTCCTTGGTAAACATTTTTTGAATTGTTAACACAGGAAGTCTGGTTTCCCTCCTTAAAGACAGCAAGCCACAGAAAAACAAATCTTTCTCTGCAAAGTGAGGAGGAGATTCTTTCCAACTGGGGCATTCTATGACTTTCGGAAGCTGATATAACCCAGTCAGGACATTAATTTATCTCAGATAAATCAGGAGGTGAAGGAGAACAAGGTAAAGCAGTGAGTCTATGGTGAGGAATTCTTGCGGCTAATAGATGAAAGTGCCTGAAAAGGCTACAAGTCTGAGGAGATTTCCTAGACCAGGCACCTGAGTCTCAAAGGTTAAGTTTTACAAGGGAAAGGAAGAACATTCTAATTGAGGGCAGCAAAGGCACAAGCCCAGAGGCAAGAAAGTAGATGCTAGAAGTTAAAGTGTAGGGAATGAGATGGGCAGGATAGAACAGGAAGCCGAAGAGGTAATACTAAACCAAATCAGGGGCTTCATATACTGCGCTGCCAAGATTTTTTCCTTTTCCTGCAGGAATGTGAAGTCACGGTGGGTTTTCATGCAGTGTATTACTATGACCACTAGGGTAGCAGGGTAGCAAGAGGTTTGTGGGGTTCCATAGGAGACAGAGTGACCCAGTATGATAATTGCAGTGATCTATGTATAATAAAATGTGAGGCGCTTTGGATAACACTCAAAACGGAGTTTGGGGCAGTGCTAATATAGGACGTAGACAAGAGTCCAAATTCTGTCCCTCTGTGTTGGTGTTATGGTTCAGTAAGTGGGATTTTGGAGCCCTTCTGAGAATGCATTTGGCATTGTGTCCCATTCAGTGGCACATAGCAAGTTTATTAAGGAGAAAAGACATTTGCATAGACACAAATGTGCAGCTCTTAAAGGGCAACAGCTGCTCTTTGCCAGAGTAGGGATTGTTATATAATATTCTTTAGTGGGATTTACTCCTTTGTGGAATTTTATCTTTTGCAGAGTTTATCACTTTGGGCTCTGACTGGGTTAGTCTGTAAGAACTGATAATCCTCTCTGACCCCACCTCCAATTCCTAACCCTGCAAAAATTCCATACCCAGTTTAACTACTCATTAACCATTTCTACTGCCACCTCGGGTTTCTGGCCTTGTGAAACTTATGTCCCGTATTGTGTAGTCTAAGCTTCCATTATCCAGACACTGCCCACTCCAGACAGGAGGACACCTTCTTTTGAACTCCACCCCTGCTGTCCTGAGCAAGGGGGCTGTTAGGAAAGGGGCAGATTTGTGAGACTAAAAGGGAGTGAAGCCCGTAGGTTTGCTCTCTTTTTAGGCAGAGCTGCTGCAGGAGGCATCTGCCCCATCTAACTGGTGGACATGGAACTTGGCCTGCCCTCCAGAGGAAGTAACCCCCAACCTCTGCAGTAGTAAGCCTTTGCTGCACCCTGACTGCTCCCATAGCTGCAAGTCCACCTCGAACTATTAGCTGGTAACTGGACCTTTTCCCTCTCCCTCTATCTCGTTGGTTAAAATAAATTGTTTTTCTCTTTTGTCACATCAAAGATCCTTTTGTTTACTGTTATGGTAGTAGGTAGCTGGACTCAGAATTAATGAGTTTTTGACCCGGTGTTTTTCGTTTTGTTTTGTTTTGTTTTTTAAAAGATTTATTTATTTATGCATACCAGAACTGGGGTACAGGCCAGAGGTATGGGGGTTGAGAGGATTCACCAGAGACAGAGTGGGGAACAGGACAGGCAGACTGACTGAAATACACTGCTAAGGGGAGCAGCAGGAGAGTCAGGAGAGGTCTTTTGCGCCATGTGATTATCTCCCTGGCTGGGGATCGAACTCATGCTGCAGTGGGTATGGATAGCTTCATAGGTTGTGTCTTAACCCCTTGCACTTACCAAGGAGGCTCTGACCTGGTGTTTTGAAACCCTTCGCCCAGTAACAGTCATATTACAATTAACATAAGTTTGTGATTTGTTAGAAATGGAAGGAAAGAAAGCAAGGAGAAAAACATCAAAGATGTTTACCAGATTTCTGATCTGAGCATGTAGGTAAGTGCAGATAATGTACAAATAAAGTTTAAGTGGGAAGATCAAGGATGAAATTTAAGCCATGTTGAGTCTGAGTTGGTTTCCCAATAGGTAGTTGGTTATATATTATAGATCCAGACCTTAGGAGAGAGTTTTAGCGCCAAGGATAAATAGCTGAGAGTCTTCATAAAGTTGTTGGTTTAATCCATGGGAATAGATGAGGTCACCTGGGGAAAATATGTAGAATTCATAAAATGCTTAAATATAAGGACAGACAAAGGAAGAAAAGCCTTCAGAGGAATTAAGAAGTTACAAGAGGGGCTGAAAGAAAGCAAGAGAGACCAATTCTCAGAGGTTAAAGCCTATTTCAAGAAACAGGAAGTGACCAAGACCATAAAATGCTAGCTATATCAAATGAGATAAAAGATTCCTTTAACCAGAAGTATTTAGTGACCTTGAAAAGCAAAACACTATTTTTGAGAAGTGATAGAAACTGAAGCGAGGCAATGGTTAGGGAGTAAATGGAAGTTGGGGAAAAAATGAATGTAGATAATTTTTTTAAAGCTTGATTTTGAAAGGAAAGGACCAGGACCAAAATTAGAATGAGCTACAAGGCTGAGAGAAGTTTGGCCAGGCGAGGGGAGGGCGTTGGACAACTGTTATTTTAGTTGGTTAGTTTGACTGTAGAGTTGAGCAAGACTCAAGTCTGTTTATATGCTGGGAGGAAAAGAGTTGCAGAAAGGCTAAAGATCCCAGAAAAGAAGGATAAAAATTGAAGGTGTTCCCTCAGGAAACAAATACAGCAGGACCTAAGGCACTGATGCAACAACTTTTCTCAGAGACTAGCAGAGGAAAAAACAATGGATACAGAAGGCATTAGGATTACAGGTAGTTAGGGGAAGTAGTTAAGGAACTTTTAACTAATAGGGCAGGTAGTTAAAGGACTCCCCATAAATGTAATCAGCTATCAGGAGTGAGAGTTGGTTATGATAGTGTGGTAACAGTTTCAAAAGCAATTATAGGACCTATTTTCTTCAACAATAAAACATTGCATGAATAAGAGAGAAAAAAAAGGAGAAACTTTACGTAAAATGAGACTTATCAGACAAGTTAACTGTGGAACCGAGCTTAGCTTAGCCGAGGTTTCGCCATTTTGTATATCCTCCACCTTGCTATGTTAGTCCTTGTCCAGCCGCATTCCGGAGATAGTTTCAGCAGTCACAACCCTCACTCCACTTGGTGACGAAAAAGCAGACCACCCCAGCTGCCAATGAGGGCAGTCCTGTCCATAAATGGGACAGCATCTCTAACCGTCCAATCAGTTTGAAACTGTAACCGTGCGCGCCAAAATGCCTTTGTAGTAGCCAGTGAGTAATTGCCAGCTTCTTTCAAAATTCGCGCCACTCGTGACCCCATAAGATACCCCTACTTCCTCTGTTCGGGGCTCTCGACCTCTGCCGTTGCATCAGTGCATGTTGAGGGCCCGGTCTCGAGCCCGTAATAAACTCCCTTTTGCATTTACATCAGCTGTCTTTGGATTCTTGGAGGCTATGCTCGCCGAGTCTGCTGATCTTGGGCACAACATTAACCAATCACAAAATATGGATCTTGTTTGGGTCCTGATTCAAACAAACTTTATTTTTTTTAAAGATTTATTTTTATTTTTATTTATTTATACATGCACTGGGTACAGTCAGAAGCGCGGGAGGGTGAGAGAATTCACCAGAGCCAGAGCGGGGAGCAGAGCAGGCAGACTGTAGTACACTGCTGAGGGGAGCAGCGGGCGGCAGGAGAGGTCTGCGCGCCATGTGGGACCCTCCTCCGGTGGCCGGGGAGCAGCCGGGGATCGAACAGGCACTGCAGAGGCCGCGGGCAGCTTTGCAACCCAGCGCTCAACTGCTGCGCCACTGGGGAGGCCCCAAACAGACTTTATTTTAACAATTAAAAAGCAATCAGAGATTTCTTACAAAAAATAAAAAAAGAAATTCAGTATTAAAAAAAAAAAAAAAAAAGCAGGGCCTCCCCGGTGGCGCAGCGGTTGAGCGCTGGGCTGCGAAGCTGCCCACAGCTTCTGCACCACTGGTTCGATGCCCGGCCACCGGGTGACGGTCCCACATGGCGCGCAGACCTCTCCTGTCGCCCGCTGCTCCCCTAAGCAGTGTACTTCGTCAGTCTGCCTGTTCTGTTCCCCGCTCTGGCTCTGGTGAATTCTCTCACCCTCCCGTGCTTCTGACTATACGCAGTGCTTGTATAAATAAATAAATAAATCTTTTAAAATATATATAAATAAATAAATAATAGATTTTTAAGAAGCAATCAGGGGAAGTGCGAAAACACATCTAATGCTATTAGAAAATATCACTAACTTCTTTTGCTCAGATAATGCTGTAAGAGAACTATGAGTCTCACCCGTGCATGAATGGCTTCCTGAATGAAGAGAGCTGGGAGTTGTAAGAAACTGTTAAAAGACACAAATCTCTAGCTGCTACACCTCCTGACTTCTTCAACAGGAATAGCTAGAACTAAGGGGCAGAGTGTAGCCTGGGAATAGATTTTAAAAGACAGAGTCATCAGTCAAGAGAAGAGGGCCTTTGGGCCTCCCTGGTGGTGCAGGTGGTTGAACACAGAGCTGGGAAGCTGTCCACAGCCCCTGCAGTGCGGATTCGATCCTGGCCAGCCACGGAGATACGCAAATGGCGCAGCAGACCTCTCCTGTCTTGTCTGCTGCTCCTCTCAGTAGTATATTTCAGACAGTCTTCCTGTTCTGTTTCCCACTCTGTCTGGTGACTCCTGTCATCCTCCTGCACATCTGGCCTGTACCCCAGTTCTTGTATGCATAAATAAATAAATCTTTTAAAAAAGAGAGAGAGAGAAAGAAGAGGGCCTTCTATTCTGTCAGGTTCCATGCTTTGGTTCAGCTGTCCTTTGGGGGTTGGGGGGAGGGGGTATTCCTACCTCTCTGCTCAGGACCCACTCTTGCCCCTTCAGTTGGCTCTTACTGGTGGCTCTTTTGCCAACTTCAGCACTATGTCAGGTGGTAAGATCCTGCTCTCTTGAGAGACTATGGCAGCTGACATCTTGACCTGTGGTGGGTCCAACTTGGGCAGTATATTTTGAACTTTGGTTCTCTTCTCCTCTACCAGCCATTTGGGGCTGCAAATCTCTAATCTGTGTTCCTTGCCAGCAGGTATGTTGGATTCATTCTCCTGGCAGTAATTTTCCTGGGCCTTGCTCATTTCACTTTGGTCCCTGTCTGTGTAGCTGAACGTTTGACCACGAGGGGAAGGTTGGCTTCAGAATTTGATCAGGCATTCATATTTTGAAATCCTCTCCCTACTCCTGTTCTCCCCTCCATATTTCCTTTGAATTTTTTTATAGGGAAATTAGAGCAAAGGCTGGAGGCAAAGGGGTGGAGAAATTCACCAGAGACAGAGTGGAGAATAGGAAAGGCAGATCTATTGAATACCTTTCAAGGTTGCTGGGGGCAAAACAGGAGATAGCATCTATGGAAGATATCTTCACACAAAGAGAGGCTTGAGGGCCTCCTATTTTTTTTTTAAGATTTATTTATTTATGGGCCTCCCCTGGTGGCTCAGCAGTTGAGCACCAGCTAGGGTCCCACAAAAAAAAAAAAAAAAAAAAAAATTTATTTATTTATACAAGAACTGGGTACAGTCAGAAGCGCGGGAGGGTGAGAGAATTCACCAGAGCTAGAGCGGGGAGCAGAACAGGCAGAAGGACTGAAGCACACTGCTGAGGGGAGCAGCAGGTGGCAGGAGAGGTCTGCTGAGCCATGTGGGACCCTCGCCAGCGGCCGTGGATCGAACTGGCGTTGCAGAGTCTGCGGGCAGGTTCGCAGCCCAGTGCTCAACCACTGCGCCACCAGGGAGGCCCTTGAGGGCCTCTTTTATACTCTCTGGGGCACCAATTTGCTCCAGTTATCTGTTGGGATGTCTGGTCTTGGGCATTGACCTTTGACATAGAATGTGTCCTGATCCTGCTACTGCATCCCTGGAGCTGTGCAGATCATGGTCAAAGTGACTGGTCTTTTGGCCCAGTTGCCATGGCAACCTTATCACTTTCCTCTTAACTACTCAAGCCTCCCAAACTTGCCTGCTAGGCAAGGGGGGTGGGGGGCTTAGCTTTTATCCTGCATGATTATACCCTGACAAATTTCTTACAAGCTGTTATAAAAATCTGGGCTCAGTAACGATTGATTACTTTGCTTTTATGCACACAGGTGGGCATGAATCTTTACAATGGGCAACATGAATTTAGAGTTTAAGGTTCCAGGGCATCCTTAGTTTTGTCTGGTAGCAATGCTATTGTACTTAGTCTTCTCAAATGTCCTCATCTATTAGAATGCATACAATACTCACAGATAAATAATATGATGCAAATTTTTTCTTTAAAATAATCTGGGGGGTCTCCCTGGTGGCCTATGGGTTAAGTCTCAGCACTACCACCACGATGGCCTGAGTTTGATCCCTGGCCAGGAAGCTGACCCACTTGGCACAGCTGACCTCTGCTGTATCCCTGCTGCGTCCTCAGCAGTGTATTTCAGTCAATCCACCTGTTCTATTCCCCACTCTGTCTCTGGTGAATCCACTCACTCCCCACACCTCTGGCCTGCATCCCAGTTCTTCTACACAAAAATAAATAAATAAATAAGATCTTTAAAATAAATAAATAAAATAATCTGAGGATGGCATTGAGGCTATTGATTGGTCATGAGTTAAATCATAGGTATATGGAGGTTTATGATACTATTCACTCTATTTTAAATGTATTTTAAATTTTCCACTATAAATTTTTTTAAATACAAAAATATATATTTTTAAAAACCAGAGGGAAAAATAAAGCAATCATGGGGGATGAAATAAGAACCAAAAACACTCAGAAAGATTACTATGCAGCATTGTAAGCCTACCTGAAGGTGAAGACAGTAAATTTGTTGTGACAAAAGTGAATGGCTTTTTTTCTCAGCAGCATACAGATAAATGCCTTGATGTGAAAGTGAAGGTGTTTGGGGGAAAGGATCTTGAAGGATAGAACTGCAGAAGGTGCAGGAGGAAGATGGTTATTAGCCCAAGAAAAATTGAAGCATTAAGCCATCATCCTATCTAGGCTGGATCGGAAGGAATATGGAAATGTGGAAGACACAAAGTAGTGAGACATAGGACAAGTTAGGGTAATTAGGCAGTTTTAGGGACATTGCAGAAGGGGATCTCTGTTTAGGAAGAGTTTAGAAGAGTTTAGGAAGGCGTCAGACAACTAGAGGAATGCCTTCACGCTGGTCTTGGTTTCCTTCAGGTGATAAGGGATGGTGGAGTTTGGGAAACCAAGAGTGGTTTAATTAGGGCAGCAGACTCATTTATGCAAGGGGGAGATGAGAAAGGGTCAGCACTGAGACAGGTGGGCGGCAACATGTTTTTCTTCAATAGCTGATGTTTAACTTTCTCTGAAATGCAGGGAGGGGTGCTTGTCTGGAAGACTGGGCCATAAAGATAAATCTATCAAACAAGGGGGAAGATGCAAAAATGGGGAGAGACACACGTGTTAGATAAGGAATGTGAAGATTCCCCCCCCCCCCCCCAGTAGCAGATTCAGTGAGACAGCCGAGAACTAACCAATCACAAAGAGACTGGTGGAGCTTTAGAATAATGAGGGAAAGAAGGTCTATATTCCCTGAGAGAAGACTCCACTTTGGCTTCTTTGCCCCTCCCTGGCCTGGTTTCATGGCTCGGGAGTCCCACTTTATTTCGTTCTTTTTCTCCACAATAAACTTTTTCTTTCTCTAAACAAACCTGCCTCTTCTCCCTGGCTTGCCTGAGCATCTGCGACGTTCCTGCTGCGGCTTCATGAGACACCAACCCGGGGGGGTCTAGTGGCTGGGGTTCAGCGCTGCCCCTGCAGCCTGGGATCCGTTCCTGGCTGGGAGATGAGGCCTGACAATTCCGGTATCAATAGGAGAAGCAGGAACTAGAGGTCTCACAGAAAATGTTGGGAAATGGTGGTGAAAAAGTTGAAAGGCTAGGAGGCTGTGGCTGGTAAGCCAGGCTAGGGAAGATTTTAAGAGTTCAGTTCTAGGTGATGACAAGGTTAAGTGTAATTGCAAATGCCTATGAAGTGCCTATGGAAAAGGCTGGCTGAAGTGGAATGGAAGTAAAAGTCACATAGAATTGAGACAGTTTTGAATTTGTCTGGTTAAGTGCTAGATAGGTCCTAAAGGAATTCTAAAATCTCCCATAACAATGAGGTTAGGTTACACGTTCCATATATCTTTCCCTCTTTTTAAATTTAATATACATTCAACATCTAGTACTGTCCTTGGTACAGAGAAGATACTTCCAAAAGTTTGTTGAATGCGTGAGTAGAAAAACTGTCACTCCTTTTTAACTTCAAGCTGTTGAGTTTCCACTCACCAGTGATTAGTTGGTAGTGGGAGAAAGGGATGAACAGAACAAATAAATACATGTCTCTCAAAGCAGGACTGATAGAGCAAAAGAAATACTAAAGAAAAAGTGGACTCTAGTTTTAAAAATGCGAAGGAATTCACTTTATTAAGCACTTATATTTGAACGAATGTATATAAAAAAAGAAACAACCAGTCCAAAATGGAGTTGCTCATGCCAAGCCCACATCTGCAAAGCAAGATTTAATATTTAATATCTAATTTAATTAATTGCGGTTTCCACCTCTCCTGAAAATGTAATCCTGACCCGTCTGAGCCAACAATATTAGGTAATCAGCTTGATAAGGCCCCTCTCGCCCTTCCCCTATGGGAGAGAAAATGTCCCTGAAAAATCTTTCCTATTCTACTAAAACAAGACCTTGCCCCATCTTTCTGATTATAAAAATCTTACATTTTGTGCAGCCTCTAGCAGTACTTTTCTACTTGCTAGATGGGCTGCTCCCTAATTCATGAATCATTCAACATAGTCAAATTGCTTCAGATGAATTGTATTACCTGTATAAGCTGCAACTGAGTTAATACCTGTGAGCGAATGAAAGGTTATTTTAAGGGAGGGGAAAATAAGAGGATTGTTTACCTAGTGCCCTGCCCTGATGCTGTTTTGCTGGGCCAGGCCTAAGTGGAAGTTGTTCTGGATCACACAGGCTGAGGTCACCTCCGGTTCAGAACCCAGTCGGCTGGGCAAGGAACCCTGACCTCTACGAACCCCTTTAACTACATAATTGAAGAGAATAAACTCTTCACCCCCGCAACCAGCCTGTCTACTTAAGAATTTGAGAAACAAATTAGAATGTTTGAGAATATGCTAGGCTCCAAGAAGTGAGAACTACCAATCATTTTTCATTCATTTCTCTGAGAAATAAAAGTGTAAACTGAAAAAATTATTTAGAAAGTGAATAAAAAACTTAAAATATAAAATGAATTAGAGAATAAGTCCAATTACAAACAAAATTATTGTTAGTGATAGCTTCAAATATTTGGGTAAGTTTTCCACTGGCCCGATACTAAGCCATATGCTTCTTAGGACACCATCATGACAATCCTATATGCCAGGTATTGATGGAAGACAGGAATGAAAAAAAAAAACTGAAAGGGAGGTGGGCACAAGACCAGAAATTCGGCTCACAAAATGCCAAGAGCTGGAGGTGGGGGTAGAAGGGATTAGCATAGCCATTGACACAGCTGTGGAAACCAAGGTCCTTAGGCAAAGCATAACATCCAAGCAGGTATGCATCCAAAGGTAAAGATATGGAAATTGAGCCCATTGTAGAATCTCCCGGTCCTTTCAGATTCTACATAGTCATCCAAAATCAGTAACTTATCCGAAGGCTCACAAAGAGTGAGCCTCTCCCAAATAGAAGACTATTTCAGTGCAGTCTCTGCACTGGCTTGGGGCAGCAATTTCTCTGCCCACCTGTGCCTATGCAGGTGTTTCTTTTCACCAACTCTGTCCCTGTGCAGGGCAGTGGCTTCCTGCCTGCCAGTGACCTGTACCTGCAGGGCTTTCACTGACCTCCCTCAGCGGAGGCAGCTCTCCTCAAGGCCGCCCGCCAGCAACCATGCAGGACTTTCAGCAAAGCTGCCCCTTTTGGGGCAGCTCTTCCTGGTCACTTGTGTCTATGCAAGTTTCTTTTATTCCTCCACCCCCTTCCCTAATAAACCTGCTCTTTAAATATAACTAACGTCTCTGTCTCGTGGAAAAACTTGCCTGGGAAACTCACCACAGGTCACTGAAACGGGAGCTCTGGTGAAACCTTTCCCAGAGTGAACCCAAGGACTCTGTACTCTAAACCCACTGACTCCAAAAATGACACCACAGTATTGTTAGGATTCTTGTTTACAGTTAAAGAAATGGGCTAAGAGATTAAATGACTTGCCCAAGACTACATCAATAGCATGAAACTGAATCAAGTGTAGTTGACAATGAGGTGCATGCTCCTAATCTGTACTCTAAACCTCTTAATCAAATTCCATGAAGGACACAATAGGGTGTAAGTGAAACCTCATCTCAGACTGACAGGAAGACAGAAGATACTAGTGTAGGAGCATCTGAGACTTTGAGAAGTTAAGTATTTTAAGTATTTTAAGTGGAAACTTTTTATAATTACTCTGGTCACTGCTCTTACATTCATGCAATTTCTATTTTCAACAGAGAGAGGAAAATCTTGGTGGGGGACACATTAATGGCAAAGAAAATCCTTCTAGAGATCTTTTAGGTCACTGCCTATCAAAGAACAGGAATAAAAAGGGAGGAACTCTGGTCCCAAATTCCTTGAGTCCCTATTTCCTTGTGAATGAAAGAGACTAGTATGTAAATAAGAGCTTTGCATAAGCCAGACATTCTTTCAAGTCCAGTTTATCTACAGCATGAGTCACTTCCTTTTTAAAGCAGGAATTAAAAGAGATAGAGGCACATAATCATTACCCAGCAGAAACCTTTTAATAGACCTTTTATTCTCATTCAAATACTGAGAAGGTAAATGACTACTCCTTTGACAAAACAGCAACATTATTTTGCATAGACTGTACACACAGTTTGTTCTCATTCAGCAGAGAGAAATGAACAAGTGAGATAAACTGGCAGATGAGCTGATAGAAGAGAGGCCACAGGTCCAACCTGGTTAACCTGACACCTATAAAGGAATCTGAATAACAAGAAGCTTTTGAATGATTCAGGTAGGGTTTATCTCCTCCAAAAGGAAGTTTAACCCCATGATATCCACTACAGTAAACCTTTGGAGGAAGTCTCAGAGAAGCCTACAGACAAAAAACAGAAAAGGAAGCAAGTCACAGGCTCACCCACAGATAAGAGCTCTGCACAGGGACTTGACATAATTACTGAACAATAAATACAGCTGTGTCCTGGGATGGCATAAAAAGTGAACAGGAGTGTGACTGGCCTCTTCCCATCCTATTATCTATTAGACAGGGGCCTCCCTGGTGGCCCAGGGGTTAAAGACACAGCCCTATCAAGCTATCACCAGCCACTGCAGCACAAGTTCAGTTCCCTGCCAGCTGGTAGCTAACCCACATGGCGCAGCAGACTTCTCCTGTCTTGCCCGCTGCTTGTGTATTTCAGTACATCTGCCTGTTCTGCTCCCCACTCTTGTCTTTGGTGAATCCTACTATCTACTAGAGGTTTTGTCCAGACCCTGCAATAGATTTATCAGAGAGGATTCATTTTTCAGGAGTTAAAGATTCTATTTGAAAAGCAAAATGAGGAGGAAAGCAAATAAGTAAAAACTGAAGCACATTCCCATTGGGAACTCCAGATGTCTGATTCATTTTCCTGAAATACCCTGCCCATGATAGTAAGTCCAATAAAGCCACAGACTCACACAATCCCACAAGTGTCCATATTTGCTAATGATCAAAGTTAACAAGCATGACCAGTACCAAAGTTTAAAGATTTAGGATGTCCTGCATAAGAAAACAAAATTTTATTGAGCACCTAATATGTGGTAAGTGAGCACTGTGCTAGGTGCCAAAGTTACAACAATAAGCAAAATATATGACCATTATAGAAGAAAGAAGGAAGTTTAGAAAGACAAATAAGGGATTAAAGTTTGTAGTTCTAGAAAGAGGGGATAAGATTTTTAGCATTCTTGTAGTGGTTCTTGGGAACTTCCTCTACTTCAGGCTGTTCTCCCAGCCGCCCACTGGTTGCCCAGCCGGATCTAGGGACCATGGCAAAAGCCATTCCTAAAGATCACTGCGGGAGGGGGGGGGGGGCGGGGGAGGTGCAGCAGGTAGGGTTTTGCTGTTCTTCCCCTACACGCTGGTTGCCCAGCTGGACCTAGGGACGGTTAGCCCTAAAGGTCACTGCAGGGGGAGGTGCAGCAGGGTCCTTCATTACCTCTGAGAAAAGTTCTACCCGAGTTCCCCTTTCAGTGGCACATGGTGAGTTTACCCAGGAGATGAAGACATTTGCACAGACACAGGCAGGCAAAGGTTACATTTTAAAAGGACAGGTTTATTTGGAAAAAGAGAAAGAAAACGTGGAACATGCATAGTCACAAGTGAGCAGGACTGCTCCTGCTGCTGCTGTGCACAAGGAAAAGGTTTGTGAAAAACATCAGCATAGTCACTGGCAGCCAGAAAAGCAGCATTTTGCCAAGGCTGCAATTGTTCCCAGACAGTATTCTTTGGGGGAGGGCTTTATTCCTTTGTGGAATTGTTATCTACTTTTAAATTAATTATTTCTAAGATGTGACTAGGTTGATTTGTAAGTACCAGCGATTCTCTACAATGGTTCTTATCTCCATATCCCCACCTCTGGTGTGTGTTTGGGATACTTTCTAAGCAGTCTGATTAGTGCTATAGCAATTGGTGCCTAAGGAATTTTCATTTCTATAGGTGGTTTAAATGATTGTGTTATAGGACAGGGAGAGGGGCAGCCCGAGCCCCGCAAACCTGCCTATTCTAAATGGGTTTGGCCATCCGCCGCATCAACACAAAACACATGAGACTAATGGGAAGGATCTTTAATAAAACTAGGAAACAATACAGGTAAGGCAAAGAGTCTAGTTTCTAAATGAAGCACCCAAAGTTACCCGTCCCCTCATGGGTAAAAGTCCATCCATATGGGATCGGCCCAGAACAAGGCCCCAAAGCCTGCTACAAGTCTAAAGCATCTTCCAGTGGGGACCCACAGTCGGTAGAGCATGGGACTCTTAATCCCAGGGTCGTGGGTTCGGGCCCCACGTTGGACGCCAAATCTGTTATAGGACAGGGAGAGGGGCAGCCCAAGCCCCGCAAACCTGCCTATTCTAAATGGGTTTGGCCATCCGCCGCATCAACACAAAACACATGAGACTAATGGGAAGGATCTTTAATAAAACTAGGAAACAATACAGGTAAGGCAAAGAGTCTAGTTTCTAAATGAAGCACCCAAAGTTACCCGTCCCCTCGTGGGTAAAAGTCCATCCATATGGGATCGGCCCAGAACAAGGCCCCAAAGCCTGCTACAAGTCTAAAGCATCTTCCAGTGGGGACCCACAGAAAAGGGTCACAAACAACTGGACAAGCCCGGAAGAAAAAGAGCAAAATCAACATCAAGATAAAAGCTGCCATGGTCACCTCTCCACGGGTCTCACCCACATCTGTGTCACCCAGTCCACGACCAAAAGACAAGCGCAGTTTCTTCACGTGTCTCTAGGCTCCACGCGCCTCCTCCAGGTCTCCTGGCTCCATCCTGCTTCCTTCCTCAGTCTCTTCTTCAACTTCTCCTCTTCCTGCTCAGCTCCACCCTCCCTTGGGAGGGGCAGGGAACCTCCCCCTTTCCTGGGGACCACCATGTTACAATTGCATTAATTGTGTCTACCCCCTGCCTCCAGATTCTGGTCTAGTAATGCTCCATGCTAATTTTTACTCTTAGTCCCAATCAGGAAGTGGAACAGGTTCTTATGGGAGTTCAAGTTCATGAAGTTATCTTCTCAGAGTACATAATATCTAAGCTGAGACCTAATGAATGAGTAAAAGTAGAGAAAGCACTTCAGGGATGGGAAAATGTATAGAAAGAGATAGCTTTGACTGGGCATACAGAGAATTTAGAATACCTTATATCACTTTCAAAAACAAACATTCCACTTAAAAAGAGCTTATTTTAGGCAAAACCTGGAAACAACCCAAATGCCCAAAAATAGATGCCTGGATCAGGAAGATGTGGCATATATACACAATGGACTATTATTCAGCAATCAAAAAAGATAAACTCATGCCATTCGCAGCAACATGGATGGAGCTAGAAGGAATTATGCTCAGTGAAATAAGCCAGAAGGAAAAAGAAAATATCGGATGGTTTCACTTATAGCAGGAATATAGGGGAACCAAATAAGACATCAGTGTAAAAAAATAAAAACAGTACAAAACACAACAAGGCAAAAATGGTGGACATTATAAATTAGAGACATCCTGCAGGGGAGGAGGAGGGAGAGGGACCAGAGGGAGGGAGGAAGGAAGGAGCACAGGGCACTGAGGTGATGGTGCACGGGTGCATTGGTGGAGGAAACTCTATGGGGACTACACCTGAGGGGGTGGGGGGAAGCAAATATTGTTTAAAAATGAACAACAATGTAAAAAATTAAAAAATAAAATTAAAAATTAAAAAATTAAAACCTGAGAGGAAAAATAACAAATGAAATATTAATACTAAGTGAAAGGTAAAAAAAAAAAAGCTTATTTTTCCATTTTAGTGTTTTATCAGTTAATTTTCCATATGCCTTATGAGGAGAACTCAAGCCTTTGCTCTCTATACAGGAGTTTTCTCTCACTTTGTTTATCCGGCAATATATGAACTTAAATTAGACAACACTTGGGTGATTAGATCTCAGAGTATTGGGAAAGCTTCTCCATCCTAAAATTCTTCCTGACTTACTCATTCATGTTTTTGAACCTACCGTTAGTACTAGAGATGTGATTGTCACAAACATACCATTCATTTAAAAGCACATACCTGGGGAGAACTAAAATACCAGAGGCAGAATTATGAAAATAACAACAGTTGACATTTATTAAATGTTTACTCTGCACCAGGCACTATTTCTTTTTTTTTAAAGTTTTATATATTTTTATACAAGAGCTGGGGTACAGGCCAGATGCAAGGGAGGGTGAGAGGATTCACCAGAGACAGAGTGGGGAACAGAACAGGCAGACTGACGAAATACACTGCTGAGGGGAGCAGTGGGCGAGACTGGAGAGGTCTGCTGTGCCATGTGGGACCCTCGCCACCTGGGCAGGATAGAACCCGTGCTGCAGAGGCTGTGCACTGTGCGGCGCTCACCTGCTTGTGCCACCAGGGAAGCCCACCAGGCACTATTTCTAAGTTATTTATGCATGTTAAGTTAATTCACACAATAGCGGGTCTCTGTTTTACAGATGAGTTAAGCGAAGCAAGAAGAATTGAAACAGCCAGCAAGTGTAGAGTCAGGATTTGAATTCAGGCAATGGGACTCCAGAGCAGGTGAGTTTATCTGCTATCCAATCAGGGCAAAGACAGGAACAAACTTTGCCTCACAGTTTTGCCTCTGGCCAGTTTTACATGGGTTGGAGCCAAATTGTAAACCTTTCTGCTAGTTACACCAAGCAACACAAACGATTCTCTGAAAACTAAAATTTCCAGATTCCTCTTCCAAATGCTTTCAGTTGTTATTTCCTTTGCGGGAGGAGGTAGGGGGAACAAAAGGGGGTCTTGGCAAAAAGCAATTCCTGCTGGTCATGAGGACTGTTGATTCAAGATGATTGTTGCTTACATTGGATTTATCAAGTTCCTCACAGAGCTTGATAATGTTGCTTTTCTGAGGAAAACTCAAATCTTTCTTAAGTCATTCCTAGGTCTTTACTTGGCGGAATTAAGCTGGCTGGTGATATTGTGAGAAAGTCATTTTTTAATGATTTGTGTACTTCCTGGAAGAATGACTTGAAAGAAAATTCAATTTTTTTTCCTTTAGTAAAAAGTGTTCTAAGTTAATTGCCTCCCCACAGAAAAATGGAGCCATAGACTGTTTTTAAGTTGCCAGGTATAGGACATATGCTATTACCTGGACAAACTCATTGGTGTATATTTTTGGTATCTTGCTGCTTCTAAGTGTTATTTTAATTTCATAATTTTTTTATATTTTTTAAATTTTCATAAAATAATATTTATTTTACTATTTCTTCCACAGTCAGTTTGGTGGCAAATGAATTCCTTTAATTTTTTGCTATAAAGCTCTTTATTGTTTCAACAATTCTGAGCGGTAGTCTAACAGTGCAGAGTGTCCCTTGTTGAAAATTCTCTTCTTTTAGCACTTTAACACATGTGCCATTCCCTTTTGGCCTACAAGGTTTTCACTGAGAAATTCATATATTATCATATTGGGGTTCGCTTGTTTGTATATGATTTGTTCTTCTCTAGATACATTCAGTATTCTCTTTTTATTTTTTATTTTTGGCACTTTAATTATTCTATGTCTTGGTGTGTGTCTGTTTGGGTTTATTTTGTTTGGGTACATTTTTTTGTTTGTTTGGGTGCATTTTTAAAGAACTGATTTTCTTTTATTTTTTTTTAAATAATAAATTTTATTTTTATATTCCCCATACAATTGCAACCCCCCCTTTCTGATACCAATCCCTCACCTCCCGCCCCCCACCCCCCCAAAAGTGTCTCTGTTTCATAGTTTTTTGTTGATTCTGATTTTCACTTTCTTATAGGTATTCATTTTCCTGGTCCCATATTTAAGTTTTCTAGATTCCTGCTATGAGTGAGACCATCCGGTATTTTTCTTTTTCTTTTTGGCTTATTTCGCTGAGCATGATCCCTTCCAGCGCCATCCATGTTGCTGCAAATTGCATGTGCTTATCTTTTTTGAATGCTGAGTAATATTCCATGGTGTATATGTACCACATCTTCTTGATCCAGTCATCTATTTTTGGGCATTTGGGTTGTTTCCAAAGCTTAGCTATTGTAAACAGTGCTGCTATAAACATAGGGGTGCAGGTGTTTAAAGAACTGATTTTCTTTTAAACCAATTGAGTCTTTTTCTCCCAAAACCCCTTATATGGGTAGATATAAGTTTTTATACAAAAGTCAATAAAACTGTATATATAAGACCTGTTCATTGACAATCAGTGTTGAACTTCATTAAAAACATTTTCCATTTAGATAAAATTTCTGGGTTGCCATAAAGAAATCCCATTCATTCTAACTTTCTTTAAGAACAAGGACAGACTTTTCATGCTGATTTACATCAGGAAACAGTTTTGTTGGTGTTTTTGACGACTCTAACTGACATTACATATGACTCCATGAAAATAAATGTGGGTATAATCATGACTCCACTCAGTATTAACCAAAGAGCAGAAGATATGTTATAATGGTAAGTCTTACTCAGCAAACAATAAAAGAGCAAATTCTACTGTCAAAGATTAATTTTAAATAGTTAAAAAACATGACTCACACAAATACAGAATGAATACACGTTAACTCATATTCATTAATGACACTGTGAGAAGAATGGTAAAACTGGCTCCAGAGGCACATGGGAACATGGGTGTTTATAAATATTTATAAAATAGAATGTTTGAATAATATTTCTAGATTGCAAACATTTTAAAAAGAGAATTATGAATAAGATTGTGAGGTTATATACAATACTGGTTAATGTCCTACTGAACAGTGAAATCATAGTCTTTGGTGTTCTTTCCTATTAGACATAAGTCTACAAATCAAATGTAATCTCTCAGAATCTAGGCACTATCAGCAGTAGTGTGTCAAACGAAAGGTATTTTCCTTGGGTAATTATATTATGCTTGGCTTTTTCAATATTTGCCCAATGTGACATTAATAGGACATGCTTTCATTTTTTCCCCCTTATTTTCAAGTTTGGGATTATTTTGGGTGACAACTCTGAATTTGTACTTAAATAAAAATTAGATTCTAGTACTAAACAGCAGAAGAAACATTATTGAGAATATCAAATCTAGAAATATGATATTTCTAGAAATGAATTTTAACTTCATTTCTTCCACCCAACTTGAAACGACTCATCTCCCAAGCCTTTGTGTTTGCATCCCTTTTATCTCTCCCTATTCTAGGAGAGACCTGAAAGTTTACTGGCAAAACTACCTGGTTCTTCCCTCTGCACACAGCCATAAATTATACAAATTGTTTTCTTTTCGTTTTTTTGTTTTGTTTTGTTTTTTTGTTTTTGCTTAGAGAAAGAAAAAGTTTATTGAGGAGAAAAGGAACAGAAATAAAGCGGGACTCCCAGGACATGGAACCAGGCCAAGGAGGGGCAAGGAAGCCCCAAATTGTTTCTTTATTTTAGAAAAAAACAAACTCTGTCATATTAACACACAACACTTTCTTTCCTTTCCATGTACTAATGACGAGTCTACTGCCTTTCTTAGCAATCAGTCTCATTTTCTTGGAAACTCAGTACCATTCTTCAAACAAAATAATCACTGTACCTTTAATTTTCACTAGGTTTTACCCCATATTTTCATTTGGGAGCCCTTTAAATTTTTCCTGAATCTATTAGATTAAAATGTTCTCCTAAAACTCCATAATATATTGAAGCTGGAACCAAGTACTGCCTCAAATATTGAAAGAAAGAAAATCATATTTCCTTTCTCTATTTCCATCCTCTCAGAATAAAAGATTAGACTTTAGTTGTAAACAGGTTAAAAGTTAAATGGAAAATGCAGGCTATGAAGAAAATTCAAATGAAAATTAAGGGCTTCCCTGATAACCCAAGGGGTTAAGTCTCAGCACTATGAAGCTATCTGCAGCTTGTTCCCGGACTGGAAGCTACCCACAGGGTGCAGCAGACCTCTCCTGTCTCACCCACTGCTCCCCTCAGCAGTGTATTTCAGTAGATCCACCTGTTCTGCTCCCTACTCTGTCTCTGGTGAATCCTCTTATCCCCCACACCTCTGGCCTACACCCCAGTTCTTGTATGCATAAGTAAATAAAAATAAATCTTAAAAAAAATAAACAAAAAAATAAGTAAATGCAAAGAAAAATAGTAATAATTTCTCAGGGTTGGAGATTTATCTTCTGCTGATTGCTTTGGAATTTTGTAATAATGTTCCTGCTCTGCCACAGAAATTCATGGAGCCAAGCACAGAAGCACTGACCTCTGCCTGTAGTACACTCTCCAGACTTCCTCACCAATGAGTCCCTTGAAGACCAATCTGAAAGCAAAGGCCTAGAATGTAAATGCCTCATCAGCCTGGGCCTGGGCTGGCTGCCCAGCTCTGATTGGGCTCCCGTCACTTCTTTCAGGCTTGGGGCCAGGACTTACTTTAATGCTAGATAGTGGAGAAATTTATTCAGTTCCCACAAACCTCATGGTACTGTGAAAACTTTCGATTAATCAGCAGCATTCTCCAAGAGGGGTGTGAGCAGAAGAGTAGCCAGAAAGAGTGGGACTAAGGGCTACAAAGGCGCTTAATGAGGTAGACAGCCCTGCTCCTTTCTGTCAGAACAATCCAAGTTTTGATCTACCAGTCAATCTCCAGAACTAAATTCCCACACCATCTTGAAATAATTAGCTACCCCAGTCTCCAGAGGAAAAACTCCAGTATAGGGGGTTGTGAAGGGACAGTGAGCAATGGACAGCAAACTTCCATCTGCTGATTACAAACCACATCCTGACCTTGCACCTGGGGCTTTAGCTAATTTATTCTTCAAAACAGCCACATGAAGAAACAAGAACTCTGTAGCCTTGTGTCATTAACCCCCACTCTCACCGTTAATTAGATTGACAAGCGACGGCCATGTAAAAATCTTGGGAAACCAACAACAATACCAGAATTAATGGAATAACTTGAATAAAACCAGATTTAATTCCTCCTTTGCACTTGATTTCCACCACAGTGTCACTAGTAAGGATAGAAATTCACCCCAAAGTGAACTGCTCGCCTGAAGAGCAATTCAGCATTCTTAGAGGGTGAATGGTGATTCCTACTTCCCCTTAAGTGCCTCTGGGTCTGAATAAAAATACAGTTATGGCTCAAGGTGAGATTGTTTTTAACTCTCCAACCTCTCACCAGGACTTGGTTTGAATACCAAGGACCAAACTCTTGGTCACATCCAAGATGTCATCACCCCACAGAGAAAAATGACTAGACTGGGTAGGGTGCAGTAGCCAGCCCTCCTGCACCAGCAGACAGTACCATCTGTACTAAAAATAACACACAACAGGGAACTCAAAGATATAGATGATTTTAATAAAGAAAAGAATTGTGTTTATCAACACATGCTAACAAACCTCAAACCTGTGAACTTAGTAAGTTTGAAACAGTGGAAGAATTTGATCAGGATGGTGAATTAAAAGATTTCTTTATTAAATACCGGATGGTCTCACTCATAGCAGGAATCTAGAAAACTTAAATAAGGGACCAGGAAAATGAATAACTATAAGAAAGTGAAAATCAAAATCAACAAAAAACTATGAACCAGAGACACTTTTAGGGGGGCGGGGGCGGGAGGGGAGGGATTGGGGTCAGAATGGGGGGGCTGCAATTGTATGGGGAATATAACAATAAAATTTATTATAAAAAAATAAAAAAAAAAAACTAAAAAAAAAAAAAGATTTCTTTATTGCTCTCCATTCTCAACAGAAGCTTCAACAACCATTTGTCCAACAGATATTTATTGAGAGGTTAGATATATTCTAGGACCTGGGCCATTGTAAACAAGGCAACAACAATGACCAAAAAAAGGTTATTTTGCCTTCCTTATGAAAGTAATGTGTGTGTATTATAGAAAAGTTATGAAATGGAGAATAACTAAAAGGAGAAATTACCCTGAATCTTTTCAACCAGAAAAATATATATATACTGTTAACTTTACAGGATATATATTCTTTCAATCTATTTTCAATGTGTGTCAATCCATACATAGATATTATTTTTCACAAAATAATACTGTAAGGTACACAATATTCTGTCATAACCGCCATTTTCACTTGCCGTATTCTTAGCCATATTTCCATAATTTGTGCTGATCAAAGACAAAATTTCCTCATTTTAAAAGTAAGTGTCGCTTTTTACAAAAATTCTAACCAATGGACTAGATTTAATAGATATAAGGAAAACAAAAAGAAAGAGTAAATGGATCCCCAAAGCCATACCTGCCCTAGGTAGTGAGCCAGGTAAGGTAAGTCTACAACTCCCCCAGTTCCCAACTGACTTCAGGGAGGCAGCATCCTCATTATTGCGAGCACCTACAGGGCCTGATTCACAACCCTGGGTTCTCCATCAGTGGGTGTAACAACAACACAGAATCTGGAACACTTGACCCTTGCATCAGGTTATCTGGGAAGGTTGCCAGGGTTTAGCTGGGTGTGGTCAGATCTGTTATGAAGAACAGCAGGGCAGACATGGGCTACTTGGCCATGCATAAGTAACCTACAACTTCTTCCACGTTAAATATTACTAAAAGCCAATCATGTTCTATTTATTAGGTTCAGTATTTATGCCTAAACTCAACATGTTGCCTTTTTGCAAAGTTATAAAACTTAAGGTCTAGGTCTTTAAATAATTTAAGAGAAGTCTAGCATCTAAAGAAAGAAAGACTCCTTTCAAGGTGGGATTAGCTTGTGGGCATCAGGCCTTCATAAAAGGGAATTATACCAGGAGCCAAGCACAACACCATTAATGACTCTCTTATTCCATTGTATCAGTGCACCAAAATTGACCAACTGCCTTTTTAAGTCTTCAGTTTTCTTACTAAACATTTCTGCATTTAACAACTAGTTGCTATCTGTTCACTGCTTTATTATGGACTTTGAACAAATCCTTTTAAATAGAACTGTCAACTCTAGGGTATGCACATTTTTATGACTTTTGCAATCAAATCACCAAATTCCTCTCTTGGAGTCACTGTACCAATCTTTATTCTCACTAGTCTTGTTAGAGGCATTTACTTCCTTACAAGTTTGTCTACATTTGGTAGTAACAGGAAACATTATTAATTTGATATGTGAAAAATATAACTTCATGGTTTCCTTTGTATTTTTTTGTTTTTGTTTGCAGATATTTTTATGTGCTTGCTTGCCATTCACTTTTTCTATGAATTAGCTATTTATATGTATCTACTTTATAAAGAATGGGCTCTTATAAATTATATTCTACATATTCCTAATCTGTTTGTCCTCTGCCTTGTAATCCATTTAAACAATTCCTTTCTTCCCTTGTTAGCAATATTTATGACTCCCTAGTCATATTTCTGAATGACCACGTCATTTTGAAAGAGTTCAAGATGCAGAGGAATCACAGGGTCACAACAAGCAGCCCTTTTCCAGATTATGGTTCTTTTTTAAGATTTATTTTTGCATAGAAGAACTGGGGTGTAGGCCAGAGGTGCAGGGGTGGTGGTGAGAGGATTCACCAGAGACAGAGTGGGGAGCGAAACAGGCAGATCTTCTGAAATATACTGCCGAGGGGAGCAGCAGATGAAACAATAGAGGTCTGCTGCACCACGTGGGCTAGCTCCCTGGCTGGGTATGGAACTCAGGCCACAGTGGCTGGGGATAGCTTGATAGTGCTGACTGTAACCCCTCCACCACCAGGGAGGCCCTCGAGTTTTCCATTTTTTGGACTGCAGTTAAAATAAGATATTTTACATTGCAATTCACTATATCTCCATGAGTATATTATGTAAGTATACTTATTTATGTAAGTATACTTATTTACATATTTACTGTGTATGTTATATGCTTTATAAATAAATAAAATAAATCTTAAAAAATTCAACTCGTTCTACTGGAAGACAAGGATGCCTTGGTGGTTTGATGGTGAAAAGGGTACCATCAAAGCAACAGGAAGTTCTCATCACACAAGTCTTTAAAACCTACCACAGTAATTCTGGTCTGCATCACAACCAGCAAGTCTGTTTTTATATCTAATCTACATCCATTTTGCTGTAATTTATAAAAACACTTTGGCTTTCCACCCCAGCCCCAGAGCTCCCCAAGGAAAATTTAAAATTTTAATTGAGTACATACTGAGCACATACAATACATTACTATACTCAGATCTTTTGCCATATTTGAACAAAGCCTAATTTTTTTCACAAATTAGTCCCACAATTAAACTCCAGCTAATGGTAATTGCAAATGCTTACTTCATTACTAAATAATTCCATTCAAAAAAGAAAAACCCAGCTCATTTATTTATCTTATTATTGGACGGATACGCATAATGGATCTTTATCTAAGGACACAAGGGCACTGAGCTCCTGCTGAGATAAATTAGGAACAATGCTTCCAAATCCTCTGCACCAGAGGAAAAAGTGCTTCAGCTTTCCAGGTGTTGGTCAGAAGTGGGAGGACTGGGTTTTGTGATTGTATATTAACTCTCTGACCTCCACTACATAGCCAGGTGACAGCTGCAGTGAGGTTTCTTTGAAGTGTGACATTCTTGCGGCACTTCAAAGGTTCTTGGCCTCTGTGGCAGGTATTTTTTGCTAGCCACACCTGGTACCTGCCAACTCCAGCAGAGCAGCTGGCTGACAGAAAGCTCTAACCAGCCCAGGATCTCTCTAATGAAATATATCCAACTGATAACTCACCAAAGAGAGAGAGCGGGACCCTCAGATGATCTAAGAGCCTTAAGTCTGTCCTTTTCTGAGAAAATAATCTTTCCTCTGCCCAGGTCAGATCTTCACAGCTCAGAAAGTAGCAAATCATAGAATTTTGACTGGAAAATGCCCTTTGTAGAAACCAAACCTTATTCACACAGAGAAGTTTATTCTGAGCTGGGAAGTTTAGTTAAAAGTGAGATGTGGCACACTGCTAAGGCAGGAAACACTGCTGGGAAAGGTAAATGTGAAACAACCATAATAACTGAAGGCAACTGGCCAAAGGGAGCACATCAAAATCAGACCTAGAATAGGAAAATATCCATGGCCTCCACCCAAATCAGTTAAAAGACACTGAGCCTTTTAAGCTCTGAGCCATTGACAATTACCTTCCGGTGGGCCTACTGAGTGATAAGCATCATGAGTCCCTGCAGGATTCATGCAGCTGTTATGAAGGTGATGAAAACACAATAGTCCTCAAAGAATTTACAGTCTAGTGAAAATTATCACCTGTAGATCTCCTTGCTGGGCATCTGAGCTCTAAAAACAGATATCCTTGGGTCTGAATCAGACCCCTTCCAATTGCTAACTGTAAGACAGTTCAGTCCTCAGTAGACGTGAGGATTATATGAGCAAATGTGTGTACAATTACTAAGACAGTGCCTAGTACTTAGCAACAGCTCAACAAATATTAGCTAATATTCTTTCTGCTATTACAGAATAGAAGGTAATAAAGTGGGATGTGGCCCCACAAAAACCACTGTTCCACCCAGCTTATAGATCACACAGGCTGGCAATGAACTGTATCTGCCCTCATAACTCACTTGTTTCTAGGGGAGAAAGGGCCTCCACCAGCTGTCTGGGGTCTTGTGGAAAATGCTGTGAACCGTGTATTGAATCAGAGCCCCCAGTGTATTTTCCTGCTGCATCCGGCGCCGGAAGCCAGTGCAAAGGACCCCACCCTGGTGAGACAGGGCAGTGACCTGGAAAGGCGCTTGTACAAATCCCACCTCACTGTAGGCCCAGGGCTCAGCTCACGGGTTGTTGTGAGAATGAAATGAGATCATGAATGTGATACTCTTAGAAGAGTGACTGGCACATATAAGGACTGTTCACTGTTCTTGTTAAGATATAGTCACATTGTCCCTGAAACAGCAAGTGGTTATTTTTCATCAACCTATCCATTCCCCTCACCGATCTAGCCCTCACATAGCAAAAGAAAACTGTGTAGAGAAGAAGACAAAGGCCAAGAGTGAGGGATTCCATTAGCTTTGAATCCTAACAGGCATTACAGATTACTGGACGGCATTGATTTGAAACTCAGGAAGACCCAAGGCTTCGCAGCATACTAAGCAAGTTACTTCACCTCTAATTCTGTCTTCCCTTCTATAAAATGAAGAGAGGGGTTGTAAAAATTAGATATAATGTTTGTAGAATATCTAGCCCAATGCCAGGCTTACCATGGTAAACCACTGGTAGATCTGATTAATAATAAGATAACTCATACATTCATGGCATCAAAATTCTCTTGTTGGCTCCCCCTTCATGAATATATATATATATATATATATATATATATATATATATATATATATGTTCTCTCTTAACAGTGTTTTGTAAATTATACAGGTCATGAAAATTGACTGCAAAAATAGCATAAGACCACGTGATGGGAAATTATTATTTTTTTTTTTACCAGAAAGAATGAACACACATGAGTTAGAAAATCCAGCGTGTCAGCCTATCAGCCAAGCTTTCTGTAAGACCATAGGTAAAGCTGGTCCCAGACAGAATAGAAAAACAGTAGAAATTTATTTTAACACCACCCTCCCCTTTCCTCTCTCCTACTGCTTTCTGACTTTCTGTGTCTCCCTGACTTTCTGTGTCTCCATCACCAACCAAAGATGCCTTCCAAGCCTTTTACTTACTTACACACCTGCATTCTTAGATCTAGTCTCCTCTTCTTCTCTATACTGGTAGACACGCCTGGCACAGTGTGATAGAAATGGCCTGAGCTGGGACATCAGACACATTTGTGACTTCCCAAAGATCAATCTCCTGTTCAAACTGACCCAATTCGTCTAAGACTCCAATCCAGTCATTTCTATTTTTTTTTAAAGCTTTATTTCATTTTTATGCATACAAGAGTTGGGGAACAGGCCAGAGGTGTGGGGGGTGAGAGGATTCACCAGAGACAGAGTGGGGAACAGAACAGGCAGATTAACCGAAATACATTGCTGAGGGGAGCAGAGGGGGAGCCAGGAGAGGTCCTCTGCGCCATGTGTGTTTCTCCCTGCCCAGAAGTCGAACTCGTGCTGCAGTGGCTGCGGTTAGCTTGATAGGTTGCATCTTCACCCCTTGCGCCACCAGGAAGGCCCCATTTCTATCTTTTTTACCATAGAAAAGCCTATGTTGTCTCTCACCTTAATCTCTTTAAACACATCCTATCTGGACTCTCCAGCACAATCCTCACCTCTATTCTCTCATTGGCTGCCACAAGAACCTATACCCAATATTTTACTTTTTCTCACTGAAAAACAACCCCATTCAGTAAATGTGGGAACTACCTATACTACTGCTAACATGATAATGATAGTTTATCTTACTAAAGCAGTGTGCTAAGGGCTACAGATACATTAGATCACCTTACTTCTTTCAATTCTAAGGTAACCATTACTTTTCCAACTTTGCAAATAAGAAAACTCAGAGATTTTTGAAACAGAGTTTAGGTTGCCTGCCCGAGATCATAAAGCTGAAATATGGCAACTCTGGGAATTCAAACAGATTAGTTCATTCACTTATACATCCATCTATTCATTCCTCAATGTTCATCAAACAGTAACTCTGTTAAGGAGCAGATCTTGGTATTGATATATCAGCAAACTAGATGGATGCCTCTTGCCCTTAAGAGAGTTCAGCCTGATATCAAATCCTACTTTTGAACCACTACATCTATCATCTCCCAAATTGGAGAGCCAGCAGATGTTCCAGTGTAATATACTGGCCCCTTTCCTGGAAAAGTTCTCATAACTTGACTTACCTGGAGACTATCGCCTGATATACTAAATCGCCCCCCTTCTTAAACAAAAGGAAGAACTGCTTCATAGATCTGGAAAATTCAAACTATATTCTGGAATTGCCGCCCGGGAAGACTGAGTCCTCTCCATTTAATGTGGGCTGGATTTGAATCCAGCACTGAGGGCAGAGGTCCAGAGTGTCACACACAGTTGCTCCCTGCCCCCCTCCAGCACAGGGGGCCAGCCCACCTAAGCAGGGACATGTCCAGTAGATATTCAGTTCTCTTCCTTGTCAGGCTGGCATCCCCTTGTTCTAAGATTGTTTCTCTATCTCTCTCTCCTTTTCACAGCCAGACCAGGCAGGCAGGCTCCTATTTAGTATTCTTGTGTGATTTTGCATCACTCTTCTAAAGGTCAAGGTCACTAAAAGTCCCAGAGATAGCTAAGGTCGGAGTGGCAGAGAAGTAAGGGTGGAGCTCCTCATAGCAGCCAGCACTGAAGGAGCATGGGGAGGAGACCCAGAGACAGGAGTGCCCATGTATGACCCCCAACACCAAATTCAGACTCATTTTCAGAATCACAAGTCCCTCAAACCAGGACAAAGTAAGTTGAAATATAAGATCCTGCTTTCTTTCTCCACTCCCTTCTCACAACATGTCCCCGCAGATAAAAATCTGACACATTTTAGAGGAAAAACTATAATTTCCATAGCACTAACCCATCATATAATTTCTAGTTTTCAGAAGATTTATTGTAATGTGCTGACACGCATATCATTTTGGGGAGACAACTCAAGTTTCGGAACAGAAGCATTCCACAAAAATGTCCGTAAGAAAATACAGCCTGTCTTCCACAACTAAGTAAGGTTTCATTTAATATTCATTAAAATGTGACTTGCTTTCAGCTCATAAATTTTGAAAACAGATTCTGGCCCCCAGTGTACTGTTTTCATTGGCTAAGTCACTTTTTCTTTTCCTTGACACTTTATAGTTTATGTTTAAATATGAGACACAGCTGGTTTTGCCAGTGGGGGTTTCTGCTTTGGCTTTACAAGAAAACACAGAACAAAATCCTCAAAGATTTACAACAGGTGTTCTATTTTCTTCTCCTAGTGAAATAGTATGTTGTGCAGCAATAAAAAAGTAACACAAGGAAATATCCAACCTGGCAGGATAGAAAATATGAGACTTGGTTAATTGACAGTTCTAGAGCAGCTGCCATCTTTTAAAGGATAAGTGTACATCTCTATAGATGCATTTATTCTGTCTGTCCTGTTTAAAGAAATCATCAATACTAAGGTTATAAACTCTAAAAAAAAAAGTCCAAATTACAAACTCAGGAGAGTTGGTGGGGAGGGGAAAATGGTTATAGCAAGGGAATTCTAAAGGATGCCTTGAGGACATAGACATTATTTTACCTTTTGCTTATGTGGCAGGACAACTAATGCTTTATGTGGCCAAATAGTCAACCAGGTTGAGTTTTTATCAAGCCAGAGAAATGGAATCACCAAGAATTAAGATCTAAGAGTTACTATACTATTAGAGTCAGCCTTGACATGTGAGTGATGTCCTATGTGGGGCTTAATTTTTAGGTAGCTCTTTTTTTAAAAAAAAAAGATTTATTTATTTATACAAGAACCAGGATACAAGCCAGACGTGTGAGAGGGTGAGAGGATTCACCAGACAGAGCAGGGAACAGAACAGGCAGACTGATTGAAAAACACTGCTGAGAGGAGCAAGATGAGACAGGAGAGGTCTGACATACCATGTGGGACTCTTGCTGGCCGGCCGGGATCAAACCTGCACTGCAGAGGCTGCAGACAGCTTCACAGTGAGGCACTCAAACACCTATGCTACCAGGGAGACCCCTAGGTAGCTCTTTAAGGGAAATAATAAAAAGGCTGATGACTGATTGATGATGATGAAGAAGAAGGGGAAGGGGGAGGGGAAGGGGAAGGGGGAGGGGAAGGGGAGGGGGGAAGGGGAAGGGGAAGAAGAAGGGGAAGGGGAAGAAGAAGGGGAAGGGGAAGAACAAGGGGAAGAAGAAGAGGAAGAGGAAGAAGAAGAAGAAGAAGATAGACAGATAGATAGATAAAGATTTATCAGCTGCATAATATAGATCAGGCATTATTCTAAGCAATTTATTACTAAATATTCCTGATAACAACTCTATGTGCGGATACAATGATTATCACCATTCTACAAATGAAGAAACTGAGCACTGGGGAGTTAAGTGACTACCTGATTATCACAGAGTTAGGAAGGAACAAGCCAGGATAAAACAACAAAAGAGGAGAGTCTTTGGACAGGCTGATAATTTAAGCACCATGGTGAATATTATCTACCTTCTTGTTTAATGATTCCTGTGGACAGGTAGCAAGAAACACAGGAGATTTTGTAATTCAGGGAATCTTGAAAAGCCTTCAGAAATATTTAACTTATTCCAGAATTTTCAGTTACTCTACCCACACTAATCATTAATTACAGAAAGTGTCTAATAAATATCTCTACATTTCTGTTTGTATTCTCAGTACTCTAAATGTATTAGTCATGTGAGGTTAAACACCTGTGAGGTGAGTACCATTATAATACCATTTATAGCTATGGAAACCGAGGAATGGAGAAGCTAAGGAACTTCCCAGTCAGATAGCTGGCATGTGTATTTCCCAGGATTCTAATCTGTGCTCTTCTGCATTCAGAACTCAGGAAAATGATATCACTTTTCATTCCCATACCCAAACACCCATTTTTTCAGTGATAATTTTAATTGGTGTCCAATAATGTTTGTTGAACTGAATCAATATTACTATCAACACAAACCTGGATACTCAAAGATCCTCTTATTTCCTGGTCACTCTAAATTTTCATCTCTTTTGGAGCTGTAATGTCTGAACCTAAGAAATAAATTCAAGGAAAGAAATCCCGTGCTCCTACCTTGCATGCTCTTACTTTCTTTTCTCCCTTCCTGTTGAAAGCCTACTTGACTTGTTCTTTCAAAGTCTAGCATTCTCTTCTCTGGAAGATGTCCCTCATCATGGCCACAAACAGACTTGGTTGTTCCCTCACTGTACTCTACAAACACAGTTCTTCAAACTTTAGTAAGCATCCAAACCACCTGGGGATCCTGTTATGAGACATTCTGAAGCAGTAGAGCTGGGATGAGACCTGATATCCCAGATTTTTAACATCTCAGTGATGCTGACATTCTCAGCCATGGACCACATGGAGCAGATCAAAGCTCTTCATCACTTCATCATGGCTAAGAGTCAATTGAGGGCTCCACTCACCTTACGAAATTGTGAGTTCCTTGTGGGGAGAAGCTCTTATTCTTTTAACATGAAGCACTTTCAAAAATCATCACAATCTGATAGGATCTAAAGAACCAATCTCATAATCTTGATTAGGAATACTAAGACTTAGGGAACTTGAAAGACTTGCTCAGATTTACCAGGTTATCCCAAGCTCTTGCCCAAGGTCAGATTTCCAGGTCCTGCCCCATGAGCCTACCATCATTCTTAGCCAATAGGTGTCTGGAAGATGGGTGGGAATTTTCAGTGGCCACAGTGACTGGAGAGTATGCCTGAGCAGTTGGTAAGCAAAACTTGGAGGTGCTATGGAGCAGGACAGTACTGCACTGTATAGAATTGTTTTACCCAAAATGGTAGGAAGGGAAATTCACAGAAAATATTCAGTGTTTATGCAATCACTAACATTATGATCAAATCTTGGCTTTAATCTTCCAGAAGCAAAGAGCTAGGCATGGCTAGTAATTAAGCCTGGACTGAGATGTAGGCTCTGCCCCTATTTATTTTACAACCACAGTCAAGTCAGCTCCATCCTTTCCTGTACCTTCCTCTGCATTTCACCAGATAGAAGGAAGGTTTAAGTGAGAAATTGGACATAAAGTATACAAAGAGTTCTCAATAACTGCTAGAAATCTTATTATTGCCATCACGTTTTTTGTTCCTCATATTATTAATTTCAAATGTTGTAATGGTTTGAATGGTCAAATCATTATTCATCTCCCATCTTAACTAGGGAAAAGTCATTTTCCAGCATGGTCCAGGGGGTAATGTTAGTCTTCAGAGTCTGTTTTGAGCCCTGTCCCCCTAACCCCCAATACACAATACTTTTCTCAAGTACCATTAATCTTCTGTAGCCCGCTGGATACTCGGGACCCCCATTTTAGCCCAAAATGAGGGCAGATGGAAGAATGGGTCTGATCTCCAGAGTTGAGTGCCTGGGGTTTTTTCTCCCTTTAACAAAACTCACTTGGCATAGTCCTATGAAACTACTGTTAAGACAGTACTTCCTCCGAGCCTTCCTGATGGCGCAAGGGGTTAAGACGCAACCAATGAAGCTGTCCACAGCCTCTGCAACCAGGGAGATAGCCACATGGCGCAGTAGACCTCTCCTGACGCGCCCATTGCTCCCCTCAGCAGTGTATTTCAGTCAATCTGCCTGTGCTGTTCCCCACTCTGTCTTTGGTGAATTTTCTCACCCCCACACCTCTGGCCTGTACCTGTACCCTGATTCTTGTATACATAAATAAATCTTTAAAAAAAAAAAAAAGTACTTCCTCTCAGGGAATTTATTTGTATTTTGGCAAAGCCCTGTACAAGTATAATAGTTAAATACAACTAAAAATTCAAAAGGTTTGCAAAGCTGCCCGCAGCCTCTGCAGCGCCAGTTCGATCCCAAACTTCTCCCCGGCCACCGGAGGAGGGTCCCACATGGCGCGCAGACCTCTCCTGCCACCCCCTGCTCCCCGCAGCAGTGTACTTCGGTCCTTCTGCCTGCTCTGCTCCCCGCTCTGGCTCTGGTGAATTCTCTCACCCTCCCGCGCTTCTGACTGTACCCAGTGCTTGTATAAATAAATAAATCAATCAAAAAAAAAATCAAAAGGTATTTAGGGCTGGGGCTGTTAATATATGAGCCTCTTTCTGGAAAGCTCTTTTCTTTTCAGACATTTGATGAACTACTACTCATATTTTAATTTTTTTAAGGTTTATTTTATTTATACAAGAACTGGGGTACAGGCCAGATGTGCGGGAGGGTGAGAGGATTCACCAGAGACAGAGCGGGGAACAGAACAGGCAGACTGACGAAATACACTGCTGAGGGGAGCAGCAGGCGAGACAGGAGAGGTCTGACACACCATGTGGGTTGCTCTGAGGCCGGACATTTTAATATGAACCTAGCACACCAGGTACTCATGAAGTTTTCAGACCTCCATCCCCCTACCTTCACCGGATCAAAGAAGCAACTCCTCTCCTAGGTTCCCATTACAACCAGAATATGACTCTAATACATTATCTTCTTTATTATATTCTCTGCTCCCAGAGGGTGAGGTGTCCACCTCCCCATCCTTTCCCAGGTTCCCTTTCCTCTGACATATTTGGGGAAGTTGGAGGCACAGGATGTACCCAGTTTCCACACTCCTGCTTGTTTCCAGTTGCCTTTGAGTCATCAGGTCAAGGTTCCCAGTCCCATTGACACTATTATGCAGAACAAAATGGTCTCTCTGAATTGTATTCTCTCCCTCCAGACCACAGCCCTGCCTTTAGGGGAGAGAAGGTGCACTATTCACCAGGGAAGAGTTCAGATTCAATTTCTAACAATGAAGCCATCACACCTGAGTAAATCATGTTAACCTTCTAGTGTATGAAAATAGTGACGGTCATCTACTGTCCCAACAGCTATTTTTTTCCTTCCTTTCATCCTTCCTTATCCTATCCCAGCTCTGAACCAGGCCTGGGTTTCTCACCCAAACAAGGTCAGGAGTTACTTGAAGGCAGGGATATGCCATACTCATCTTTACATCTCTAGGGACAAATAGGATTCCTGGTACAAAAGTTAGTGAGGAAGAAGAGGACTTGACAAGCTCCTTGCCACTCTTCTTTGGCAACTAATCCCCCCAAATATGGGTAATTCAGGCTTGCTGGGAAATTCTACTTGCCAGACCCTGAAGCAATCTGAGCCGAGAGCTGTGCCAACTATGAGAGAAGAAATATTAAAACAGGCCATGACTTGTTACTTGCATAATTATGTTTAAATTTTGATTTAGTTCTTTTTTCATGTAGTACAAAATGTGTATGTATATATGATGTACATGTCATATGTATATTATTAAATTCTTATGATTTGACATACTTTGTAATAGTAACATTATAATTATAGATTCAGGTTTCTGTCCATTGAAAATGGAACAAGTTTTGGCATTATAACTTGGTTATAATGGAAAATTTACAGTACTTGGTTGGAAAAATCATGCTACCTATTCAAAGCAAATGGAGATGAAATCTTGTCATTTGGGACAACAGATGGACCTTGAAGGGATTATGTTAAGTGAAATAAGTAAAATGAGAAAGACAAATACAAATACTATGAGAGTTCACTCACATGTGGAAAATAAAGAAACAAAGCAAATGAACAACAAAACAAACAAATTTAGATTGTGATGACAGAATGGTGGTTACCAAAGGGGATGAAGAATGGGTAAAATAGGTAAAGTTGTCAGTTATACAAAAATATATGGAAATTAGACTTTGGTGGTGATTAAAAATACAATATTTGACGTATAAATACAATAATTGAAGTATAAAGCTCTACACTTGAAACTTAGGCAATATTATAAGCCAATAATCACCTGAACTAAAAGAAAAGTTTCCCATTTGGATAAACAAATAAAATGGAGATGAGAGTCAAGAAGACTGACTTAGTCTTTTCAATCATTAAATACATATATTTGAAAGAAACCACTTTAAAAAAAAAAAGAAACCATTTTTGCACTGAGCAAAATATCATTGATATTTTCACCCTGAATATCTGTTAACTTCAAGTCTCTGTTAAACAATCAGCTCTGGGTTTTACAGTAAGGCAGACCTGGGCGCAACACTTCCCCAATGGTGACTTTGTACACAGGGGCACCTCAGTTCAGATTTCTAGGTTGCCCCAGGCTAAAAATTCTAATCTAATAAGTCTGAGATGGGATATAGCAATTTTATGTAGATTCTACTTCCTAAACTTCAATTTTGAATAAAGTTTAGACTTATCCAAAAGTTATAAATCCTGCAAATATCGTATTTGTCCTCAAACATTCACAAACTGATTCTCGCATCAATGATCACTGCATTGTTCTCATGGTGATTTTCTATATCCCTGGGCTTGTAAGTAGAATCCTTCTGTAAGGAAGAATTGCTCCTTCTCTTCAGTTTATTTACTTTTCAATTATTTATTCATATCCATATGAGCTCATGGAAATTTATTTTACTCTTAGTCCAGTACTATCCTTATTTTTTTCATTCAAAATAATCTAATCTTAAATTAGATTAAAGGTAAAGGAATATTGACTTGGCCTTTCCAAGTCTGTTTCCTCATCTGTAAAATGAAAATAACACTGATCTTGAAAGGTTGTAAGGATTATTAATATCATGCATATAGTCCTCAGCTCTGCTTAAGATATAATAGACGCTCAACATATACTAGCCACAGTGTTACTGCAGCCATCACATAAACATATGTGTCAAATATAGAGAAGAGCCAATAGTGCAATGAAGTCTGGCCAGTTGTAGAGCAGATGTCAGAAACACAAATCAGGCCAGAATGCCATTTTGAAGTTAGAAAAACAGGACCGGCTGCTACTAACCATCCCTGATGTTAGGCAAATCGTTTACCCATCTGGAACCTGATGCCTCATGCATAAACAGAAGGTCCTGACCAGTTCTAACATTGTGTGATACTAAACTATTTCAGATACAAGGAAAGATTTGGCAATGCACACAAAATCAGGAAACAAACCAATAATGCTCATACAGTGACTTGGAGAAGGGACAAAAACATAATGCAAGAATTTGCTGCCACCAAACAAGAAGAGCAAGGAAAGTGACATGGGACTAACTTCTCATGGGGCTCCTGCTCCTTCTCCAATGTATAACCTTTCTTATTTGCTTGCATCTGACCATTACATAACACTTTTTAAAAAAATCATTCTTTTTTTATTTAAAAGATTTATTTGTTTATTCATACAAGAACTGGGGTACAGGCCCAAAGCGTGGGGGTGACAGGATTCACCAGAGACAGAATAGGGAGCAGGACAGGCAGATTGACACTGCTGAGGGGAGCAGCAGGCATGTCAGGAGAGGTCTGCTGTGCCATGTGGGATGCTCCCTGGCCGGGGATCGAACTCGTGCTTCAGTGGCTGCAGATTGCCTCATAGGTTGCGTCTTAATCCCTTGAGCTACCAGGGAGGGCCCCTAAAAAATCATTCTTATAGATGACAATCATAACCAACTTTTTCCATACCACTTACAATAATTGTGTTCTAAAAGCTCATGTGAAGAATAAAAACTTCCAAAGGAAAGAAATTGAGCTCTTCATCTGCATTGTTCAATTGTGTATCACCAGCCGCTGGAACAGTGTCTGGCATTTCGTGTGCGTTCAAAAAATGTACACTGATTAAATGAATGAATCAAAAAAGAACAAACAACTCTGCAAACATTAGACAGGTGGGGAAAGTGTTTTGTAAGAGGGTAACAATGTGATCACTTCAGAGGAGTTGTAAAGCTGAGCCTGGGTTGGGGAGAGAAAGAAAACTTGTTCCTTGTCTGACACAGGCTATAAGGTAACAGAGACAGGTTGAAATGGGAGCTGCCACTGCGGCTCTCTCCCCCGAGTTTCTTCCTCTGGAAAAAAAAAAAAATGCTCTTTAACACCAGGACACAGAACCTTCACATAGAGAACAAAAACCAATGGCCCAAGTTTCTGGCATCAGTGATAAGATGTGAGACTTATTCAGGTTCCACATTTCATGTGATTCAGATATTACTCTCTCCTAAAGGTAAGGACATGGACAATTCCTAAGCATCTCTGAAAATAACTTTAACATGCCCATTAACACCACCTCCAGACATACACCAAAATTAAATCCCTGCCTTGTATGTTTTCCCAACATCTACTCTTCAACTGGCCAGACTGTTTCACAGAAATATTTAACCTGCTCTCCTCTAATGAGGAAACTGGCTACAGGAACCCCTCTGGAAAACTGCTTTATAGGGGAGACATAAAATCTTTGTGGTGCTTTAGTGATCACATCTTGGATAAGACCGGATAGAATGGGAATTTTACCAAGCTGTACTGTACAGTGCATTATAGCATAGTGGATGTTTCCAGGGTAATTCCACTCCATCTCTCTTCGTTGTCTTCTAACTAAGTTCTTTCTCATTAACCTAAAAATGCTTAACACAGGCTATACACTCTGGTCACAGAGGCAACCACACCTGTGCTGTCAGGACACACAGAAAGTAGCCTTGGATCAAAAGTGAACTTCAATGACTGACCCTCCTCCTTGCAGCCCTGACTCAGTTACCATACCTGAAACCTTCATCCTGTAGGTTCCTAAGCTAAGCAGTACCCTTAAGAGGAAATGTTTGGGATGTTGAACCCATTACTAATAATAAAACCAAGAGTTTTCATTTTATTTAATAGACATGGAAGCACTTTAAAATGTGGTTACGGGCTTCCCTCGTGGCACAAGGAGTTAAGCACCACACTATGAAGCAATCCGCAGCCTCTGCAGCACAAGTTCAATCCCCGGCCCACCAGGGAGCAACCCACATGGTGCAGCAGACCTCTCCTATCTTGCCCGCTGCTTCTCTCAGCAGTGTATTTTAGTCAGTCTGCCTGTTCTGTTCCCCACTCCATCTCTGGTGAATCCTATCACCTCCCAGACCTCTGGCCTGTACCCCAGCTCTTGTATGCATTAATAAATAAATCTTTTGAAAAAAAGTGGTTATCATGGGCACTCCAGTATCATCAGGCAAATGAAAGAGGCGGCTTGATAGAGAAGACAAACATCCTGGCCTTGGAGTAAGGCTTTTAAATTCCTAGTTGTACCCATTTCTCACTGTGTGACCCTACCTAGCTACTTCATCTTTCCAAAACACCACGGTCTCCATGTAAAATGGAGACAATAAATAATCATCCCAATGTGTTATCAGTATTTAGTAAAATAATAGATGCAAAAGTGCCAAGCCCAAATTAAGGGTGCAATCAGTTTTCCTTTCCTTCCTTCACAAACTTGCCTTTGCCAATCAAGAAAGGAAAAGGGGGTCCCCCTGTTGCCTGCAGCCTCTGCAGCAACAGTTCAATCCCCAGCCACCGGTGAGGGTCAAACATGGAGCACAGATCTCTCCTGCTGTGCCCGCTGCTCCCCTCAGACTGTTTCATCAGTCTGCCTGTTCTGTTCCCCGCTCTGGCTCTGGTGAATTCTCTCACCCTCCTGTGCTTCTGACTGTACCCAGTGCTTTATGAATAAATAAATAAATCTTTTTAAAAAAAAAAGAAAGGAAAAGGAAGACGGGAAAGTAAAATGGTTCAGACTCAGGTTTTAAGTCCCATTCCCACTTTTTTTTTTAAGCTCATTAGAGATTATGTCAGGCCAAAGAAGGCCAAAGAAACCTTGAGAAAAATTGCACAGAAGAGTGTTTGCAAAATAAGAAGCAAAGATGGAATAGTCCAGGATCAGTAAATGGGCCCTGTTCATGACCCAGGTTCTGCAGATTTCAGAACTTGCTGGGCTACTTCCCAGGGAAATGAAGGAGAGAGGAAATCATGAGGAAAAGTGGAGAATTCCTATTTCCCATCGCAAAATTATTCCCCATCACAACTGGCAACTGAGGAAACCCAGAACTGAGGAGACAGGATCAAAAGTTTCATCTCTTCACTGTCATTATTTTAAACATGTGTTGTAGCAGGAGTAGTCTTAGTTCATGACACAGTAAACACGGATAAGCAGTTCCACAGAATTTGGGGATGGGGTGAGGACACAAGTCAAACCCAATGTCATCAGGTGGTCATTACTTAATACAAATGAATTACATAGTGCCACCAGCAGGAGATACAAATGATACTGCTTTAAAAAACAATAATAACAAAGGCATTTAAAAAAGCAAGGAAGTGATAACCACAAATGTCAGGACATTGGTTACCTCTAAGGAAGGGTGAGGGGTGTGGTCTAGGAGGTAAACAAAGGAGGGGTTTGGGGCTGATGATATTCCATTTCTTGATTGATGGGTATTCACTTTGTAATTATTCATTGTACTCTACATTTATGTTTTCTATTTGTATACTCTATTTCATAATTTCAAAGGTTAAAAAAAGAAAGAAGATAATAACCCTCCCTTCCTTGAGATTAAAAAAAAAACACTGTGTTGCACAGATTAGCTCTAGTTATTTAAACAACTTCCTCAGTTGATGTTTATGTTCCTACCATAGATTGTTAGTCTGGAAGAAAAAAAAGAAGGTGAATTCTTAAGAAGCCACAAGTAGACCATTGTTAACATTCCAGTATAAGTGACATACCAGTGATGGTTTTAATGGTGGAGCATATTTGAGTTTATTTTTAAGACTACAACTAACCTAGAGTCAAATTCAGTGGAGATCCACAAGATGTCAGAAAGTTCTCCGAGAGGTAGTCAGTGTTGACCAATCAAAGTCTCCAGCACCATATAAGGGGGAGATACAAATGGGGTTATGAAATCATCAGAAAAAGTCCAAAATTTGTAGGAAATATTAAGAACCTTATTCTTCCAATCTTCCAATTCAGGGCATAGCGGAGCCTCGGGGCCTCTATGTGAAGAAAATCCCTCCTGTGTTTGGCATCTGAGTGACTCACCCAGAAAACCATCCACTGCGTGCAGTAAAGAGGAAATGAATCATGGAAGCTTCTGACCTTTGCCCTTGTCATCCCAGTATAGAGATACCACCCACAGACAGTCTCAACAGAGCTGGAGACAGAGCAGTCAAACAAAGCACACACCAAAAAAAAATGATGCAAATCCATTGGCAGAGAGCAAAATAATCAGGACAAGATAATGCAGCTCAGGGAATGCAGGATAATCACTGATTTTATGATACAGATAACTAAGCAGCTGAACTGGCATTGAGGACAATTTGGCTATGCACACTGACCTGTTATCTTAAGCAGTTAATCTGAACTCCTTCTACCACCAGCTGGGGAGGATTGAGGTAAAGGGGGGCAGCATGGAGGAGAATAATGTCCTGATACTCCTTGGAATCTCCATTTTAAGTTTGGTATTTGAAGAATCTGCTTGGCTTGCTTATAGGAAGGGGACCAAACTCAGGTCAAGTATGAAAATTGGAATGAACTTGACAGACTCATTTGCAATGTCTGCATTCAAAAAGGCAAGGAGTTTACAATAACTGATAGAGGATTCCTAACACAATCTGCAGAATTTTCTACAGCATAGTCGATACTGCAGGTTATGATTTCAGTTCTAAACGAAATCAGAATTCCTTCAAAGTGCTAATCTGAACGCTAAGTATAGTTCATCCAAAAACATGGACAGAGTAGAAAGGAAACACCTAAAAAGGACGAAGGAAAACCTCTATCTACATTACTGAACAGTAGTGCATTTGGGAACTATCCATGGAGGTGATATATTTCTCAGCCTCCCTTTTCACCCAGCAACAGTGACAGCATAGTGACTATGTGCTGAGCTTTGGAGTTCAAAGGCAATTCCCTCCTCTCCAAGATGAGGTTCTCAACATAATTTCTCTCCTCGTTTGGGTCTATAAATCATAATACAGCTTCCTATATACCTTGCTATAAACAAATACACCATCCCTAAAAAAGTTTCACTCAGGCCTTGACTAAGAAACCTTGCTGGGGCTGGTAAGGAAACTGGGAAGTAGGCACATGCATGCCGCTCAGCTGAATTCTGGGCTCTGATCCATGCTGATAACTCAGGTTGATAGAAAGCACTGGCTCTCAGATGGTGTTCTGTGACAGCTCAAAAGGTAGATTGGGGCTAACCTTAGAAATTTTCTTTTCCTTCCATGCCACTCCCAGCTCTGTCACTTTCATATTCTCTCGTCTTACCCACACCAACATCACCTCACTTTAATTAGAGAAAGGAGATTAGTCATTTCCAGGTAGATAGGCAAGAATTATTGGTCCACACCCTGTTACTGCCCTCAGCATTCACTAATAGAAATGGAAGTGATTCAGTCTTCCTCACTGTGGAATTGCAGCTGCAAGGTTATAAGATTTGCATACAATTGGTATCAGGGAGTTCCATTGTTATCTTTCCACTCCCTTTATGAAGTTCTATAGCCATTTTTATGGTATTTTCAAGGAATGAACTAGCATCTTATCTGTAATAATAATTTTTAAACAGATAGCATCTATTCAACACTTTCCATATGCAAGGTGTTCTACTAAAGATTTTATAGACAATAACCTTTTAATCTTCATAGTAACCATGTTATAGAGACACTGGTTTCATCCCTATTTTATAGATAAGAAACTCCCGTTAGAGAGATTGTGTAAACTGCCCCAAATCAAGGTCATACATAAAATAGCCAGGATGTTAGCAGAGAGCTTTTCAAAGCTAGAAACTGAGCTCTCCACAATCACATGGTGGGCCATAGGAGGCTGGGGGCAGAAGAAACAAGTGAATTGTATTCGTTGCCACAAGGATTTTAGTCACCTTTCCTTATATTCAGATATGTAATCACATTGGGCAGTAGAGTGGAAATGTAGTAAAATCCTCATTCCATGTGGTCTTTCTAGCTGTCATCTGTAAATTTTCTTTATTTCTTTCTTATGTGAAAGAAATAAAAAAGGGAAGAAAACTGTCTGCAAAATTCCTCTGTTTCTAGCCTGATTTCCCTATTCCTTGATAATGGGGAATATGACCTTTCTGAAAAGATGGTCTTTCAAGCTTAGCCAATAAAAGTCCCATCAGAAACACCTCATCAAGCACACATTGTAAGAGGCCAATTGAGTTCAGCTTCTTATTTGGAATTCATCTTCTGACCTTCTGCTGAGAACAACAGTAGAGACAAGACAAATCACTCTCTCATCTACCTCCATTTTTAAACTGAGCTAACCTGTCAGCAATATATCAAGCATGTGTCATGTGCTCTAGGATTATAACAATCACCATGTAGCAATCAGGGAAGAATTAGACAGTGTGTCTTTAATGAGTACTTGCTCCCAATAGCTGTTCAGTCTTTAGCTGATATACAGTACAGCTGATTTCTGATTCTGGGTCTCACTATGATCAAAACTACATTTATATGTTTATTTTATATTTAATTACTAGTTTAAAGAGTCAGGATTTCTTTTGGCTAATCTGACTTCTGACTCTCAGGATAGAGAAGGGATATTGGAAAAGGAACCCAACTAATAGATTTTAAATTTTACTGGTATCACAGTAGTTGGAAAAATTCTAGGGAAACTAAAATCTTTGAGAGCAGGGAAGAAAATATGTTGATTCTCTTCTACTGAATTAGTTTTAAACCCCATATTATATCAGGAAGTTTTGTCCTTTAGATTTCAGGTTTTAGTATCAGACAGATCTGGTACAAACTCTGGTTGTCTACACTGACAAGCTCTAATTTATCCAAGTTACTCAAGCCAACTGAGGATCAACCTCCATCTAGAAAATGGGTTGTGAAAACTTAATGCATCTCTAATGTGAAGGACTAGCATAGTGCCTGGAACAGAATAAGAGCTCAATAAATGGCAGCTTATGAAAAAGAAAAGGAAAGGAAAGAAAAGGAAAGACACAAAGGAAGGAAGGGAGGTAGGGAGGTAGGAAGGCACATGGTATTTCTCCAGTCAACCAATCTGAAAATTGCAGATTCACAGACGGCATGGCTTGTGCAAGATGAGGCCTCACAGCACAGTGAAGACTTGCCACAAGAATCTGACTACAGATCAGATTTTGCTATAAGGAAGGTCTATTCAGGACCTGTCCAAAGGGCACTTCATGATTATTGAGATGCCCCCTTTTCATGGAAGTTCACCACTATCACATTCCCCAAGAAACCCAAAGGGAAAAACCTGTTTCAGACACCAGTGGAAGAAGATTAACAGGCAGAGAGATTCACAGAGAGAGAGAGTGGGGATTTGCCTAGATAATCAACAATAACTGGCATCAAAGAAAAAGGATTTTGAATTCAAACTAGATAATTGGCAGAAAGAGAGAGTCAGTCAAAGTATGTGGACTAGAGTCTGAGTTCCAGTTAACCGGGAGTCACTAAAAGACTTTAACCAAGTGATTTGAACCACATGGATCGCCTACATTCAGAACTCTGGATCAAATAACATCATTCCAAAATAAAGCTGGTGGGAAAATTTAGAGTGGCATTTGATAATCTTTAAACAAAATATGAATGGCAAGTGTTATATATCTTTTCCCTGTTGGCAGTCTTATCATGAACTTGGCATGGGAGAGGGATCACCAAAATTTGCCCAAACTAACTTTCCTTATTAGGGATGTATAATTAATTTCTAAGTGAGAAACCCACAAGTAACATAATGAAGATTAAAAGAAAAACTCCATTCTGAGTCTTACTGATTAGAGTCAGATAGAACAAAAATGCAAAACAAATCGCAGTACATAACAAGCCATAAGAAATCAAACCAGGCTGGGGGAAGAATAGAGAGTAAGTAACAAAATGAGCCAAAGAGAAAATTGGCAAGTTCTCACAGAATCTACAGAGAATGGGAGGAGAAAAATAGAAGTTGACAGGAAAAGATTCAAGAAAGAAACTGTGGGAAAATGCTCAACTGCCTTGAGGAGGAGCCAAGTTTTTAGGGGTGGGAGAGATGAAATGATAACATCTGCTGACCGGCTTAGCTCTCAAAGGCAGAATCAGGAGTCTCCTTAAGGCCTTGAAGAAAGGAGAGGACTCCCAGAGATGAAACAGGGGGCTGTGCTGTGTGAGCGGTACAGAAAGAGTGTCATGCATATTGCAAAAATGAAGGAAGGACTGAGGCTGTGAACTGTAACAATATAACAATAAAAATTTGTTTCATCTCATCATGGAAAGATTTTTTTTTTTCTTCTGAGGTAATCTTTAGGGAGAGCAACTCCCATGTATTTTTCTCCCAGCTCCTCTGTTGTGAGGGGAAGTGGCAGGAACAAGTTAACCTCATACTACAGAAGACTGAGGGTACCTGAGAGGTGGCAATATTTAGTGACTCAGCTTGACCCTGGCAGCTGGAAGCACGGAGGCGTGACATCCAGCTCAGCGCTTCCGGCTGCCAACTGAGGGCTCCAATGACCTGTCCTCCCTTGGGAATTCAAGAGATTGCCTGGCTTTGGCAGCTGTCCCTAGTTATCAGTATCCTAAAACAGTCACAGTCCTCAATCAAGTCCTCAAAGCAGCACTAGAGGCACCTTAAAGCACTCCTCACTGCACATCTTGCACTTGCATGAACAAATGCTATTAGTTTACCATCAGAAAATACCCACCACTTCCATTATCTCTCACATGGAGTTTTGCAAAAGCCTCTTAACTGGTCTTGGTACCTTTGTCCCTGTCCTAACCCAGCAGGCAATTGGTTTTTCTAAATTTTAAGAAAGGTCCTAGGACCTTTCTGCTCAAACCCTTCAAAAGTGTTCAGTCTTAAGGAGTAGAAGCTAAAGCCCTGGTAGTGGCCTGAAGGGCCCCACCTACTCTAGTGCCTACTATCTCTTGACCACATCAATGTCTACTTTTCACCTTCCTCTCTCTACTCTATTTATTGGTTTCCTTTCACAACTTCAAATATGCCAGGTATACCTAGAGTTGTCAGATATAAGGAAGAAAAATACAGGACACTCATTTTTCTTGTGTAAATATGCTTCAAATATTGCATGGCTAAGTTCTATTTTAAAATTATATGTTGTTTATCTGAACGCCACATTTCCTGTATTTTCTCTGGCAAGCCCAGGTATATTTCCCCCTCAAGCCCTTTGTACTACTTGTTCCTGCTGCCTAAATACACTTCCTGTGATAGGTGTGGGGCTCACTGCCTCACTTACCAACCTTTTGCTCAAATGTCACCTTGGTGAGGCTGGACAAAGTCAGCTGAAAAATTATAATCTATTTCTTCTTGCCTCTTTTCTCCCCCTTTTTTTAAAAAGATTTATTTATTTATTTATACAAGCACTGGGTGCAGTCAGAAGCGCGGGACAGTGAGAGAATTCCCCAGAGCCAGAGTGGGGAGCAGAGCAGGCAGAAGGACCGAAGTACACTGCTGAGGGGAGCAGTGGGCGCGGCAGGAGAGGTCTGCACGCCATGTGGGACCCTCTCTGGCGGCCGGGGATCAAACAGGTGCTGCCACTGCAGATGCTGTGGGCAGCTTCGCAACCCTGCCCTCAACCGCTGTGCCACGAGGGGAGGCCACTCCTCTTTTTTTTTTGAGATTTATTTGTTTATGCATACAAGAGCTGGGGTACAGGCCAGAGGTGAGGGTGTGGGGGGGGGGAGTGTGTGTGAAAGGATTCACCAGAGACAGAGTGGGGAGCAGAACAGGCAGATTGACTGAAATACACTGCTGAGGGGAGCAGTGGGCAAGCCAGGAGAGGTCACTTGAGCCATGTAGGTTTCTCCCTGGCCGGCTGGGCATCGAACTCGTGCTACAGAGGCTGTGGGTTGCTTGATAGTGCGGTGCTTAACCCCTTGTGCCACCAGGGAGGCCCTTTCCTCTTTATTTTTCTTAAAATCATAATTTGTTTATGTATTGCTGGTGTCCCCAACTGGAATATAAACCCCATGCGAGCAGGGTTGGGGTTATTTTATTGCTGTTTTTGACTTAGTTCACTGCTAGCTCCCTAGCACCTAGAACATCACTGATCCCTAGGAGACTGCCAGTGACTGTTGACTGAGTGAATGAACCTCTCAAACCTGCTGATAAGAGCTAACAATAAAACACCCCTGATCAAGGACCTTCATGCTCTGCCTTCTTTCTACTTGGAGCTTACTAAAAAGCAGCCCATCCCACTCCCAACAGAGCAGCTCCAGAATAAATCAGCTTTCTTGGCTCCCCACAACATGTGTTATTTGATTTAACATTGATTTTAAATACGAGAACTCCAAACTTCAAAAAATGTGTTTAATGCATTAGCTAACTTTGTCTAATGCTTTACATTTTACAAAATTCTTTCAACACATGCACCACTTTGAATTCCTTAAATGTGTTAAAACAGATTCACAATTACCAAATGAAAAAAATGTGGATTCCATCAAGATAATTACATTTGTAAGGACAGTCGTCCTCAACCCAACCCAAAGTAATTCAGCTCAATCCCTTTCATACTCACCCTGCTGAAAGTGTCCCCTTTTGAATCAAGCTGAAACTGTTACTATTGTAACTTGTGAAAATACAACAACAGTGACTACATCTTGATTTTGCATGTGCCTGTGTGTATGCTGTGTGCGTGATTTTAAGAGACCAGTAGCCTTCATCCCCTATTGTGAGTAATGAGTCCAGGTAGTTAACTGAACTTCAACAGTCTTATAACCAGCAAAGTCTCCTAGGTGTTTATGTTAGAGCATGAGAAAAGTATACGTTGTTATGTGCTTCCCAACAAGCCAATGTACAGCCCCTCTATTTTGCAATTAGAGAGAAAAAGTCATTTAGGAACTTAATTCATTTGCACACTGCAAGCCTGGTTCCTTGAGCACTTGTGGGAAAAGCTAGTGAGTCCACGACCAGCTACTGTAGCAGCTGCTAGCAACCTGGGCAACACCCCAGGGCTGGGGGTGGGGCGGGAAGGCAGGGGGAAATGTTAATAATTCTTTACTATCCTTAGATCTTATCCCAGAGTATCCAATATAATCGATCCAGGGCATAGCCTGGACATGCGAGTTTTTAAATCTCCCTAAGCAAGCCTATTAAAAAGACCTGGTTGAGAATTACTGTTTTTAAGTTTCCCCAAAATGCACAGCGAAGTAAGTCCTTTCCAGTTTTCACTGAGAAGTCATGTTTTCCAGGTTTTAAAAGATCCTCTCCACCTTATAAAGAAGTAGATGAATTTGAAGGTGGAAAAAAACCAACAATTCAGATATTATCTAAAATCAATGTGTACTATTTGAAGGGGGAAAAAATCCAGCTTTACTATAAACAAAGCAAGTTTCAGTTCAGCAGCCCTGGGAAACTCCCCAATTTAACATAGTCTTTCAAGGATCCTCACATGCCATAATTGTGGCAGCAGAAATAATAAATGACAATGTGTTCTTTATTCACACCAAATACACCAGTGAACTTCAAAAGAAAATCTGCGTTTAGAGTTTAATTACTGTTTATTCCCTATATTCAAATCAGCTTTCTTTGGCTGCCCCCTTCTAGATGCTCAGAGGGGATTTAATCATCTGATGTAATGCTTCCAAAAAATAGAAAGTTATCCTTGACAAATGCACTGAAAAAACATCATCAAAGAGGGCTTCCCTAGTGGTACAAGGGGTTAAGACACAGCCTATGAAGCTGTCCACAATCACTGCAGCACAAGTTCTATCCCCAGCCAGGGAGCTACCCACATGGCACAGCAGACCTCTCCTGATTCTCTGCTGCTCCCCTCAGCAGTGTATTTCAGTCTGCCTGTTCTATTCCCCACTCTGTCTCTGGTGAAGCCTCTCACCCCTCCCCCACCCATCTCTGACCTGTACCCCAGCTCTTGTACTCATAAATAAATAAATCTATCCAAAAAAATCATCAAACAATGCAAAAGAAGTTTTATGAAAAGAAACATGTTGAGTATTTTTAAAACCTTTCTAAAGTGAAACACTTCTTTTTTTAAGACAATGATTTAGGGTTAAAAACCCCAATTCTTACTTTTTAACTGGGTTTCAAATTATTATATCTATGAGAACTAAATGAAATGTGTAAAGGCAGGACTGGCCACAGTGCAGGTTTTCTGATCCCATGCAGACCGGGTAAAGGAGGAGTCAGAGTCCTCAGTAGTTTTGCAGATTTTTTATTTGGGGTTCACCAGGCATATGCCAGGCAGGGGTGCTGGCTGGGGGGCTGGGAGGCTGGCAGGCCTCCCAGCCCCCAGCAAGTCTTCACTCTATCTGGGCTCTCTGGCGTTCTCTGCTTCTGCTTCGGCTTCTCTTTCAGGTTCTACTGCTGCTGCTGGTGCTGGTGCTGGTGCTGGTGCTGCTACTGCTGCTGCTGCTGCTGCTGCTGCTGCTGCTGCTGCTGCTGCTGCTGCTGCTGCTACTGGTGCTGCTGCTGGCGTCCGCCCGTGACGCCGCCCTTAAAAGCACAGTCTTAGCTCAGCTGAATCCCATCTACCTATGCCCACACCCTATTCCAGGTGCCTGCCATCAGGCATGCATTCAGGACAAGGATCCATCATCTATCCTGATGGCGGAAGGGCAGAAAAGCCTGACATTTTCCTTACCCTACAGTCCACCCCTTCAGGGTTTTCTGCCATATAGTCTATACATATATATACAATTTTCTAAGCAAACAAACAATGCAGCCATGGCCCACAAAAGCAAATACATCAAATATAACAAAATACAACAAAACACAAATAAGTCCAGGCAGGGCACCAACCTAGTGCAAAAGACAATTATTGGTACCAGCAGATGAGCCACCAAATCTGCTGCCGAAGGCACTGCTCATATGAGGGATGGGAATCACTCACAGCATCTACTATATCACACCAGGAGCCGTCAGGCTTCCTGGCCTTCTCTGGCTGTAGTCTCAGCCACAAGGCGCACACAGCATCCACCCCCAGGATGCACTAGCTCTGGGATTGGCAATTTTATTCTGTTGGGGGTAATCACCAACCCTCAGGGTTTCTGTCTGCAGTCGCTCCAACACCTGGGCCTTCACAGCCACCCATGCGACTCGCAGACCCCTGCACTCAAGCCAACCCACTGCACAAGCACATGGGTCAGGATCCAAACTCAGCATTCGGCTTGGGCTCCACCCCAAGCCACGTTCCCCACCCGTCCCCCAAGGACAGGTTCCTCAGCTCCTCACCCTCACTCAAGAATGAGCAGGGCATCACCCACAGGTGATTTTACGAGACTCACAGGGCTTCAGCATACCCAGGCTGCTTAACAGCCGCTTAGGGCTTCTCAACTTAGCATCAGTACCAGCTTTTGCCTACTTAGTTGGCTTTTCTCCTCCACCTGGCTGCTGGGCATGCACAGGCTGCTTTTGGCCATCTAGGCCCACTGGCCACCCCCAGATTCTCAAAAAAAAAAACAACCTGCCAAGGTCCTCCACCTTCTGGCGGGAATGTCAGTCCATCAATCCATCAGTTCAAGTCCATTGGCCTCTCCCTGCGTCAGCAACGGCCTGCTGCCTCAGGGGTCATTGGCTGGTCCTTTCCAGTGTCGTTGGCTGGTCCTCTTGGGCGTCTCCTTCATGCCAGGTCCTGTCCTGCAGCTCCCGGACCGTGTCTACCTTCTGTACCGCCATGGCACCTCCAGCGTCATCACAGGCACACAGTCTGTTCTCCTTAGTCCCTCCAGGTCTTCGGAGGGCTCCATACCTGTCTGCATGGATCTTGCCGACTTACGCCAATTGTAAAGGCAGGACTGGCCACAGTGCAGGTTTTCTGATCCCATGCAGACCGGGTAAAGGAGGAGTCAGAGTCCTCAGTAGTTTTGCAGATTTTTTATTTGGGGTTCACCAGGCATATGCCAGGCAGGGGTGCTGGCTGGGGGGCTGGGAGGCTGGCAGGCCTCCCAGCCCCCAGCAAGTCTTCACTCTATCTGGGCTCTCTGGCGTTCTCTGCTTCTGCTTCGGCTTCTCTTTCAGGTTCTACTGCTGCTGCTGGTGCTGGTGCTGCTACTGCTACTGCTGCTGCTGCTGCTGCTGCTGCTGCTGCTGCTGCTGCTGCTGCTGCTGCTGCTGCTGCTGCTGCTGCTGCTGCTGCTGCTGCTGCTGCTGCTGCTGCTGCTGCTGCTGCTGCTGCTGCTGCTGGCGTCCGCCCGTGACGCCGCCCTTAAAAGCACAGTCTTAGCTCAGCTGAATCCCATCTACCTATGCCCACACCCTATTCCAGGTGCCTGCCATCAGGCATGCATTCAGGACAAGGATCCATCATCTATCCTGATGGCGGAAGGGCAGAAAAGCCTGACATTTTCCTTACCCTACAAAATGCCTCAAGGAAAAATATCTGTAAAGTCATTGAGATGCCATCTATGCCTGTGCTATCCAGTAGAAATATAATACTACAGAATTTAAATTTTCTAGTAGTTATGTTAAACAGAAAAAGGTTGTACACAAGGTGAATTTACTTTTAAGTTTAATTTAGTAAGTATTAATGAATTTAATTTGTAATAATTTATTGAATTTTAACCCAATAAAACCAAAATAGTACCATTTCAATGAAATAGATAAACAATTAATAAAATATTTTACCTTTTTTGTACAGTCTTTCAAATTCAGGGTGTGTTTTCTATACACAGCACATCTCCATGCAGACTTGCCACACTTGAAGTATTCAGCAGTCACATGTGGGTAGCAGCTGCCATATTGGAGACTGCAGGTTTATATCAACACAATAGCCTGAAATTAAAGGGAAAATTTTCCCTTCTGGTCTTAATTTTTGGCAAAGCACCATTAGCTGGGCTAAACAGAAAACCGCAGGCTCTGTGACAAATGACACATGCTGCATTCTTCCTATGCTATTAAAAAAAAAATGTGTGTCTTTGGTGGAAATGGAAAGTATAGTTTGGCCCTTTCTGCACAATCCTAATTCACATTACTTTTCACTAGCCAAAAGGAAAGAATCTGAATGAGTCTGGCTCTCAGTAACCTTTGAATATTAATAGCAATGAGACCTAGCCCTGTAGGCATAGTCGTTTTAACACCTTCTTTCCCTTTGTTAGCAATATTTGCTGATCACGCTCAAATGAATCACTCTACCTTTATGAACTAGAACATTGAAAAACACTTCACAAATGCTTGTGAAGCAGGCACAAGCATTTTCCAAATACTGGGATTTGTAATTTTATTATAGAATCCTGACAACAGTCAGCCTCTTAAACAGTGCATGGGGCTACCATTGTAGACAATGTTTTTATAATACCAGAGATACTTAGGCTTATTCTTAACTTTCAATGACCTATCCAACAGGACTTGTTCAAATTTTACCTAAATCAACTTCCCATTACATGGAAAAGAAAGTCAGGCAATCTTTATCTAGGCCTCTCTCCACACACTCTTTGAAGTTACATTATTTCTTAATCACCCTTCAGCCATTGGTAAATAGGCTGCCTTCTCCAAATCAAACAAAAAGTCTCCATGTTTTCCAAGTAATGAATGATGTCAGGGAAAAAAAGTGAAGGAAACATTTATGTGTCTGCTATAAGTCAACACATTGTGACCTTCACCTCAGCCCTCAGAAAAGCAAATCAAGAAATGGCATAGCGTTTGCCACAGGAATGGGTTTCAAGACTCCGGCTATCAGTTTTGTCAATTTACTAAGATCAATAGAGTGTAGTGATGGTGTTTTGTGCAAGTATAGTTTGCCTCCTTTGCAAATTTTTCAGCGTATGAAGCTTTGCATTTTAAAGAAATTGTACACATAGCATAGCCGGGATAAAAGGGATTAAGATTTCTAAAGGTTGAAGAACATATCCCGTCCTCTTTTCTGAAGAATACAATCTCACCATCAAAAAGGTTTTATGTTTTGGTATATGCAATAGACATAAAGCCAGAATAAGAAACTGCCATGGATGCCTATTACTTTACACAACAAACTTGAACTCCCTCCATAGCTTGACCTCACAGAGCCCACTGTCTCACTACCAGAATCACATATTTTCTAATCAGGATGGTCTCTTTACGGCCCCTCCCCCACAATTGCCCCTGCCTGTATGACTTTATCCCATTGTTTTACCTGAAATACCACAAGCAAATGTAGATGAAGGTAATTTATCACTTATAGATTAGGTTTGCAAGGCTAAAATACCTAAGGCTTCTTTGTCCCCAACCGAAGTAACAACTGCCCCCACTCAACACTGAAATCCAATTAGTAAGGATGCCCACCAGAATGCTTGGTTGAATTAGAAGAAACACTTTTTTTTTTCAATTATACTTTATAAGAAAAAGCTACTTGTTCAAGGAAAAAGTAATTGCATGTGCATGTATTTTTATGAAATGTGTGGGTTATTTTATTGGGATAAACCACAAATAACATTATTTATCATTTCACTATTTTTTTAAGATTTATTATTTATTTATACATACAAGAAACAGGGTACAGGCCAGAGGTTTGGGGGTGAGAGGATTCACCTGAGACAGAGTGGAGAGCAGAACAGGCATTTCTACTGAAATATACTGCTGAGGGGAACAGTGGGTGAGACAGGAGAGGTCTGCTGTGCCATGTGGGTTATCTCCCTGGCTGGGGATCAAACTGGTGCCGCGGTGGCTGGTGATAGCTTGATAGCTCGGAGACAACACCTGTGCCACTAGGGAGGCCCACATTTCACCATTTCTAAGTGTACTGTTCAGTGGTAGGAAGTACAACCATCACTACCATCCATCTCCATGACTTTTCCATCTTTCCTAACTGAAGTTCAATTAAAGGATAATTCCCAGGCCTCCCCTGTGGCGCAGCGGTTGACCGCTGGGCTGAGAAGCTGCTTGCAGCCTCTTGCAGCACCGGTTAGATCCCGGGCCCCGGGCGAGGGTCCCACATGGCACGTAGACCTCTCCTGCCGCCCGCTGCTCCCCTCAGCAGTGTACCTCGTCACTCTGCCTGTTCTACTCTCCGCTCTGGCTCAGGTGAATTCTCTCACCCTCCCGCACTTCTGACTGTACCCAGTGCCTGTATAAATAAATCTTTTTTAAAAAAAAGGATAATTCCCTACTTCTCCTCCTTTTCTACTTTCTGTCACTGAATCTGACTACTCTAGTTTCCTCATATAAGATGAAATCAGGCAGTGTTTGTCCTATGTCAGGCTTATTTCACTTATAATGTCCTCGAGATTCATCTACATTGTGGCATGTCAGAATTCCCTTCCTTCCTTCCTTCTTAAGGTTGAATAATGTTCCATTGTTTGTTACATACCATATTTTGTTTACCTCTTCATCTGTCAATGGATGCATGCCTTGTTTCCATCTTTTGATTAGTGTAAATAATGTTGTAATGAACAGGAGTGTACAAATATCTAATCAAGTACCTGCTTTCAATTATTTGGTATGTATACCCAAAAGTGGAATTGCCAGACTATAAGGCAATTCCATGTTGTAAAGCAGGACTGGACACAGGGCAGGTTTTCTGATCCCATGCAGACCGGGTAAAGGAGGAGTCAGAGTCCTCAGTGGCTTTTGCAGGTATTTTGTTTAGATTTTCCAGGCACATGGCAGGCAAGGGTGCTGGGGGGCCAGGAGGCTGGCAGGCCTCCCGGCCCCCAGCAAATCCTCACTCTATCTGGGCTCTCTGGTGATCTCGGCTTCTCTTCGGCTTCTCTTCGGCTTCTGCTGCTGCTTTCTCGGCTTCTGGCGTCTCTGTGATGCCGCCCTTAAAAGCACAGTCTTAGCGCAGGTGTACCAACTTCAGGTGCCCGCCATCAGGCATGCATTCAGATCACAGGGTTCCCTCATCTATCCTGATGGCGGGAGGGCAGAAAAACCTGATACCTTTTACCTTACCCTACACCTGTTTAATAAACTGTCAAACTGCTTCCACAGTGCTGCCCCATTCCTACCAGCATACACATGTATTTTAAAATTACAGCAAAATATGAAGAAGTATATATAGGACTTCATTTATTGACATGTTACTGTGATTATTTTAATTACTAATTCATTCTAAATATTTTCAAGAAATAGCAAAAACAGAACTCTGCCACTAATCCTGAGCCTTTCCCAGGAAATGCATGTTTCACAGGAAGGATCCATATATCTATGGTGTCAAATGGGCTCAGGGCATGTTAGCATCAAACACGGTAGTATCAAACACACTTGCAAGCATTTTTCTTTGTTGTTTTTTTTAATTGGCAGAAAACTAGTTTATCTGAGACAAACTATCAAAGAAAAGGACTCATGTGCCCTTTGAAGCTTCCTCCTAACAACCTCTGCTTCCTATCTCCCTTGTGGCAAAGCAGAATTCCCATACTTCATTAAAACAAAAAAAATTCAGAAGTTTCCATAGCAGCTTGTATACATGTTGAAAATAGGCCTTTTGAAAAGGGAGAAGTATTTTGTTTCCCTACTCCCGCTATCTCCCGCTCTGATCAATCTCCAACAAAGAGTTGGATTGAGTTGTAAGTCTAGCTATACCAACAGCTTCTGGTTCAGCTTTGGTACAAAACTAAGATGTTACTGAAATTGTAGTTTGTGACAGAAATGAATTTCTTAAACCACATATTAAAAAATGTCAAAAACCTGAAGTCAGGCCTCCCTGATGGCACAAGGGGTTAAGCACCGCACTATGAAGAAATCCACGGCCTCTGCAGCATGAGTTCGATCCCAGACCAGCCAGGGAGCAACCCACAAGGTGCAGCAGACCTCTCCTGACTCGCCCGCTGCTCCCCTCAGCAATGTACTTCGGTCAATCTGCTTGTTCTATTCCCCACTCTGTCTCTGGTGAATCCTCTCACCCCGCTCCCCCACCACACCTCTGGCCTGTACCCCAGCTCTTGTATGCATAAGTAAAAATAAATCTTAAAAAAAAAAATCTGAAGTCATGAAAAGGGAGTTTAAAAACACCTGCCCTGCTTACTTCTCATATCACTTCTTTTCATTTCCAAGGCTATCCGTGACATAGAGCACTGAATTCTATCCTGTTTTTTGATTGTCTTGATTTCTGTGTTTTCATTTTGTCATGTAAACTCTCAAAGCAGGTTCTGGATCTTATGTTTCTTTTTATTTCCTCTCTATACCTTAACAGAACACTCACTCGTTAGTCCAAAGAAAATACTTGTCTGGCAGTTTAATTGCCTGAGGTTCCTAGAGGCAAGCATTGTGGGTTCTCAATAAAACATTAAGCAAGAATCTCTTTCTCCTACATTCAAGTGAATCATTCTTGAATTTCACACTTTCTTCAAATATCCTGACTCACCAACTCGAATATCTAAACTAGTGATCTGACCACATTCAAGAGTGACAAAGCAAGGGCGCAGGTGAAGCGTAAGACTTGTCTTACACCTTGGGTGTGCTGCATTCCTGAAATGATTCAAATAGACTTCACCCTCTCTCGAAATCACCAGACAACAATCAACCAACAATTGAGGAGAAGGAAGGACAATTGAGGAGAAGGAAGGCCTATGAAGGGGCTATCAGTAATTCTGCAGAAATGGAGCTGCCAGTTCAAAGTGAAGGACAAGTTTTCAACAAGAAAACTTCACAGGCTACAAAAAAAAAGCTGTCCAGTGCCAAGCACTTGTGATGTAAGTGAATGGAAAATGGCGCAATCGATTTACCCTCAGTATGGTGATGTCACCCATCAAAAATGGAAAAGTTCTCTTTCCTCACAAGCAATGATGATGATGATGGTGGTGGTAACAATGGTAGCAAATGGCAACAGGGATCATAGTAACATGACTGAGCACTGAATTTGTACCAAGTAACTTGCTAAGTCACTTGCTTACAACACCTCAGCAAGTCAGGTATTACAATATCTATTTTACAGGTGAGGTTATTTTGATTGAATACCATGGCCACTTACTCAGGAGCAGTCCTGGTATTGCAGCTTAAATCTACTGAACTCCCAAGTCCATATATTTAACAGTCAGATGAAAGCCAGAGGGAACTGAGAGTCTGCTCTAGCTTATACTTTTCCTGGGAAGACAGGTTAGCACTGATCTAATACCCTTAAAAAAATTCTGCTAAATGGGCTAGAATCTCAAAAACTTGTCCAAAATACTATGAAAACATCACCTAACACAATAAGACTCTAAAGCTTACCATCAAAAACAAGGTACTATCTGGGACATATGTAAACACAACTGGGTCACCAGAAACAACAAGCATTAGCTGGGACTGTCCAAGGAAACTAGTATCTACCTACATATTACATAACATTTCCTTTCTAATCCTGCCATTTCTGATTGTAACACCATAAATTAGGTGGCCAATTATTTGAAGTATTGAATAGCTAAAGTACTTTTAAAACTCAACTGAATTATAATTTACATACTATAAAAATGACTTTAGGTGCACAGTGCTATGCATTTAAACAATTACAACAACTGTAACCAATATCAAAATTATAATACAGTATATTTCACTGCCAAATTATAGATAATTCTCCCAACCCCTGTCTGTCCCTATAGTTTTGTTTTCCAAATGTTATACTAAAAGAACCAAATAGTGTAGCTTTTGAGTCTGGCTCCTGTCAGCATAATATATTTGTAATTCATCTATGTTGTTGCATGGATTGGCTATCTGTGCAACATATGTAGTTTCCATAATATAGATGTACTATGATTTGTTTATCTATTATTCACTAGTGGGTAGACATTTGGGTGGTCTCCTTCGAGGTGATTATGAACAAAGCTATTGCAAACATTCACCTGTGAAATTCTGTGCAGACATATGTCATCATTTCTCTTGTGTAAATATCTAGAAGTGAGAATGCTGGCTTATATGCTAAATGCAGGTCTAGCATATAAACCATTTCTTACACTACCAGTTTTTCAAAGTGGTTGTCCTTTCTTGCATTCCCGTTACCAGCATATGAGAGTTCCATTGTTCCATTAACTCCACATTCTGGTCAGCACTGGGCGTTTTCTGGGTTTTTTTTAAAAGTCATTCTGATAGGTATCTCATTGTGGTTTTAATTTTCATTTCCCTAATGACAAATGATGTTGAGTATCTTTCCATGTGTTTATCTGTTATCTGTATGTCTTCACTGGTGAAATGTCAGTTTAAAACTTTCACCCGGGCCTCCCTAGTGGCACAAGGGGTTAAGTACTGCACTGTGAAGTAATCCGCAGCCTCTGCAACACGAGTTCAATCCCCTGTCCGGCCAGAGAGAAACCCACATGGTGAAACAGACCTCTCCTGTTTCGCCCGTTGCTCCCCTCAGCAGTGTGTTTCAGTCAGCCTGCCTATTCTGTTGCCCACTCTGTTTCTGGTGAATCCTCTCACCCAATTCCCTGTATCTCTGGCCTGTGCTCCAGCTCTTGTATGCATAAGTGAATAAATCTTAAAAAAAGAGAGAGAGAGAGAGAGAAATTAAAAAATAAAACTTCATCCTTTTTTTAATTGAATGATTTTTACCATTTGTTCTCTTATTAATAAGTAGAGTTTGTCATAGATTCTGGATAGCTAAAGTGCCTTTTAAGATGAAGAAATATATGTTCACGATCTATTTTATAACAATGAGTAGATACTGAACTGCTCATGTGTAAAAATGGTTAAGATGGTAAAATTTATGTTATATTTTTAACGGTAAAAAAAATATATACATGATGGCTGAATATCAGAGTTTGCAGTGCTTGTTACTCCAGGAAATCATCCAAAAAGCTAAGTGTTAATATCCCCTCCTATGCCAACTCCAGTAAGGCCACAGATCCTGTCCCAGACCCATCCAAGGTGAGCCATTCTTAGAGATCTGAGAATAACCAAACACTTGGGAAATTCTTGGGGACAGACATGGTGGGATTTCCAAGATTGTTAGTGCAGAGCACTATGGGATATACAAGACTGTTGGTACAAGCAGTATGTGACATACAAGCTTCTTGGTTAAGGCACTGTAATATATCCAAATCCTCTGCTTTCAAGAAGTTCCTTTCTAGCTGAGATGAGAAGACCTGAAAGTAAAATTAACAATACCAAGTTGCACAAAATTAGTGCTGAGTACTGCAGACAATAGGAGTTCTAGAAGTCCAGAATGGCAATAGGGGGGGTCTCAAACTGATTTGAGAGGCAGTGAACAGAAAAAGTTTGCTGGAACTCAGAGTTTTTACCAGATATTGTACCTGAGAAAAGGCAAATGCTTTTTGCTTTTACCTACTCTAAATGCTTAGCGTTCCCTGTGGCTGATACCTAATAAATGTCTTTAGAATGTTAGGCATTATTTCATCATTTCTCTCAACCCTATAACATAAATACTATTCTTATTTCAATTTTTTAACTTTTTATTTTGAATTAATTTTAAACTTACATAAAAGTTGCAAAAATGGTAGACAGAATTTCCTATATCCCTCTCTCTAATTCTTCTCAGTTAACATCTGATATAGACAGCATAATTATCAAAGACAGGAAATTAACATTATTAACTAAAATACACACCTTATTTAAATTTTTCTACTACTGTCCTTTTTCTGGTCTAGGTCAATCCAAAACCTCGTGTTACATTTATTCATCATGTTTCCTTATTCTTCTGCTGTGACTGTTCTGAGTCTTCCCTATACTACATGAGCTTGACAGTTTTGAAGAGTACTGGTCAGTTATTTGTAGAATATCTGTTGATTTGAGTTTGATGCTTTCTCATGATTAGAAAGCATTTATATGCACTGAGGGCCAGCACTAGAGAAATATTGTGTTCTTCTCAATAGAGCATAAGAAGTTATTGCCTCAGTTTTCAAGATAAAGATTCCAAGAACCCAGTGGCTGAGTGGCAAAATATAAATGTGAACGCTTGTGGGTTAATCTATGTCTCTGACACTCACTACCTCTGAACAGGAATAGGGTAAGAAATACCTGGAAAGGGGCTCTATCCTCAGAGATTTGCTATGTGGTAACAACACCTGGAAATGGGGGAGTGGGGAGCCTATACTTCTAGAACACAAGCAATATCAACCAAAGTTATAGCAAAAAAAAAAAAATTTTTAAAAAAAGATCTGAAGCAAGGTGGTATTATGTCAAGGTGTTTAGGAGAGATTGGTTGATCATAATATCAAAAAATTAATTAGAAAACAGAGGCAGTTGAATCAGTAAGGCTATATCTAATGAGACAACTCAAATTCAAGATTTTCTCCAGATGAGGATGAAGGAGCAGCCACATTTGAACCAGCTCTAGACTTTTTTAAAATATAGCTACCTGAGTCACACAAAAGAATCAGAATTTCAGGTCTCCCTCATGGCGCAAAGGGTTAAGCACAGCACTGTGAAGCTATCAGCAGCCACTGCAGCAGGAGTTTGATCCCCTTAGCTACCCACATGGTGCAGCAGACCTCTCCTGTTTCACCCCGTACAGTGGGCAGTGTATTTCAGTCAGTCTGCCTGTTCCATTCCCCACTCTGTCTCTGCTGAATCCTTTCACGCCCCCCCATACCTCTGGCCTGTACCCCAGTTCTTGTATACATAAATAAATACATAAATAAATCTTTTAAAAAATCAGAATCTCTAAATATGAGTTCAAGAATTAACATTTAACTCCCCGGTGGCACAGCAGGTTGAGCGCAGCGCTGTGAAGCTGTTCGCAGCCTCTGCAGTGCAGGTTCGATTCCCAGACAGCCAGGGAGATACCCACATGGCGCAGCAGACCTCTCCTGTCTCACCCACCGCTCCCCTCAGCAGTGTTTTTGGTCCATCTGCCTGGTCTGCTCCCTCCTCTGTCTCCGGTAAAATCTCTCACCCTCCCACGCTTCTAGCCTATACACCAGTTCTTGTATAAATAAAATAAATCTTTAAAAAAAAAAAAGAATTAACATTTTAAACATCCTCTCCAGGTAATTCTTATACACATTCAACAATTAAAATAATTACAAATAGGGCCTCCCCTGGTGGCGTAGCGGTTGAGCTCTGGGCTGCGAAGCTGCCCGCAGCCTCTGCAGCACCAGTTCCATCCCCGGTCCCCGGGTGAGGGTCCCACATGGCGCCCAGACCTCTCCTGCTGTGCCCGCTGCTCCCCTCAGCAGTGTATTTGGTCGGTCTGCCTGTTCTGTTCCCCACTCTGGCTCTGGTGAATCCTCTCACCCTCCCGCGCCTCTGACTGTACCCAGTGCTTGTATAAATAAATACATAAATCTTTAAAAAAATAATAATAATTACAAATATAACAGAAGATCAGCTAAATCAGAGATCAGCAAATTTTCTGTAAAGGGCCAGACTGTAAATATTTTAAGTTTTTACTGCCTCATAAAGTCTCTGTTGCTTGATAAACTACATAATTTGGGGATTCAGTGAAAAATGAAAATTCAGAGTACTTTGTTCCCAAATTATTCATCGCTTCAAGATGGCCACAGTAGAGCGTGAAACCAAGCACAGGATCCTTGTAGGCCTGCGACTCTCTGTTCAGCTGCACACCGAGCACACCAGAGAGGCTCATACTGTTTGTCTCAAGGCTACAATTAGACTCTGCAACTATTTGTCTCTGCCAAAGTAATGCAGAAGCAACCACAGATACAAATAAACAAATGGGTAGATGGCAGGAGGATTTGGTCCAAGGCTGTAGTCTGTTGACCCCAAGTTAGATCTTTGTGGATGAGTTCAATATATACAGAAAGCTAATGCAAAGCAAATAAAAGCAGAAACAATGCAAAATAAAATGAATTGGTAAATTTACTGAGAAAACACAATATCATACAGGGGTACTTTAGCTGGATAAACCTTCAAGTGAATTTTACTTGCATTGATAATCTTAATCAAGAGAATGAACAGGTTGCTCTGAATGGAGAAAGAAACATGGAGTGCTGAGCTACGAGCAGCCTGTGGTTCAGGGCTATTGTGATAGAAGACTTGTTCCTGGCTTATCTATCCTACGGATATGGTAACTCAGCTAAAACCTCCTTCAGAGGAATCTATAATCTGTTAAATTCTACAACATTATCCAAAAAGTAAGACAGTTTTTCCGGTTGAGTCAGAAAACGGCTTACCACAAAATGAGCTTTTCTATCAGAGTAACTTAAAAATGATTTAGAATTGAACTAAAATTGGAAAAAGAAATGGCAATTTCCAGCTGGCAATATCTAATCAGGATTTTCCCCATGCAACAGTCCAAGGATAGTGCTATATATATCTGACTGTGTCTGACTTCGTTTTACTGTCTCCTACCATGAAGCATTTCAGACCTTATTCTCTCTCTCCACTAATAAAATGGAATCATTTATAAACATCAAGATGGTGTGTCTAAATACAGTATCATTTATGAAAAGGACCTAGCTCAGATTCACAGTAAAGGCTCAAAAATGTTTGTTGTGCTCTCTTTAACGATAAAGCTATAAAAATCCAAAATTTGAAATAAAATGTTATCAGTCCATCAGAGCAGGGGGGTAAAAAAGCTGGCATTATTTCCAGTCTTAATTGTTCTGGTGCCCATGGCCATGACTGTTTTAGAAAAACATATGCTGCACAGCTGCAAAGGCAAACCTGATTACCTCTAAATTAATAACATGTAGGAGGCAACACTCGCAGCTGTGAGATAGAGAAAGCCAAAGAGAACCCCAGTGCAATACAATCTCCCTAACATTTGTAACTATTTATTTTAGTATAAATATCCTTAAATAATCATAATAAAAATCCCTGAAGAGGAGAGAAACACAAAAGCAGTAATACTCACCACTGCCACTTCTATGCTCCAAGCCAGTCCCTTAGGGTAATTATCATCTGAGGCCCAGTTTATTTTCTTTCTTGAGCCTCTGATTCTGAGGACTTGGAATCTTTCAACAACTAACTGGATCACAAAGGAGGTAATGCAAGTATCTCAGGGGGAGGGAGATATAAGAAACTAGCATTTCCAGCCTATATACCTCACAGCGAACACGGGAAGTTAGAGAAGTAAAGCCACAGCTGGGAATTTCTGCCTAAGTTTCATTTTTCAAGAATAAAACTAATGTACCATGTTATGGGAGGACTGAGGAGAAGGCAGTGCTTCCAGCAAAGTCACAAACACAAACGTGGTGACCCTCCCCCAGTGCCCCAGGTTCTGGGTCTTACCAGAGTCAAGAGGAACAAGTAGGCAAAAGTCGTATTTCTAACTCTCCAAGAAGACTTTCAGGTAAAGTAACAAAACATAAAGGTACCGAGAAAAGAAAATCCTTTTCACCACCTAAGTCTAGGAAAGTGGTGGGATCTGATGGGAAGAAATGTGGCAAAATGGTTGCAGCTGGTCCTGTGAAGTTGCAAAGCCAACAAGACAGCAGAACCTGCCAGCTGGACCCGATTCTGGCTCCTCTCCTCATCCTCAGAAAATGCGTGACCCATCCGGTGCCATGTGAAGATAGCAAAATAGGCAGGTGGCAGAGACATTCTCCTTCCCAGAGTACCTCCTCATCACCACAGAAACATCAGAAAAAAAAGGCTTCTCCTTGAAGGCAAATGGGGAAGTCTAGAAAGGACACTAAAAGTGAGGCTGATGATAACCTTGATCACTTAGAAAGCACCTGTGTGAAAAGACCTTGAGTTCAAAGTAGACACCTGGGGGTCGGGGTCCCCACAGTCTTAGGAGGAAATAACTTGTTAGAAGGTAAACTTTGTTTGATTTACACACAATTCAATTTCAGAATTGCTAAAACGTGTTTGCTCTTCACAACATTTGTTGTAATGATTGCTAGGCTTAAGTTCACTCTGTAGAAAAAAGGGCAAGATTTACATTATAACAGTGTCCCAAAGTGGTCTAGCAGCATTCTATCACTTACAGATGACAAATTCTTTTAAAGTGATAAAATTTAAGCCCCCCCCAATCACTTTTTTTAAAAAAGGGGGATTTAAATATTGTTGGCATTCTTGTAGTTATTTTAAATGATGCTGACTATTCTCAAAGGGGTTTTTTAGTTGAAGACTAAACATTATGTATGTAGTCTTCCTTGCACATTTCCTCTTCCATCTGCCTTGGATGGCACACCAGCAGAACACTGAAAGTCATACTTTAGAGATACCAGAACCATTGTCTACCTACATCTGTCAGAGACTTTGTGAAGCAAAGCCCCTCTCCAATCTGTAAGAATCTGGACTATTATGGGGATAGGGGGTGGGGTTATGTTCATAGTTTTAATTCTTTTTGTTATCGTAGTTTAAAATGACAATCCTAGCTAATCTAGCTAGGGAGCCACATGATGAAAGCAGAATTTTAACAAAATGGCATACTGGGGATTAAAGAGGAATAATAAGAGCTAGCATTTCTTCAGTATCTTTCTAATCATCATCCATCATCAACTATATTTGTTTACAATGTGCCAGTAACTATTCTAAGCACATTGACCTCCATTGGATGGGTCTATTATCCAATTTTACAGATGGATAAACCAAAGCATAAAGCATTTAAATAACTTGCCCAAGGTCACAGAGCTGTATATATTATCTCATTTGGTTGTTTCAATGACTATATGGAGGTGATGCTATCCCCACTTTCCAGATGAGAAAACTGAGACTTAGAAGACCTAATGAAACTGAGGACACACTGCCAGGAAGATGGAGATGCTGGGCTTGGCACCAGACTGTGTCCTTTCATGCTGCCATACTCCCCCAGAGTCTAGAAGTCAGAAAATCAGCTTGCAATCTTCTTGGGAAATAAAGAGGCTGGAGGGAAGACTTTATTTACACTCTATCATCATAGCTAATTATTCAGTGGGTTAATCTACCATTCCATCTCCCATTAGAGTTAGCACTGCTTTTCAGTAAAATAAATAACAAGATTAGATTTCACTAGTCTGTGAGAATCACATGTATGCTACATTTCCTGAGGGGATCCAGTCTTCTTTTACCTTTCTCTTATGAGAATGGCTATAATCAAGACAGGGGACCTCTTCAGGCAACAGATTAATGATGGGTTGACTAACACATTCTTAGGAAAGCTCCTTTATAGTAAATTACCCATTTTTTTTTTTTATTTGAAAGGAAAGCAGTGCCAACGGCACAAAAGGATATTTCAGCCAGGCAGGATTAAAATGCTCCCCAGCAGCTGCTCTTCCAAAGGTGAACAGTCCATACCAGGCACCAGTGGGAGGCTTGTCTTCTGCTCTGGCCTCTCTCTATCCTTGCACCTCCTCTTCAGCAGCTGTCACTCTCCACCTCTATCCCTCTTGCCCTGTTTTTAAATCAGGAAGGATTTAAGTCAGCCATTCTCAGTCACATTGATTGGTCATAGAACAAAGTAAGCTGCTGTTCATTACTTCAACAACATTTGTATTTATTTTTTGTTTGTTTTTTAAAGATTTATTTATCCATGCATACAAGAGCTGGGGTACAGGTCAGAGGTGAGGGGGTGAGAGGATTCACCAGAGACAGAGTGGGAACAGAACAGGCAGATCCACTGAAATACACTGATGAGGGGAGCAGCGGACAAGTCAGGAGAGGTCTGCTGTGCCATGTGGGCTGCTCCCTGGCCAGCTGGGGGATCGAACTTATGCTGCAGAGGCTGCAGACAGCCCCATAGGTTGTGTCTTAACCACTTGCACCACCAGGGAGGCCCAACATTTGTATTTAATATATCATCTATGTCTACTTTGTGAGCAAAACCTATGATTTCCTACTAACTGAATTTCATGCAATCCCCTGACAGGTAGAGAGCAAAAATCTCTACCAGACTCCTCAAGTGACATATATTGGTTTATTTTTTAATTGAAATAATTTGGCACATAGCATTATATTTCCAGGGAACAATTGTATAATTGCAAAATGATCACCACAATAATTTTAGTCAACATTCATCACTACAGATAGTAAAAAAATTTTTTTCTTGTGATGAGAACGTTTAAGATATACTCTCTTAGCAACTTCAAAGTGCACAATACAGTATTATTAATTTCATGTAGCACCATACTTTCACATATTAATGAATGCATTTGGGACGAAAATAGTGTTACCCAAATGTTTATACCTTAGCAAAGCTCCAAGCAAATTGGAAATATTCATTAAATGTCTTCTGAGTAAATGGAGAAGTAAAATACTAATTATTGGGCCACCCTGGTGGCATAAGGGCTATGAAGCTGTCCATAGCCACTGCAGCATGAGTTCGATCCCCGACCAGGGAGATGACCCACATGGCGCAGCAGACCTCTCCTGACTCGCCCGCGGCTCACCTCAGCAGTGTATTTTGGTCAATCTTCCTGGTAAATCCTCTCACCCTCCTGCCCCCCTGGCCTGTACCCCAATTCTTCTATTAAAAAAAAATCTTCCAAAAAAAAAAAGACTGCTTGTCCTTATCACTAAATTATTTCATAAGTAGCTATAGAATAGGAATTCTCACATTCCTTCCCGTTCCCTGGTAGGACAGGGCCTGGCTCCTTTCTGCATCTCCCTGAGCCTCAATCAGCTCAAGATTGCAGCTTAAGACTCTCAGACACAAATGTTGTTTCTCCTGCATTTAAATTCCCTCCAGTTAGTTCTGAATGTCCTACTAATACTTATTTCTGTGATTCTAAATTAAATACCATTACCTTTTCTCTTATCCTCAACTCTGGTAATGGAGTCTTTAACAAGAAGGGATGTTGTGGAAAAACACTGTGTAATTAACAGTGGCTTTGTGGTATTCTTAACAATAAAACTAATGATGTTCCGTGTGAATAAAATAAGTAATAGTAGCAGGTAGACTGTTTTAAGCCTCTACTAGGTGCTGAGGCCCTATGTGTACTTCCTTCGTTGTTTAATCCCCCTACAGCCTTTGAAAAGGGTGGCAGCATCATATCATTATTTTCTCCACCATTATCCCTTTTTTAAAGATGAGAAGCTAAGGACCTCCCTGGTGGCATAAGGGGTTAGGCATAGCACTGTGAAGTTATCCACAGACTCTGCAGCATGAGTTCGATCCCCAGCCGGCCAGGGAGCTACCCACATGGTGCAGCAGACCTCTCCTGACTAGCCCACTGCTCCCCTCAGCAGTGTATTTCAGTCAGTCTGCCTGTTCTGTTCCCCACTCTGTCTCTGGTGGATCATCTCAACCCCCACATCTCTGGCCTGTACCCCAGTTCTTGCATGCATAAATGAATAAATCTTTAAAAAAAAATAAGAAGCTGAGTCTTGGAGCCATTAAATTGTCCATAGTCACACAATGGAGAAGCTGGACCTGAAAATCTACGAAATCTAACAAAATAAATGTTTTTACTACCAATACTAAGGGATTTCTGAATATGCTAATCATTATTCCACATAGCAGTAAGAATTGTATTGGAAACACAATGACTTGTGAATCCTGATGATGCTGCTGCATGTTTTGGGCAAGTTCCTCGACTTCTCTGTTAAGTTGACATAGTTAATGTTCAGATAACAATAATAATTTATAGGTCTGTCATGGAAAATAAGAAAGGCAAGACGCAGGCAGCATCTTAACCATATTGTCTGGCACCAGTGATGAATCAATCAATAATCTGAGTCACTGTTTAGGGCCTTAATCCAATGGCTAGACAGAAAAGAAAAATTCTTCAAATCCTCTCTCTTGTCCCAAGAAAAGCAGCTCACCCCAACCCTCTGGTCACACTGAATCATTTACAAACAAAGGTTCATGCTTCTCTCCCAGGGGAAGCACAGAGGCGACAAGCTACCAGACACGCTGCCGAGAAGCGGGGACAGAGCTGTGATGTTTGTTCTGCACAGACAGAGCCTTCCTAGGTTGTCAGTGACACCCCATCTAGAGACTTCTATTCAGCTGGACGCTCTTACATATTTTAACTGAGTCACTCTACCTGATAATCATCAAAGCTATGGATTACCCCAATATCATGTATTGGCACAGGATGTATCCCAAGCTAATGATTCTGTTAATATAGTCCTCACATATATGGTCTAGAACAACAAATGCTTTCTTCCTATTAAAGTTTACAGGAATTTTGGACAAATGCAAGGTGGCATAAAAGAATAGAGAAGCAGAGTGCCAATATAGAAGCAGAATCAAGAAAGATTATGTCAGGCAGTAAAATAATTAAAACAGTTGATACCTAATACGTGGGTTTCAGTTACTTGACTGTTCACCTGAAAGCAGGTTTTAATCTAGGCTATAGAGCCAACTATCCCAATTGTTAATATGCATTTAGAAATTCAGACACAATGAGGATTAACTCCTCCTGAAATATGATATTGTTTCTTGCTCAAGAATAAATTGCTTGTGAAATGTAATGAGTGAGTCAGGTAAGCAAATGTAAACAGAAATGTCAGTCTATTCAAACCTCCCTTCTCTGGCTGAGATTCTTGTTTAACTAAATTGATATTTAGCAGCACTGCAGTATCTTAAGAATCATGGCTTTCAAACAATAGTTTTATAATAAAAATGAAGACCATAAAATGTGTACATGCACAGTATTTAGCCTAATACCCAGTATAGAATAAGCACTCACTAGCCAGTCACTACTTTAAAATCTTGCAGAAATACTTGCAGTGGCAATAAATGTCTGTATCTCTTATTTGCCAGGCACTAAAATATAGATGTTTATAAACCTTTATACTTTTAAATTAAGCCCTCTCCATGGATCAGAAATTATCATTCCCATTTTTCAGATGAGAAAACAGGTTCAGTGAGATAATCAAATCTACAAGTATAGAACTGAGTGTTGACACTGGGATTATCTGATTCCAAAGCCCACATATGCCCTGTTCTTTGAAACCAGACTGTGCTAAGCAGGGTTAAGTGGGATATTAGCAAGGTTTTGCCACAACCATGACTAACCAGAAAACTGCCCATTGGAGACATCAAAGGACACCAGTCCAGACATCTTGACCCCCCTCACCATGTCCCCACCATCATTTTCTTCCCAACACCAGAAGAATCTGACTGAAACATGGTGTACTCACGGGATACCTGGGGGGGCTGGCACGGGGGTTAGACATGGCTCTGGTGATAGAATGCATAGTTTCCTTGATTACAGCCAGAATGTCCTGGCATAAGGGGTGCCTATGACTTGACAAAATTCAGGAGGACATTTTTCTATTTGCTGAAGCTAATGCTTATGTTTATACATTGCTATTCTTTGAAGCGCTTCTGCTTTGTTTACAGTTATGCCCGAGGCATTAGCCAACAGGGACTCTGGGAGTAGAGTGTTCTGGGAATACTTCCTGTCAGGTTTTTCCCAGCCTGTCTTGGAATGCCTCTGCAATCCATTTCATAAGTCTGGGGGTGGTCCAGCATGCCCAGAGGGACTCTGCCTTGTGTTGCTTAAAAGGATTCCCAGCACTCAACCTCAAAAATAGCTCAGGGCTTAATGACAGTCTTTGAAATACTCCCTGTTCTTCTTTAGAATCACAAGTCTTGCTTGGTCTTTACAAGTCACCCATACAGAATTATTTTGCTGCTTACTTTTTCACTTATGTGTCACCCTAGGGTAGTTATGTATGTGCTTTTTGGAAACTGAGAGATGAAACAGGCTACTAGGATTCCTCTATCTGTGTGAGGAACCCCTACACCTCCAAGAAGAAACAGCAAGGGAATTTAGGTCTTGACATACACCTGGGACACTGGAATTAGCACTCTTAAACCAAGAGGGTGAAAAGTGCTGCCCTGATTTCCTGGAAAAGTAGAGGAGGGTGCAAGACAGCTGATGAAATGACTATTGGGGACCACCCCAAGGGAAAGGCAGCTAAGGGCAGGTCCTGTGTGGGGACCCACACTGAAAGACCTCAAATAACATTCAGGCCAGGCCCAAGGAAGCCTTTCTAAATTTTTCAGGGGATGACAGTGTAAATTGAGAAAGGCTGACTCAACTTTGGGGATCTCAAAGGCTCTGGTGGTCCCTGGAATGACAAACTGACATGGCAGTGACAAAGGACATGGCCGCAGCCATGGCCCATAATAGTTCTCATTAAAGATTCAACACTAAGTATCCAATAAGCTGTCCAGACTTTCCAGGAAAGGAGGTGAGGAGGTAAGGATGAGTGGATGGGGTCCAGTCGGTATCACTGTCACTGCTGCCTAAGACAGAATTATAGTGAGGGGGTCTAGGATGTTTGGATGTTCTACAGATGCTGCGATGCCAGCAAGGATGAGCTCACCTTAATTCCCTTTTCTCTCACCTGTACTCACTCCCTCCTATGGCCCACACATCCTCGGTCTTCTCATTTTATTGTTACTCTGATTTTCCACTGAGACCCTTTCCATCACCTTCTTTCCTTTGCTGTGAAATTGGAGCTGCAACATTCCTGGAATCCTGCCCTAAGCATTCCATGAAAAAAACCCTCCTTCCGGAAAGTTCTATAACCACCCTCACTTAAAGTGGCCAGACATGCACTGAAGGTGTGGAGTGAAGTATGCAGGGAGAAGCAAAAGCACAGACTATGGGCAGGAGTTAAGATGAAGTTCTCTGACCACATAGTTGACAGATTATCTAAATGTTCAGTGCAAGGAACTTAGGGAGATGAGCTTGCAGGTAGAACAAGCTGACAATGGTGAGGGGAGCACAGAAGCACAACTCTAGGACAGATGGTCACTTCTGGGCAACATCATCACATGCTCTAGAAGGCAGGGATAGAGTGAAGAAAATTCCTTAATCTCCTGATTAAGAGGTTTAGAGCTGAGGTTTGCATTTGCATCAATATCTCTTCCCTTTCTGCTTCCTGGCAAAGTCTGCCTTGTCTTTTTACATCTTTGTCCTCTATAGTATCAAAATCCCTTAAAAACATGTTTTCTTAGGAAAATATCTTCCACACTTCCCCCACGTCATCTCTACCTGCCAACACACCCACTTCACACATTTGAAAATTGTGTGGGAGGTGGAGGGGACCCCTTATGACAAGGAAAGGGAGTGGGTGAGAGAACCCCTTAATGACAAACAGATCCTCTTTTCCTTGAAGAGAAGCCTGTATTCCAAAGCCTCCACCCTGCCGACTGAGGGGGCAGCTCTGTTTCAGGGCTCTGCAGAGGCTCTGAAGGCAAATGAGACACAAAGCTCATTTGTGGGAGGAGCCGGATCTGGGTCCGCTCCTTCTGTGCCCCCACACTGAGCTGCACCCGCCTCTGCCCTGGGTAGAAGCGCTGCCTCCACTTTCTGGACTCTGAGGACTAGACCTGAACACAGCAGTCTCCCAGGAATGATGAAGAAGCTGGAGGAAACTGGCTCACGTGGTCTCACGGTGCTATCACTGCTGCAGGCACATCCAGCCAGGGGTGGCATGAAGTCAGATGAGAGAGCTGGACTGGGACAGACAGGCTGAAAGCAGCACCAAGCAGCATCTCTTCTGTAATGCCATGGAGACTTTCAGAATGCCTTTTTTTTTTTTAAGGGAAGAAACAAGAGAGTCTTTCATAAGTTACCAAAAAAATCAAATTAAATTAAGATACTATGAAAAGAAAATCAAGGGACTGTGAGATCTGAGTGCAGTTTGGGTAACAAGTGGAGCAACTCCTGAGTCCTCCTACTTAGATTTTCATTCCTTTCTGCCTGTGTGCTGCGCCAATTGCCTTCATCCCGCTGGCTGGAGAGTTCTCCTCCAAGACTTCCCATTCGCCATGATTCATGTGTTTTCCTCAGATAAGGTCAAGGGCTCAGTCCTGGCAAGGTGGGGGGGTCTCTGGGATGACAAGATGTTCTCATCAGTTCCCCAGGAAGTGATGCTTGTCATTGCAGTCAGGAGACAAGACTTCCATTCCATTCCTTATAAAGGCATGAGTTTTTCTTGAATAAATGCTAAATAAAACTAGTCTTCATGTTTTTTCCTCTTAATCCACACCCCATCATTCCATAAATAAAGTATCTGCAAATCACTCAGACTGCCTTGCAGGGTGGGCCTGGGGGAGAATCAGCAGAGTGTGTGATGGCCAATGATACCCCACTCTTTTCTGGAAGTCACGCTGGTCACATGGCCACCCTCTACAGAGTTTTCTCTCTGTAGAACAAAGTGAGCTTGCTGAGATTGGTCTCCCCCAATGCTACTATCTCTGAACAACTCCCACCAGGTCCCCAATGGTGGAAGCAGGAGGGTCTCTGGAGTCTCCCAGATCTGTACCATTTTGCCTTGAATCTTATTTAAATTCTGTAGGCTTCTTTTTTCTTATGAGTAAAAGAGAGAGAACAATACCTACCTGGTAGGACTGCTATGATAAAGGATCCATTATAAAATAAAAATAGTAGCAATTACTATTGTTAAATTTTATTATTTCCTTAATCATTCTTTCCAGTTACATTATTAAAGCAAAACACTGCTTATTTGATTGTTCAGGTAATAGAGGATTCAGCTGAAATAAATTTTCTGCCTAAGTGAAGTCATTTTCACTTCAGACAATAGTGTAAAGAATAATTCTAGATTATGTTAGAAGAATACATTCCAAATTCAGCAAATAATCAGACTTTGATCAGGAGGTTTCATTGTACAGTTTTCATTACATAGGAGTGGGAGGAGGTTGAGTTGAAGGCATATTGGACTGTCAAGCAATGAAAATAAAAGAAGCTTCCTCCTGGTTCCTCAGTCTACTAAAAATGGAGCTACCATACAACCCGGCAATTCCACTACCAGGGCTGTACCCAAAGGACACAAAACATTTATTCAAAAGAACACCTGTACCCCTATGTTTATTGCAGCACTATTTACAATAGGTAAAACCTGGAAACAACCCAAATGCCCAAAAATAGATGACTGGATCAGGAAGATGTGGCATATATATACCATGGAATATTATTCAGCCATCAAAAAAAGATAAACTCATGCCATTTGCAGCAACGTGGCTGGAGCTGGAAGGAATTATGCTCAGTGAAATAATCCAGAAGGAAAAAGAAAAATATTGGATGGTTTCACTTATAACAGGAATATAGGGGAATCAAATAAAACATCAGTATGAAAAAATAATAACAGTACAAAATACAACAAAACAAAAACAGAAAATTATAAATCAGAGACATCCTGCAGGGAAGGAGGAGGGAGAGGGGTTAGAGGGAGGGAGGGAGAAGCACAAGGGACTGAAGTGATGGTGCACCGGTGCATTGGGGAAGGAAACTCTATGGGGACCATACCTGAGGGAGTGGGGGGAGGCAAATATTGTTTAAAAATGAACAATGATATAAGAAATAAACAAATAATTAAAGAAACAAAATTAAACTCAGAAAAAGAAAAAAATTAAATCAATGTGTATTAAATAAATAAATATAAATCATTTTCTTCCATTAAAAAAGAAAAAAAAAAAGGGCCTCCCTGAAAGCGCAGCAGTTGAATGCTGGGCTGCAAAGCTGCCTGCAGCCTCTGCATCACTGGTTCAATCCCCGGCTGGCCAGCGAGGGTCCCACATGGCACGTAGACCTCTCCTGCCATGCCCACTACTCCCCTCAGCAGTGTATTTCGTCAGTCTGCCTGTCCTGCTCCTCGTTCTGGCTCTGGTGGATTCTCTCACCCTCCCACACTTCTGACTGTACCTAGTGCTTGTATAAATAAATAAATAAATCTTTAAAAAAACAGAAAAGGAAGACTCCCTCCTTTAGAAATTCCAGCTAGTGTTTTTAAGGACTGAAAAAGAAGACTAAAAAAGTGAGTGACAAACGAAATATGTTGCTCTATTGTTGAGGCTACTGCTAAAACAAACACACACACAAACAAAAGTATACAAAATGGCACATCTTTCTTTTTCCTAAAGGAGGGGGGAAAAAGAATTAAAAAAGACCGGATGATTTTGTAAATTAATGGAGATTTTTGTTGTCTGTGGCTCCAGGAGATTGCAATAAAGAGGTGATGAGATGGGGATGCTCCTTGGCAGACATTGGGGTTACTGGAGACCTTTCTAGATGTTTTGCCTAAATAGACACAGACTTTCCAGGAGGGAAAAGAACTGTAGGTGTTGTAACATTAAAAACATTAATTTCTTAGGGCCTCCCTGGTGGTGCAAGGGGTTGAGGACAGCACTGTGAAGCTATCTGTAGCCTCTGCAGCACGTGTTCGATCCCTGGTCAGGGAGGTGACCCACATGGCGCAGCAGACCTCTCCTGTCTCGCCCGCTGCTCCCTTTAGCAGTGTATTTTGGTCAGTCTGCCTGTTCTGTTCCCCACTCTGTCTGGTGAATCTTATCACCCTCCGCACCTCTGGCCTGTACCCCAGCTCTTGTATGCATAAATAAAATTTAAAAATAAAATAAATCTTCACACAAAAAAGATAATTCATAAAAAACATGTGGTAAAGGACCTGACATTTGGTAAATACACAATAAATGTTGCTACTACTGCTATTAATACTCTATTAACTACGATGATTAGAACTACACCTCCGGTAATATTACGTCTTTTCTTCCCCAGACTTCAGTTTCTTGAAAGTAAGCCTTACATATTTCTCCTATTTGTAGCCCCCATGCCTGCCATTATGCCTTGAACATAACTCATCTTTTAAAGAAAAAGTAATTTTAAATTTATTTTTAGTTTAATGCACTGAGTGGAATCAGGCTTATTAATCACTGATAATAAAACCTAGAAAAATAGTTGTAGCTTTTACATAAGTATCTGTATTTCCTGATTCTTGATATAAAAATATGTATTGTTTTATCTATATGTGAATCAGCAACCAGTTTTAAGATGTGTTAATAAAATAGTTTTTATTAATTATTTCTGAGGTAGTATTGGGATACTGCCATCAGGTATAATAAAATAATTTTTAACAGAAAGAGTTATCTTGCCCGAACTGATTCCTCATATAAATCCTACAAAAGTATGGTTACTCCACCCCTTATTATAGGGTTAGGACCTAGGAGGAAGTAACCTAATCAACGTCAGCTTTTCAAACTCAAGCCAAATTACAAAAAATATTTCTTAAGAGATTTGAACCTATAGAAAAATTCAAAAAAGTTTCACTTTATTCTAAGTTGATTTCCTTTTTTCAGAGACTCATTTAGGAGATAATCAGTCTTCAAACGAGATAAGAAAGCTTAATACTTAATTTCTCTTTTCTTCTAAAACAATCTTCATTTTAAAAATGATATTTTTAATCATTTGTTAAGGGAAAAAAACAAAGCCTTAAAGGTCCGTAGGAATTGCACATCCTGAGTAAAGGTTATTCTCCATAAAAGGAAAACTTTCACTGGTAATTATGGAAAGCATGAATTGAAGGATTCTTTAGAAAAATGCCTTCACTTTCCCTCTGTTCTCTTGCACAATCTCTTCATTTGCCAGGTTTGCCAAGATCTAGCCGCACCCCTACTCCTTGCCTATCAGGATGAACTCCTGTCCCTACCCCTTACAATTCACACACTGTCCTTTCATACATGATTCTTTCCAGACTTTTAATTCACAAACACTCTTTGTCTCTCCTCCCTGTTTATATATGTTAATTTCTGTGTAATAAGTTTGAAGTAGGGATACTGATTTTATATGTTAACTTAAATGCTTGCAGATATGAGGCTATCCTGATTACGACCAGAGCACTGTCAAGAATTTGTTTAGGGGACATGGGAGAACCAGCTAATCCCACAAAAACTGTTCCAAGGACCTATTTTACATAGCCATAGATTCAACTGGATCTTATTTTTTAAAGCCACATAGAAATCAAAGTGTTTTCTCAGGCTCATGAATGCCCGGGTCAAGAATGCTGACAATCTGCTGACATCACCCCCTATCAAGCTCCCCCAGTCATCACTTGCATAAGAACAAGCAGGCAACCTGCCTTGTGACAAGTGCTGTGACTCGGGAGGGAGCCAAGCGCCATGAATGAGGTCCTGTAAAAGGTCATTTTATGCAAGAGGAAATAATGGCGTCACCCAGGACACACACATAATAGTGAATTAAAAGCTGGTTTACTGGCTGCTGGAGCATAAATACTTATTAGGGATCCCTCTCCTTTTTCCTCCCCATCCTCTCTTTAAAAGGTACAAGTTCTGAAATCTTCCCCAGGTTGTCCAGTAGGGTATTTAATGTGTTTAGTAGGACATGCACGGTTATTTATTATTGAATTTTGAGCTAGTGAGTTACATTCTCTTAGTTTCTTTCCTGGAAGGGGAGTAACAAGTTCTACCATCCCTATTTTAGGATCTCATGAATGCCCATAAATCTGTTACCCTCCACAAACTCATTTTCAGATAATATTCTCCTGACACCTACAAGAAAGTAAGAGTCAGTCAGCTACCTCCCCAAGTAACTGTGTAAACATTCAGAGCACTTCTACATTTTTTGATTCCAGAGATAACTCCAAGACCAGTAAGATTGGAAACATTCCATGAATATTTTAGGAATCATGATAAATTCCAAACAGCTTCTTAACCCAGTTTCCAAATAAATGATTTTAATAAAGTTTGAGAAAGAATATATTCTAATAACCATATTTTAAAATATGTGCGTTTCAAAATATAGATCTGCTTTCGTTTGTAAATTTTCCTCTCGCTTGAGGTTTGAGTAAACTCACCACTTGGATTATATTTCGAAGATCTAAGTCACAAGTCCTTTTTTTTTAACTGTCAAATTAAACAGCTTGTTTTCAATATTTATAACCCCCTGAAGGAGATGGCTTATATAAGTTTAAATTAAAATTTATACATTGGGGAGCTCTCCTCCCAATACTGCCCATCTGTGTCTATGCAGGTGTCTCTCTTTTTCTTTCTTTCTCTAAATAAAGCTGTCTTTTTAAAATGTAAAAATCAATTAATAAATAATTTTTTTTAAGTTTATACTTTTGGGGGAGAAAAGATATGATGTCTGAATGCTTCCACTAATTATTTGCAAGAATGAGGAAACTTGGATGTATGTAAATTATCTTCCATGACATACAAAGGAGTGCATCAGTGGAAAGAGTATTCATCAAGAATCTAGGGAGTTGGGTTTGTGTTCTAATTCTGTCTTTGACTAATTCTTATTGGTTATGATCATGGGCAAATCACTGGTCCTCTTAGTTTCATTTTCTTCCTCTACAAAAAATGGAGGGATGAATCAGTCTTTGCTTGAACTCCTAAAATTGCATTTTCATCTCTGGTCTCAAATTCATCATTTATATGGTAGAGGAGAGGTATTACTGACTACTATTATAGAGAAAGCAAATACAAACCTGGACCTACCAGCTGTTTAGACAACCAAGCAACTCAAGTGTCCTAGTAGTTACCTGGCACTTTGTATTATAGGCATGAAGGATTTAATTAGAACTCTTGGCAGTGATTACAACTATTCTATAGCAAACCAGTGCATTGTGGCAAGAATCAAATTCACTTTCAAGGCTGCAAACATTATATATATATATATATATATATATATATATATATATATATATATATATACCTGAAGAATCTCGTTTGCTGTTATAAACTAAAAGTAAGTTACTGAATTCTTCTCCCACTGAGACTGGAGTCTTTTCCTCTCATGAGACTGAAACACAGCACCAGGAAGTAAGAGGGGCCTTGCACCGCCACAGTCCACTGCTTTCTAAAGGGCTTTATGCAGAATAGGGCTAACCCCCACAACCAGATGCTCAAAGTTCTAAAGAAGCCTGTTCTGTCCAGATGTCAAGTTCCACAGCAAAGGATTGACCCACCTGCATGAACCATGAAAGATAAGAGCGCGAAAAGTGAATATATGTTTATGTCTATGTGTGTCTGCATCTGTCAATGTGTCTGTGACTGTCTATGTGTCTCTCTGTCTATGTGTCTTTCTATGTGTCTGTGTCTGTCTGTCTATGTCTGTGTCTACAGAGGCACACACAGAGGCTGCATGGAAAGATCATTAAAAACAGGTATCTACTGGGGCTTCCTGGTGGTCTACGAGTTAAGTCTCAGCGCTCTCATGTTATCACCAGCCACTGCAGCATGAGTCCAATTCCCAGGCGGGGAGGTGACCTACATAGTGCAGCAGACCTTTCCTGTCTTGCCCGCTGCTCCCCTCAGCAGTGTGTTTCAGTCAATCCGCCTCTTCTGCTCCCCACTCTGTCCCTGGTGAATCCTCTCATCCAGCACCTCTGGCCTATATTCCAGTTCTTCTACACAAAAATTAAGACAAACAAACAGAAAAACAGGTATGTGTTTACAAACTATAAGCAAACTTTGTAAAAAATGAACATTTTTTTGGCAGCTAAAATCTAGAAAACAAATATACCTAACACTGCTACAATTTTGACTTCTTTGGGATTAGTCACCAAGTTGTCTGTTCTTTTCAGGTGATGAGTCAATCCTGACAGGGTAAGCCCTATTACTCAGTAGAATTTGCTACAACAAAGTTCAAAACGCTTGCAAAATAACTGAGCTGCTGTCTTCACTAGGAACTGAACTGTATGAACTATCAGTGCCAGGAGAAAGCCAGCGGAGGATGGTGACATAATTAAAACCTCGAAACTCCTCAAGAGTCATTTCCTGTTTCTTTCTGTACAATAGTTGAATACTCGTTTATCAGTTGGTGCGGAAGCACAGGCTCTCTGGTCTTAAGGGACTGTAGTCCGTGTTTGCTCACTCTATTATAAATGACTTTGGCAGGGTTTGAGTATAAGCAACCTAACCGCATCTACTATTTTTTCAAATTTTCATTTCCGGATTCTAACTAAACATCAGATGCTTCAGGTAAATGCTCTGGCAGAGAGCAAACCACTCCCACATCCACCCTACACCAAAGCAGGTAATTCTGACTGCACCAAGGAGTAACAAAGAGAGGCTCTCTAGCCTCAGGTCCTAAGAATCCCTTCAAGATAAAATCAGATTCAAAACCACCCTCAGATCAAGGAAAGCCCAGATGACCTAAATTTCCAAAGCCCTCTGGTGCACACCTGCACCATTTTTGATAACCAGACTCACTTTGTAGGCAAGTAAGACCAGGGCTCCAGAACATTCTCACCAAGGAGCCTTTCTATGTGTGAGGGTCCAGGAAAGTCTTTGAGTTGGAAACAAAGCAAGTAAGAACTTGTCTTGTTCTTATCTTTTTTCTAGTCTTTATTCTAATCTTGCTGAATAGACTCATGTGGCAACAGGTTTTCCTATGTCAATAATTATGGACAGTTGCAATGTTGTTTTAATGTGATTCCAGATAGACAGATAGACAGACAGACAATAAGTCTTCAATGTCATTGATGGATTCCTCAAAACTTTAAATTTAAGTGAAATGATCGTAACAAAATCAATTTTACCATAGACCAGTTGATAAAAACAAGAGATAAGTTCCTACTGCATATTCCTGATCCTAAAAGCATCACCAAACTTCTAAAGAAAATTCCAAAGTGCTTCTAATAATAAACAATCAATTTGTATTCCTTCCTTCCTTCCACCATTTTCCAACCCAGATATCCCAGTTCAGGGTTAAAATGTTGCTGGAGCTTATTGCAGCAGCTCAGGGCACAAGCAGGGACTTAAACCTAGACAGGAGATCCTTCCATAGCAGGGCACACTCATACTGGGAACTTCGCGTAGTTAGATACCCCAAATTTTCTAATGTATAAATCTTTAGAAAGTGGGAGAAAACCAGAGGCCCTGGAACACATGCAAACTCCGCGCAAACAGTGGCCCTAGCCAGGAATTGATATATTTATTTTTTCTTATCAGTGTTATAACAAACTGACACTGAATGAAATGATGTTATTTGAGGCTCTGCTATACTATGACTCTCAAATCCTGACTCTTACCCAACTTTGCTTTACCACCGACTGCACACATTTATTTCACACAGTACTTGCAGAGACACTGCAATGGCAGCTCTTTGTCCTCTCAAATTTCATTTCTTTAAAAAGAAATACAACAGTAGAATGAAAAAGATGTTAGTGTGAAACTATGTTAAGGGACAGACAATTGCTTCAAATTTCTTATTTTAAAGTGTTACGATTTAAAGGCTTGGCCATACCAGTGGAGACTGTAAGAGTAACATTATGCTGCTGTCCTTTAAAAATCAAGCCTCCTTCTGCTCTCAACTTAAAACCAGAAACGTGAAAGGAACCTGTTTGAAGAGTTGAGGCTTTAGCCTCTCAAGAGACCTAGGAGATTTCAAATCTCTCTGGAATTCAAGAGGGAACTGCCTTCAAGCTATGGCACTAGGACTACTCCTCATTCTCTTGAATACTGTGGTAAATTCAACTCCAATCCATTGTATTCTGAGAGTTCATTATTTCATCAATGGATCTGAGTGAATTTCTATATTATTTATTAAAATTCCTGGGTAATTTTTTATTTTATTTTTATTTTATTTTTTTTTTTTTTTTGTGGGACCCTCGCCGGTGGCCGGGGATCGAACTGTCCCTGCAGAGGCTGCGGGCAGCCTAGCAACCCAGTGCTCAACCGCTGCACCACCAGGGGAGGCCCTCCTGGGTAATTTTTTAAAAATGAATTCCCAATCTCAAAAATGGTCCTTTTCTTCCCAGAAGGGGAATAAATACCTTTATGACAGCGAAGCCCTGTAGAACCTTCCCAAACTAAATACAGTGCTTTGGAAGGACCACCAATTGTTAAAACCTTTTCCACCAGGAGGCCAACTTCAGAGCAGATCTGGGTAGGTCACTCCAGTTTTTATTCAGATATTTTTAATGATCAGAAGTCCTTCTGCTTCCTTCATTAGACAATAATGCCCTTCCTATGAACACCCTGTTGGAGCTTATACACCACTTGGCAGATGTCTGCCAACAAAGTCACAGTTTATCTTATCATCCAATCTTATATAAATCTGGAGTGGCTATTCAATACTGCTTTTCAAAAAAGTCAAAAATGACCCTTTATCAAGTCAAAAATTTAGAAAATAGCTCTTAAAAATCCATCCAAACAATTCCATGGAATATATCTTAGATTGCTTTTTTAGAAGTAGGTAGGTGTATTTCTTTTGGAAAAAACAATGATGGATCAAGCTCTATAATTGCCCAATTTAAAATTTTATTTTGCCAAGAGCATTTTATTGATAAACCAAAAACCAATTAGACATTTACAAAACAAAAAGAAAACAAATGTTCAGAGACCCAACTTCATTCTACAAAGTTCTATGTTTTCTGGGACTGTTCCAGTTTCATGTCTTAGAACCCTCTTCTAAGCCTGAACATGACATTGCAGACACCTGGAGCCAAGTTAAAACTAAGCCACTCTCCCAAGGACAAAAAGTGAGTAAAGTTTGAGCTCACAGACTGGCCACAAACTTGTGCAGTGTCAGATTTTAAATGAGGGGTTTTTAAGTGTTTGGTATAGGAGTAATGAGTTTAAAACAAACTTTTCAACTTAAGTCCAGCTGTCCTGACAGTGTATGCATTTTGAAAAGAACTCATTTTTGGAATGCCTTAGCTTGATTTTTCCTTTCGCAAAAACATGTTAAGTGATATTATAAAGTTAGTTTGATTTCTACATCATGGAGAGAACCCCACCTTCTTCTGAGGGAAGAAAACCCATTCATTTTGAATAGGTCCTTTATAGCTACTTACTCTCTGACCTCAGCACCCCCTGCAGAATATAGTTTTATGTGGATTTCCGCTAAGAACGTAACAAATGTCCAAGATACTCCGTCAGGATGCTTAACCTATCCCAGTATTAGATGATCTCAGAGAACAGAGTGAGCAAAGGAGGCGCTTTTCAATTCATGACAACCCACCTCCTTAAGTGCTAGGGAGTCATAGTTTTTCCTTCTTTCATTCATTTTTCCCAACAAATAGTTACTGAGCTTACTGCATTCCAGGCTTGGTGCCAACAAAAGTTGAAGGACAAAAGTTCAATTTCCAGTGGGACATTCCTTTTCATTTTTCAACTCTTTACATTTTACTTAGGCGTGGGTTTTCTATTGGACCTGCCCTTTCTTGAGTTGCAAAAAGTATTTTTACATCTTGCCATTGGAACGTAATTTGTCAAGCTCATAATGCTTTAGATGGTTTGCACCATCTTCTTAGAGGTAGAAGAGAGCCAATGACACATTAAAAGATTTGCATTTGTATTTTGTTTTGTTGAGTTTTGTTAAGCATGCTTTTCTTTTGTTCTGGAAAAAAAATTTTTCTTTACATTTTAAAAGGGCAGTTTTATTAGGAAAAGGAGAAAGGAAAGGGAGTCATCTGCACAGATACAGGTGGGCAGGCTTGGGAAGAGAAGTGCCTGTTCTGGAAAAATTAGTAAGTCAAAATAATTTCAAAGTGTCAAACGAAAAAAAATCCTACTTTTCTCTTTTCTAATTTCTGAGGTTTCACAGTTGAATGCTAAAAGGGATTCAGACTAGGGAGCCAAACTCAACATAATTATCACAGCAGACCAAGGAATAAAACTATGGAAAGTCAAGGAACTATGATTCTGGTGCCCCCTTAATAATGGTAGCCAGAAAAAAAAAATTCCAGTAGCGAAGAGAGGGCCAGGCCATATTTTTTTCCCCCAAGGACACTATCTAGCCTATATGCAAGCTAACAATATGCAAATGCATTAAAGTCCTACATGAACCTTGTCTTGAATAATATTTGGTATGGGCTTAATTTTTTTTAAGCACAAGAATTTGAAAAAAAAAAAAATCACTCCATCCATCTGGGAAAAAAATCCTGTGGTTTAATTGAGGTTATAGGATATGATCTGCATATATTAAGACTACAGTACAATGAGACATTATCTAAAAAGTACAGTAGTACTTCCAAAGAAGTCCAATCCAACTTAAGAACTCTAGATCTATCTTTCTGAGCTGCTCATCATAAATATGAGTTTTTCAATTTTTGCAGCATATTTCACAAATGCAACTAAAACAGCCCCTTGAAAGTGGAAGTCCACTTATGTTTTGCTTGCTATTTCACGAGTTTTACCTTTTCCCATGACTTTTGGGGTTAGAGTTAAGATCTCAAAATGTCATCATTTAAATATTACACTAAAATGCAATTTGACCTTAAGATTCTTTTCTACACTGAGGGAGAATAAAGACATCTCTACCATGAAATTCCATTTCCACTTTTTGACTGTGTAACTCAGCTGTGGACTTTTCTGGCCATTCCAATTCAGATGCTGGAAAAATACTGATCAAGACTTTGTGAAAGAGATAATGGAAAACAAAGACCCCATTAGTAAAGCCTTGCAGATAGGAAGTGATTTTCAGTCCCAAGAGGATTTGGTATCATCTATGCCTTCTTAAAAAAAACTTAAGTCGCATCTGCCCTTGTGGATTTTTGACCATCCTTTTGATTTAAAACAGAAGAGGGTTTGTTCTACCTTTAAAAGCACATGGTCTCCCCTCCCCCGACTCCTGAACCAGTGGCTGTTAAAACAAGACTGGGGTTGTTTTCTTACTGAAAATTCAGTGTTTATCCAGTCCTTCCTCTTTCAATTTCTGAGTTTAGGTAACCTAACAACAAAACATATACCCCTCAAATTTCTCCCAGAGCTATAAAAAGCACAAGTTAGTTTCTCTGATGAGCATTATTTTCTGTATGAAAACAAAAGTTAAGACTTCTAGTCCTTTGAAATATTTACAAATTGTATCCTATGAGATTCTAGAGTAGGCTTCTAGAGCAAGTAAGAGAGTCAGAAAATGTGGCTCAAGTGTAGTGTGCAAAGCTCTTGCAGAAGGGTAATCTCTAGTACATATAAGAACACAGATGTTTTCTGAAAAGAGTTGAATGATTCCTGCCCCCATAAATCACTTTTTTTAAAATGAAACACCTATGTGTCCATACTCAGAAATCTTATTGAACCCTTCACAGAGATGATAAAAAGCTAGGTTCTTCCTATATTAGATCAGTCTTACCATATATTCCAGATATCACCACCCTGTCATCCATTTGGTTGTTTTAAAAATTTTGAATCAGATACCATTACTACTGATTCCCTTTTAGAAAAGCAACAAGATTTTCATAACTACACAATTATGAACATTTAGTTTCTTAAAATTTCTATTCTACACAGAACTTATGTCTAAGGAAAAAAAAATCTCAAAAAAAGTAATATCACAGAGTTTAATTTCAACCACCTGGCATAACAATAAAGTGTCAGATCTTCTGAAAATGCCCTAGGAATAATGAATGGATTCTTAATGTTTTTCCCCTCCACCATCATTTCACTTTTTTTTCTTTTCCAAGACTGAAACTTACTAAGGAATAGGTTTTTGAAAATGAAGTTTCCTTTTTGGAAAATGGCCTACATTCAGAAATGTCTTAGAACAAGCATTTAAAAAAAAAACTAATAAATAAACATAAATCAAAATACATTAAAATAAAATTACAGTACATCATCGCTCCTAGAAGGTCCACCATACTGGAAGATCCTTTCGAATGTTCATAAATAAAAGCCTTCTGGACTCTGAATCGTTTTCTGCATTGTGACCAAGAGTTTGCAGAAAACTAAGCGGAATCGTCAAGTCGGGTGATGTCCAAAGTACTTGATCTGGTGCCGGGGAGGGAGAGAGAGACAGTTTTGTTTCCGATCCAAGCGAAGACAATAGAAATGTGCTCGTCCCACTTCCTCAAGTCCTCAAAAGCTGGAAAGAAATGAAACAGAATTAAAGTGGTGGCTCAGGATCCTCCAAGACCCAGGACTCCGCGGGCCTGTCCAGAGGACAAAGCAAGCTCAGCAGGACACTAGCGTGGCAACCTCGAGCGCCAGACACCCGGCCCCGCGGAGGGCGCCCAGCTGAGCCCGCTGGGGTCCGGGTGGGCGGCGGGGAGCGGTCCTCGAGGCCACCCCGCGGGGCTGAAGCCCCCCCAGGCCTCCCTCTCTGCTCGGCCTCCCCGGTTTCCCGATTGCTTCCCTCCCACCTCTTTCCACCGCCCAGCAAAAGTTGGAAAAATTTCTCATTTTTTCCACCGAAGAGCCAAACCCGCGCACAGGCTTCCCACGCCTCCCACACTCCCCGCGCCCCACTCTTCGGCGTGGCCCTGGGTAGCCCGAGTGGCAGGACCTCACCTGTCGGGCCCGGAGCTGCCCCCTTCAGGCGGAGTTGGAGGTGCTGCGGAGAAGCCGGTGGCCGTGCGGCTGCGAGAGCGGCTGCGGCTGCGGCTGCGGGTGCGGGAGTTGGTGCGAGTGCGCGTGTGGCAGCGGGTGCGGGTGCGGGTGCAGCTGCGGATACGGGTGGAGCGGCAGGGGCTGAGGCTTGGCTTGGGGCTGCGGCTGGGGTTGAGGCTGGGGCTGCGGCTGGGGTTGGGGTTGGGGTTGGGGCTGCAGCTGGGGCTGCTGCGGCTGCGGAGGCTGCTGCTGCACCAGATGTTGCTGCTTCTGCCTCGTGGACTTCACGGCCAGGATGGCCTGGCGATTCTTGTACTGCACCATCTGCAGCGTGATCTCGGCGTTCCAGCCCTGGTCCTGCGGGCACCGAAAGTCGATCTCCTTGCCCTCAGCCATCACCACCGTGAAGTACATGTACTTGCCCTTGCGCTCCACGCAGTCCACGGTCTTCATGTTCGAAAAGTGCAATTCCTTGAGCTTGACCGGTGGCTCCAGCCCGGCCACCGTGGGGCCTCCGGGTTGGGACGACTCGGCGGGCCCCGGCCCAGGCTGTTGCTGCTGTTGCAACTGCTTGGGCGGGATGAGCAGCAGCCCCTCCTCGGTGAGGATGCAGCACTTTTTCTTCCAGAGCTGCAGCAACCCGTCGCTGCGCTTCTCCAACACGCCCTCCTTCAGCGCCTTGCAGCCGCTGCTCTCCAGCATCCTCCCGGCATAGGGGGAGCCGCCGCTCGGCCCGGTCTCTCCACTTCCAGCCGCCCGGGCCGGGGGCAGCAGCAGCAGCCGCGCGCCGTCCTCGCCCCAGCGGCGCCCGCGGCCGCGCGCCCGGAGCGCACAGAGGAGGCTCACGCGCAGGAGGCAGAGCGGCGCGGGCGGCAGCTCGGGGTCGGGACAGGGGGGCAGCCGCGTCCGGATGCGCCACCAGGTCCGGGAGCCGCGCGCCGCCGAGCCGCCGCCGTCCTCTGGCGAGCGCTCACTGAAGGACGCTGGCCGGGCCTCCTCGCGGCGCTTTTGAATGGGCCACCCTCCCGATCCCCGAGCGACGCCCAGCGGAAAAGGCGGCTCCCGGCGCCCGCCCCGCGGGGGAAAGCCCAGCTCCGAGAGGCGCTCCGCGGCCGGCGCACGCCTCATTAACTTGGGGCGCGTCCAGAGCCCGCCGCGTCCACGCCCCCCGCGGCCCTCGCTCCGCCTCTCGCCGCCCACCCGCTTCCGCGCGGCGTGCGCGGGCTCCGCGGGCGGGCGGCGGGGACCCGAGCCCCGGAGACTCGGCTCCGCCGCTGCGGGCGACCGCGGGGCGCGGGGCGCGGGGCGGCCATCCCCGCGGTGCCGCCCTCCCCCGCTCGGCGGGGCCCCTGCCAACAGCCTCCGAACACGCTGGGACTGCGAGGAGGCTGCGGCTGCCGGACGGCGCCGGGAACAAGTTGTGTCTCTGGCGCCGGGGCCGGCCCTGGGAGTTCGCTCTGATCGCTGGGCTGGGGCGAGGCGGCGGCAGGGAGTGGGGCTCTCCTGCCAGGCCCGGCGGAAGTGAGCCGCCCCCGGGCGCTTGGAAACTTCCCGTGCGCAAAGGCCGGCAGGACACGGTCTCTTGACACCACATTAGCTCATGGGCATTAACCAGCTCGTCTTGGAACAAAGCAGACGATTGTTGAAACAACGGCGCTACCGTCTGTCCCGTTTGGAAGGGAGAGATGAAGGTGACCCACCTCAGCTCTGCTTCCTTTTCTCGACCTAGAAATGTTAAGCATTAGCCTGTTTTTACCCGATTTCTTTCTTGATCCATCCGTACACCCTGCACCACCTCACCAGTTACTCTTAAATCCGGAGAATGTCCCGTGTTGAGACCCCACACTTCAAAGCACAACTTACCCACCGAAAGACAGGTGGGCCTCAACTTCCTCTTCGGCAATCACCTAACAGGTCAGATCTCTGTTCTGGAATCTCATGTGGGGAAGTGACTATTCGCCCTTAATTCCCTCCTACTCCCACACTGAAACAATTTCTACAGGAATTATGGGGAACAGACAGAATAGGCTGCACATAAACCAAAACTAAATCTTTTGGGGAGGGGGAAATTCACCAAACAGAACCCGTTATGTACCGACCGTGGGGATAAGGAAGCACAATCCCTTGAAGGATCTACAAGCCAGGGCTGGCCAGGCAAGAGGAAAGGCTGCTTGCTGCTTGTGCCTAAGAAGGAAGATGGGAACGCTTAGCTCACCTGCTAGCTAGTTGTAAGTGAAGGAAGCAAAGAATTCAAGAAGGAAAAAGAAAGTGAGAGATGAGTTTGGAGAGCTGAGCAAGAAACCAATTCTTTGTGCCATGCTAAGAAATTTCCATTAAATTGCAAGGTAATTAAGAACACAGGATTAATAAAAAATGTGTAAGGTCCTGGACCTTGATCTAAGGTACAATGTTTTAGCAGATGGAACAATTCTAGAACAATCCTGGGCCCACTGAATTGCACTTGACTTGTTCTCAGGGCCTTAATATTGTTAATGGATTAGTAGTCTTTTAAGAAAGCAATTATTAAAAATTATATAAAGTTTTCTAATAAGATTATGTAAAAAAAAAAAACCTCCGTTTTTGTTTGTACACCAATGACAAACCTTACACCCTACTTCTCAGTTCTTTCCTTGCCTTTGTAGGACAAGTGAGCATTCCAGAGAATTTCTACATGATCAGCTGTTCATCTTTTTAACAGAATGGCATTCTTCAATTCATCTGGAAAGGATACTTCCTTTAAGTGTGCAATTCAGTCTCTGATGACAGGGTTAATTGGGAAAGACATATATGGAAAAATGCTATATACCACGTTTGGTTTTAAGATAGCTAATATTCTGAGGTTTGTTGGGGCACAACAAATACATTCAATTCTAAATTACTGCCTGAACCAGCAGCATGATTGTCAGAATCACTTAAAGACTTTTTAAGGGCCTCCCCGGTGGCGCAGAGGTTGAGCGCTGGGTTGTGAAGCTGCCCGCAGCCTCTGCAGTGCCGGTTCGATCCCCGGCTGCTCCCCGGCCACCGGAGGAGGGTCCCACATGGCGCGCAGACCTCTCCTGCCGCCCGCTGCTCCCCTCAGCAGTGTACTTCTGTCCTTCTGCCTGCTCTGCTCCCCGCTCTGGCTCTGGTGAATTCTCTCACCCTCCCGCACTTCTGACTGTACCCAGTGCATGTATAAAAACAAAATAAACAAATAAAATATGCCCCTATTAAAAAAATAAATAAAAAATAAATTTAAAGACTTTTTAAGACTTTTAAACTCAGAATTTCCAGTTGGGTATTTCACATTGTGACTCTGTGAGCAGCTCAAGGTTAAGTCTACAGTGTGCTCTCTGACCCCATAGTGCATTCATTATTGGAAGTATACAGGACTGGTGGCAAGTTTGCTTTTATTTCAACAGTCACCACCATCTCACAAAAATGGCCATATGGCAATATTTAAGATACCAAAATTCCCAGGAAGTAACTGCTCTTCCCCCAGCCCCCAACACCAAGACTTCAGCTATAACCAAACAAAAATCTACAAATATCACTTATAAGTTAACTATCGTTTAGAGTTAGCTGACAAAATTGCTTAGGAAACAAATTTGAAATGATTCAAATTGCCTATTATGACTGGCTACATCAAGTTGACCAGCAGTGTCTAACACAGTTGACTATTTTCTCCCTTTGGAGAGCTCATTTGACTTCAAAGACATCACTTTTAGTTTCCCTTCTATCTTCCTTGTTTCAGTCTATACAGGTTCCTCCTCTTTCCCCTAATCTTTTTAATGTTGGCATGGCCCAGGGCTCAGGTCTTGAGGACCTCTTTATATAAACTCACTCCCAGGTTGATCTCATCCAGACTCATCATTTTCAAAGATATCTATGTGCCAAAGACTCCCTAAATTATACCTGACTGCTTGTTACCAAAGAAATACCCAAATTAAAAATTGCTGACCTGTCAGGAAAGATAACACATACTGAATGCATGCACTGAGTAGGTTACTGGAGAGACAGGGGATTCTAGGTCCCTAAAAAATAGGCTTCATAAAACTTTTGCTAATAAAGAAAAGTAGCACTTTGTATATGATGGAGGAAATCACGTTTACATGATGGATTAAAACAAATTCCCAGCTAGAACTGGTTCAGTAAGGGTCTGGAGTCAAAGCTTCTAGTTTTTAAACAGCTTTAGCTGTTTGGAATGGTCACAGTGAAAAATCGGCCTTCTGTTTTGATATATTCCATGCCAGTGTTACTGTAATTTTTTTTTTTACCCTTCTCTTTAGTACTATTTAGAGATCTAATCAAAAGTTCAAATATGTGTTCCCAAACTGACCTCCTTACTCAGACCTACATCAGCAGCCCTTCTCAATAGATTAACAATGCCACCTGTACCATTGCTCAGGCCTAAAACCGTGGCACACCACCGTCCTTGAAACTAAAAGGTCCTCATTACAAGAATCAAAGTTGAATGTGTCTACATAGAGCTCATAATCATACCAGACTACACTCCAGGCACTAAGGATTTCATAACCTGCCTAAATGTTCCAGAGAATGCATTATCTGCTGCATGCACATTGATGTGCACACAAATGTGCAAGAGGCCCTTTACCTTTTCAGAGCCAAGAATGGGAATGCAAGGGCGGGACATGAGATGAGGATCAACTCTGATCACAAGCAATGTTCTGGCACTGGAATTTTGTTAGCTTAGTTTTTTTTTTTTTTTTTAAAGATTGATTTATTTATACAAGCACTGGGTACAGTCAGAAGCATGGGAGGGTGAGAGAATTCACCAGAGCCAGAGCGGGGAGCAGAACAGGCAGATGGACCGAAATACACTGCTGAGGGGAGCAGCAGGCGCGGCAGGAGAGGTCTGTGCGCCATGTGGGACCCTCACCGGTGGCCGGGGATCGAACCGGCGCTGCAGAGGCTGCAGGCAGCTTCGCAGCCCAGCGCTCAACCGCTGCGCCACCAGGGGAGGCCCGTTAAAGTGTACGCCAGAGGTGTGGGGGGTGAGAGAATTCACCAGAGACAGAGCAGGGAGCAGATCAGGTGGATCTACTGAAATACACTAAGGGGAGCAGTGGGCTAGACAGGACAGGTCTGCTGCATCATGTGGGTCAGCTCCCTGGCCAGGTATCAAACTAATGCTGCAGTGGCTGCTGATAGCTTGATAGTGCTGAGACTTAACCACTTGCACCACCAGCGAGGTCCCTGGCACTGGAATTTTTAAGAATTTTAAATCTAAATCTAGTACTTCAAGCTACTTATGAAGATCTACTTATCAAGATAGTAGCATTGGATGTATTTTCAATTAACAAAACTTTTAAATACTTAACTATTGTTATCTCCATAATATGCTTGCCGTAGGACTGCACGTTTAGAATAGCTGTCTTGCAGTTAAGTAACCCTTTACCGATTTCTTTCAATAGCCAACCCACAAATTGAGTCAGGAAATCCCACTACATCTGTAGTTTTGAGTTAGCATTCATTAGCACCTTGATCCAAATCATCATTCCCCTGGAATTACTGCAGTAATCTCAATTCCCATTTTCAACATAGCAGCCATGGTCATCCAAATCACTTCAAGTCTTTGCCCAAATGTCATCTTAGTGAAACCCTATCCTAATCACTCTTAAAACTGTAGTCACCCAATTTGTTCTTCCTATTGCATGTATAATCTCCTAACACATTACTAGAAAATTTAGTATGCCTGTTGCTTATGTCTAGTCCTCCCCTACTAAAACATAAGCTCTTTAAGAGAGCAAGAATCATTATTTAGATTTATTCCAATCATCTAGTCTAAATCTTGACACATAATAGTGTTAACTCTGAAGCCCTTGTCATAAAATAAATGTAAAATCCTCTTGACAAATTTCTGTAACACGCCCTATTTTTAAAGTTTTTGTAGCAGGACTTTATGAAATAACATCCAAATCTTGCTGTACCAATACTTATTTGGTGTTTTTAAAATGAATTACTACAATACATGCTAGGCCTTCGAATCTTAAATGCTAATACATCCTGTATCACTAAAGTCCTACAATCATTTTCTCTTCTGAACAAAATGCAACTTGATATTGTGAGGCTAATTTACATAAGCTATTGTCCTATTTCCTTTTTTTTTTAGATTTATTATTCATTTATTTATACAAGCACTGGGTACAGTCAGAAGCGCAGGAGGGTGAGAGAATTCACCAGAGCCAGATCGGGGAACAGAACAGGCAGATGGACCGAAATACACTGCTGAGGGGAGCAGCAGGCACGGCAGGAGAGGTCTGCGTGCCATGTGGGACCCTCCTCTGGTGTCCGGGGAGCAGCCGGGGATCGGACTGGCGCTGCAGAGGGTGCAGGCAGCTTCGCAACCCAGCGCTCAACCGCTGCGCGACCGGGGAGGCCCTGTCCTATTTGTTTCTAATAAGAGTTATTAGAAGTATGAGAAACAATAACTTTCTTAGTTGGCAGTGAAACTACTAGTTTACAAGTCCATTAGTCAATACTGGTATAGGCGCTGAAAAGAACTTGAAAATGTTACTAAAGAATGTTTACTTTCATTTACAACTGGATTACAGGACTTACAACACACAGTAAAATCAAGTCCAAACTCTTCAGGATTCTTTAGCTAGGTCACCCTGCTTCCTGATGAACTGCTGCCACCTAGTGACCAACCTGAGTAACAGTTAAGAGAAGTCTAATGTCATGCTCATGTTTTTAAACTACAACCCATGTTTTAAGTAATCAGCTCTGTGTTCATCCCATTTTGATATATTCCAACGTAGACCCTCACTCCTCCCACTGAGCATTTTCTGATAGCCTAACCACCTGAATACATACTATCTTATTGTGCCTTGCACCAGCCCTATTCCTGAAATGAGAAAACTTTCAATCACCTCATTATCTAACATTCTAACTCCTTACCTTGCAGGGAGAACTCTCACACAATAAGCCTACTTGCCTGCACAATTCAAACTTTTAAATGAGCCCCCCAACACTCACTATTCGCTTCACCAAATCCTACCTCTTGAGCTTTTGGCTGAGTTAATCCATTCCTAATCATATTCCAGCATTGTCTGATCATTAACAGATCTTCAGTGGCAGTATTTTCATCAATGTACCTAGCAGTTGAACAGATCATGACAGGAGGCTAAGTGCTGACTAACTAGTTTGAGTTCTGGCTGGAAATGTATTAATAAGGCTTCAGTTCTATAAGACAGGCCTCATATAAACATTTTGAGGATGTGTAATAGTAACTGAGATTAGAGTATACTTAATATTAACTTAGAAGTGAGAAATGAGTGAAGCAGGGACTTATTTCTGCAATAAATTCATAATATAGGCGAGAATACATCATCTGTATGTAGGCGATGACCAAGAAGGTGAAAGAAACTAAGAACCAATACAATGCTGTCACGTTAACAGCTACAAATGTATTGGTACTCTTGATTTCTAGGTCTTGGGGGTGGCAGAATCATCAGGTAGTTATACAGTGATTGACAGAAGTACTGAACTTATTATGATCATTCCCCTGGCAGAACAGCCCTCCATCAAAAGCTGACGTGGTCTTTCCTAGATATACTTCTCAAACTAGGTAAATGCTCCTGTTGTTAACTCAAAACAACTGGTTGATAACCACTTGGGCAAGGGTGATTCCCTTTTACAATCTTCTTTCCAATAAAACATATTACAAGATAATCTAGTCTGAACATATATTCCACTTGATCATTGTTGGTATCTGTAAAAAAAGAAAATTTCAGTAAATGAGCAAAGATCCTTTTTAAGAAAACAAAGTGCAAACAATTCCTTTCAAAAACTGGATGAAGGGGCCTCCCTGGAGGCGCAGGGATTAAGACGCAGCCTATGAAGCAATCCGCAGCCACTTCAGCACAATTTCAATCCTCCGCCAGCCAGGGAGCAAGTCACATGGCACATCACACCCCTCCTGGCTCACCTGCTGCTCCCCTCAGCAGTGTACTTCAGTGGATCTGCCTGTTCTGTTCCCCACTGTCTCTGGTGAACCTCTCACCCCCAACACATCCGGCCTGTGCCCCAGCTCTTGTATGCATAAATATTTAATTTAAAAAACTGGATGAAGGGTAAAGGTGGTATAAGCTTGCTTGGGTGGTGCAAATGGAGAACTTAGGCTTCTAAGTTAAGTAATTGGACAATGGAGGGTGTATCACAGATGACGGACAACTGGAAGGTAAGAGTAAAAGGAATAAAATATTCTTTAGGAATAGCCAGACCCATCAAGGTGAAGGGACATTTTTACCAGAAATAGAACACAGGAAATATTTTCATGGCAAGCTTTCACATTGCCACCAAAGCTACCAGAAAACGCAAATCCCCGTTATAGGCAACATGCCACAATTCATAAATACCAACTATGTGCTTAACTAAATCATTATTTACTTAAAATTAGCATGCTTTGATGGATCAGAAACTTGTTCTTTTCTATTTACAGTTCATTTTGGGAAAGGTATACCGTGAAAGCCTTGGATGAAGGCTGACTAAACACCCTTTGGGGCTGTATTCCTAAATTACCTTTCCAGGGCTTTTAAATTTCTGAAATGTAGTATTTGCTTTGCATGCTTTAGGTTATTTTTGATGAAACCATTTCCAAATTTGAGGTTCTTCAGTATAGATGGCCAGTGCGCACTCTCCCAATCCCTAACAAACACAGCTTCTGTGTCTAGGTCTGATGTATTTACCAGCCTTGGTGTTTTTAAGGACAAACTCCAGGCTCTTCATTAAAGATGGATGGAGGCCAGGAGTCTCACCTGCTTCAGCCTCAGGTGCAACCTTGAACCTGGACATGACAGAGGTGCAGCACGCATTTAAGACACTAATACAACTTAAAAATTGAAGCAGTGTCTGGCCTGCCTGGTGGTGGAAGGGGTTAAGTCTCAGCACTATGAAGCTATCTGTAGCAACTACAGAGTTTGATCCCTGGCCAGGTAGCTAACCCACATGGTACAGACCTCTGCTGTCTTGCCCACTGCTCCCTTCAGCAGTGTTTCAGTTGATCCTTTTGCTCCCCACTGTCTTTGGTGAATCCTCTCACCTTCCCCCCACCTCTGGCCTACACCCCCACTGTTGTTCCCACACCAGTCCCAGACTCTACACTTATGCAAAGAAAAAGACTATTTAAGCCACATACTATTTAGCTTGTCAGTCAATGCAGATGCAAACTTCGTGAGGTTATGAATGCCTGAATGGCTATTTCAAAGTAAGTCCACATTAACACTGGCCTCTAATATTCTGAAATTTCCAGCTTAAAGTTATTTCACCGATCATTAGATGTGTGCACAAGGTTATCGGCAAGGAAGCCAAGGCAGGTCTCTCAGAGGAGGTAGGAGCAGAGGCAGAGGCCAAAGAAACTGACATCAAATACCAGTTTCAACACAAATCAATGATATATCCTTGATAGTAAACATACCTAACTTCTATTGTTATATGAAAAGGGGGGATAAGTGTAAGATCTTAAACTTCCATTATCTTAAACAGACATCTTTGGTCTTACATAAGATTTACTGTGTAGATTTTTTTTCCTCTGAATTCACTGTAACCGTTAAAGTAAACTATACTTTGTGGTCGGCTTATAAACTTTGCCAAACTTGACTTTTTTTTTGAGAAGTGAACTAATTACCCACAGGTCTAGGAATCTCAATTGTCCAAGTAAGATTCCAATATGATAGTCATTATTTCTCCAACAGGCATTTAATTTAACCTTTCCTGGTGTTTCTGGTCATTTTGGAAGACCACTGTAGCTAACTGTATCGCAAAAAAAAAAATAAATAAAAAAGGTAACTTGTAGACACTACAATATCCTAGTTCCACTCTTTCAAAATTGGGATATAGTCCACTGCCATTAAACTTGGGTTTTTCTGACTAGTGCTAGTCAATACAGTAGATAATTTCTCAGGGTAGGTCACAAAAAGGATACAACTGCTTGACAAGCTCTTGGAACTCGGCCACCATTGCAATTAGGTATGTCAAATAATTCTGACTACAACCCAGCTGAGGTCTCATCCAGAACCAAACACCTGCGCCTAAGAGCCTTCAGATGATTCCTATCCCTCATCTTAAAGGCTGACCGTGTTGATGCTCAGTACAGGAGAAAAGAATTATCCTCTAAGAGCCAGCAAAATCATTTGTTAGTTTTGTATGCAATGAGTTAACTGATATTCCCCATATTCTCGTACTCCCATTGAATTTACACCGTGCACAATCCAGTATTTATTGGTTTTTTCACTGTGACTCAGGATGTATGAATGTAACTACAAGGGACCTTGAATTATCTTCACATAGAAATCACTTACCTTTCTACATGTTCCTATACAGTATTATGCATAGGTAATACACTAGGAAGTGCTCAAACTAATTGAGCTATGCATGCAAAAATTTGCTTAATACTTCATCTTCCAGACCCAGTCAGTACTAAAACTTAGGAAATCCAATAGTGAGCAAAAATCCCTAGAGTATTTGAACTGGTAAACCCAGTTCAGAAGTGAAGTGTATTTGCAAAAGGAGTAGATATTCATTTAACAGAAATGAATCCTATGCTGAAGTATTATGATACACACACACACAAAGTCCAGATGGCAGGGAGTAAAAACAGCCTAGTTGAGCCACGCTGAAACATTGTGCAGGTACAAATGCAGGTTGGATAAGCTGGGATGTTGATGTCCAAGTTGATCGAAAGGTTTTAGGTCCATTCACCAAGTCAACAGAACAGCAAAAACAAGAAATCCAGCCTTAAGTTTTGATACATCGAGTGGCCAAATCCAAATTTAAAATCATGTGTTCTCAAGACAGACACCATCTCTCATTGTCCACCCCCAGGACTGTCCATTCCAATGTCCAGGGCTCCAGGTAACTATTAGGGCTGAAGAGGACTGACTAAATAATGACAACCTGGGTTTTTTGAAACATGGGACATCTAAATACAATCACACTTTTTTAGCCCAGATCACAGATTCGGCCAAAGACGAAAGTAGTAAGTAAATCAGCAAATGGAAACAATCATTTTATGAAATCTAGTTTGATTTTAGCCAAGTGCAGCAAATCATTTTTGGTTTTTTTCACACCACAAACTTTTGAGATAGGGGCCCACAGGCTTTGTTTACCAGTAATGATGTTCCTAACACATCTTTACCAGGAGTTATGCTTTAGAAACAAAAACAAAACTCTGCCTAGAGCTCTGAAACCACCAAAATCATTTCAGTTGACCCCAACCACAAATTCTAGGTTCTCATGTTTACAAGACACATTTCTATCAAATAATCTCAAAGTATCTCAGGCACTGTGTTATTAAGCTAGACATCAAAACAAGGAAACCTATGTTTTACCATTATACTACCTGATAATGTGGACTACTTTCTCACATTCATTAAAATTTTATCTTTTCCATTTTCATTCATGGTTTGTTCCTTCAAGCGCAACCCCATCTACAATTCCAAGTTAGATCAGATTATAACTCCACCTACTTTATAGAGTTACAATACAAAAGTGGGGTAAGGCTAAGAAAAATCATATTGTGTTGCATCCACCTCTAGGTAATGTTTTCAATGTACCTCCCAATTGTGTCACCTGAAAAGATTTGAAACAAGGTTATATCCCAGGAACACCCTGCACTTGGTTTCTAAATACCATTCCCGATCTAAAGGAATCCTTAAAAAGCCAATTTCAGTATTGGGATCAAAAGAAGAAAGTCTAAGACGAGAAAATGTTTGAGCTACAGGTTATATAAGAGCTCAAATAAGTCAAGACACAACAAAAGTACACAGAAACCAGCTTGAAAAGGGAAACACTGGTCAAATCCAGGGTGACTTAATCATTAAATGGGTTGAGATTTCATGGTTTAGATTTAACTGTATTGTGATCCTGTAAGAATGTCTTCAGAGTGGAAAAACAGCAAGGGGAGTTGCTGTGTGTGTGTGTGTGTGTGTGTGTGTAGGCATTTAAACAGAACACTATCTGCAAATGTCAGTTTACAAGGAATGTGTATACACATGAAAATACAGAGCTACTAGCAAAATATAAATCGTGATTTGAGTATGCAATGTAGAATTCTTTCAACTATTATACTTTTAGAGAAAAGTGGCAGTATGGATAAAGGATCACTGTGGGGAAAAAAAAGAATCTGACTTTTAAAGGATTCATTACATGTAACTTTGAACTCATTATTTTAAAAATTCACCCCTTATTTTGATAAAGCTAAAATACTTAACCTAATTTCTAACTAGCCCTGAGACCACTACCTCAAGTGGTCTTATTTTCAAATGGCTTTGTCTATCCTTAGTTTGAAAATTATCTTCATTGAGAGGTCACCCTCACTTGAGGTATCCTATAAATAGGTGGTTTACAATGTCTTCAAACGCTTTTTAAGTCATTCTATAATCACGTTGTGCCAAGTTGTCCTATTTCATTCAGCACCTTCATCTGAACTGCTTTCTACTCCCATCCCTCACTTCAGAATTCCTAGTCATCCCTGAAATCCCAACTAAGACCTTTCCAACAACTTGGGCGCATTATGGCAAAAACTCTTCTACCATCTATGAGTTTATTAGAGTCACAACTGCCTAATTTCATCATGAATAAAATTATGAATACTATCACTTTACTCTTGTTACTGTATCTGTCAAATGCTGATACTTGTCTTTTTGCTCTCTTATCCCCCAAATTCCTTCTTCCTATTTTATGGCTAAGATACATGAAAAACTAAAAGTACTGTCTTTATTTAAAGCAAAATTGAGTTTCAAAATAATAAAATCCAAAACAGAGAAGTTATCTACAAAAGCTACTCTCAATTTTCAACATGAAAACTTAGTATGTGGACAACTTACTTCTGGGTAGCAATTTATATTTCTAAATTTTTAGGCTCTATTTCTCATTTTATACCTAAGAATGGTCAATATATCAAATTTTAATGAAAAATTCAAAAGTAGTGATGTCAAATAAAATACTTTTAAAAAAATAGTAACAGAACAAATCAATTAAAAATTCTCTTAAATACTCAACCCTTAAAATAATTTCACATTCCAGCGAGACGTTTCTCTGAAGTCATATAGATGAGCCTTCATCAGTCCAAGAACTTGGCTTTTAAGCAGGTTATAGTTTAATATCTGGATTTTTAAACCAGTATACAAAAACCACCAGTATACATCTATAAGTTAATCTCAGTTAATTCCACCATCATTTACATATACTTTTCAGCTATTAGATTTAGTGCTTTAAAGTAGCAAATTATCTAAATTAAGAACACTTATTTTCAAAATAAAATCCAGTTCACAATTACCAACTATATATACAGTGGAGATTAAAAGAAAAAACTGAATTAGCATGATTTCTTTCCTAAATAAACTATGGAGATAGAACATTTATATGCTTCTAAGCTATCCATTTATTCTGTACATTTAAAATACATTTTGCTTGATTTAAATAGTCAAAAATATAAAGGCTAAGATTTTTATAAGACTAACCAATAAAAAATGGACTCAGATTCTAAACCAAGCGTTCAAAGAATATTTGAATATTAGGTTAGTATATCTGCACGGTGCTATAAGGTTTTCACAAACACTAATGCGAATTATCATTTTTAAAATGGGAATGGGCCTACAACTCAGATAAACTCACAAACTCATACTACTGTCTTACAAGCAGCAGTGAACATAAACAGTGTTATCTTAAGGGCCCTTATCATACACCAATCAATATCATTAACCTATTCACAGAATAAAAATATTTCTTTTAAAGCTAACGTCTCCAGATTTACTGGTTACTAAAAGATCTAAAAAGGAAAGAGGTAGAATCCCATTTTAGTCAATTCCACACAACTGAAGTATTTTCATGTCACAGAAATACTAACTAAAAGAATTCAGATATTAAACTTTCAGACATCCATGTTAAAACTAATTTATATAGCTGTTGTTTGCCATACTTAAGTGACCATAAAATGACATAATTTTGCTTGATCAAAGTATTAATTTATAGGTGATTTTATGGAATTTTACCATTTCTAGAGGGAAAACTACTTGGGCTGCAGCAATTTATAATCTGAGATTGTAAAGACAAAACCTGAAATGTCTCAATAATGTCTGTTAAGTTAACTGAGAACAATCTGTAGGAACTCAAGAATTCCTTTTCATCCCAGTTTTCCTACTTATAAAAAAGGATTTAAGAGTTTGCCCTTAAAATTATACAAATTTACATGCTGTACTGGCCCAAGCACAGAATATCCTATTTCTAAACACCTGTTCTTCCCCACAAAAAAGTACTTATATGCTCATTAAAAAACAAAAACAAAACCCCCCAAATATCACCAGTACGTTTTTATAAAATTAAATGCAAATTTTATTAAGGATTTCAAGTTACATATTTCGAATTTCTAAAATGGAATAGAACCATTTTGGAACTGGAGAAATGGTATATATGAACACTGATATCCTTTGGAACGCCAACTTTATTAAGAAAACAACTCCTCTGCAAACCAAATCCCCCACATGTATAACAAAACAAAATAATATCTACCCCTTCACTTTGGCAATAGCTATTTCCTAAAGAAATGGGGGGAAAGTTATGGTTTTGCTACTACTTTCTCATTAAAAATGGGATTCTATCTTTAGATTAAAAATTTGGAAGTTCAGAAAAAGCTGTGTTCAGATGAGTTATGGGTACCAAAACAAAGTCAGCGTAAAATGTCTAACTAAAAACAACCAAAATCATTTTGACAAATAAAAAAGGAAAAACATATGGTGTTTTCATGGCATTTTTTTCCCCCTACAAACTATTGGTTGGTTAAGGATTTCCAGTAGTTAAAAATCTTGGGAGAAACGGGACAGTGCTATACAATGAACAAAAACGCATTCACATTCCAAGACTAGATTTTCAAAAAGGAAGCTCTTACCTCTAAAAATGAACCCAATGTAATTTTATTAGTAGAACTCTAGACTGTCCTGTAATTACAATCTAGTTACTGTACCCTCATTGTCAAAATTTTTAAGTTTATCACAAAAAATTAACAGTAATTAGCCTGAGGTATTTTAAATATGACTCTACAGTCTCAAATTTAAATGGCAAATTTTCCTTCCAAAAAATTATCTTATTTAGTCCCATGATCTTTGCAGTATTTACTACAATATGGCTGTAGCTACAATATATGAAAACAATCACTGGACCTTCTGAAACAGTTGCTCATTTATCTACTTCTATTAAAGTAGGAGCCACACAATCTCGGCAAGTGTTGCCTAGCCATATCCAGAATAGAGGTACTTAACCTTTGTTTTTCCGTTTAATTTATCAAATCCTGGTACGAATAAAATTCTGAATTATCAAACTTGTGGCACAAATAGGTCAAATTTTTTGAGCTTTTAATGAAAAATTTAACTTAATATGTCTTAACATATCTGTGAGGTAGTTTAAGTAAACAGTACTACCCATTTTAATACAAAGTAAATAGAAGCATGGGTAAATGACATACTCATACTTTAAGCAATGAGAATTGGATTTAACCATAGAGGTTTGGTGCCTTCTGTCTGGTTCTAACAAAAAAAAAAAAAAAAAAAAAAAAATTAACCTTTCTCGTAATAAAACACTGTATGATTTAAGGTTTTGTCTTTTTTTTTTAACACTTTCTTTGGGTGTTAAACCTCTTAATGGCACCCATTTCTTCAATAATATGGTAAACTGGGTACAAAGTTAATTCAAGCAAGGTTCTGCTTCTACCTGAATTAGTACAAAATTAAGACATTATCTGATGAGAACTAAAATTATATTTGACATTTTTATTTTAGGCTGCAAAAAACAAACAAGCAAACACACAAAACAACAACAAAAACTTGAAATGGGCTTGTCAAAAGCTGAAAATTCATCCTTTCCAGGGAAGCAGAAGGAAGACCCTACCACAAAGAAAAGATGCTTAGTTAATGGAGGTTAAATTTAAAGTACACTTAAAATAATGAGGTTAACTTCTGAAAATACTATGTTTTATTCACCTCCCTGTGGTAACCAATAACAAAACAATAAGTTAGGTTTCTTGCAGTTAAACATACTACCTAAAACACAAAAACCAGTAACAATCTAAGTTATTGGGTATGGTCTTACTGGAAATTCTTAACCATATTACTTCTCTTGGCCAAGTTTTCTCCTTTAATTACAAATAGTCTTATAAGTCACAGATTTCTATAACAAAATAATGAAAGGCACAGCTAATGCAAGCAAACTTAAATCCATTCAACTACCAGCTGAAAAAAAAACTTTGGTTCTTCAGGAAAAAAATCAGTAAAGCAAAAATCTGTTTAACAATTTTGTTCACTTCTGTAACTGTAATCTAAGAGCTACATGATAGAAATACTCCAGAAGAACCAAACTATGTAGCAATGAATGAACATGCGTGAGAGAATTTGTGCCTTCAACATATCTGGCAGAAGAACTATAGTTAAAATGCTAAGTAGAACAAATTGGTCTTCAAATGTCCGTTCCTTTCTTTAAAAAAAAATAATAAAAAAAAAAAGGACTGAGTCTACCAATACAAAAACATAAGGCTGTAAGTAAATAATAGTTGTGTTTAGGCTATTACAGTGCAGGTTATCCTCAAGGTCACACACATCCTGCTTCACTGCTGCTTGCACTCTGCTGGGTTTTGATCCTTCTGTTAAAGGAAAACAACAAGTCAATCTATCTTTCTCTACCTGCTTCCTTTAATTAAGATAGTTACTATTGAAAAATTATCACATGATCTCACTGTTCTGTCAAAATTCTGGCCCAAAAAAAATGGTATCACAAGAATAACGAATTCATTCAAATATTAGCTAAGTTAAAATAAAGCCCAAACTTCACATTGTGGAATGGACTTTTTAAAATAAGACATACTAAGCCAATACAAAGAATCAAGCAATTCATTATCAATTATTTTTGATTTATTAAAAAAAAGTTCACCAAAAATACTAGTTCCATTCATATTTTGTTGTTAAGGAGTAATTCTTACCTGTTAAAATATTTATTTTGATTTTTAACTACCCTCTCTTACCTGCTTAGTAGGTTAAATCATCTCCTGAATATTTTATAACATATTTTACAACATTTAGCAAATGAGTAAATGCATTAAAAAGAATCCAGAAGTTTCAAATAAAGTCTGATAATGTACATTTATTTTGTGGGACATAAAGACCTTTACTAGTTCTGATATGAAAACTTCCCATAAGTAACAGACAGGGACTCTCAGAGATGGAGAGTAGAGGTGGTTGGGTAAATTTAATACTGCTTCCCTTATTCTCGAGCACTCCTGCCTTCAAATGATTCAAAAACTGACCTTCACTTAAAGTTTGTCTCTGGAGGGAAAACCTAAGAACACAAACAATAAGTAATTTAAAAAGCTTCTAAAGAACTATGAAAAAGGGAAAAAAATGCCCAAGACAATGTGCCACTAAAATAGAGTCCTAGGGTTTAGTTAACCTGAAAAGGTCAGAAACCCAAAAAAACCAACCAACCAACCAACCAAACAAAAAAGCCACCTTAGGAACAATGCATTAAAATTGTTTTGTTGAAATGAATGCCCATGGAAATTAAAAATTTATTCAGTCAATGGGTTTCTATTAAATACTTTAATGGACAAAAATTCATTTTATACTCAAAAACATCCATCTCTTACTTAACCAGCCTTGAATTTAATAGAAAGCAGCACCAATTTTGCTCACCTTTGAGTCATAGTCTGGATCATTTTCCTCATCTCCTTCCTCTTCCCCTTCCTATATTAAAGTTCAAAATGCATCCATGAAGTAGGTACATAGTAGGAAGAAATGGCTCATAATGTAGGGTGAATTTAATAAAAGTTACTCTATAGGTCAACAGATTTTCATGATTACAGTTTGGTGACAATGCAATTTAATCTGAAAGCTTCTAATATGAAAAATTTCCCAACACAACTTGAGACATCCAGACAGCTTTTATTGAAAAGATTTACTGCAGCCAACGTTGAAAAAGTTTACTGCAGCTTTTGACTTCTTCAAAGAGCTGATAACCCTGCAGCAGAACAGAATTATTTGAAATAAAAAAAAATGTTCTGAGTGTAGCAATTTATTTATTGAAACCTTATACATACATTGTTTGGCTGTTGAACTCTAAAATCATATTTTTTTTCCAAAAACATTTTTATCCCGTATGACAGAATGATTATAGTAATGGAATACACAAGTCTCTCAATTTTTAAACAGAGTATTATTTGCTCATTTGGTAAACATTACCTCATCCGCTTCTTCACCTTCTTCATCATACTAAAAAGGGAAGAAAAGAGTGAAATTTGAATGAAGCTAACAAATATTTGAGAGTAGCTGTAGTTAAATCTATCACTGTGTCCACTAATATTCTAAAAAGAGGAAAGATTAACTTCTCCTAAAGAAAAATGATGATAAAGGAAAAAGCTAGAAGAACCTCTCAACTTAATTCCATAATCTAAACCTGACATATGTAAAAAAAATTAAAGAGCAGACAACTACTACTGTAAATATTATTTGCCTTTACTTGTAAGGGAACACTGTACAAAAAGGAGCTAAAACTCTTTGGAGTATTTGCCATCTAGCAATAAAGACACCCAAAGATTTCAGGGCAGTCTAATTATACCTTAATACTAATCAATAAAATTTTACTAATTCAGAAGTCTTCCTATTAGCAGCTAAATAAAATAAATCCAAAGATTCTAAGAGAATCTCTTTTAACACTTAAAAATTACATCTCTCACCAATTTCGTTCCCTATCAAATGATTTCATGGCAGGATTCAGATTACTCACATCATCATCATCATCTTCAATAGCTTCTCCAGTAAAGTATAACACTGATCTTGGGATTATACGCTCACGTAAAAAGTGACCAATTTCAAAGTCTGCAGCAAGGATAGCTTCAGCATCATCATCCTGTGTTTATGTTGTTGTTTAATAAACAAAAGTACAAGATTTATTAATTTTGTTAAGTTGCATATGCAAGACTCCAGTTTAAATCATATGGAGAAACTAAACTTCACTTTTAACTTTGTCATTTAGCTTAAATGTGTGACCAAACAGTCATCTACATACGCCCTAGCTTTAGAAGATTTTTAATAAAATGAAGCTAAGTCAGCAGACCAGTATACACACTCAGAAATTGTGAGAAATAAAAATCAAAACTGGTTTATGGCTTAGTTTATTTTCCTGGTTTACAAATAAAATATAAAAGCAACTTTGTTACAACTGCGTTTTTTTCTTTTAAAGTAATACAAATAAAAAGTTTTGAAAAAAGAAAAACCAAACAGGATCAAATAGTAAGTCTGAATTTAAAGCTTTGGTAACTAATATTAAGTATACGGCACAAAATAAAAGATCACAGAGGACTATTTTATACTTCTAAATAACAATACTCAAGGCAGCTAATAAAATACCAAATGAAACGTCCCAGTTGATAACGGATTAAGTCAATCTAGGATTTCTATTTAGTGGCAAAGCACAGAAATGGTACAATATTATTCAAATTAAAAGAATTCTGTTTTAATTCTACGATACTAAACAATGACTAACACTATAAACAGAGTTTATAGTCTCCATTTTTACCCTATAAAAACTATCTTGAATCAAGCCAGTTATTACCTTTTCGGCAGAAATACTTGCCTTTGGCAGATCTAATCTAAGCCCTACTTAGCTCAAATTATTCCAATGAACATAATTTTTAATTCTGTGTATATATAAACTATTTAAATCAGCTCAGTTCATTTAAACCAAAAAAAAAAAAAAAAAAAAATCTGACAAACATAAAAATATATTCAAGACAGAACTAGTCTACCCCTGCACAGATTTCTTTAGAGGTTGTTCCTCATTCCAGGCTCTACACTAAGCACAATCTATCGTTTTTGGCTATATGGTCACACACCTGGCCACAGTATGAAACCGTATTTCCGCTGTAATAACAAACACAGAGAGTTCTAACCAGACTGTGGCTAGAGGAGTCTAGTAATACTACAGTCTTGAAAATCAGTCCCCCACAACAGTATTTATAAATCTCAAAATAAAGTATTTCTTTTAGAATTTCTCAATGAGCATTTTGAATGGGATTTTTCAGATGCACAGTTTCCTATGCATTTCAAGTCTCAGAACAAAATGTTAACAGCAATTATTTTACTTCCCCACTTATGAGAACCAATCCTTTAATTTTGTACAGTGAAACAAATTCAACAAATAAGGAAAAATTCAACATACCAGATCTCCACTCTCAGGAACTGCAAAATTGAGAGAAGAAATTCAAATGAGTAAGAAACTAAACAAAACACAATCAAACAACCATCCATATCCAAATAAAACAGTACTTACCTTCAGGAGGGGCAAAAAAATTAAAGAAAGAATCATTGGAAACTGTTTTGGTCACTGTACGAACTGTCCCGCGACCCTTGTGTTTCTGTTTCTTCTTAATGGTTTTCAAAGTGACATTCTTTCCTTTTTTCCAATCTATCTGGCACCTATCAAAACAAAAGGAGGAAAAAAAATTTTTAATCACTACATATTAGTTTCAATTCCTATGAGAGCTGAGATTTCTCTAAAGAATTATTATATTTAGATTTCAAATTTTAGAGGGAAATTGGTTAAATTAACTGCTTTCTATAGGAGTATAAAATGAACATTTTTATTTCTACCTCCCCATTATTTTTCCCCCCAAGAAACATGTTCATAATTAGCACAAACTCAAAATATAACAAATGTGTCATCCTTTGGACAAACAGTTGGAATACAGGATGAATAAGTTCTTCTGAAACAATTTTATTGAAAACTTGGAGATAATCTATGTATGTCACGTACATAAGAAACATACACACTAGGAAGTACCAAACGGTACTGAAATGGTAAAATTAAACTCACCCTGTACAACCCATAATTTCTGGTCCATCAAAAGAAAAGGGGTCAGAATCATCTGGTTCTGACCTCATCCGGTATGTCTTCGTTAATACTTCATTTGTGAAATATTCATTGGGTTCAAAGTGAAATTCTAATACAAAACTCTGTTTTAAAATAAAAAGTATAAAAATTGATGTACCACATCATCTATTTCAATGCTTTATCTATGATTTTTATAAACAAAATTCTAAGTGATAATGTTTTTACTGCTCTGGGAAAGAATCACATAAGACCCAAATTTTTTTAAAAACAAAACAAGGTCTAAAAATAAACTGAAACTTGATTCAGTAACTTACAGCAGTGACATGTTCAGAATACAGGTCAGGCACATCAAAATAAACTGAAAAGGTCCAATGACCCTCTCCTCCTGCCATCCTAAGAGGACCTTATTTATTTATGTTTTTAAAGATTATTTTATCTGTACATACAAGTACTGGGACGTAGACCAGAGGTGTGGGGGGGTGAGAGGATTCACCAGACACAATGGGGAGCAGAAAAGGCAGATCTACTGAAATATACTGCTGAGGGGAGCAGTGGGCCAAGACAGGAGAGGTCTGCTGCACCATGAACTTACACCACAGTAGCTGGTGACAGCTTGATAGCACTGAAACTTTAATCCCTGCGCCACCAGGGGGGCCCCTAAGAGGTTTTTAAATCTTAAAGACTAGAGCCCAAGTTGGACAGAGAAAAAGCCCAACGTTAGGACATGCAATGTAAGAATCTATAGGCTACAATCACAAAAATGAATGCCCATTCATCATGGACTACTGACTTTTGGGGGTGAAGCTGTTGGTTTATCTTTCATCACGGGTTGAGTAGGGACCCTCTAACATGATTTATGTTATTCCGAGACACATGCCTTTTAATATAGAATGCGTTTTTTTATTTATGTTTCCTTGCTATTTTTTTTTTTGTAATCCATTTGCAAACTAGGATCAAGAAATTACTCTATTTCCAAAACAGTTTATGTTCAGTGAAGATACTAGATACTGCATTCACAATCAGTACCCCACACCTTTACTTCCCAATAACAAGAGTACCAAGTATCAGTGTTAATTTCTTCACACTTTCTCTAACCCATAAACTTTCCCTCTAGAAAGTTCCATTTATCTACTGTAAATGTCTAATGTTATAAAACTGAAAATATTTCAAAGTTCTTTTACCATAGGCTGGCCAGCATCTGAGAACTTCACTTTAATATCTTTCAAGTGCTTCAGAATAGGTTCATCATGTTCCTTCAAATTAAAAAATATGTATTAAAATGAGTTATATAATGGCATTTAAGAGTTAACATTCTGTTATGGACAATAAACACTTGGCTGACTGAGACATTTTGTAGTTTAGTTTTATATAATAAATACAAAGCTTAAAGTTTACTTTAAGTTATGACTTATACTAAAGCTAGTTTATTTATTTAAGTTCCACTTTACTGCCACTAGTTGGAAAAAAGTGACCAGAGAACTGTATCATTACAGACTAAAAGGCTGTTCATTACATAGACATTATACAGCTAAAAGGTAGAATACCAAGTCTTAGTAAGGTGTGTTTGTTTCAAAAAAATGTTTCCCAATTATAATTGCTGCCTTTTCCTGATGCTTCTTGTTGCTTTCCTTCTGGTTGATTCTTTTACACTTTGCTAAAACAGAAATACAATAAGCAGTCATTGTTTTGAGATAATTTTGATAGTAAATTCCGAAAATTACAGTTAAGACTACCAGGTAAATAGGAGTCTCTTATGATACGCTTCTAATTATGAGATGCAAAGTTTCCCAGAGGACAAAGTATCTGTGTTGGTTTCCTAGAGAAAGTGACAATTACAAAAGTTTGAGATTTTTATAATATTCTTTTAAAATGCATGTTTCTTGGATTTAAAGGTCTTTTTGGGTAAAGATAAATGAGACTGCTAAGACTCCCCCATCCTACTTCTACATTAAATATCTAAAGACTGAAGACAGGGACCACAAAAAAGCACCAGTCAATGACAAGCAATTATCAATGGGACTATTTCATTACCAAATTTTAAAATATTAATTGCAATTTACTTGACTGCAAGTAACAAAACTGCAGCTTCCTCCTACAGATAACAGCTGTTTCAAAAGAAAGCTGTCATTCTATAAACAATGAAGAAAGTAGTCATCATATTCGCTTAAGCTTTGAACTGATGTTTTTATAAATAAAATTACCTGAACCATATCACTGAGCAAGTCAACATTCTTAAAAACAGTCAACCAAAATTCAGGAATTCCCTTGGGGTCTTCTTTTTCTTCATCTTTTTTCTCATCTTCGAGCTTGGCCTTTTCTTTCATCTCCTCCTTGGATAAAGGACAGCATTTACTATTTAGATCACTTGATAAAATGGTATACATCCTTTTAACTTACATGCAGTGGCAAAAGTACGTAAGTCAACAAATCAAATTAAAAATTTCAGTAAAAGTTTTTTTGTAAACACTGCAGTTACCTCTATCAAACCTGACTTCATTTTTTTAAAAAAAGATTTTATTTTATTTATTTATACAAGGACTGGGTACAGTCAGAAGCAAGGGAGGGTGAGAGAATTCACCAGAGCCAGAGCGGGGAGCAGAGCAGGCAGCCGAAGCACACTGCTGAGGGGAGCAGCAGGCGGCAGGAGAGGTCCGCGCGCCATGTGGGACCCTCCTCCGGTGGCTGGGGAGCAGCCAGGGATCGAACCAGTGCTGCAGAGGCTGCGGGCAGCTTCGCAACCCAGCGCTCAACTGCTGTGCCACCGGGGAGGCCCAAACCTGACTTCTTTAAATGGTTTCTTTTTTTCCAAACAGATTTTATTTATTTATTTATTTATTTATTTGTTTGTTTATTTATTTATTTATTTATACAAGAACCAGGGTACAGGCCAGATGCACAGGAGGGTGAAAGGATTCACCAGAGACAGAGCGGGGAACAGAACAGGCAGATTGACGAAATACACTGCTGAGGGGAGCAGAGGGTGCAACAGGAGAAGTCTGCCGCGCCATGTGGGACCCTCGCCGGCTGGCCGGGATTGAACTGGCACTGTAGAGGCTGCAGACAGCTTCACAGCACGGCGCTCAACCCCCCTGTGCCACCAGGGAAGGCCCAAACCCGAATTCTTTAAATATTGCTACTACCGTACCTATCCAAAGAGAGAACCACCAGGGCCATGAGCTGTAGGGAAAAGTTTCAGGGGAAAACATGTACTCACTACACATCTTACAATAAAGAAAATACTTCCAAGATATAAAAACATGCTAAAATTAAGTCTGTACTAACCGAAATTTCATCTTCCTCATCTGGTTTCCATTCACATTCTTCTTCCGTAGGTTCATAAATTGCATTAATGATCTCAAATCGCTAAAATGATTTCAAAGAGACTGCATGAAAATACTGGCCTCCAAGCAAAAAACTGTTTTCTCATTAAGCTACATTTATAGTCATGTGGGATAATTATAGCACATCTTTAACTGCTATTATTGATAGTTTCCCAAATACCTAATAATCCATTTGCCACCTTCAAGTTTGTCTTTCTTTACAGAGCTTTTTTATCTTCTTGAATTTGGAATAAAGCAAAGTAGAACAAAGCATTACCTTATCAAATAGAGGCTGATAAAGAACAGCATACTTTCTTTCAAGATCATGAACTTCCTCATAGAATTTGGCCTCTATTTGTGCACATTTAACTTGAAGATTTTTGAGAGCATTCACTCGTCTTTTAACTACCCTAGGCAAGCTGAAAAGTTAAAAGGCATTAGTTACATAAGCACCATAAAACACAGCTCACATATCTTTAATCAATACTGAATCTGAAGCATGAAAGTTAATGACTAAGTTTCCTATTGCAAGCAAAGGGTATATACAAAATAATTAGAATTCAAGATAGGTAATACACGAAACTCTAGACTTTTAGAAGTTTTCATTTCAAAAGTGAAAGATGAATAAGGTACAATAAGAAAATGTAAATTAGATCATCAACCCTGTTGGCAGTGTTGGCAATAAAATTTGGTAAAATTTGGTCTGTAAAATTTGGTCTGACAAGTTAAAAAGTCATGGGCTGAGCCATCCTAACTCCTAAGTTTTTAAAAATAATGTACATTGGCAAAAAGGATGATATCCTATACATCACTGTTTTCTATTTTAGTGTCTGTATTTAATTGGAATTTGAAAGTAAATAGCAATGTTTTATGAAGGGAGGATATGGATTTTTAAAATAACAGTTTTACTGAGATATAATTCACTTTTCAAACAATTCACTATGGGGCATAGATTTTTAAAGGTTATACACAGCTAAGTTACGAGCCCAATAAATAATGATCAAATTATGAACTCCTATACCTTCCCCTAAGTGTTCACACTCAAAATTAACCTAACTTCAGGAACTCTACAACAGAACCCAAGTTAGAATTCCCTGCCATACAGATTGTTATAGATGATGTAATGTTCTTGACTACAACTTTACTTAAGGAAAAAACTTTGTATCTCACAATTAGAAGTTTAATGTGTTATTAAATGGCGGTAAAATAGCATGAACTGCTGGCCTCCCCCTCAGTTCACATCTCAAAACAAATCAACCCTAGAAACTTAGACCCAGCTGGTGCATGTACACATGTAACTTCTGAGCACAATGAATTGCAACCAAAGAAACTGCCCTCTCCCAAAGCAGTGAAGAAAAATTGCCTGGAATTGTCAGTCAACTTTGAAGTAGCAAGACCCTTCCTTCCCATGAGGCTGATACCATCCCATCCCATCCTCCTTAATCTCCACAGGACTGTAACAAACCAGAGTGTGATCTTCAATCCTCCCAATATTATTATTAGAGTAATTGATTATCACCATTGTACCTGTGCTTCAGAGTACAATTTCTACGAAAGAATGAAATATTTTTCATCTGAACCCGCATTAATGGACTAAAATTTTAAACAAGATGTAAATACACTTAAAGAGAAGATATTTAACAATGACACAAGACCAAGAAATCTAAAACAAAATGGGAAGTATTAAAAATATAGTAATTAAAACAACCAACAGCATTAACAAGATAGGTTCAAATGGAGAAGTTCATGAGGTTGAAAAGCTGTCCAGGAAGGCAGCAATAAAGACAGACAGAAAGGCGAGGATATATATAATATAAATGACAAAAGGAGCAACAGCTGAAAAAGCGAGAGGAGAAAAGTTGTCTGAAGATGTGAATAAATTTGAGTTAAAAGCACTATGAAAATCCTCAGGCATGATGAGATTTATGAATGCATATAAAAAAGAATACTCTAGAGATATTCAATGGAAAAGGAAGGAATCTACACAAATGAAAAAGAATCAAACTGTTATCAAGGTAACATACTAAGATGTTTAAGAACTTTTGAGTTTACATAGCCAAACTATTTAGATATGAAAGCAAAATAAAAACTAAAAAGTACAGGGTTCAGGAATTAAACCACAGCTCACTATATTCATTAAAAATAATTTCTGATGAAGTGGGGAAAAAAGAAGAATGCAGGAGATGCTATATAAGGTATGGGTTGTCAATATCTTAGTTTTACTGTTGTCTTGAAAAGAAAAAAAGAGGTCTAAAGTAAGTAATTTGTAAACAATACAGATATTGGTAAATTTAAGAAATCAATTAAGTGTAAATAAACCTAGGTATTAGGTTATGAGTCATTTTTAACCATAACAAAAACCAGAAAGCATTAAGTTTGAAACCAAAAGATCTATTGATCTATTCAATGGACAGCAAAAAAGAGAAGAAACAAAATATAATAAATACTTTCAAGAATTAGGAGTGATGTAGCAATTAAAAAAAAATCACTTTTGAGAATGTAAAGTGAATGGTCTGATATCACTAATATAGATGCAACCATTCATAGTAGAATATGATACAAGAATGTGGAGAAAAAGTCAGGCCAGGTAAATAAAAACCAAAAGAAAGCTGGGATAGCTATCTTAATATCAAACAAAACGTAATTTATGACAAAGAATATCATAATATACAAAGGAAGATATAACATACTAGTACAATGAACAACAGAACGAGATAAATATATCACAAACACATACGTGATACAACTTTCAAAATGTACCAATCCACAACTGATAGAATTAGAGAAAAACATGGAGAGTAAAGGGAAAAGGGGCATGATGGAACACAGACTGACTATAGGTGCCTTGGTGACAGGGGTAGTGTGGTAAAACACATCTGAAGAGATGGGACCCTGTAGTTCTGAATCATAAACAGTGCTGTAAAACAATGTTACCTTTATTTTTAAAAAATGACATAATAAAGAATTACAGGAAAAACAGATTAAGTGGAGATTCCCAAGATTCTAACATCCCTCTCAGGTCAAGAGGACAATTAGCAGAAACAAAAGAGAACCAAACAATATAATAAGCTAAGATTACTAATTTCAGCATATAGAAATTCACGCTCAACAGTCATAAAGTACTTATAAAAACATTGTATTAAGGTCATAAAAGCTACAAATTAAGAAAAAGAAACAGGAAAGAATAAGATCATGGAGTAAGCCCAAACAAGGACATTTTAACATTAAAGTCAGAGTTGCAATAACAAAAAAGAAAGGAAAGGGAAAATCAAAAGTTCATTCTAAGAAACATTACTATGATGGAGACAATAGAAACAAAGATGCAAGATACAAAATACAAAAATGAAAATCATCAGATATTTTAAAACATCATAAATTATATGCTAATCAATTTGAAATAGAAATAAAATATGTTTAAAATATAAATCTTTAAAACTGGCACAAAAGAAACTGTCAGATCAATTGGTATGTTTAAAAAAGGGAGGTGGCATGTGGATTTCCCTATGATCTCTAGTTCTCAAACCTGAAAGGCACAAGTCAATCTTCAGAAAAAGTCTACCAACTGTTCCAGGAACAAGTAATTTTTGTCTCAGTTTGTTCCAAAATGCAGAAAAAAGTAAAATAATTCCATTAGGCAGTTGAAATCTCAACTCTAAAACCACTTAAGGATAATATTTCTTTGTCCCCCCCCCCAAAGTTTCTTTATTATACACACACACACACACACACACACACACACACACACACACACACATACACCAAAGCTCATTTCACCAACAAGGACATAAATAAAATGTGCGATTTACTTAGGTAGTTAGTAACAATATCATGATAAAGCTTGTTTCATGAATGCAAAGCTAATTTGATATCCGAAAATCATTTCCAAAAATGTTTATATTTAATATTCAAAGAAAAAAAAAAAACAAAGCCCACCTGAATTAATACAGAATAAAAGGTCACAAAAAATTCAAACAGACTTTAAGTTAGATGGAGAGTTTATATTCATTCCCAGGAAGACTGGAAATATGCCCATTTTTAATGCTAATGTTTTAAAAAGTACTAAAAATCCTGTCCAATGTTACAAGAAAATAAACATATGGTGTGGTATAATGTGGAAGATTAGAACTAAAACTGCCATTTATTGCAGATAACATCTTTTGCTTATTCACAACAGCAACACAACTAAGGTATACAAGAATTCACCAGAATAGAACACAAAAACAGTGTAATAAGAGACACAGAATAGGATCTGAATAAAATAGTTCCTTGCTGTATTAATCTATATATTCAATGTAATCCCTATCAAAATTTCAGTTTTCTTAAGAAAACCCTGACAACCTCACTATCAACCATATGTAGGATAAACATCTATACTTAAGGTCAACCTTGAAAGTGTTTTGTGCGGGGTAGTGGAAGAAGGTAACCCACCCTTAAAAATACTAAGACATATTATTATTCCAAAGAAATTAAGGCATGAAAATGACAAAACAATAAGACAAAAAAGAACAATGAAACAGAGGAGTAACTGCTAAGAGACAAATGCAAGTGTTTATAAGAAACTGATATGCAATAAAGGTGGTACCACAAATAAATGGGGACAGAGAATGACTATTTCATGAATTGTCATAAAAACTAGTTCACTGGAAAAAAAAAGAAAGAAAAGAAAACCAGATGCCAAATTAACACCAAATACAAAGGTGGACTGACTCCAGAGGGATTAAATGTGAAAGGTAAACTAGTCAAAGGAAATATAGATAGAACTAGGAAGGACCTAATTTTGAAAGAACAAGTCATTAAGTAAAAAATGTCAATAAACATAAAAGTCAAGGACTTCTGGGGGCCTCCCTGGTGGCCTAGGGGTTAAGTCTCAGTGCTAATACCATAAGGGCCTACTGAGTTTCGTCACTCACCATGGAGCTAACCCACGGCATGGTGCAGCAAGACCTTTCCTGTCTCACCCGCTGCTCACCTTAGCAGCATATTTCAGTAGAGCTACCTGTTCTGCAACCCACTGTGCTCTAGTGAATCCTCTCACACCCTACCCCCGGCACCTCTGGCCTACATCCTAGTTCTACACAAAAATTGAAAAATTAAGGAATTCTGTTTAATGGAGGATGCTATGGACAGACATGGCACAATAGGTTATTTATGAAGTCCAAAACTGATATAGGATTGACATTTAAAATACCTAAGAACTCTTACAAAACAGGAAAAAGATAGCAAACTCCAATAGGAAAATGGGTACATATGAGCAAACCTAAAGGTCACAATCTTTACAAAGCTTAAAAACTCAACAGATTATTAGTAAATATTACTAAAATGAGCCTGAACCTTACTCATTAGACTGGTTAAAACAAACAAAAACCAATGGAATCAAATAATGCAAACTCTAAGCACTTAATACTTCCATCTCCCAAAACTAGCAACCTTTTGGTAAATGCATATCCCAATGAAATTCTTAGATAGCTAAGAAGATATGCACAGGGATGATCACTTCAATAAAACTGTATGGAGCTTAATGGAAATCTTGTGTTCATCAAAGAAAAAGAGTATAGTAAAATACAGTGGCTGCATATCACAGAGAACGAAGCAACTCAAGATACATGAATATAGTAACATGGATGGATCTTAAAATCATAAAGGCAAGTAAAAATAATTATAAGCAAAGTAAAATAGGGAATATTACTAATGATCACCAGCAAAATAAAAAACTGCATTTCTAACAAATCTCTAAATAAAACTCGGTATGGTTAGGATCAGTATACATCCTGTGGAGCTGAACCAAAATAAAAATTTAAAGACCAACCCTAAATTGGTGGTACTTCAAACAAAATTTTAATCTCCCAATAATCCTCCACTAGATAGGATACATTAGTTTTCCAACTATTATACACAAAAGTCATAGATGGTCTTAAAAATACACCTGCACTGTTGATTATAAAAAGATAAGTAAGGACTATGGAAAAGAAAACGTGTACCTTTCAATGTATCCTGTTGGTGTTTCTACCAGACCATCAAGTCTTTCTTGAAGGGCTGCAAGAATCTGAGGATTTTGCATCATCTGAACAGTCAGCTGACGCGCTTTAAAGAAAAAAAGGGCATCGAAAGAAGTATTTTATGACAATGTATTGTTATTTTAATAGGACAATCCAATCATGAGTGTTTCTGAATAGACTGTAAATTGCTAGTATGCGCAAAGATGGGCAACAGGCCAAAGAAAAGTCACTCTAGGAGAAGTTCAGATTCCTATTGATTTCAAATGTCATCAACATATTTTTTTCCCCTTTCATCTTGTTACACCCACACTGCATTTTGGGCAGCTCAAAGCATGACTCAGTTACCTATATATGATAGGTGACAATACTTTGAAGGAGAGAACACATATCATAAAACTGCAAATATAGTGACTGTTTCAAGGCTGGAACTGTGGGAATGAGTGACCTGAATGTTCAATCTTGTAATGTGCTTGGGTTTATTTGAATAATAAAAGTTCAAATAGTCAAAGGTTATAAGTGAAGCCAAACAAAATTGGTTATTAATGGTGTCTGAAAATTATACTCTACCCAATATAAGCTAATTTATGAAAAACAAGTCATCTTCTTCAATATATACATACAAAATTGCCATTAATTTTTCCCAATTATGTTTTTAAGGGTCAGTCTATCTTCTAACATTAATTTGATTATTGGGTGATGTACAGTTATGAAAACCAACATGCCTTTAAAAATAGCAATACTGGCAACTAACGAAACAGTCATGTATCTTTTAAGAAAAACATTACAAGACAAAAGATGGAGCTAGTTCAGTAGTCTTTTCACAATCATCTGGCTTAAAAATGAAAAGTTGAATCATTAGAGAGCATAACCTAAAGCAGTATAATTCCCCACTACCATCACTAACCCTCACCCACACATTTGAATTATCTGCTGAAGAAAATTTTGGATGATTTTGTGTCTATTTGTTAATGTTTCTTTTGTTGTTTGGTCACAATGAAAAAAAATATATACACACACACACACACACACTACATATATTGTATTTCTGACACGAAATACTAATAAACATTTCAAATAAATCTAAGCTAGTGTTTGTTGAGAAGCACCACCAATAACAAGTATGAATAAATATTGAATGAATAATGAATAAATATTTCTGAATGAATGAATAAATATTTCTATTGATAAATTCAGACAAAACTCATGGGCAGCTCTGTCTGACACATCTATGCCACATGCAAGTCCAGCAGCAGATACCATGACTTCTGATAAGTCACACTATATCCATATATTTTCCTCTCTTACTACTTCATCTCCATCTCCCTCCTCCCCTACCTCCCACCACGCACAGTTTCTGAGCTAGGGATAGGGGTGGTAAAGTGGACAATGATCCGAAAAGAGAAAGGTCAAGTAACACAAGTGCCAGGATTCGCTGGCTCCTGAAGTAAATTAAAGTAATACCTTTAATTTTTGTTTCTTCACCAGTTTCTTCTTCTTCTACTTCTTCAACATCATCCAAATCTTGATCAAGTTCAGACTGTTCTTTGCTAAAATATCATAGCATCACACCAAGGTTCAAATGGACCAATTACAAAAAAAAAATTACAGAAAAACTTCAATTCATTTTCTAGATTAATACGCCTCATTCAAAAACATGAAGTAGGAATTTAAATGGCAATTCCATTTTCCTTTTAACTTCAAATGGACACAAATACAAAACCAGAAGTACGTAGAATTTCAATTGAAGGCATATGGCCGAATATAGTTTATATTTTAAGTCTTAAAATAGAGCTTGCAACATTTTTGTTTGGGGAATGTGATAGCAAGAAATAAGCGTTTTATTCAATAATCACTCATTTTATTCTTTTTAGTAATAGCGTTTATTTTATGAGAGGGCAAAACACCAAGCTTTTTAAAAGTCCACATTCCTTAACCTACGTTTTAGTTGATGTGATTAGGTTTTTGGTAGTGAGCTAAAAAGCAGAAGTAGAATAGAAATTTAAGGAAGTCTTTATAGAAAAGTAGGAGGAAAGATATGAGACAGCAAGCTGGGAGGTTTTTTCATCTTGCTCTTTCCCTAGAATTGGTATGTAAGATGGCTAGAGCTCTGGCAGCCACAAAATGGACCATGAAACTTTCAGGAAAATGTCATCAGTTAAGGATCAAGTAGTTTGAAAAACAAAAAGGTTCTGGATCCCTTATGGCTGTGGAGCAAGGGTATCAGACTATACTCTGATCTTTCTATACAGCAAAGATGGGGAAGAACAGTGAAAGAAAATCAGAGTCTATTCATGACTAGAGCAAAGCCAGGAGGATGGCATCACTGAAGTTAAAAAGTATTAAGATTACATTCTTTCCATTTTATCCTAAAAATCTAATTTTTGAACACGAGATTACAACTAGCATTAAAAAGGAGAATACAGACATCTAAGTCAATATACAGTTTATGGTAGAATTCCTTGATTTCACATTTCACTATTTTGCTAGAGATTTCATTGCTTTCATATCTTGAAACAGCATTTGAAAACTTTCATATAGGGACAAAGACTAATAAATTTTTGTATATTAACAAGTACAGAAAAGCTCAACTCTATCCTACTAGTAAAAGTTAAGTTCCCATCAACTGAGGGAAAAATTCAACCTTCCTATCAGAATCAAGAGATTTCTGGACTATCTAGTATAAAAAGCCACTGACTGAGGGCCTCCCCGGTGGCGCAGCGGTAGAGCGCTGGGTTGCGAAGCTGCCCGCGGCCTCTGCGGCGCTGGTTCAATCTCCGGCTGCTCCCCGGCCACCGGAGGAGGGTCCCACATGGCGCGCAGACCTCTCCTGCCGCCCGCTGCTCCCCTCAGCAGTGTGCTTCGGTCCTTCTGCCTGCTCTGCTCCCTGCTCTGGCTCTGGTGAATTCTCTCACCCTCCCGCGCTTCTGACTGTACCCAGTGCATGTATAAACAAAACAAACAAACAAGCAAACAAATAAATAAAGAAAAACATGCCTCTATTAAAAAAAAAAAAAAGCCACTGACTGAAGGTAACAGAAATAGTTCTCCTCCAGTATAATTTCATTCATCTATTTATTAAGGCTTTAATACTAGGGTCAAAATTATGTACACTGAATGGTGAAACAGAGTCCACTCCCATTTTTATAATTTTATTGGGACAGAGGCAAATTAATTGCATTATGTATTGCCTGCTGCTATTTTCACAATACTACAAAGTTGAGTGGTTGGACCAAAAACCATATGTTCCCAAATTCCCAAAATACTTATGACGAGGTCCTTTACAGAAAAATCATTCACTCTTGCTCCCTCCTAAAAGGCTCTCAAATATCCAAAATTAAGTTATGGTGGGGGAAGCGAGGAAGCAAGGAGTCACAATCAAATTACTCTTTTTTTTTTTTTTAAAGTTTAAAACAAAAGGAGAATCCCAAGGTTAAGATGGCAGGTTGCAGATACTCAACTGCACATCCAAAATCGCCACCAAGATTATGATAAAGAGGGATTTAACAAACTTCACTGAGAACTGAAACCGAAGCTAGTGGTATGGAAAAGTGAGAACCAGTCTCAACATGTAATCTTAAAAAAGTTTGGATATTAAGCAAAAACTGGTAAGCAATCAAATCCTTGGAGCCTCTCCCTCACTCTAGCAGATGAATGGTGGCTTCCTGTCTGGAAAGGGTTAAATAGAGAGCTCAGGCGAAAGGAGTGGAGGGGGGGAATAGCTAGGACAGGATCATGTACACAATAAATGCCAAATATGAGGACTTCTCTCTTCTCCCAATAGACTGAAAGTCAATTCTTTACACAAACATCTTTCAGAAGGATACCTGATCCAGAAAAAAACACTCTAATACTGGTTATTTTCACAACAAATGCCACACTGAGGATCCTGCACTAAAATCCCAAATTGAAAGTCTCCCCCTCTAATACTCAAATTTCCCAATCAATTTTTTAAAAAATTTCCCTCAAATACATGCCCCCAACCCCAGTATTAATGAGCAGACAACCAAGCACTATCTCTGATTTGAGAACAGCTTCTTGCATTAAGGCCAGAAAAAAACAAGGAAAAAAAAAAAAACTAAACAGGGGAAAGAAAATCCAAAGATACCATAATCAATGATTAGAAGAACAAGATGCTATAGAAGAAGAGAACCAATGAGCTCATGAAAACTAAACAATTAGAAATTCAAAGCAAGAGTTGAAAGATAAATAGCTTTTCCAATTTGCTGAGAGAGTAAAAAGACAAAGATAGGAAACAGGATGTAAGGTAATTAGAAAAATCAAGTTGAACACATAACAGGAGTTACAGAAAGAGGAAAAAGAAACAAGATAATACACAAAATAAGAATATTTCCTGGAATGGAAAGTCATTCCAGAGTTGCCAGACAAAATGGTCCCCTGAATTCCTAACACAAGAAAGAGATAAAAATAGCTAAAGCAATTTGAAAATTTCAAAATGCTGAAGCCAGAGTGGTTTCCAGAAACAAATACATAAATATTTTTAAGTCATATATAAGATCAACAATTATGATGACTTTTAACTTTGACAGAGCAACACTAGGAACAAGGCAATAATGCAGCAGAACCTTCAAAACTGTGAAGAAAAATAACCCCAAATTAGAAGTCTATACCAAACAATCAAGGATAAGGGTAAAACAGTCATTTTCAGTCTTGCCATAACTCAAAATAATTTACTTCCCTGGCACTCGTCTGAGGTATTAGGCTAACAAACAAACAAACAAGGAAAACAAAATGGGACATAGCAAAGAGGAGAAACAGAAGGAAACCAGAGGAAGATAGTATACCACAGCTGAACAACAGAGTAGTGGGATTCAGAGACAGACACCTTGAGAGCCATCAGCACTAAAATGTCTGTGTGGCACTACTGTCTTATGTTGAAGACAGCACTCATGGGGGAGGACTGGCCAGACTGTTACATATACTTGGGATATGCTGCCCTTGTGTCAAAGTTTCCTGTACTCTCACCCCCACACTCTACTGCCTTTAACAGCTATTAAGTTTATCATGCCCCTCATACTTAAGAGTTGTTTTAATTACTTGAGTTTGCAGGTTACAGTGAAATTACAAGCAACAAATAGTGCAAATCAACTCATTCTTCCTCACCATATTTCTGCAAGAGGTGCAATCACACTAGAATCCTGTCAGAGGTCAACTTGATTAAACCTGTTTCCATAATTCATGGCCTCCTTCCCCAACGATTTCTCCAAAATAAGCCCCTGTAAAACTTCATGACAGTTGAAGCCAGACTATGACCACCCAGATATTATCTTGCATATTTTCCCAACCTCGTCTTCAACTAATAGTGGTAACACTGATTTTTTTCTTAGCACAGCAAAACTTGTGACTGCTATTCAGCATTTCAAAATTAAACACGGTTAAGAATTTTTAGTTGATAAAACTAAAGAAAAACAAAGAAATGAATCAGACAAAAGCCAAGATGGTGCTTTTGTTCCTGGAGTGGAAAGGCAGACAACTAAGGACAATACAATTGAGAAGGGGCACAAAGGGCTTCTTAACAGTAATGTTCTAATTTTTAAAACTTGTCTACAAGTATCCTTTCAGTCTTTAAATTCTACATACACATTCTAAAACTTTTAAAATTTTGTGTATAAGTTACATTACAATGTAAGTAGTACAATCTTTGGGAAATACATGTGGTAAAAATGAATTCTGCAAATATTTATGATTCACCATTGTGCTCATCACTTTCCTAAGAATAAACATTGACAAATGGCTTACTATATTTATGACAATGCATTATGTACTATATTTTGTCTTGGATACACTGTACCCAACTTTTATAATAGTAGGTACTAAGCATTAGTCATTACCATACATTTTGATAATACATAAATAGTACTGCTGTTAACTACATCACAGTACAAAGTGATTCCAAATCTCTAAAAAAAAAAAAAAAAAAAGAACCAACTATCTGTCACTTACTTGTCAATGTCTGCCATGTTGTAAGAACTCCAAATATCTATGGAGAGAAATGTCAATGTTAAAAAATATATAAGATTTATTTAAAAACCAATAAAAACATTTGAGGACAAAATATTTTAAATCAATACCACATTGATTTGCATATATATTAAAATGTAAACGCCCATTAAAAAAGCATCAGTGTTCAAAAGAGAAACCATGGAACATAAACTCTTCTTAGTCACCAGAAGATATTTTTTCTGAGACTACTACTTAAAACAAACAAGTTACTATCAGATTTTTAGAATCTATCATGTTAAGGACTGTTAGAAGAAATAGACTCCTGGTAAAGAATCACATATATGCTAGAAAAAATACAATGCAAAGGGTCTTTAATTATTTCCTTTTAATTTTTGCTATGCAGCACCTCACAGGAAAAAAAACAAACAAACAAAACCACTTCATTTGATGGTATTAATTTTTTATCCAATTTAGGTTAAAGCCAAATACTGCCATCTACTGTAAGCACCCAGGATTTCTGGTCAAAAATAATAATCCTTGCATCAAATTCAGCCCTTTAAAATTACTTAATGACAGTTACAAAAGCCCTGGGACTCAAATCTTTGTCAAGCAAACCTTCCCCATCTCTTCAAATCACTGTTATGTCACATTATAACCAGCAGGCATTCAACCTTCCCTGGATATGCTGGCATACGGTCAACAATGCTCTTGGTTATCAAACCTGAATACTATTAGAACTAAGCATATTCTAAGTTCTAACTCATGATAAGATGAATACTAACCTAGAGAATACTGGTTTTAGAAAGACAAAACGAGATAAAATGTTTCATCAGACAGAAAAATGGCTAATGCCATAGGTAATGCATTACTAAAAGGCAATCTAAATCAGGCTTAGAATCAATCCCACACCAAAATCAAGTTTTTACATTTTTTTAATTTAAAATATTAGCCTTTGATTCATAGAATGCTATGTGATTCCTCAAACAAACATACTTAATATGCTTATTGCCTAGAGGTTTAGGACAAGTTACTGATTTCAGCAGTCAACGGCCAATATTTGAACTATTATTACTGATTCAATAGCCATGCTTCAGACAAATTACAAAGGAACTATTTCTTCCTAAAATATCCTACCATATTTTTAAAATATCCTCATGTTCTTTGAATCACTCCTAATTGCATCGATAAATTTCTCCAGTGATGTTGGGTAACTAAAGTAGCACTGACAAAATACTTAGCAAATGATTATGAATGCTAATTCAAAAAGAAAAATAATGAATCCTAGTCAAAACAATCAAGTTGAATTCTATTGTCTATCAAATCAATAAGCATTTTTATTGTAGGAAAACTGTGGTGAATATGCATTCTTAAATATGGCTAGTATTCCCATGAATTATAATCTTTCTGGAGAGCAGTGTGACCACAGGAACATCAAGAATTAATAAATATGTTCATCTCCAGCCTTCATTATTCACTTATGAGAAACTACCATGAAAAACACTATGTAAAATATCTAAGGGTCTAGTAAACTTTTCATGTCCACCTAGATGGCTCTCTTTCAATACTATATCCTTTGGCCCACAAACTCAAACTTCTTCTGAGAGGACTTCTCCATCCCATACATTCTTGTTAAATAAGATCTCCTTATATGCACACATTCCTATAAACCTGTTTCTTCCTATAATGTTTCTGATTTGGAATTAAGTTAGTGTGATTATTTGGCCAAGTCTCTCCAGATTTACTGGTCCACAAGATTCACATTACAGGAATTATTTCTGCTGTTTTGTCAATCACTGTATTATAGAGTAGTATAAGAAGCTTATATATCTGGCACTACATATCAAAAATAAACTTAGTATTAGCATAGTATGCACACATAACAGAGTACAGTCAAAATTGAAGCAGATCTGAGTTGATATGGAAAGAGCAAGAAAAGCAGGGGTATAGGGTATATGGAAAATTTTCATCTGGATGGATATATCATATATATATATACATATACACAGATGAACTTGATTTCTCATGAATGAAACACTTCTGGAATTCTATTAGAAACATAACAGTAGCTACCTATCAAAAAGATTAGGAGAAAATAGCAACTTAGGCTTCAAGACAAAACAGGATGGCACTTACTTCTGAGATGCTTTCTCCAATCTCCCATTTTAGCTAAGTTATATTTCATGGTTGTACACTTTTGTTTTTAAAAGTTAAATCTATTATGTAGATTATCTGCGTTGAATAAACAAAATCTAACTCTGGCAAACCAATTCTGGCCTTATTTTATTATGTATAATCAAGCAGGAAAAAAACTATTCCCTCATCAGATTGTTCTTAGGAAGCAAATTCATGTAAAAGACTGTGTTTTTTATTGAGTAAACAACAAACTTAGTGATTTTTCTTTCTGTCCATTTTGAATTAACCACAGCAGAGTCAGCGTTTCTGCAAAATAATCAGCTGGGATGATGGCTGGAAAAAAAAGTCTTTCAGTTCTGACAACTGTAAACTAACCCATCAATGTAGCAAGGTAGAAACATATGTTAACTTAGAGGCAAAATAACTATGGAGCACTGGGAACACTCTGAATTATCTCTATAACTTCCCTAAAAATCTAAATTACATAAATTATATTTAGAGACAGAGATTCCCAAATTGAGATTCTGAACCAATACATCTGATGGAATATACCCCAAAATCTGTGTTGTAAACAAGAAACAAAGCTTCTACGGCAGATAGTTTGATCACATTGAAAAATATAGGTTTAGGTTAACACCTACATTAATTTTTTTTAAATTAAGTCAACATTAAATACAACCAATGAGAATTTTACTTATCAGACATGAAATTACTTTCTGAAAAATCTGAAGAATTTCCATTCCTGGCAGTGACAAACTAGATTATGCATACCAACTCTACCAGTGAGAAATAATTTAAAATGCAGAATAAAGTATTTGTTAAAAATCCTAAAATAGGTGACTGGATCAAGAAGATGTGGTATATATACACATGGAATACTATTCAGCAATCAAAAAAGATACTCATGACATTTGCAGCAACATGGATGGAGCTAGAAGGAATTATGCTCAGTGAAATAAGCCAGAAAAAAAAAAGAAAAAGAAAAATATTGGATGGTTTCACTTATAAGGCAGAATATAGGAGAACCAAAAAAGGGGCAAAGAAAAAAAGTAATTATAATAAATTAAAAAAGAAAATTAACAGGCAACTATTAATCACAGACACTACAGGGGAGGCAGGAAGAGAGGGACCAAAATAGGAGAGGGAATGTGTTCTTACACAAGGGACTATGGTGATGGTGCACAGGTGAATAAGTGGTGAGGATTTTGCGGGGACTACACCTGAGAGGAAAAAGCATGCACTGTACAAAAAGGAAGAATGATGTAAAATATATATAAAATGAAAGAAAAAAAAAAGCTCAACAACAAAAAATCTTAAAACTGCAGAAAATTCTAGTTAGTAAGGACTCACTAATCCCAAACTAAAGGCAAATCAAGAAGCAAAATAATAAGCAGAAGGAAGGCACTGTGTCCAGAGGGCATTTGTGAATCTTAAATTTGAACTTGGGTTTTAACTACGTGAGGTGAAATGAAAATCCCTAGACCCGTTCAAGATATGAACCTTTACAGCAAACCCCCCAAATTAATCAGGAACCTTCAAGTGCTGTACTCTCCAGGATAATAAACCAGTTCTCCTGGAAAAAAGAGCTCAAAGGCACCTCTCATGTTTGCTACCCCCTGAAACCCCAAGCAATGAGTTTAGTGATCTCTACCCAACAGAGTTCCTAGGCACTTGCAAATCCAAACGTTAGTGAAAGGTACTTCTATTCTGGATTTCAAATTCATACAAGCAATTTTCCAGGGCAAGGAAGGGAACAGAAAGGAATATAATCAACCAGTCCTACAAAGAATTGAGCACTGCAAAAAGACTATAAACAAGCTTAAAACTATAAACACAGACAAAAGATATCTATGCTCACACTAAAATAAAAAGTAGCGTTTGCAGTATTATCTGTAAGCAATATCTATTAAAGGAGATATAGCAAAACTGGCAAAGAACAGCACTTCTATAAATAAAAATAATGGATATCAAACTAAATGGCAGATTTAACAGTAGACTAAACACAGGTGCAACAGAGAACTGAGTTGGAACCAAGTTTAGAAGCAAGACATTCTAGGGCAGAGACTAAAGGGTGGAAAATACCTGCGTTAAAAGACATTTTAAGGTACAAGAAATCCTAACAAAGATTTAACTTAGCTAAGTTCTAGAAGCAGAGAATGGGCAAAATGATCAAAGATATTAAAAGGTAAGAAGTTTCTTGAACTATGGAAGATAACCCTACAAATCCAGCTCAGGATAAAAAAAAACTCAGATGTATAAAAGGCAGACACTGAAGACAAAAACAGAGAAAAGATTAACCTGAAAGGCATAGAATACTGACAGCTATATCTTCTTTAACAGACCCAAACACAAGAGAATCTTCAATATGCTGAAGATAACTGATGATCTTAAAGTTATTATACCCAACCAAAATACTAGTTAAGAATAAGGGCTGCAGTACTTTCACTGTAAATTCCACAAAAACATTATTCAGGCAGAAGACAAGTAATCACCCCTAAAGGATTTAAAGTCCAAGAAATGAGGGGCAAAAAAAATTATCTGCACATAGGCAAAATATTTTTAAACACTATAACCCCTGTGCAGTGTGCTAAAAATTAAGCTACAGCATTAACAAGGGCAAAAGGGAAGAAAATGGATTATGGTATTCTAATTTTCCCAAGTATGTATTATTGTAATTTCTGGGTTAGCTCCTAAAAAATTAGATGCAGATGATTATAACTTCCAGAGTAGAAGGAAAAACACAATCAAGAACTTTTCCAATCAACCTAAAAGAAAAATAGAGCGGGCAAATAGAAAAAACACACCACACACGCTCAGATGTAATCCTAAATATGTCAATGTCTCAAAGTAAAATATAATCTTAATTTTTAAAGACGCTGGTAATATTGTACTAACATCAGGAGAAAAAAAAGTAAGGAAAGGCATTACTAGAGATGAAAAAGACACTTTATAATGAGATTCAATTCATTTTCAATGTATGTAATCTAGAAGTCAATGGAAAGACATAGTTCAGACTAACATGACTGGGGAAAATCTTCACTTGATACTTGAACAAGAAAATCTCCACTAAAAAGAAATTAAATCAGATCATAACCTGATTATTTATGGTCATGTAACAGCTAGATATCCAGACATGCTATAAAATAACTTCTTCCCATCCAAGTAAACCTGATTCCAAATAAGTTCTCCCTTCAATAAGGAAAGAAAGTCAACACTAAATCTGAAAGGAACTATTATATATAGACCTTCCTCTTCTTTGCAGATAAAATAGTTACTTGCTCACAACAGAGTGGAAACTAACTTTTAAAACCTGACTTCCAAAACCCTTACCCAGTCCACTAGTCCAAAAACCAAGGCTAATAACTTACACAGATTATACAGTAACAAATTAGTTATTTCTTTACCAAAAAACAAAAAAAAAACCAAAAACCTACTTCATGGTGATAGCATCATTAAAAATTCTACATTTAAAGCAAGAATTCAAGAAATGTGTAATAACCCAGCAAAAACAATTCACCCACACAGGACATGCGTACATGTAGGGGTGTGTGTGTACGTACGCACACGTGTATATGCATGTGTGTACAGACAAAGGAGCAAACAAAAGGCCAAGGAGCCATCACCTAATTACCATGTCAACAGTTCCATGCTAAACAATCTCAAGACTAGGCGTTGTGGCTTTTACTTGGAGCACAGTGAGTGGAACCCAAAGAAGAAGGCTTATGAATTCTGAGCTGAGGAATAGCAAGAGTTTAACTCAAGGAAACTTCCCTCAAAGACCAACACAAAATCGTTATCATAAATCAAGTTTAAGTAACTACTGGTAAATCCTTTAACTGATCTATACCTCAGTGTCCCCATTAAAATGTTGATACCTACCTCCAGAAGCATTAAATGCATTTACTTACAATTTAAAACATTCACTGAATATTGACCCAGTAAATGCTGACTGTTGTATTTTTGTGCTCCTGTGTCCGCATTACCTTAGAAAATAATCAAATAAGCTCTTCAAAATCAGTCTCCTTTCCCAATAAAATTCAAAATGTACAAACAAGGATAAATGTACCCAAATCAGGCAGAATTGGTAATCAGAAAGTTCTGAGGCCACTTTTTATGGCATGCCCAATAATATGATCTAGAGGTCAGATGTCATTGTAAAAAACTTACAAAAGATGGGTAAAAGCAACAAAGCTCACCCTCTAACACTGCCCAACAAGAACTTATTCAGATGTAATCAGTGTGAAATGAGACTTGGTATCACCATTATAATAGGTTCCTGCACTCTATCCCTTTCTGTTTCTTCATATCACTTATCAGGACTCATTCATTCAACATTTTACAATTTGCCCAGTTTGCTCAAAATATAAGATAAACATTCCAAATAGACGCTAAAATATATATTCTAAGAATCAACTGAGAAAACAATTACAAGTTTGGATTAAACCTGAGGACCTGAAAAAAAAAAAATCACTAGTTTACTAAATTGATGAGGATTCACTCTAATCCTATCTTTCATTAATATTTCAAATTTAAAACCAAACAAAAAATAATAAAGCACAGAATTTTAATTTGAAATCTTCATACCTTGAAAAGTCAAACAGATTTTGCCTCTCTTAGCCCATTTTGCAACAAAAGGACTGTTTTGAATGTATTTTGGGAAGTTAACAAATGTCACCTGACAACAATATAGGGAAATTAAGTAATAAAATGGGCCACTGCTCCTTTCGGCTGGAACTGCCAAAATGGCCAAGACAGACACGAAAGAGGAAAGGCACCCACTATATAGTTCTCTGTGCCCTTTAGAAAACATTAAGTTGGTCCTTTGGCCACATGCATGTGAGTCTACAAGGTGACGTTGCAGACATCACGGGGACAGGCACTGTTCAAAAAGAAAGGCCCCACAAATGTTACCATGGCAAAACTAGAAGCGTCTGTAATGTTACCCAGGATGCACTTAGCATCCTGGCAAACAAACAAGGACGTATTATTGAGCATAGTGAGCACTGTAAGGGTTGTTACCTTTCTGAAACGTGTAAAAAGAAAATTATCAGAAAAATAAGGAAGCCAAAGAAAAAAGTACTTGGGTTAAACTGAAGCACTAGCCTGGCTCTACCCAGAGAAGCACTCTGTGAAAACCAATAGAAAGGAGCACAAACTGCTGGAACTCATTCCCTATTAATTCATGGCAAGGAATGTGGAGGAGGGGAGAAACAAACCAATAAGAACAGCATTTTGGATTAAATTAGCTCTGGTACAAGGTTTTGTTTTGTTTTAATCTCTAATGGCAAGAATAATGACATGTCACATTCAGTATTAGTTTAGTAATTTTCTGTCAATAGGTCCAATGCTAAAAATTGGTACTTTGAAACACATAAATTTTACAAGGATTTTCAAACTGATATGGTGAAATTAAAAAATTGTATCAAATCAACAAAGGTGATCTAGAACGAGAATCCATGAAGTCGGTTTCCTAACAATAAAAGATGTCCAAATTGAGTTCCAACTATCCTCCAGAGGTGATTAGTCTTAAAGGAAATCACATTTTAGATTTGGGCCATCAATCTAAAATCAGACTACTTCTAACAAGTGATATGTTAATAGTCCCAGAAGATCACTGTAAACTTCCTTTACCACCTGTCTTTTTCATCCATATACAATTAGAGGTGGTATCTGTTACTTCCTAACAAGTAAGGAGTATTATTTTAAACATGAAAATAGGATGTAAACACCAATTAGAAAAGGCATTTTGTTTTACAACCTTCCCGAAAAGGGCAAAGGGTGTTAAGTAGTGGGCCTTTTGAAGTGGTCTTTACAGAATCAGTGAGTGAGTCTAAAACAGGGCACCCTGAGGACATCCTGTGCCAGATTCTTTTCCTATTCTGAAAGACCACCGCCTCCAAGAAGGGCTTCATTTCTAGCCTCCCTTCACTGCTTTTTCTGAGGGAGAAGTGGGGGCATTCTCCAGCAGCAGGCTATCCTAAGTCCACACTGAACCTTCACTCCATCCCACACTCCCCCCCCCCCACTCCAATCATCTCAAAAACAAAAAGCTAAGTATTTCCTAGGACCCTCAATAAAGGGACTAATTTGCAAGAAAGCACCCGAAGTCCTCGATGAAAGACCCTGTTGGCCGAATCCTTTCCTCCACCTTCTAACTGTTCTCGAGAATTCTATCAGGATCAATGGTCGCCAAGAAAAAAGCCGGCCAAGCTATCCAGCCTAATTCTAACTGTACCTCAGGCACACACGCTCTTTTGTTAATAACAGCTAACACGGGCGCGCTTTTCACGCCATTAATTCTTTAAAATGCCAGCAGGGGTGGACCTGCCTCACCATCCATCACCGAAAATACTGACCATTAAGAAGCAGAGGAGAGTTTAGAAATCCAGGGGCTCAGCTAGCCACTCACTGATTCATCCCCACAGCCCACCATCTCGACACTTCCAGGGAAGGACAACCCGGGGGGTGGGGGTGAGGGTGGAGGTGGGGGTGAGGGTGGAGGTGGGGGGTCTCTAATCTGGGCCCGGCGGAGGCCACGTGTCGAGGGAAGCCGCCGGGGTTTCCCCTCCCAGCAGCGTCGCCGCCTCCTGTGGGCGGGGAGCCCAGAAGCCTCGCCGCCTCCCCGCCCCCTCCCCGCCTCGGGGCCTCGTCCCTTCGCAGCCCCTCCCTCCCGTCGGAATTCGCAGCCTCCGCCGTTCTGCCGCCCCCCGGCGGCCTCTCCCCGGGCATTATTTCCCAGTCCGCGGGGACGCCGAGCGGGCGGCGGGCAACGCGCTCGGGCCCGGCCTGCGCCGCGCGGCCGTCGCCCCCGTAGGGCGCCCGGGCGTCGCCGCGGCCTCGCGTCACCCGCGCGGAGAAGCCGGTGGGGCTCAGGGCACCTCCGCGCAGACCAGAGCGGGCCCCCAGGCCGCCCAGGCCGCGCCGCGCCCCGCGCCTCCACAGCGGCCCCCCCAAAAGGCGCCGGCCGGCCTTCGGGACCCTCTCAGGCTGCGGGTCGCGACGCGGCGGGCGGCTCCGACGCCGGCCTCACAGGACCGCCGGGAGGCCGCGGGGGGCCCGCGGGCCCGCGCTCGGCTCCCAGGCCCTCGGGCCCACCCCTCCGCGTAGGCCGCCGGGCCCACTCGACGCTGCCCCCCGACTCTCTCAGGCCCCCATCCGTTACCGGCGGCGAGCGCGGGGAGCCAGGCGGCCGGAGCTGCGCAGGCGGTGACTCAGGGCGGCAGTGGCGGCGGGAGGAGCAGGAGGCGGCGCCGCGAGCAGATGGCGCTAAAAAAGACCCGAGAGCCCGCCGCTCGCGCTCATATACAATTAGCGTCAGCACGTAGGGCCCGCTCCGCCGCCCTCCCCCTGGCCTCGCCGTCTCCCAGCAACGCGGGCGGGAGGCGGGCCTAGGAGGGTTGCCTAGCAACTGAGCCGTCCTTCATCCCTGCCGACCTCCACGCTCAATGCACCGGGTTAGGGTTCCTCTGGTTTCCACCTCCCTCTTCTGCTACGCTCCACGCCGTCGCTTTTCATCCTCAAAGCGTTAGGGAAAAAAAAAAAAATCTCAACCCTTGCTAGGGATAGGGCCCTGATCTGCCCACTCGCCCTGGGTGCACTTCATGCCCCTCCGCGTGGTGCTGGGAGTGGAGAGAGGACAGAGGGAATTCATCCCCAGCTGCAGGCTCGCCGCCTACTGACTACAGGAACGCGTTGGTTCCTGTCCCGGACCCGGCCTAAAGCTTGCAGCTCCAGTGCCCGGGTAACCATTTTCTTTCCCCGCCCTTCGCAACCCTCCCTACTCCTCTACTCCCCTCCCCTCCCCCAGAACAACAGTTCTCTCCTCCTGACCAATCCAACGGTATCTACTGGTGGGTGTCCTTGGCGCCCGGGGGTGCACCTCCTCCCTACCCCTCTAACCTTTCACCGCCTGCTGTCCCTTGTTTCTGCGAATGCGCTTGATCAAAATTTGTGTATTTTCTAGATGCCTTATAATGGGGACACTGATGTTTCATCTTCTGAAAAAGTAAACCCTCTGTAATCTGCAGCCCTGTGAAACCTCCTGGCTATTGAGTGCTACTAACTCTTAAGGTAGTAGTTCTCGAAGTCTGTTGCAGGGCTCCTAGGCCTTCTCAAGAGGGAGACCAAAACTATTTCCATAATAATACAAAGATGGTGTTTGCCTTTTCTGCTGTCATTTAGTGTACAGTGGGGTTTTCCAGAGGCTACATAACATGTGATATGGAAATATTGAAAACAAGCGGATATGTGAATCCAGTCATGTGCTGTTAAACCAGAGACTGCAGATTCCCAAAAACATAAAACACTGTCACTCTACTCAATTTTTTGGGTTAATTTTGGCAAGTAGCTTTTCATCTAAAAGATTTTGTTAACATTTAATTGTTTTCAAATGAAATAATGAAAAATTACTGTAAATGTCTATTTTAATTTCTATTATAATATCAGTGTCTATAATGCATATAAAAGTAATTTAGGGTCCTCATTTTAAGAATGTAAAGGAATCCTGAGACCAAAAAGTTTGAGATCCTCTTCTCTAAATGCTGCATACCTTGAAACTTCAAATGCTAAGTTTAGAGTATTGTCATTCTCACTTTTAGCTACTATATTCCATTTTAGAGGAAACAGTTTTTCTCTTGGTACTCCCCAACCTTGTTGAAATTACTTGTCTTTCCTATTATACCCTACAAATGCCTCTGTTTGCCAATAACATCAGCAGTGACTCCTCATCATTGAGGAGTTTGTGTAATGAGAAAGAATGCAGGATACATAAGCTAGGTAGGCCAAAGTCCACCACCCCCCTCCAAACTTGGTGCTAACTTTCAAGGAGGCCTGGAGAGCACTGCATTCTAATCAAAGCTATGCATAACACAAGGTAATTAGCACACTTAAATTTACGAAACAGCTTCACCTCTTTTCTGTAAACTTTTGTGATGGTAGAACTTCTAAGATCAAATTGAGAGGTTAGCCTTCATACGAGTTTCTAAGCCTTCGCAATTTTAGGCATCGACCTAAGGCTCCTAAGTTCTGACACTGCGCTCCAAGCTCCATATTTCAAGGCTTATTGCCAGTTTATTTCTCTTTCCCCTTTTCTGTAGCATCCACCTCTAACTTCTTCCTCCAGGTTCCTCAACACCTTCTTTCATTGTATCCTAACTATTCAAAGAAACAAAACACTAATCAATTACTAATTATGCATGACTTTTAATGTGATCTCTTGAACCCAACTTGTAACTCTAAACCTCTAAAACCAAACACTTATGCAATTATTCAAGAATATTTATATGTGAGGAGCAACCTGAGATTCTGGAAATACATTGAACAAGAAAGATAAGGGTCTTCATTTTTTAAGTTATGTTCCAGTGAGGTGGGGCAAATAATAATCAAGTAATGGAATAATATTAATTGTAAGTGAAAAAAAAAAAAAGAAAATACAATAGAGGTAACTGACTTGAAGATACCATTGAACTTTTCATTTAACCCCTCCCTGACCCCCAAATCACAAAATGTGTTAATTTAATTAATTTACATTTCAATTACAATAAATGGTGGCCCTAATCCTGATCTTGGCCCATGCTAAACTTTCAGTTAAAGTTCCTTTAAAGTTTCTTCACCTCCCACCATTATTTTATTTAGTAGATTTTTACAGCATTGTATCCTAGTACACAGATTAGAAGTATGGCTTTGGAGTCAAACAGCCCAAGCTTCACTTCTGTTTTGTTGTGAAACAACATGTAAACTGCTGAATATGGTACCTGAAATATATGTAAATACTCAATAAAAGTTAAACATCATAAACCTACTACTTAAAATTGTTTTATTTAAAGGTTGAAGATAACCCCCTTCAGTACAGGTTTTGAAATATTTTATTAAAAGTTAACATCACAAATTTCAAATTGTATTTCCCTGAGCTGAAATAACCCATACCAATTACGTAAAAGGTACTACATTCTAAATAAAAATTAGATACACTGCAGACATCAATGACAATGACAAGGGCAGTATCTTAAATGCTCTTGTGTCTATATTTCAGCTCTTAATTTGTAAGAAAGTGTTGGTTCGTCCCAACACTCCATGGATTTACATGAGTACTTATCTACTCCCACCCTTAGGATCCCCTCCTGTAAAAAGCACTAATAATTCTAACAAAATTGCTTATTCATCAGCATGAAATAGAGAAATCTATACTCGTTCCCAGAGCAATGACTTTCACTTTGAGTATTCAATAAATGTTTATTTTCTCCCTTCACGATTAGTCAATATATATAAAATTTCTAAGGATTCCAGTAATAATTATCACATAAAACTGCATAAGATGCATTTCAATAACTTATCTCAGGAATCTGGTTGATTTTAATTTTTGCCATTTTTTCCAAATTATTATAAAATGCAGTGTAAAAGAAAAATTCCAATGGGAAATGGTATACAAATTGTCTTAAATTTCTCCCTCTGCATCCTAAAAAGAATTGATAATTTTTTTTTTGCTTGACCATATCTTTATTTTTGGCATCATTTTTAATTGTAATGTTCATGAAGTGATTTTACATAGATTCATACATGGTGATACAAAATAATACAGAGAGATTCATATGAGCTTTACCCAGTTTGCCACAATGGTAAGAACAAACCACAATCTTATTCAGATTTCTTCGGCTTCAACTGGATCCCTTGTATATGTTCTAATGTTTAGTTCTACACAATAATATTGCATGTGTGAGTTTGTGTATCTGTCACCACAGAGATGAAACAGAACAGTTCTCTTACCACAAGGATCCCTTACATTACCCTATTAAAATGGCCACAGTTTTTTTTTTAATTTGCATGCGAAATATGATTCTTATTTCCCAGATTTTACTTCCCCCCACGTTTTTCTTTTTACAAATAAACCACTAAAGCAGAAGAGATGACTCCTTTTGTAGCTCTTCAATATTTCTTACTTCAATTATTTTCAATAGCCTTGTAATTGATCTCCCTAATACCAGTTTCTTATTTTTCTGTTGTCCATTGCCAAAGTCATGGTTCTAAAATACAAGTCTAATCACGTCTACATTATTATACAACCTTCAATGGCTCATCTACATGATGAAATAAGTTGTACAAAATCCATCCCACTGCAAATTCGTCTATTTTTCTGGTCATACCGCCCATGAACCGAATACTTCATGATTTTGAACTATTAGCTACAAAGAATAAAGTAAGTATCTGTCACTCCATACTGATATAAAAAATATCCAATAAATAATGAATGATGGAGAAGGGAATTCCTTTTAGAAGAATTCCAAAGAGTATATGTAGACATATCCCCATGACAGTATCCCTGAGACAGCAAACACCATGGTTTACCTGTGGACTGGATCTAATGACACACTTCTGAAGAAGAGTATGGAGAGGAGAAAATAAAACTTTATTGTGGAGAGACCTGGCAAATACCCCCAACTAAATGGTAATAATGAGGGCATCAGGTAGAGAAGCACAGTCTTGAAAAAAGAAGGATTTATGGTGATCCCACCATTTCTCCTGCCCTCAATTTCTGCATTCTTTGCAGTTTCCAGTTGTGCTGTGTGGGAGAGAGCACCTAGAATTTCACCACTTCTTGAGGTCTGTAGGAGTCACTATGAGAAGGGCCCATAGAAAAATATACCGTTTTCACTGGTAAACAAGTGGTGGTTACTAATGATGATGACTGTATACATTGGTTCTGGATTTGCTGCACCTTTCCCTATAATAAGACACCAACTGCTTAAGAAAAAAGAGGTGTTTTAGTGTATCCATACAGCAGATATGAAGAGGATTATTTTAAGAAGTGTGATCTCTTTGAAAACTCAAACTCTTCAACACAGCATACTAGATACATTTGTAAACAAACTTATGGCATGAATCTATAATGCCTATCTCCGGGGGGGAAAAAAAAGAAGCTATCAAAGAAGACATCACAGGAAGTAAGAACTTATGTGACAAGAGCAGTACAGCATTCCTGCCAACAGGATCTCCATATGGCAGAAGTTTTGGTCTAACTGTTCAAGGTTATGGAGGAAAAACAATATAAAGTACAAAATTGCTAAAATAATCACTTCCTGCTTTTGGCTGGACATGGATTTCATATACACAAATATTATAGCCAAGTCCTGAAATGTTGGTATCAAGTGTTTGTTAGTTCAATTTGGGCCTATTCATTATTTTCAGTTGTCAACATTGAAAGTCTTTTGAACAGCGAAATGTCACTTCTTATTAATGAAAAAATGTATTTACAAAGTTTTACACAGTCAGGGGTTGTATTCTTTATAGGTCAGTGTAAATCTGTGTTCCAAAATCTTACAAAAAAAACTCTTTTAGAAACAGTTGTGAAAAATATCTTACTAAATCCAGAAGACAGAAACTGACCCAGTAAGAGCTGAGACAGCAAACACTATATCTTGCTTATGTGCAGGGAATTACACTAAGTGACCTACATGTTTCAACTGTCACAACAACCCTACTCTCAATATCACTGTTTGATAGATGAGGTCACCGAGGTCCAGCGAGGTTAAGCAAATTTTGCAAAGTTGCAATCAGTTCAGTAAGTGGCAAAGCCAGAATTCCATAAAATCAGGTAATTCCAGCCTAAATAAAGGAGTGATGCTATTTGGTTCCTTAATTCATGTCTTAATTCAGCAGGTAGTGTAGTATAATTTACAAAATGGAACATCTAAATTGCGAGCCAGGAACACTTCACGGGACTAAGAGCAGGACTTCCTGCAGGCACAGGCTGCTTTACACTCTACCTCAAAGCAGAATGCAGACCTGGAAAAATTAAAAAAGAAAAACAGAAAGGACTGAGCTTTGTTGTCTAATTCTTTCTCCTAAACTCCCAAATCAGATATATCACTCCCTGTGCCCTGGGGATAAATAATGGAACTAGAGAGAGTAAAAGCAGGCTTATCTCCTGGAGGTCCTTCCACGCTGACACCTGAGGCCAAGAAAATGGCAGCCCCCAAGAGCTTTTTCTCCTTTCTAGAGCATTGCACGGCAGATCTTACTGGAGTTCAGATGAGGGTTCAGTGCCTGAGGTTCTTGGGTGTCTCTGAGAAAGAATTCAACAGAGGTTCCCTTCATTAGCACACTGCCAGTTTACTAAGGAAAAGGGTTAAGGATAAAAGAAAAGAGGGGTGCCTGCTTAGACACAGGCAGACAGTGATATGCATTTTGCATTTTTTTTTATGATGTTCTTTGATGAAATCATTGTGGAATTTGCCGCCTTGGGGTCAGGTTGGGTTGGTCTTTTTTTTTTTTCTTTTTAAAAAATTTTTTTTAAGATTTATTTATTTATACAAGAACTGGGGTTCAGGTCAGAGGCGCGGGAGGGTGAGAGAATTCACCAGAGACAGACCAGGGAGCAGAACAGGCAGACGGACAGAAAACACTGTTGAGGGGAGCAGCGGGAGCAACAGGAGAGGTTTGCCCTGCCATGTGGGTTACTCCCTGGCCTGCTGGGAATTAAACCCACACTGCAGAGGCTGTGGACAGCTTCACAGCACAGCACTCAACCCACTGTGCCACCGGGGAGGTCCAGTCTTTTTTTTTTTTTTAAGATTTATCTTATGTATGTATACAAGTACCAGGATACAGGCCAGGGGTGTGGGGTGAGAGGATTCACCAGAGACAGAGTAGGGAACAGAACAGGCAGGCAGACTGAAATACACTGCTGAGGGGAGCGGAAGGCAAGACAGGAGAGGTCTGCTGTGCCATGTAGGAATAGAACTCATGCTACAGAGGTTGCAGACAGCTTCACAGTGCTGTGCTTAACCCCCTGTCCCACTAAGGAGGCCCAGGGTTGGTCTTCTATAATTGATAACCCCCTCAGCCCCCACCTCTGGCTGATTATCTTTTCTGATCTTACCTTAGATTCCTGGAAACTTCCATAGAGGTTTAGTTTAAAAGTAGGTTAAGATTGTCCCTACCCCCACCTCTGGTGTTTGCCCTTGTGAGACTTTCCATCCTAAATTTTTCTACTTTCAGTATCCATCACTGCTATCCCTATACCGGTACTAAATGACTAAACTTGGACTTAAAGCCAGGTCATGAGAATTCAGAAGAATGTTCTTACTACCTTGGGATATTATGCCCTGGAGGCTGGGGCTTTTATGGAATAACTTCTTAAATTCACTGTGGGCAGTTAGCAAAGAGGCAATAATTAAATATCTGAGAGAGAGAGAGAAAAAAAGCACTGTATTGGGCTTCAGAACTGGGACACGGCTGCAATAACATCATCACCTTGGCTGCTTGGTCATGGTCAAGTCTCCAAATTCTTGGTCACTTCATTTCCTCCTTTGTAAAACCAGTTTAGCAAGTCCTGCCTTTCAACCACTGAAAGAATCAAATGAGATATTTCATAAAAGCACTTTGAACCAACATCAGGTTATAGTAAAAAATACTGTTATTAGTTAGGATGAAACTATTATTTCAATAATCTTAAATAAAATGGGTAAACCAGATTGGCTTTATGAATGTTTTGTTAAAAACAAAACCCAAAAAAAAACAGGCCCAAAGTGAAGTTGCTCATGTCAAGATACACCAGAACTTAAGCTGGTTGCAGTTTCAATCTCTCGCCAAAGCAGAAGTTTAAGCTAAGCAATCTGGAGTTTCCTGGTGAGCCTGAGGGAGGTCATCTGTATGATGGGACTAACTTAAGGAAAGATAACTTTGAAATAATCTTTGTTTCCTTCTCCTAGGAATCTCATCCCCCCCTTGTGCTGATTATAAAAACGTTCCATTTTGTACAACCTTTACATAGCCCTTCTGCTCACTAGGTACAATGCTGTCCATTTACGAATCATTTAATAAAGCCAATGAAAGGTTTAGGATTAATTTGTTTGCAATTTTGTTATTCAGTAGTTTACATTTTAAAAGTAAATGCTTTAGAGGCTAGCAGAGGTACATTTAAAATCTGAGAGTCCTTCACTCACTCACTACTTGAACTTCAAGTGGATCAGAATTTGTTTAACTAGGAGTATGGCCATAAGGTGTAAGTGGCTCAGCAATGATTTTATTTCTTACTTCAGGTAGTTTTAAGCAGATAAAAATGAACATTGGGAGGTCAAAAGGTGGAGAGAGGGCCTCCCTGGTGGCTCAAGGGGTTAAGCGTCAGCATCATGAAGCAATCTGCAGCTACTGCAGCATGAAATCAATCCCCGGCCAGGGAGGTGACCCACATGGCACAGCAGACCTCTCCTGTCTCGCCTGCTGCTCCCCTCAGCAGTGTATTTCAGTCAGTCTGCCGGTTCTGCTCCCCACTCTGTCTCTGGTGAATCCTTTCACCCTCCGCACCTGTGGCCTACACCCCAGCTCTTGTATGCATAAATAAATAAATCTTTAAAAAAAAAAAAAGGTGGAGAGAAAGAACCAATCCTGCTCTGTGAAGCATCAATTCCAAAGTAAGGCAGCACTACAAATAATGAAACAATTAGGGGAAAAGTTTCTCTTCAATCTTACAAATTTACTAGATGGTAAAGTTTTCAAGAACTAGTATTTTTCTCTTCGTGTATGTGTGTAAGGGGAGGGGCGGCAACATTTGTGATTTGTGTGTGTGTGCACATGTGCTTATGTATGAGAGTGACAGCCAGAAACATAGACCGAGACAGAAAAAGAGATGAAGAGGTGAGAAAGCCTACAGATTTAATAATGATTCTTTGAATAACTGAACACAGCAAAAAAAAAAAAAATGACTACGAATCAGGAAGTCATCCTATACCAGATACCAAAGGTGCCAGAACTGTCATCTGGACTTGTGAGAAATAAGTATTTGTTGTATAAACCACATATTATGTGATATTTTTGTTATAGCAGCCTGAACAGATTAAGACAGATGTTCCCAAGCCCACCTCACAGACATGTACACTGTTCTTTGGGACTCAGAGTGACAAAGGTCACCACAGGCAACCTAAGACGGTCCCTGAATATTCTTGGATACTGAATGACTCAAGCTCTGGGGACGGATTTTGAGATTGGTTTTGTGGGAAGAGGATAAGTATACTGATGGGTAGACTTGATAGGGACTAGGAAGAAAGAGAAGGGCACCAAATTTGGTATCAGAATCTGCACATACACACCCAGCATAGGCTGCACACAAACACCACATGATTAATGATCTGTTTTCTTTGATCTGAGATCCCTGCCCCCGTGACGCCCGGGGAAATGTCAGACATTGATGTCATCAGAAACTAACCAGGCCCAGTAAAACAGGAGATACCTGAGTCAAGATGACCAAGGAGGTGACAACAAACTCTGGGGTTACACATGTTGAACACCAGGGACACCAACTGTGATGGGCTGTTGTGAGGGGATGTTTGATTATGATTAACTCTCTTTGTTGAACTCACTAGAAAAAGGCCAGCTCAAAATAAGATGTCAGAACTTTTTTGGGGGGTAACATATCTGCTGTTCTCTAGAATTGCTGGCTTTCTGACAGCAAAAGTATACTTTGTAGCTTCAATTCCTGTCTCTGCTCATTGGCTTTGGCAGCAACAGGCAGCCTGACCCTGGCATTTCTGGCAAATGACCTACAAAAGGGGTAACCAGATATCTGAAACCAGAGACACCAGTAAGGAATCTAGAGTTTCTCTGGTCACTGCTATAGCCACTACACACCTGTAACTGTTGAGCTCTTGAAATGTGATTAGTACGAATTAAGATGCTCTGTAAGTGCGAAATATACACTAGATTCTAAAAGATAACACGAAGAATAAGAATTTAAGATATTTCATTAATTGTTAATTACATGTTGAAATGATAATTATTTTGCTATACTGTGTCAAATAAAATGTATTAAAATTAATTTCACTTGTTTCTTTTTTATTTGATTTAAAATGTGGGTCACTAAAAATTTTTAAATTAGATTTGTGCCTTGCATTATATTTTTATTAGACAGCACTAGACTATGCCATAGCCCACAGACCAAATCCAGCCCAATGCCTATTTTTGTAAATAAAGTTTTATTGAAACACAACTAAACCCATTTGCTTACATATCATCTATGGCTATTTTCCCTACAATGGCAGAGTTAAATTGTTGTAAAAGAGACAAACTCTTCAAAGCCTAAACTATTAACTATGTGACCATTTACAGAAAAGGTTGCCAGCCTCTGGTCTAAACTACAGGGAAAGTTATATTTATTTATTATTTTTTAAAATGTTTATTTATTTATTTATGCATACAAGAACTGGGGTACAGGCCAGAGGTGTTGGGGGGTGGTGAGAGGATTCACCAGATACAGAGCGGGGAACAGAATAGACAGACTGATGAAATACACTGCTGAGGGGAGCAGCAGGCAAGTCATGAGAGGTCTGCTGTACCATGTGGTTAGTTCTCTGGCTGGCCAGGGATTGAACTCATGCTGCAGAGGATGCAGATAGCTTCACATTGCTGTACTTAACCCCTTTTGCCACCAGCAAGGCCCAGAAAGTTATATTTAACATAGAGTTTAAAATTATTTTCCCTTAAAGTCTATAATTTCTTTTAGTAACTTCCAACTCTAGATAAAGCCTCAAACAACTATACAGACCTTAGTGGGTTTAGAGGGCAATAAAGTCAAAACAACAGAAAATGTGAGATCTGACCTCTCCCATCCCCCCATTCATCCTTCTGCAGGTATTTGTAAAAAGCAGCTGCACCCTAAAAAGGAATTTTAGGTGGAGACCAACATCAAAGTGAGTGAGTGTGTGTGTGTGTGTGTGTGTGTAGGTGTCAAGAGTCCTGTTTGAACTGAAAATGGTAGGGAAGGACCCCATGCTGACAGAGTTCTAAAAGAAAACCTACAAAAGGAAACTTTTTATTTTTTGTGACAGAGGGTCTCAGTGTGACTAGTAATGTGGGTGGAGTGGTGCTTGCATGCTTCACTAAAAGACCATGCACTATACACAGGACAGAATAGTATCCAATTAAAGGGTGGAGAGATTGCAGAGTTTGTAATCCTGGTTCAGCCACTTACTAGTGATCCTGCTTAAAAGTTGTAAAGATGAAATTAAATCATGCTTAAGTGACTTGCGTAGTGCATTTAGAAGTTTAATATTTTCTTTTATAAACAAAATATAGGTCCGTCAGTGAGGGAAAAGGTAAAAATGGTCTTGATTTTGAAAAAATAATAGGACTGTTGGAGTACTCTGGAAAAGGAATAAGAGGAAATATAATTTGGTTTTTGTTCCTAAATCCTACTGACAGTAAGTGAGGCTGTGTGGTAATGAATGATTCCTTTGCTGTTGGCTTTTCCTCCTGTCTTCCTATCCTCCTGCTTCCGGCCCCTAGGTCTACAGAAGGGATGGAATGATGACTAGCTCTATGTGAAATGAAATGTGCTTTACATATGCCATAAGATCCCCACTTTTTGAATTCTCCCTCTCCTCTATGGACTACTATGAGAGGCTATTTCTGTTTCTACCAAACCTGTCATCCTACTCCACCCCACCTGCCCCTGCAGAGTTATTCAGATCCAGATAATGTAATTGACTCCAGAAGGTCACTGCTGCAATACATCTAGAAGGGAAAGAGGAGGCCCACATATTTATTTTGTTTTGTATGCGCTGAGTTTGTTTGGTGGTGGCTTTCCTGCTATTGAAATTTTGATTTGTTTCCTATTTTTAAGTTAAATGGTTTAGAATCCTCTCCCCGGGCTTGGGCTATTGCTATTGCTGATGTGTGTGTGTAGCCATCACTGTTAGAACTGTGCATGAACAGGCATAGCTTTCTTGAACCTTCTTTCTGGGGGGTGGGGGAGCAGGATTCTCCTGCATGGCAGAAGCTTGCTCAGTTTTGACATGGTTTTTCTGCCCCAGATCAGGAAAAATAGTGCTCAGAAACAAATTTCAATCCCTGTGTTTATGAATTATGAATTCAACTTCCCAGTAGCGAATGAAAATGGATCCCCTAGGATCTTCTGAGATTCAGAACTGCAAAATTAATGACCCGACATAAGGTCTGCATTTGACAGCAGTCTGCGAGCTGCTCCTTATCTGATAATATTGTCTACCCAGAGATCCCAATCCTCTGTTCTGCTTTCATTTAATATAAAGAAGGTTGAGTGAAAATACATTCTCTCCCCTGACTTCAGGTAAACCTCCTGAGTGCTGAAGATTTTCAGCTGTTGTGCTTAGATTTTTTCAAAAAGTATCCTTGTACGCCAATAGATTGGCTGAAGCCAACTTTGTCTACCTTTTGTGGGTGGAGATGAGGGGAGGCCTAGTCATCTAATCTCTTTGATATCTTGAAAAACAGATACCATTTTAAGAGTTTTCCAGACCTGGTTATAAATGATTAGCAACTGAAATTGTCAAAAGTTCTTTTCTTGATCTCCTTAAAACACTGACTTAGATAATAATAGCAAATGTTTATTGAGCTCTTACCATCTGTCAGGCATTGTTTCAACAACACATATACCTACATAATTGTCATAACCTTTTGTGGTAGCTACTATTGTTTTCATTCCCACTTTACAAATGAGGAAACTGAGGCACAAAGATATTAAATTGCTCAATGTCACAAAGCTGCTAAATGTGAGTGTGATTTAAGATTCTCAGTTGGCACACATAAAGGAAACACTGTTACGATTTTCTCTAATAGAGTCTATAAAGTTACTAAACCATGCACAGAGCTTTGCAACTAAGACGCAATAGGGCTGAAATTCCTGTTATCCCCACATCAACTGAATTATTTAGGACAAATTCATTACTCTAAGCTTTACTTTCTAACTGCATTTTGAAAATAATACCAGCCAATCAAGTTACTTTAAAAAAAAAAGATTTATTGATTTATTTATACAAGCACTGGGTACAGTCAGAAGCGCGGGAGGGTGAGAGAATTCACCAGAGCCAGAGCGGGGAACAGAACAGGCAGACTGACGAATTACACTGCTGAGGGGAGCAGCGGGCGGCAGGAGAGGTCTGTCGCACCATGTGGGACCCTCCCCGGCGGCCGGGGATCGAACCGGCGCTGCAGAGGCTGTGGGCAGCTTTGCAGCCCAGCGCTCAACCGCTGCGCCACTGGGGAGGCCCTCAAGTTACTTATTTAAGACATCTCCTGCCATAAGCAGCAGAGTCAGAACATACCTTAAGAATACTGGTCATCATTTGATACAAATAAAGGAGGTGAACTTGAGGAACTGTACACCTTTCTGGTCCATTGCTGAGTAATGGTCCCCAGCGCTTGGGTAGTGATCTGGTTCTCTTTATTCACCTTCATAGCTGGTGGGCAGTAGATTCACCTAAGAGTTGTGGAGTAGAGTGGGTTTACCATCTCCCCAGGGAGCTTTTGGACCTGATGCAGATGTGGGGGTAGGCAATGAAATTGGGTCCCTTGTGCTGTCTGTGTTGCGACCTAGGAAGACATCCTGCATACCCACCTCCACCCCAGGGAGCAGGTGAAGTAGGTAAGTGCCTTCCACATGTGAGGGGAGAACCCCTTGCCCTTGTCAAGGGTGCCACTTGACATAGGCCACCCCCACTGTAAGCAGCCTAGAAACCTAGGACCCTGTTAGCACCATCATTTTTGACCTGGACCATCTGTTGTGTAGGTTTAATAAGCAAACCTGTGCTTCGTAGACACTTTGATAACAGAGCATTATTTTTGGAAGGAGAAACTGTTCCCAACTGTCAGAATTTCTTAAGACATGACATTTACAAGAGGAAATGCAGAAATGTAAATTTCCCTTGATAGCTGGACAAATTATTTCTCTCAACATTATCACCTCAGAATGATCTTGGTATTTTGTAAGGTTCTAGGAACAATCTCAAATTGGCAGCCAGTCATTTTAATCATTCTAGAATAGTATAGTCAAATAAAAGATTCCACAATGATGGAAATATTCTTCATCTGCACTGTTCAATATGGTAGCCATTAGCCATAGTGACTCTTGAATGCTTGAAATGTGGCTTATGTGAATGTGAAATTGACATTTTAATTTTATTTAATTTCAGTTCATTTTAATTTAGATGGTCCCATGTGGCTGGGGACTACATAATCAGATAGCATAGCTCTGGATGTTCTAATCAATTACTTTCATTTGAAGAAAAAAATCTAGAAAAATCTCTATGTGTTAGAGGGCCTTCCCGGTGGCGCAGTGGGTTGAGCATTGCCCGCAGCCTCTGCAGCGCAGGTTATATTCCTGGGTGCCGAGGGAGAAACCAACACGGCATGGCAGACCTCTCCTGCCTCGCCGGCTGCTCCCCTCAGCAGTGTACTTCAGTCCTACTGCCTGTTCTGCTCCCTGCTCTGTCTCTGGTGAATTCTCTCAACCTCCCGCATCTCTGACCTATACCCCAGTTCTTGTATAAATAAATAAATCTTTAACAAAAAAAATCTTTATGCATTAGAACTTTTTATTTCCTAATGCAGGATCAGAAGCAAAATTGCTTATCTAATGAATCAAACTGTTATAGCGGCCCCACAGCTTGGTGGCTTTGTTGGAACATGCCTCGGAAAGCAGGCATTTCCCCTTCTGCTGGCAAGCAGCCCCATTGGGGCTCCAGCAATCTACGTCAGCATGCCCGGTGGGCAGCCCCAACATTGGGACAGCTTCAGCGGCAGTGGCTGTAGTAGCTGCCCTGCCCAGAACAAGCCAGTGCCCTGGGCTCTTACAGTGGAGGGAACCCCCAACTCCTACAGCCCCTGGTTCAGGGCTGCTGGGAACAGTGTTGGGCCCTCCTAGGACAGCCTGGGAAGATTAAGATATGTCATTTTACAATCGTTACTTAAGTCTTGAGATTGGGAAAAATAATTTTGTCATTACAGTCACTTTATTTATTTTTTTTATTTATAGAGGCATGTTTTATTTATTTATTTGTTTGTTTGTTTGTTTTTTTGTTTTTATACATGCACTGGGTACAGTCAGAAGCACGGGAGGGTGAGAGAATTCACCAGAGCCAGAGCGGGGAGCAGAGCAGGCAGAAGGACCGAAGTACACTGCTGAGGGGAGCAGCGGGCGGCAGGAGAGGTCTGCGCACCATGTGGGACCCTCCTCCGGTGGCAGGGGAGCAGCCGGGGATCGAACCAGCGCCGCAGAGGCCGCGGGCAGCTTCGCAACCCAGCGCTCAACCGCTGCGCCACCGGGGAGGCCCTACAGTCACTTTATTCTTCTAGATTCCCCTGGATATATTTCAATATTGTTAGCTAATAATACTTACAATCACTTATTGGCCATTTATGCTTTGTCAGAAGGATTAGATATAGCATCTCATTTAATTTGCACCTATTTATGAACAGCGATTAGTGTTACATATGCAGATTTGGAAACTGAGGTTCAGAGGGAGTGAGTACATTGCTAAGATCATGCATCTTTTATAGGGTACAGCCTGCAAGCAAACCCAGATCTTTCTGACTTCAAAGTCTGAACAATTAAACACCAAACTATAGTCTGTCTTGATTAGCTGACATTCATGTACCTGGGCCATGTACTCTGTTGTCTACAAAAACATTAACATAAGTTAAATGTAATATAGACTTTGAGGGTGTGTCCATGAAATAATTCATTTGAATAGCATTTGCTTATTCTACAAAACCACAGGCGGGGTCATTTCTATTACTTGGTGTCTTCTGATATTTTGTGAACTCTACTGTTCAGTTCAAGGAAAATTGTATTTTCATATGCATGCTATTTTTAGAACATAAGCCCAATATGTTTTCACATGAATGGTAACTGCCAAGAAACTTTGATAAACTCATTGCTCAGCTATCACAATGAACTTACCTCAGGTGCTTAGTGATGTTGTTTATTTATTGAATATATGATTATGGGAGTTATAAGGTCTATTATGTGCCATATGCTATGAATCATATGAAGAATACAAAATACAGTGGTGAACATGACAGAAAGTTCCTTGGGTATCTCACAGTTGAATCAAAAAGAAAGAGATTACATAAATAACAACATAAACAGTTAATTACAATTGTGACAAGAATCACAAGAGGAACATGAATTGTGGCATAACCTGGCCTGGTACTCAACCTAGCTTTATTGGTTGCTTAATAAGAAAAACCCCTGAAAATAGATTTTGTGATCATCAGTCAGCAACTCTATTACACGTTGGTATTTTACTGTATATAATTTGATAGTCAATAAATACATCAGAAAAACACAAAAACAATTATCTCTTTTACTTCTCAAGAAGTACATAATAATTATTCTTGCATTTATTTTTCTTTCAGTAGGATGCTAATTTTAAAAATTCATCTGGAAAGTACATAAAGCAGTCTTACTATAATCAAAATGGAAATTGAGTTGAAATGATGTCATTGCTTTTGGCATCTGCATTAATAATTTGGAGAAGACAAAGATTAATAGGGCCTTAACCTTGAAAGTTAACAGTGACAAAGACCATGCTTATGTGAAATAACCAATTCTTTTTTTTTTTAAAGGTTTATTTATTTATGCATACAAGAGCTGGGGTGTAGGCCAGAGGTGGGGGGATGGGATGAGAGGATCACCGAAGAAAGAGTGGGGAGCAGAACAGGCAGATTGACTGAAATACACTGCTGAGGGGAACAGAAGGCAAGACAGGAGAGGTCTGCTGTGCCATGTGGGTTAGCTCCTCGGCTGGGGATCGAACTTGTGCTACAGTGGCTGCAGATTGCTTCATAGTGCTGACACTTAACCCCTTGCACCACCAGGGAGGCCCCAATTCTTTTTTAAAATTAATTTATATATATTTATATTTTTACATCATAGTTCATTTTTGTACAATGTTTGCTTTCTCCTCTCATGTATAGTCCCCATAAAATTCCTACCACCAATTCACCTGTGCACCATCACCATAGTCCCTGGTGCTCTTCCTTCCCCTCTTTTGATCCCTTTGTCTCGCCCTCCCTTACAGAATGTCTCTGATTTATAGTTGCCTGTTAGTTTTGTTTTTTAATTTATTATTATTATTATTTTTCCCTGATCCCTTATTTGGTTCCCGTAAATTTCTCCTATAAGTGAAACCATCTGATATTTTTCTTTTTCCTTCTGGCTTAGTGAAATAACCAATTCTTACTTCAGAAAGTTATATTCAAAAGATGACTAAGAAAAACCAGCATTTTTTGCCTTTGAAGGTTTTAGTCACTGTAAGAACTGAGCTTTAAAAATATCATCATGAGTTAAGAGTTCTAGAAATTAATTTTAGATTATTTTTCCTACTTAGAGTTCTCTTGATAAAGAGTAAATGTAATTAATTTTTTAATTGCCAGATTCAGGTGTTGGCACATTACCAAAAATAGTAGGACTTCTGAACCTGAAAAAGACTCCCATTCTCTTCACAACGTCATCTTTGCTGCACCTGCCTTGCTAGATCAAACAATTTAAGAGAATGGTGTGCTAATTTGTCTTTTCTGGTATTTTCCCTGTATTTCACTCAGGTTCAAAAGTGGAGAAGGGAACTTGCTGTAAAAACAGAACTAGGGCCTCCCTGGTGGCGCACGGATTTAAGACACAACCTATGAAGCTAACAGCAGCCACTGCAGCACGAGTTTGATCCCCGGCCAGGGAGGTGATCCAAATGGCGCAGCAGACCTCTTCTGACTTGCCCCTTGCTCCCCTTATTTCAGTCAATCTGCCTGTTCTGTTCCCCACTCTGTGTCTGGTGAATACTCTCATCACCCGCACCTCTGGCCTGTACCCCATTCTTGTATGCATAAGTAATAAATAAATCTTTGGGAAAAAAAAAAACAGAACTAGGTGAGGCCTCCACAGGTTGTCTCTTCAGAAGAGCAGAAGAGTCAACCCTTCCACTCAGTAATGTGGAATTCCCATGACTCACTTCAGACCAGCCTGCCTGAAATAAATCTAGAGATACATTTGATTTATGAGATAACCTCTGGGCAAATAAAAGCATGTCAGGGAAGTTTGTTCCTGGCATCTAGGAAGTAAAGAGAGTTTTGATCAGTAGGGGTTGGAAACAGGGGATTTGGGCTTATGAACCGGAGCAGATGTAGCAGGGTAACCCACAGGAGAAGAGGAGGGTCCAGGCTCCCTGTCCCACCTAAGGAAGGGTGGAGCTGGGCAGGGAGGGGAAGCTAGAAAAGACTGAGAGAAGGACTGAGAGAAAGACCAGACTGAGGAGAAGCGGAGAAAGGCAGAGATCAAGAAGGGGACCTGGAGGTGGCACATGGAGCAGAGATACAGGTGAAAAAGTTACACTTGCTTCTTGGCCTTGGACTGTACCAGAAACTTGGGGGACATGGAAGGAGACACTTAAAACAGACATGAGTGAGAGACAATAACAACCTTTGGTTTGGGTTTTGATTTTGCTCTTTCCCTTCCAGACTTGCCTGGCCCTTTTCGCCCCCTTCCTATGGTTCCCTACCAGAAAGGGCCTTAGACCTGTGGCAAGCTTTTGGGCTCAGCAGTCCTGCTTTGGGCCAACCTGTTTGTCTGGGCATTTGCCCATGAGGGGATGGGTAATACTTTGGGTTCTTGACTTGGAAACTATATTCTTTCTTTTTCTGTTCTCTCTGTCACACTCTAATCATATTAAAGTTCCTTTCCATTGATGGTCTTAGGCACAAGAATATGTTTTGTCTTGATGGGGCAGATAGCAAAACCCATCTGAAGTGGGCAGGCTTGGGGGTCCCGAAGTACCCCTCACCTTGCCCTATAACACAGAGAGCAAAGAAAGATACCTTTGCCCTGGTAATGTCGGGAGAGGTGCTGGGAGAGTTGAGAATCACCAAAGAAAGTGGGCGACAGCATGAACCAAAAGGTGTCTGTTTAATGAGTGACTTTATGGTATCATTTCAAGTAGTGCCTTGCCTGAAATAGTATAAAAATAATAAGTATTTACTAATCATTGATCCTCAGCTCCCACAACAGGGAGAGAAAGTTCCATTCTTTCTCTACCTCTCTTCCTCCCTCCCTATCACATGACTGGCTGTTCCAGGGCTCAAAGATATGATTTGCACAATTCTAGGTAGAGTTTAGTGCCAGGTTCGGTAAAAAAAAGCTTCAGTGAGCTGGCCCTGAAGTCCAAACAATACCCATTCCATTGCTTCTATGCCCCTTTGTCCTATCACATCTTTCCATGACATAAAATCTAGTATAAAAACTCAGTTTTAGGGCCTCCTAGGTGGCGCAAGGAGTTAAGCACCGCACTGTGAAGCTATGTCCAACCTCTGCAGCACAAGTTCGATCCCTGGCTGGCCAGGGAGAAACCCACGTGGTGAGGCAGACCTCTCCTGGCTCGCCTGCTGCTCCCCTCAGCAGTGTGTTTCAGTCAGTCTGCCTGTTCTGCTCCCCACTCTGTCTCTGGTGAATCCTCTCACCCCCTGCATCTCTGGCCTGTGCCTGAGCCCTTGTATGCATAAATAAATAAATCTTTTAAAAAAAACAACTCAGTTTTAACTGTCTCTTGTCATCTTCCTTTCCTTATGAAGGTTTTGTGTTACATAAAATTTACAGCAAACATATTTATATGCTGTTCTCTTATTACGCTGACTTTTGTGAGCCTGATTTACAGGGTCCGAGTCAGCGAAATTAGAGCGATGAAAGGAAGAAGATATTTTCCCTTTCCTGTTGTTTTTCTAAACAACAAATATGTCTCCTGTGGAAAAGGATTAGATCTGTAGGTTGAGGGCTCGCTAGGTGTTGGAGACATTTTTATTTAGCTCTTCAGCATTGAAAAAAAAAAGGTTTGAAAGTACTTGTAAAACTATGCTAAAATGTGTGACTTTTGGGCCTCCCAGGTGGCGCAGTGGTTGAGCGCTGAGCTGTGTAGCTGCCCGCAGCCTCTGCAGCGCTGGTTCAATCCCTGGCCACGGCAAGGGTCCCACATGGCACGCAGACCTCTCCTGCCGCCCGCTGCTCCCCTCAGCAGTGTACTTCGGTCCTTCTGCCTGCTCTGCTCCCCGTTCTGGCTCTGATGAATTCTCTCACCCTCCTGCACATCTGACTATACCCAGTGCTTGTATAAATAAATAAATAAAATCTTTAAAAAAGTGTGACTTTTAAAAGAATTGACAATATTTTCTCTTATAAATGAAAGAATTAAATACCCTCACCATGGGCCAGCTGGAAAAGGATATCCCTTGTTTAAAAATGAAGTCAGACTGGCTCTGACAAGTACTGTTGAAGTCCAGGGGCTGAATCTGGAAGCAGAAACCTGAATGAGCTAAACTGTTCAGGGGAGGAAAATGAAAGGTGTCAGAGGTTTTTTTATTGCTGATGTTGAGAGGGCAGGAATAGAGAAGGAAATGACACAAAGAGAGAATGAAACAAGCAACAGGGATGGATCCCAGATTGTAAAGAGACCTAACACCTTTTTAATGACACACTTGTGTTGGGTGGAAAAGAGGCAATGTCATTACAGTCTATGGTGATAAATGGGTTGAGAGTGGTACTTAAGCTAAGAATGGCCACTAACACCCAGAAAGAATGACTAGGGATCTTATAAGTGGAATGTGTTCTAGATTTTGTAATTAGTCATTGAGTCAAATTCCTAGAAATATGGAGAAGGTTGAGCATGAGAAATGGAGGAAAAATTGATTTCATCTAAGAAGAATGGCAGAACTCAGGGAACATTCTGAAAATTCAATCAATAGTCACTGGTGATTTAACTGGCGAAGAGCACTATTTAGGGAATGTCAACTTGTGAGTCCTTTTACTATCTTTAAGTTTGATAAGTGTGCTCACATGGATACTAGAAACAAAAGTATGGAACAAATTGTGAAAAGCAAAAATTTACCCTTTTCTATTTTCAGGGTAGTGAAAATTCTTCTGAGTTCTCAAAATAAAAAGCTCTTTAACATTATTTTTCAGCTGTTACTTCCAGCAGTTTGAATAAGTTACTGCTTTTCTTGTAAAATCGAAAAAGCAGCTTTTTACATTATACCTATGGAGCTTCCACCACAAACTACCTCCGTTGCCATTTGGACATTGCCAACAGTTTTTTTTCCTCCTTCTTGAGAGATGAGTCCCATCATGCATTCTCACTGCACTTTTTTTACATTTGCTTCAGTTTAGTTTTGGTTAAAGTCATGAAAAATAAAATGTCCTTTTTTTCTTTATCAACAAACCTTCTCTCCCATGTTGCAACCTGGTTAAAAAATAAAAAAGGCTCTCAAAAGTTTTAAATTCTGGGCTTCCCTGGTGGCGCAGGGGTTAAAGGCACAGCACTATCAAGCTATCAGGCATGAGTTCAATCCTCGCCCAGGGAGATACCCACATGGCACAGCAGACCTCTTCTGTCTCGCCTGCTGCTCCCCTCAGCAGTGTATTTCAGTTAGTCTGCCTGTTCTGTTCCCCGCTCTGTCTCTGGTGAATCCTCTCACCACCCCTCCCATATACACACACCTCTGGCCTTACCCAACCCTTATACACATAAATAAATAAATCTTTAAAAAATAAAAAGTTTTAAATTCTGCAAAGAACAACTAACTAGGGCAGCTGGCACCAGAAAGACTTAGTCATGGAAAACAGATTACATTGTTTTGTTTGCATTGATTAATATGTTGATAACACCTTGAGCAACAATGGTAAAGTTTACTGCTTACAAGTGCTGTTTAATCTTTCTACCTTCCAGTATCCTGAAGAATTCCCTTTTTATCTGCAGACCAACATTTTGAGCTACTTCTCCCAGGATTGGAGTCTTATTCTCTTTGCTTCCTTGTTCTCTTGATACTTCCAAAGTATCTTTTTACAACATTCCACATATGAGAGAAAAAGTAGTGATTTTATGCAAAACACAAGAAACTTGGAACCTCAGCTGTTCTGAAAGGTAAATTCCCCTGGCATACAGTCTAAGAAACTCTTTAATAAGGGCACATGCACAAACAAAGGAATTAGGGGCCTCTCTGGTGGCTCAAGGGGTAAAAATTCAGCACATGAAGCTGTCAGCAACTACTGCAGTATGAATTTGATTCCGGCCAGGGAAGTGACCCACATGGCACAGAAGACCTCTCCTGTCTTGCCCGCTGTTCTCCTCAGCAGTGTATTTCAGTGGATCCGCCTGTTCTGTTCCCCGCTCTGTCTCTGGTGAATCCTTTAACCACACCACCACCCCCACACCTCTGGCCTACACCCCAGCTCCTATATGCATAAATAAATAAGTAAATCTTTAAAAAAAAAAAGGAAAGAAATTAGACACCTGCATTTCCAAATGGAACTGGCTATATCTAGTAACCAAAGTGTCATCATCCAAAGAGGTTTTCAGTCAGAATTCAACACTTAGTAATTCATGTTCATAAGAAAATTCATTTTCCTCTCAGATTTTGAATGGACCCAGACAGAGATGATGACTGCCTACAAATAAAAGCCCAAGGCACCACTAACCCATTTGTGTTGGTGACCATAACTACTAGTTTGGCTCCTGACACAATTGAACAACTGTAGTAATTGCCTCCAACACTAAAGAGAGTATAACCGAGTAGATCAATCATGTTCCAGTCCAGTTTGTTAGCAACAGGACTCTAAAAAGAAATAAATGTCACCTTGTAAAGCTTTAGAAAAGAAATGTTGTCTACTAAAAAGGACAAATTAGCCTTTTGTGATTTTTTCAGTCATTACTGAATGACTAGGGAAATTCATATGGCTCAGAACTACATTATTTTTATTTTGCTCCCTTAGCAGTATTTTTTCTTAGATAGGATGGATAGGAAGCAGTTTATTTTGGAGTTTCTCAAAGGGTGCATGTTTATGAAGTATACCCAGAAAATGAGTATTATATTCCTAGAGGTGGAACAGGATGGGCCTCCCCAGTCAAACTAGGAGACAGATGACTTTTAAATTTATTTGATAAGCAGACTTCAGATCTCAGAGAGAAGGACTGGGGCAGAGTGGGAACTGGGGATTGACCAAGACCTCTTAGGAGCACCAGAGACAGAGAGAAAAGCTTTTGAGAGATCACAATGAGGTAGAAATAGCCTCAGGAAGAGCTAAAGAGCAAACCCCGGCTCATGGAGATTTTTTTTTCTGTTTATGCGGATTTCCATTTATGACAGTAATAGAATTTACTTTTTAAATACATATTTTAAATTTGAAAAGTGAATTTAAAGTAAAATTCTTTTTTTTTTTTTAAGATTTATTTATTTATTTATTTACGTAGGCACTGGGTACAGTCAGAAGCGTGGGAGAGTGAGAGGATTCACCAGAGCCAGAGCGGGGAACAGAACAGGCAGACCAACGAAATACACTGCTGAGGGGAGCCGCAGGCCTGGCAGGAGAGGTCTGTTGTGCCATGTGGGACCCTGGCCGGTGGCCGGGGATCGAAATGGCGCTGTAGAGGCTGCGGGCAGCTGTGCAGCCCAGCGCTCAACCGCTGCGCCACCAGGGGAGGCCAAAAGTAAAATTCTTAACACAGCATTCAGGTATCAGAAAGTTGCTGATGCTGATTGTGAGTGGTTAGAGAGGAGAGCTATTTTTAGAGCCAGCCCATTATTGCCCCAGGGACCCTGCAGCAGTACACATACTTTCTCTGATCCTCAGGATCCTCAACTATAAAACACTTGGACAAGAGTCACACACCATAAGGACAATTGTGAGGAACAAATATGTGTTCAACTAATGGTTAGGGAAAAGCAGTCAAACTCTCTTCTTGAGGAATCTCCTGTATAACTTCTAGACCTGGAGTAGGCAGGGACTGTTCAAATTAATAGATAATTTTGCATGCAAACAAACAGGCTAGATCTGTAACTCAATATGTTACCAAAAAAAAAAAAAGTTAATATAAACATAGCACAGTTTATCCTGGGGAAATGAGTTACAGGGTGACTGCTGGGGCTGGGGAGTGGGGGCAGTAAGGAGGTGGAGGGTGGTGAGAGGATTCACCAAAGGCAAAGTAGGAAACAGAACATGGGGATTTTACTGAAATACACTGTTAAGGGGAACAGTGAGTGAAACAGGAGAGGTCTACTGTGCCATGTGGGTTAGCTCCCTGGCCAAACTCAGGCCATAGTGGTAATAGTGCTGAGACTTAACGCCTAGGCCACCAGGGAGGTCCAACAATGTCCCCTTTTAATCTGTACCTTTGTGACAATTTTTCTTTCAAGGCTTGCACCAAATCCATGTCTTCCATAAAACCAAATTCCAGATCTTTCTTTCTTTTAACCATGACCATTTGGTCTGCTCATGGGACATTCAGAGGCTACCACAGTGTCCCTCTCAATCCGAGAGCTTCTCTGGGGCCCAGCCTGTGCCTCACATTATTTTGCATCCTCAGTGATAAACACAGAGCAGCAGACACTCTATTTGAAGATAGAAAAATCATCCAAGTCTGTTAATTTCTGTTTGTTAATGCTGTACATTGCCCCTCAATGTGGATGCTTATTACAGAAAGATTTTTCCACATTGTGGCTTTAAGGTGACCACATGGAGGGACGAAACAATGCTTGGCTACTGGCCAACTTTTCCTCCTAGCATGGTGGTCTTTTGGAGACTCAAAATTCCAATACTAAGCAATTTCCTTCTTCACATTCCTTTAAAGGGACTCATTTCCCTGAACAATTAGTCATCTCTGAAGATAATTCCCTTTTCCTCTCTAACAAAATTACATTGATTCAAAGACATGCTGATGTTGAAAAGTTCAGATAAATCTCTTTATAAAATATTTAGATCTGGAGTCCATAACAGTTTTTATTTTTAGTTTGTGGATTTGTGTAGGTTTATTAATTTACCATCTGTGACTGTTTTCTTATTAGTGGTAAAAATTTAGAAAGAAATTCTTACAAATATAAATAAGTTGAAACCATGTAGTAATTAAAATAATCAGACTATTCAATGGTCTCTTGTCTTGATGATATTACTACATTGTATCTAATTATCCTTTATAATATTTTTTCTTTTTTTTCAGATTTTAAAATTCATTAGTGGCTTTTTTTAAAAATAAATTTTATTTTTATATTCCCCATACAATTGCAACCCCCTTATTTTGACCCCAATCCCTCCCCTCCCCGCACCCCACCCCCCCCACCCCCCATAGAGTGTCTCTGGTTCATAGTTTGTTGATTTTGATTTTCACTTTCTTATAGTTATTCATTTTCCTGGTCCCTTATTTAAGTTTTCTAGATTCCTGCTATGAGCGAGACCATCCGGTATTTTTCTTTTTCTTTCTGGCTTATTTCGCTGAGCATGATCCCTTCCAGCAACATCCATGTTGCTGCAAATTGCATGTGTTTATCTTTTTTGAATGCTGAGTAATATTCCATGGTGTATATATGCCACATCTTCCTGATCCAGTCATCTATTTTTGGGCATTTGGGTTGTTTCCAAAGCTTAGCTATTGTAAACAGTATAATATTTTTTCTTTATCCATTTTTTAAAACCCATGGTCTTTCCTTTAATTTTTTTCCCTGAGACTAAGAATATGTTTTACCACCATAACTTTTTCTAAAATCCTGATGTTTGGGGCCTCCCTGGTGGCACAAGGGGTTAAGCACCGCATTATGAAGCAATCCACAGCCTCTGCAGCCTCTGCAGTTTGATCTCCGGCCGGCCAGGGAGCAACCCACATGGCGAAGTAGATCCCTCCTGTCTCACCTGCTGCTCCCCTCAGCAGTGTATTTCAGTACATCTGCCTATTCTCCCCACTCTGTCTCTGGTGAGTACTCTCACCCGCCCACATCTCTGGCCTGTACCCAGCTTTTGTATGCATAAATAAATAAATCTTAAAAATAAAAAATAAAAAAAAAACCCTGATGGTGGCCAATTAAGATCTTCATCTATTTTTAAATAGTCATCTTTTCATTAAAAAAAAATCTTCATTCTTAGCACACATAGTTCTGCCCAATTCTTCTTAACTGGGGCAGAGTATTAGCAATCACTATTATTCACCCTTTCTGTTTTCCTAGTTCAGTGAATTAGTCCATCAGAGGTTTTTCAGGCAGACTCAAACTAAAGATTGAACTTCACATTTCAACTTGGCTTTTTCAAGGGTTATGTTTTTTAGACTTTAAATGGGCCACTTGCTCTACCAAGACAATGATGATATTCACTGTGATGTACCACTCATCACTACTTTCAAAAAGTGACCCAGGGCCTCCATGGTGATGCAAGGGATTAAGATGCAACCTATGAAGCTATCCTCAGCCACTGCAGCACGAGTATGATCCCTGGCCAGGGAGCTACCCACATGGCGCAGCAGTCCTCTCCTGACTCGCCCCCTGCTCCCCTCAGCAGTGTATTTCAGTGAATCTGCCTGTTCTGCTCCCCACTCTGTCTCTGGAAATCCTCTCAACCCCCACACCTCTGGCCTGTACTCTGTTCTTGAATGCATAAATAAATCTTTAAAAAAAAAAAAAGTGACCCAGCGTGATTAGCACTCAGAGCTGAGACTGACCTAAAAGCAGAGAGCTGCTTCACTAATGTCAGGCCTTCCTAGGGTGGCCTACATCTAGTGGATGAGCAGGTGAAAGTGGGGATAGAAGTCTAGATGTTGTGGCCTCTTTGGACACGCTGAAGGACTATTCCTGCTCCTAATTTCCTTGCAGGATTAGCCAAAGCTCTAATGGACCTGCTCCTCACCTTTGCTCCCTCCTTTTCCTTCTACAGGTGTCAGTCCCTAACACACACTCTCAGCTCCACACTCTGTTCTCGTGTCTGCCTGCACTGATCCAAACTTGCAACACCAGATCAATTCCTGGACAACAGGTGTTGACTCTTCCACTTCTTATTCCTAAGTCCTTTCCATAACAACCAGGTGGCCTTGTGCAAGCAGGTCTTATAGGCAGAAGCTTGGCAAACCAGGAAGTGAGGTGAAGGGTGACCTCTGTCAGGTCACGAAAGTAGACACTGCACCTGACCTCTGGGTAATGGAGCCAACTTGCCTGCATCTATTTGTCTATGTCATCTTGTTGATTCTTCCTAGTCAGAGTGGGTGGAAGTTTCTGTCTTCTCAATGTACATTCTACTTACTTGTTCTTAGTCTCTCCATTAGGTGAAGACTTACCTCTTTTTTAGAGGGTAAGGAATATCTTACCTCTGTACCCCAGGAACTGAGTTGGAGAAGGCCCTAATAAAAGTGTACTGGATACCAAAGAATCATCTTTTAAAAGTTTCTTGCACTGCGCCCCCTTGTGGCTCAAGGGGTTAATATAGAGCCTATGAAGCTGTCCGCAGCCACCAAATCACTAGTTCAATCCCCAGCCAGGGAGGTGACCCACATGGCACAGCAGACATTTCCTGCCTTGCCTGCTGCTCCCCTCAGCAGTTATTTCAGTCAGTCTGACTGTTCTGCTCTCCACCCTGTCTCTGATGAATCTTCTCACCCCCTATACCCCAGCCTGTACCCCAGTACTTGTATGCATAAATAAATACATCTTTAAAAAAAATAAAAATTTCTTATACTCACAAAAATTAGACAAAATATATCCATTTCAAAAAATATAAAAATATAGATAAATTGAAAATTACAGTAATGTAAATGTCACCATTCAGAAATAATTGGTGTTGTTAATATTTTGGTGTATAGTTTTATAGATTTTTTGATATAGAGATCAATATAAGTATTTAATTTTCTAAATGAAAGTGGGGTTGTATTGTGTCCTTTTTAATACCAGCTATTAAAATGACAATATATTTTCTTTTTTTTTTTTTATTGTTCATTGGACAATATATTTTCAACATGTATTTGTATTATGGCTGTAGCTACATTTACACCAGATAATCATTAAGGAATTCTTGTAGTGATTTTTATAACATTAAATTTCTAAAACAGAGCGAGTGGGGAAAGTCAGAAAACTATCCTCTCTAGTTTTGGTTCTGTGTTGTCTTTTAGAGTTACCATAATATTGTTTACTTTGTTTCTTTATTTTTTCATCCATCAAAATGGAACAATAGTACGGCACACTTGTCATGTTCAATTAGAAACACCTTTATGGGTTCCAAGTGAAAATGAAAGAGTCATAGTTTAGGATATGACATTTGCAGAACCTGAATAATTTCATCTTGAAGATAATGAATTTTGTTCATTCATGCATGCTTTGGGCAAAGAGTCACCCCATTAACTGTCAACATGAACACTCTAAATCAAGTTCCTGTCCTTATAGGTGCTAGAGGTTCATCAAATATCATAAAGATATTATTTGTTTATTTGGTTTATTGTTACTTCTAAAAATTAAGATTTCTCAATTGTCTTTCAAATGAATCATCCCCAGGAATTATATCTCTATTTTTCTTAAAAGAAATATCACTTAACAATGTCATTACTCAGGGAACAAGATTATTATGGATGAAGGAATTAAAATTTTACTTGTGTATCCCATTTTATTCTAGCCATTATGACTATAGATTTTAATATTCTCATTTTGCATGTTAGGAAAATGAGGTTTGGGGTTGGCGCTTTATTTTCCTAAGGACACACAGAAAGTGAATAGCTGGAGTTAGCACCACCAAACCTTTCCTTAATCCCTCTTCAGTGTCTGCTCTTTTTCACTTCCATGCACCAGTTGGATATTCATCACAGGGCGCTCCTCCTTTGGAATATTCCCATGCCTCAAAAACTCCAAATATTTTATTCTCTTTCAAAATATCAGAATTTTGTCCGTGTAACCTTTCCCTTCACTTCCATTGGGTTTGTTTAGTCTAAAAGAGGTCAAAACAATTGCCTGCAAAGGCCCAGCAGGTAATTACAAGAGGGAACCAGTCAGATATAAACAACAGCGGAAAGTCTGAATCAGTCCTTGTTGGTATGAAGATTGTTCGTTTTTGAAAAGAATATTGGGCCATTGAATACATAGAAAAACCAAAGTGGTGAAATAAAACCCCAATGGATGTCAAAATGACTTATGTTGGTCATAATAATCCAATCTCCTCAGAGACTCAGTCTAAATGAAACAAGACTTGCATGTTTCATCCACCTGCAAACACTGTCCTTTACGTAAATCTCCATTGATTTAATCTCTGAACTTGTCATAAATACTTAGCTTTCTAATTTTTATTCCCTGAACAAAATTTTTGGTATAATTGTATATAGTATTTTCCTTAAATTGTATAGGTTTTTCTGTTTCTTGCCTCACCACATAAATGTCATCTTCTTTAGATTGCACTTTGGAGCAACCCAAGATCATACTGATTTAGCATTCACTCATTCATTAAAGATGTATTATGTAGACATTGAGTTAGGCAGTAGAATGAAGGAATAGAGTGAGGAATGGGAACATAAAGATTAATAAGACATCTCCATTACTTTCAAGAAGCTCATAATCTCTGAGAAAAACTCATGGTCGGAGGCAGAGACCTGCGTAAATGCTGTGTTTTGGGTAGAAGTGGAAGTTGATTATGTGGGGTGTCAAGAAGACTTATTATAGGTGTTGAAATGTGAGTTAAGCCTTGAAGGATGAAAAATAGCTTATTTTGAGAAAGAGAAAAATATTCAGGGCCAAAGGAAAGTAGAGTCACAGCAAAGAAGCATGATGAAACATGGTGTGTTAGTATAAAAGTAGCAGCTGAATGAGATATACCTGGGAGAGCACCAGGAATGAGAATGGGCAGCAGACTTGGGTCAGATCATGCACTTTCCTGAAAGGTTTTTAAGCAGTGTCACAATTATATTTGTGTCAAAAAAGTCCAATCTAGATAACTTTATTTACTTTATTTGGTTTTATGAATATAGGGACACTTAAAATGCAAATAAGCTTTTAGTTTAGTAGATCTATAATAAAACATAGATCTGTTTTAGACTAGGAGTTTCTGAGGCATGATCTCCCTTAGATGAGAGTTCGAAAAAGACTAATACAAAGTAAAAATCAAAATCAACAAGCAACTATAAACCAGAGACACACTACGGTGAGGGGGGAGGGTGGGGAGAGGAAAGATTAGGGTCAAAATAAGGGGGGGGTGCATTTGTATGGGGAATATAATCAAAATGAAAATGCACACATTGTTCAAAAATGAAAAATGATGTAAGAATTATATAAAATAAAATACTAAAAAAAAACCCCACAAATCTGTATTGGGGGCAAGGGGATCTGAAGCACAAATGTTTAATTCTTACTAGCAGTGAAAGTAGTTTGGGGGCCTCCCTCCCTGGTGGTCAAGGGGTTAAGACGCAACCCATGCAGCCACTGCAGCATGAGCGAATTCAATCCCTGGCCAGGAAGCTACCCACATGGCATGGCAGACCCCTCCTGTCTCACCTGCTGCCTTCCTCAGCAGTGTATTTCAGTCAGTTTGCCTGTTCTGCTCCCCACTCTGTCTCTGATGGATTCTCTCACCCCCCACACCTCTGGCCTCTACCCCAGTTCTTGCATGCATGCATAAATAAATCTTTTATTTAAAAAGGAAAAAGAAAGTAATTTGGCTAAAATTTCAAATTTTCTGGATTGAGCTAACCACAGTAATACTGGTACCTTTTGACCTGTGCCTCCACCCAGCTAATTTCTCCATATCAAACAGACTCACCAGATTTCTAACATAATAGTTAAAATCACTATTATATAATATTTATTCTACTATTCAAAAATTCCTAAGGCTTCTACATTCACAATATTTGAAATGTGAAATGAAACAATAAATTGCAGTGGTTCTTGATAAAATATTTTGTGCTGAATATATTCTTACAATATCATTTTGCCCAATATTACAACTGAAATAATAAATTATAGGCATAGAGTCTACCTAGTGGATCCTGGAACAATATTTTATGATGAATATATACTTAAAAGTAATCTTGCCAAAATTACATTTGTGCTGGCTTTTAACTCTCTGAAAATAAATCATTACAAGATTATGTTTATTTTCGAGCTAATTTTCTTTCATCAAGAAATTAATCATTTAAGCATTGAAAATGCATTTCTATTATTATGCTCTATCACCTAGGCTAAGAATAAAATGATGAGATTAAATTCAATATATATAATACTAAAATTAATTTAACAGGTTTCATGTGCATTTCTTATCTTGTCTAAACCAAATGTCCCCCTTTTTAGCCCTGCAGCAGGTAAATTTTCAATGAGGGTTCAAAAAAGCAGTGCTTTATTTATGAGCTAATATGTATCATCAAATGATGAGGAGGAAAGGAGATAACAAATATTTGCAGTAGCAGATTGAAAATCAAGATAATTCAACCATCATTACTTGTCTTTTTTATTGAAATTCTTGCCCACAGCAAGTCTAACCCTTCTTTGTTTTTCATGCTAATAATAAAATAGAGGCAGAGAAATTGGTAATGACTATTTACCCTCCTTGAACTTCCCAAAGTGATTTTTGTCTACTTGGTCAATCTTTTAATCAAATTTATCCTCTAACACAAATTGGCAAATTAAAAAGCAATTTGCTACCAACCATCCTGTTGGCACACTTTGTCTGGTGTAGCATATTGTTATCCAAATGTTGTCTGCAAAGTGTTTAAAGAGAAAAAAATGTGATTTTAATTTGCTGTGATCCTTCTCTTGAGAGGTGAGGATATACACATCTCTGTTTTGTTTTGCTTTTTAATGAAGAAGGAAATAAGCTAAACACATGACAGTCAAGTATTTCTAGACACCCCATCTTTCTCCCTACTCCCCTCCCTGACCCCTTGCACGTACACGTACTGTAATGTTCATTGAAGCACTGCGTGTAAGAGTGAAAATGGGTTGCTACCTAACTGCCCATCAGAATGGAGAATAGGGTTTAACCTATTTTTTACCAGTTAAACAGTGTTTTCTATATTCTTAGTCTTGTTTTGAGACATTTATATTCATGCTGAGTTCATAGGTGTCAATTACTTAAAATTGTGTCTGGTCCATAGTGAACACTCAGAGTATCTCAGCGGGCAATTTTATCTTTGTTTTGTTGCACTAGTTTTTCTACAATATCATCATCATACTAACACCACCTATTCTATTGTCCCCACTGACTGAGAAGGAAACTAGGACACACAGAGGGCAAGCTACTTGCCCAAAGGGCTCAACATCCCAGAACTCAACAATCAACAACAGCCAGAAAGTCATGGTGGATGTTCTTCACCTTGGAATTGTCATCATCCTCCTTATAAACTACTCTCTCCTTAAATTCTTCTTCTTCTTTCCTATGACCGTTAATGAAGGAGAGATTTTTGTTATTAGTCAGACAGGACAGAAAGCCAATATAGTTCTTTTTGTCTTGGTCTCCCTGAAGGGTAGAGGAGAAATTAAGGGAAAGAAAGCAAAGACTTGTCACAGCATCTTTCCACCTGTTTGTTATACTGAGACCATCACCCTCCTCACATGCTGGCATCTCCTGTCTCAGCAGAGTGGACAATGCCCTGGGTGTTCGATCTAGGTCCAGCTGGTCTTGTTTTTCTGAAGGACATCCAGAAAGGGTGACTCGGCCTCCTGCCAAGGGAGAGGGCTGAGTGTGTGCGTGTGCACTTATATTTGAAAAAGTCCCCTATGATTCTGACCTCCCCAAATACATGACTGGATCAAAAAAAAAAAAATGTAACTTTCAGAAAGTATAAAATCACATTTACAAAAACATCACACTCCAGGAAAGGAATGTTGTTTCTGATTTGTAAAGCTCACAGGGAGAGAGAGAGGATCCTTTCATTTGTCATTCCTTCAGATTCTGAGGCAAGGGACCTTGCTATCAAGAGCAGAAAAAAATTGCCTTGTTCTTCCTGAATTTCCATTACCATCACAGAGAAACTGTAGGTCAAAAATCACTCTTTCTGCAGCATTCTGTCTGCCCACCTGTGACTATGCAGGTGCCTCTTTTCACCAACTCTCTCCTCTGCAGGGCAGCAGCTTCCTGCCTGCCCCTGACCTGTACCATGCTGGGACTTCTCCTCACTGAACTGCCTCAGCAGAGACAGCTCTCCTCAAGCCGCCCACCTGCAACCATGCAGGCCTCTCTTAGAAAACCTGACCCTTTTGGCTCAGTTCTTCCTGCCCACTTGTGTCTATGCAAGTGTCTTTTACTGTCCTATCACTTTTCTAATAAACCTGCTCTTTAAATATTAAAAAAATCAATCTTTCTTTCTCCCATCTCCAAACTTGCTATTAAAGTTAGTTTAAATTTATTTTATTTATTTACTAACTTATTTAAAGTTAGTTTAAATAATCTAAATTAAAGACAAAAACATGCTAAGTGTGGGCCTCCCCAGTGGCGCAGTGGTTGAGCGCTGGGTTGCGAAGCTGCCTGCGGCCTCTGCAGCAACGGTTCAATACCCAGCTGCTCCCCGGCCACTGGAGGAGGGTCCCGGATGGTGCGCGGACCTCTCCTGCGGCCCGCTGCTCCCCTCAGCAGTGTGCTTCGGTCCTTCTGCCTGCTCTGCTCCCTGCTCTGGCTCTGGTGAATTCTCTCTCCCTCCGGCGCTTCTGACTGTACCCAGTGCATGTATAAACAAAACAAACAAATAAATAAATAAATAAAACAATAAAGTCAATCATTCAATCTACATTTATTAAAAAAAAAAAAACATGCTAAGTGCAAGTGTGCATATCCCAAGCCAACAATTCATACGATTTGTGAAAGCTGCTATTTCATACTGATCATAAGCCCCCAAATGAGTTCTTCTATTAGCAGCTCACCTACTTGGGGCTGGGGTACAACATCAATCTTAGTGTCATGGAGCATTGGGCTGCCATTAATCATTTAAAATAGTCCTTCAGAGTGATTCATGGGTAGACATGAATTTCAAAGGCACTAACAAAATTTAAAGATAAGTTACAAACAAAAATATTGAATTGCTCTGATCTGGTAAAGTTCTTTCATTTATGAATTATTAATGATGACTTCTAAAAATGTTTTTCCTCTCAAGAACCAAAAGTACTAAGCAGTGAAATTCAGGTTTCTTCTTAGAATATCTGATTCTATAGAAAGAAAGAAAACACATGTGTCCATTTCTGATGTAGAAAAATTAAGACACATGTACATATCTTTTTCTTAATCAGCACTTGAACCCCTCAGATACTATTTGAAACGTGAATGTCAGAATCCTTTCAAAGGAAACGTTACAAGACATGTATCATCTGCCATCCACCAAATATACGATAAAGATTCATGGCCTAAGATTGTTTAGTAAAGATGGGGTTGAGAGTTTAGTCTTTGTGTGTGTGTGTATGTTTGTGTGTGTGGCGGGGTGGGGGGGTTTCTCATATTTGACTTGGCTCAAGTTCTCTATATTATTTCAGATACTAAGCTTAAATCTCTTGGAACTCTAGATATGTTATAATGCTGAACTCAGTGCAGCTTTCTCTAACTTACATACCCCAGAAAATAATTTATAAAGATGTTAGGTCTACACAACAGCATCACAGAAAATTATTCAGTGGACATTCCATTAGCAACTATTTATTAACTTCTTACTATATGTTCTACATTGCAATAGGTACAATACAGAAAATGGAGGGAAATCAGACTTTTACCTACTTTTAAACAACTACAATTAGAAAACAAGATAGTAAAAAAAAAATGATCATTTTAAGCTTCTCAATGTCTGTATTACTAAGGGTAGAAACCCACCAGAAGGATTACTTTAAGAAAGCATATCCATGGATTTTTTTTGTAGAACTTGAGTTAACATGAGTGGGAAAGACTCACAGATTCAACTATTCGAATACTGAGATTGTTTTTTTGTTTTGTTTTGTTTTGTTTTGTTTTTCCAGGCTAACCTAATGAACCAGAGGCTTGCAGTCTTGCACTTGAATTAGAGAGAAAGGCCCCAGACCATTTGGTATACAACCTTACGACAAGATGATCAGAGAGGATTTTTCAGTGGTGGGGATGACCGAAGAAATTCAAGAATTGTGGTACATAAAATGCATGTGCTATAATATCCTGCTCTATGACAGGCCTTTAAGAGTGTGCTGCATGCCTGAGAGAGAGGAGGGCGTGTCCACAAGCAGGTCCAGGCAAGGCTGAGAAGACAGCAGCCATTGAGGGGAGCAGGAGAGGAGAGCCAAGGATTAAGCTTATTTGAGAGTATTAATATAAATATTCACAAGGAACAGGAATCCTTTAGATATTTCTGCTTATGTTTTAAAATGTATGCCCCCCAATTTAAGAGATTATCATTAAACTACATCTAAACTATGCATATTAAATGTTAAAATATTCAAGATGAGAGGTTATTGAGGGCATGAACTTTGAATTGAATCAGATTTGGGTTCAAATTCTACCTCTTTGCTTCAATTTTTTTCATTGACAATGTGGGGTACTAGTTGGGAGGATGGAATAAAAGAATAAACTCAGCACTGAGCACATGTCTGGCACTTGATTGGTGCTAAATAATGGGGTTCATTATTGCTATCTTAAATTAATTAATGAGAAATATAATTTGATACAATTCAGAACATTGGAAAAGTTCTTTTGTCCAGATGGTCATAATATTAAGAAATAAGTGTAACTTTTAAATTAAATAATACATTGTTTTATATTATAAACAAATTACTTTTGTCAAACACTATCAGTTATGACTCTTCAAATTGCAAATGATATCCCCAAATGCAAGCAATGGGTATACCAACATTACCTCAATTGAAAAAAAAAATCGCAAGAGACAGAAATCACAATTTAAATGGGCTTAAGTGCAAAAGGGAATTTATTGATCTTCATAAGAGAAAAGATCAGAGGTCTTCAATCTGGTTGGATCTATGAGCACAAGCATGTCAGCAACCTCTCATCTCTCAGTTCTGCTATCTTGGGGATTTGGATTTGGCTAACCCTCTTCATGTAGTGACCCCGACACTGCCAGCCTGAGGTTGCCCAAACTCAATATTGAATATATACAGATCTTCTCCCAGTATTTCTCACAAAAGTTCCAGATTTGAGTCTCACTGATGTATAATGAGTAATGTAACCATCAGCAAACCAACCCATGGGCTAAAAATAGTAGGTTGCTCTGATTGGCTAAGCCTGGGACACATGCCCACTCCTGGAGCTGATTCATCCCTAACACAAGTGTGGGAGGGGTGACACCCTAAAAAATTGCAATGTTATTAAGAGAAAAATAGGAAATGGATGTCTTATAAGCTAAAACACAGACATCTACAAAATCACTAAATGGCATTGGTGTTAGGGACTGAAGAACAATAATGCAAAGGCTTTGTGTAGTACATAGAGAATAGGATTTGACCCACGTCTTGTAGAAGGTATTTTGTAATGACATTACCTTGTCATTTATTTTACGATAATTAATCTTCTCTGGATGAGAGGAGGCATCAACATATCATCAATACATAGCCAATTATATCCATTATATAATGAATATTTTTTCTTGGTTTCTCAGCATTTCCTGATTTGTGTCATACCTTTGTATTTATTTTTACTTGTGCTGTTCTAGCAGGAAGATTTTTAAAGTGTCTCTCCAAATGAAATATTTTTAGAGGCAGCTAAAAGAATTTTCTTTCCTTGGAGCATGGATTGTTTTTTTTCCTGTTTTTAACTTCTTGAGTTCACGTCTCATATTTCCATCTTTTCTTCCAAACTTCTGATATAGTCAGTGTGTGGTAAGAGCAATCATGGAGAAAAGATAACCTTTATCTAGTCTTCATGGTCAAAGTTTCAATGAAATGATAGATTGTTATGCCACCTTAGAGCTGGGAGAAGTCACAAAATATGGTTAGAATTCAAGGTACATCCATGATTCCCCCCACATGACAGCATAGCTATCTATGCATTTGCTAAGAACTACTAGTTGTATGGTTATAATACTGAAAATAGTGTGTACTCTGAGGATGTAATTCTAGTACTGTGCAGGGAGTTACTCTCTTTGGAATTAATTCTTCAGAAACCGAAGTTCAAGGAGAACACAGAGGTGAATGAGAAAGTATTCTGAGCTGATAGGATTGTTCCTTGAATGTAGGTCTGTACCAGAACAGTACAGGGGTGGTTTAGGGGTTAAAGTCTCAGCGCTATCAAGCTACTGCCAGCAACTGTGGCTAAAGTTCGGTTCCCGGCAGTAGACCTCTCCTGTCTGGCCCACTGCTTCCCTCAGCAGTGTATTTCAGTAGATCTGTTTGTTCTACTTCCGACTCTGCCTCTGGTGAATCCTTTTACACCCTCCCCATACCTTTGGCCTACACCCTAGTTTTTATATAAATAATTAAAAAAAAATAACAGTGCCAGATGAGGACCCCACAGAGGAATTTGTGCAAAAGCTTCAAGGGGAGAGTGAGTTTTGAAACCCAAACAGTAATCTACTGCTGAGGGTCCTGGAAGTCAGGTGAGGTAACCCTGCCTGAAAGTGAACTTGGGCATCACTTGTTCCCAAACCACCTGAAAGTGAGGCATTACAGAGATAATCTAGTGAGAAGTTTTATTACTGTTATTTAGCACCCAGAAAAAAAAATTGAGAAATAACTTCCTTTTATTAAGATGCCATTCATTTCATGTGTAATCTTTTAAAAATTAAATGATTTACTTATTTCATTTATGTTATTTTTAGAGCAGTTTTAGATTTTCAGAAAAATTATGAAAATAGTACTGCCAGACATCCCTTACCTTATTTCCCCTATTATTAACATCTAAAATTACTATGGTTCATTTGCTACAATTAGTGAATCAATATTGATACATTAACTAAAGTCTATATATAACCTTCTTTCAAATACATTATTTAGAGCCAGCAGAACTGCCAAAGCTCAGGGTTTGCTCTTATGGTTCAAGAGATCTTAAGCAAAGGATGTGAATGGTTGAATATTAACTTATTCATCTCTAAAACAGAAATAATAAAAAAAAAATGATTTTATAGGGACACGGTAAATTTGAAGAGGGTTCCATACCAAACACACTTTTCTCTTACCTGGGTCTCAGGCTTAAATATTTCAGTTAAGGAGGGCTAACGCCCACAAAGAAACACGTGACCTTTCCTTGCACACACATGGTTTATAACACCAAATCCCAAGAAAAAAACTAGGTTTACACCAAAGGAGAAACACTGGTGAGGTAAGGCCTGGCAGCACAGAGGAACAGAACACATATCAGCCAAGGGGAAGAAGAAAGTAAGGAGAGGTCTTTGGCACAATCACTTTGCCCAAAAATCTCATCAATCAATGGTCTCCCTGGTGGCACAAGGGTTAAGACCCAACCTATGGGGCTGTCCGCAGCCGCTGCAGCACGAGTTCGATCCCCGGCAAGGGAGCAGTCCATATGGCGCAGCAGACCTCTCCTGACTCGCCCGCTGCTCCCCTCAGCAGTGTACTTTGGTCAGTCTGCCTGTTCTGTTCCCTGCTCTGTCTCTTGTGAATCCTTTTACCCATCCCCCTCCCAACAACCACCCCCCCACCCCTCCCCCGCCTGCACCCCAGCTCTTGTATGCATAAATAAACAAATCTTTTTTTTTTTTTAATCTCATCAATCAGCTGAAATCACTGTCTCTTCTTGGGGAAAAGATTAAGAGGAGAGACCAGGACCATATTACATATTAATAGTGATTCGGCAGCAGTAGAAGGTAGATTTACCTGATCTATATGTATAAGCTCAAATGATTGTGTCCAGTAGAAGTAGACTTAAAAAAGTGTTTGCTCCAAATAATACCTTTTGCAACGGGTACCAAATTTTATTATTTATAATACCTTTTGTAACAGGTACCAAATTTTATTATTTAGCAAAGAGCAGTATTTTTGTCAGAAACATTCCTGTTGTTAACAGGGAGTAGGATTGCCAAAAAAAAAAAAAAAAGCGGGGGTTATTTTGAGATTAATCTATTTACTATGACAATAAAAATTCAGTATAATAGCTGCTTTCATTAAATGCATTTTCTTACAGCAATTTCTAAAACTGGCTCTTTTAGTGAGCCACCTCTATGAAAATACAGAATTCTAAGTTCCAAGGAACAGAATGTGCATGAGTGAGGCCAAGATCTTTATATACTTACAAACCACTGTAGGAACTCTGATGACGAGGAGTTTGGACTCACTGGTACACTCTAGAGGGATATTAAGCACTGTAATCTGATTTGGGAAGAAAAGCAATTTTTTTTAATTAAAACACTTTGTTCTGAGTTACCAAGATGTATAGAAATACTGATTTTTTTTTTTTTTGCCTTGGAAATGTTTTCAAATCAGTAAAATATTTTCTTCTCAGCAACACTATTATATCATTTGCCTGGTTATACACTAGAAAGTATTAGCCAAAAGGCTGCTGGAAAAGAAAAATCTATAAGAAGTTTACAAATTGGGAAGTAAATGTTATACCTGTGTTTATAGCCTCACCATTTCCTGAGAAGGTATACTTTTTGAATGCACTGAAATATGGATATTGTCTAGCCAACATTAAAAATAAGAGCATATTTGAAATTCACACACTCATACAACTCCATATACTTCCTGAACCCACCCTGGGCTTTCTCCAGTTTCTGTTATGTGCCTGCAGAGCTGGCACGTCGCCTTTAGAGGCTTCACTCCTGCTACAGATAAATACAGAGGCTGTTGACGCTCTTCCTAACTGTGTCAGCGATGATGTGTTGTCCTTCCAGCGTCATCCAAGGAGCCCTGGATTCTCTCTGAACAAGGGTTTATTAGTCCTCACCACACTTGCACGAGGCAGGGACATCAGAAATTTTTTGGAATGAGGTCTAACACAAACTCAGCAGATAGAGTAGGTCAGAGTGGAAGGAGGATCGAAATTTGGGAATATAAATTTGTTTCTAGGGCCTCCCTGGTGGCGCAAGGGGTTAAGAGGCAACCTATGAAGCTATCCGCAGCCACTGCAGCACAAGTTCGATCCCCAGCCGGCCAGGGAGCAGCCCTCATGGTGCAGCAGACCTCTCCTGTCTCACCCGTTGCTCCTTTCAGCAGTGTATTATCACTCAGTCTGCCTGTTCTGTTCCTCACTCTGTCTCTGGTGAAACTTCTCATCCCTCTACTCACCTCTGGCCTGTACCCCAGCTCTTGTATGCATAAATAAATAAATCTTTAAAAAAACAAAACAAAAAACAAATTTGTTTCCAGTGGTTCTTTTATTTAAAGTATTGTTTTAATTCAGGGAAGAAAAATAAGCCTATTGTTTACTTATGTCTCTAAATTTCTACTTTATTTAGTAATTTTCTGTTGTCTTGGTCCAAATAAACAGTCATCTTTGCTATCTCAAGCCCTTGTTAAAACTGAAATAACAATGTTTATAAATTGGTATCAGCAATTGCTGCAAAACAAATCACCCCACAATTTAATTAATTAAAACAACAGGCACTTATTTAGTTCACAATTCTGTGGGATGGAGAGGTCATTCTTGAATTAACTCACATCCCAAGCCCAAAGAATTGACTACCTCTTGATGCGAGGAGCTTCAAATCACATTGAGAAGGGGTGAACCTACAGGGATGTGCAAAATATATAGCCATTTTATCACTCCACCACAAGTCACTGGTTTGTAAGGAGCTTAACACTTAAAAAGTAAATAGATACAACATCTGCATTTGGTTTAATGGCTGGGGGTTATATTTTATTTTAGCCTGGTATACTGATTGAGCAAGACCAGAAAGTGCAGGAAAAATTTCCATTCAGTGACACAAATCCTACTTTTATTTCACCATTTAAGTTTTTCAGAAACACACAGAACTGGCTGCTATTCAGAGAGGCTGCATGTGAACAGAAACATGGCAGCTATACACAGGGTGAGCAGTGAGGACAGGCTGCCCTACTCCCCTCTCCTCACTTATGGCAGGTTTTCTGTCCCCCATTTCTCCAAATGGCCTATGTATGAGGTTATCTGATGAAGTACAAATAGAGAGTACTTGCCAGCTGTCAACCACTCTTGGAAAAGACCCCCAATGGACACTGAAGAAATATTCTCTATTCTGAAATGCAGCAAGGTTTAGCTTCTTCTCAGTGTCTTCTGGGACAGAGCAAGCTTTAAGTGATGGCCAGATTTACAGAGTGTTGCCTGTATTTTCCATATATCTCAGTTTTTTTCTAGTTTTGGAAAAGAGGAAATGTGTGTTAAAACACCAGCATGTAAACAGAGTTTATAATTACTTGGACCAATGCTTAGAAGCTGGCACAGCCAGGGGCCCTCTGGAGCTATTGATCCCTGTGGAAGAACAGGGTCAAGGGTTTGTATGGGCTCCTTGCCCCTGTTCCACCAGAGCACTCTCTTCTTATCTGTTTCGTAAACTGGGACTTTGTAAAATATTTATTTTGATGAAGGGTTTCTGCTGCAAGGACTTTATTTAGTAACAAAGAAACTGGAGGTTCAGGGATGTGGGGGTCAAGGTCACAGTTGGTGCCAGGTACAGAGCTGAGGGCAGAAGTCAATTCTTAATTTCTAATCCAGTGTTCTTTGTTCTACCATGTGCCATCTTCCACTTTTCATTATCTAAACCACACAACTTCTTTTCAATACATGCTCACTCACACGATTATATAGTCAAAATGTTTGACATAGGGCCTCCCTGTTGGCACAGTGGTTAAGCGCTGGGTTGCGAAGCTGCCCGCAGCTTCTGCAGTGCCGGTTCGATCCCCGGCTGCTCCCCGGCCACCAGAGGAGGGTCCCACATGGCGCGCAGACCTCTCCTGCCGCCTGCTGCTCCCCTCAGCAGTGTACTTCGGTCCTTCTGCCTGTTCTGCTCCCCGCTCTGGCTCTGGTGAATTCTCTCACCCTCCCACGCTTCTGACTGTACCCAGTGCTTGTATAAATAAATAAATAAATCTAAAAAAAAAAAAGTTTGACATAGATCAGAAGATGAAAATTGGTATTTCTCATTTGAACAATTGCTACAATATGATCTGGGTTTTGACTTGGAGTTATTACTCTGCCTTTCATCAAACTGGGTCGCTTAGTCTTTCTCTGTTGCAGTTTCCTCACTGTAAAATGGAGGCAGAGAAGCATCAGCAACTAGGTTACTGCTCAGCCTTTCCTAAGCTAGCAGATAACTAACACAGAACATTGCTATGATTGTTGGCTTATTGTCTTGCAGGTACTGAAAACATTTACTATTTATGAATTATAAAGACCTCCACTAGAATGAGCTGTCTATTAGCACTTTCAGAAAAAGTGGAGGTAATGTAATCAATACAGTCACCACTAGGGGGGTAAATAACTTGAGTTAATGAAAGCTTGATTAAAGGATCTGTGTTCTGTCTACAAACCATGAAGCCAGAAGGGCAATGAGAAGTGAGGACCGAGCTTTGAGAAATCATTCAATCCTGATTCTTATGAAGCTTGGAGTACTAACAGAGTACTAAAGAAGAACTCATCCACTATGTTTTAACTGGTAGAAGTATAAGCACCAAGAACTTCAGTTCGTCCTGAAAATCTCATTTATGACCTGCTCTAAATGGGGCAGCTCTCCCACTGCCTAATTAAAATATCTTTGCAGAACGTCTTCCAACCTGACAAGGATGAACAATTGCACAATGGACCCATTTCTTTGCTAGGCCTGTAGATAATTCACCTCCAACTAACAAGAATTGGCCCTCTCCAATAATGTTCACTATGGTAATGTCCACATGGTGGTAGGAATCGGGTTATTCCGTCAATAACCTACATGTTGGGCAATGCTATGTTACAAGATGGGCGAAATGGTTTTCAGTCGAACACTGGGCTAGTGTGAGCAATGGTTTTTAGTTACTTTCATGACTATACAGACATTACGTCAGATGTTTTTAGAAATCTCGAACTCAGGTAGCCACGGGGTAATGCCCTGGTACTGGGAGTTTAGTGTTTGGGTTCCGGTCAGGTTATTCAGTGTTGTCGTAGGACTAAACTTCGGGCCTCTGTTTCTTCATCTGTGAAATGGAAGGTAGGTCAGAAAGTTAAATAACAGCAAGTTAAAAAAATAACAGCTTGTTGTTTTTTTCTTTGGATTATTTACATTGCCCTGTATATCAAATCTCAGTGGATTTTGAAAAATGATTTTGAGTCTGTAATTTATTTCTTTTCAGTGAAGCATGTTAAGGGAACTTAGTGTTTTGATGGCTGCCTGGGCTAGTGGTTCAGAAGGACTAAGTTGTTCTGCAAGAAATGAGATCTGAACTACTGTGGCTTACAAGCAAGAGTTCTTCTTTGACATGAGGGAGGCTGGAAAAGTCAGGGGGTAGGAAAATTACAGCAAGTAAATTACAAGTTTATAAAGAAGTAGCATTGTGTGTGACTGTTCACCTCAGGGTTACCTCCTAATTCACTATGACTGCTACAAAGCCAACCATGACAGCTACATTAGCAGCAAGGGGAAACAGACAAAGGGGGCAACCTTTGATTAGGAAATGTTATTCTTTATTTGGGCATGTTGCCACCCCAAATAAAATCGGGTACCTGTTACTAAGAAGAAAAGGAACCAGATAGCAGGCCAGTTATTACCAGCTGGATTACTTGGCTGAAGATTTCTTCCTCAGTCCTGCACAGCTTTCTCTCAAATTCAAGGCCTGGTGGATCAGAACAAACTCCTCTGTTTTCCAACATCCTGAAGCCAAAAAAGGAGCAAGGTGCATCTTCTTGACTGAGGAGTCAGAGGACCATTTTCACAGTTGAAAGACATAAAATTTTATTTTATTGCAGACGGCAGTTGGGAGAAATTCATATTTTAAAATTATTATATGAAAAGCATTATCCAATTTTGTCTGGGAAATAAACTAATTTCTACCTTCCAAAAAATAAAACCAACAACTGTTTTAAATAACTCTGTTCTTGCTATGAATAAGTTCCACAGCTTAGCAACAGGGAACAGAGGGGAGGCATATAAAGCTTTTTCTTTATTTTAAAAATAATAGCTCACCCTTGAGCTTGTATTAGGAAAGAGAGTCATTTGGGTAAAAGGACTGCACTTCCTGAAGCTGTTTTTATCTTTGCTGCTAAGAACTCACAAGTTACAGCTCTCACTTTTTTTTTTTTTTAAGATTTATTTATTTATTTATACAAGCACTGGGAACAGTCAGAAGCACGGGAGGGTGAGAGAATTCACCAGAGCCAGAGCGGGGAGCAGAACAGGCAGAAGGACCGAAATACACTGCTGAGGGGAGCAGCAGGTGGCAGGAGAGGTCTGCATGCCATGTGGGACCCTCCTCTGGTGGCTGGGGAGCAGCCGGGGATCGAACAGGTGCCGCAGAGGCTGCGGGCAGCCTCACAACCCAGCACTCAACCGCTGCGCCACCAGGGAGGCCCTCTCACTCTGTTTTTGCTTTGTTTTATTAAAGCAGTTCATGTGGCTAGTCAAAAACACCTGAAGGAATATGGATTTTAAGAAATTAAGAACAAAACTCAGGGGCCTCCCTGGTGGCACAAGGGATTAAGATGCAGCCTATGAAGCTATCTGCAGCCACTGCAGCAAGAGTTTGATCCCCAGCCAGGGAGGTGTCTGGCCACATGGTGCAGCAGACCTCTCCTGTCTGGCCCGCTGCTGCCTTCAGCAAAGTATTTCAGTCAATCTGCTCCCCCTTCTGTTCCCCACTCTGTCTCTGGTGAATCCTCTCATCCCCACCCGCTCCACACCTCTGGCCTGTACCCCAGTTCTTGTATGCACAAATAAATAAATCTTTAAAAAAAAAAAAAGCACAAAACTCAGGGAAAAACTGAAGCAGTTTGACAACGGAAGTGAATTAAGGACAGAGCTTCAACTCAAACATTCTGGTCCTAGGCTCATATGCCATAGGGCTCTGTTCCCCACCTGTGATGATTAATTTTATGTGTCAGCATGGCTAGATCATGGTACTTAAACATTTAGTTAAAACACCAGTCTAGATGTCCGTGTGAAGGTAATTTTTAAATCATACTAACATTGAAATGAGTAAACTTGAGTAAAGCAGATTGCCCTCTATAGTGTGGGTGGACCTCATCCATTAGTTGAAAACCCTGAGAGATAAAGACTGAGGTCATTCAAGGAAGAAAGAATTCTGCCCCAGGTTGTCTTTAGATTCAGGACTAAAACATCAACTCTGCCCTGGGTTCCCTATTGCCAGCCTCCCCTGCAGTTTTCAGACTTGTCGGCCTCCACAATTGCACAAGCCCATTTCCTAAAATTTCATTAGATAGATGATGGACAGACAGACAGACAGACACATACAACCCATTGGTTCACTTTCTCTGGAGGACCCCTGACTAATACACCACATCAACTTTTGGTTCATGAATTCCTGCAAACGAGCCTCCCTTTCCCCCCACCCCCCCAGCTTCTCATTTCTATAACCCATTTTTCAAAATTGATGAATAAAAGCATCGTGGTGTTCTCTGGTGGCAAGGTGTATGAGTTCTGGTGTATGATTGGCCCGGAATCATAGTGCCAAGGCTGTATTGCCTGGACAAGCTTCTTATTTCTCTGAGCCTTAGTGTTACATCTGGAAATGGGTAGTGACATCAGTTTGAGAATAAAATGATAATGATAATAATGTCAACAACTAAAAATACCTACTTTTTTTAGAGCACTTACTATGTGCAAAGTGAACATGGATTCTCTTTTCCTTTCCACGCAGCCTTGGGAGGTAGACATGAGGAAACTGAGGTTTGCAGAGTTTAAGGAGCTGGTACATCATCACAGAGCTGGCATGCATAGACAAATAGTATGCACTGCTGTAACCCACATAAAGATTCCTAGTTCACGCCTGGCACAGAACAGATGTTTAATATTAATTCCCTTCTATTTTCTTCATCCACTGCCTTTCATATGATTACTTAGTTGTTTCTGCTAATGTTAATGCAGTGAATGCAACAAAGTGTTTCACTGTTCAATTATAGCTCTTGTGCAGTCAGGAATTTGCCCCCAAGGTAGTTCAATCTGCAATTTCCTTGCCAGGAACTGAATCTGAAAGTAGACTGCCTGTTCCAACTCAGCATCTTTGATGCCCCGGCATTCACACTGTCAGCGTCAGTTACTGGAGTGTAGAAGCCAACTGGACTCAGGGCCCAGACACTCTCTGAACTGCTGAATTCATCTCCAGAACCAATCACATGCTGGTGCATTTGAATGCTCTCCTCATCACCTCCACTTCCATTGTATAATTTAGAAGTGAGAGAAAAGAGGGGGTCCTCCCTGGTGGCGCAGGAGTTAAAGACATAGCGCTATCGCCAGCCACTGCAGCATGAGTTTGATCTCCAGCCAGGGAGGTGACCCACATGGTGCAGCAGACCTCTCCTGTCTCACCCACTGCTCCCCTCAGCAGTGTATTTCAGTAGATCAGCATGTTCTGCTCCCCATTCTCTCACCCCCTGCACCTGTGGTCTATACCCCAGTTCTTGTATGCATAAATAAATAAATCTTTGGGGAAAAAAAAAAAAAAAACAGGAGCAGGGGTCCAAAGTTCCCCTTGGTGCCACCCAGAGAGCAAGTTTTTTTTTTTCCTTTTTCTTTTAAAAGATTTATTTATTTATGCATACAAGAACTGGGGTACAGGCCAGAGGTGTGTTGGGGGGAGAGGATTCACCAGAGACACTGGTGAGGGGAGCAGCGGGCGAGTCAGGAGAGGTCTGCTGTACCATGTGGGCAGCTCCCTGGCCTGGGATCGAACTTTCGCTACAGTGGCCGCAGACAACCTCATAGGTTGCATCCAGGGAGGCTCCAAGCTGCTTTTTTTCATTTGGTGATGTTGGTGTGGAAGTCACAGGAAGTGACACAAGAACCACCTTTTCTCTGTCCCTTCTCTCCTGTCTTTGAAAATCACTAAAGAGCTCTGTTCCATTAGCACAAAGATCACATTTATGCATTTTTAAGTGGTTGTTTGGCAAACCAGAGAGCTGTTCTATGACAAGCTACAGACATTGTGTCTGCAGCTACTCATCATCATAATAGGCATTCTTAAAACATCGATATTTCCAAATGTAACATCATTTCCTTGAAAATTCATTTCATATGAGGATGCTGACATCAGTATCAAATTATTCTCTAATTCTAGAAAAGGTTTTAAGTGTCCACTGTAGGTAGCATAACACCTGTTATGTCTGTGTTTGAATTTTGATCAACCTGAAAAAAATTTAAAGTTCAAAACTATTCTATGAATATTAGCTTTATTTCAGCTTATTACTTCCTGGCTTAGAGTATAAATGTTAATGTGGGTATTCTTTTTTGTTATTTATGCTAGGACTATAAAACACAATTTACAAAACTATAAATATTTAGAACTCGTAGTTCTAAATCATGGTCAGATGCAATGAATGTTGTCTGAAATTTGTTACAACTATATCTACAAAAATAACAACTGACATGGGTGTTGGGCTTCAATTCCTTTCCAGCCTCCTGGCTCACTATTCTTCCCCAGTGATTCTAAACTCCTTCCTAGTCAATGGATATGTCATCGTTTTTCATGCCTTGCACATGCTCCATCAAGACACTGGGAACTACAAATCCCATGATCACCAAAGGCAGGGTTGTGAGAGGACCTCAGAGCAAAGTTAAGCAGCCATGTTCTCTGTTTGAGTATTTAACCAGCCATGTGGGGGTGGGGGGTGTCTCTCTCTTGGTTTTTCGCCAGCTCAGCGGGTCATAAAAGATTTATTTATTCATGCATACAAGAACCAGGGCACAGGCCAGATGTGCAGGAGGGTGAGAGGATTCACCAGAGACAGAGCGGGGAGCAGAACAGGCAGACTGACTGAAATACATTGCTGAGGGGAGCAGCAGGCGAGACAGGAGAGGTCTGCTGTGCCATGTGGGTATCTACTTGGCCAGCTGGGATCAAACCTGCACTGCAGAGGCTGTAGACAGCTTCACAGTGCTGCACTCAACTGCCTGTGCCACCAGGGAGTCCCCATTTTTTTTTTTTTAGGTTTTTATTAAAGTGTAGTGTATATACAGGAAAGTTCATATACAAACCAAGTGAACAGCTTGATGAGTTTTTACAAAATACACACACATTATGCAACCAGCACCTGGCTAAAAAACAGAATTTACCAATGCCCAGAAGCCTTTCTTAGGACTCCTTTGTGTCATTATCCTTCCCCACAAAGTAATCTTCATGCACACTTCCAACACTAGATTATATTTTAGCTTGCTTTGGAAACTGACATAAATATAACCATCCATGTATGCTTTTGTGTGCCATGGTATGCTTCTTTTGTTTAATTGTAAGTTTATGGGACATATTTCATGTTACTGCAGGTAGCTGTAAAGAGTTCATTCTCAAGTGGTATTCAATTTTATGAATACATCACAATGTGTTAATTCATTCTACTATTGATGAACATTTGGGTTGTTTCCAGCTTTGGCTGTTATAAATAGTGTTGCCAGAATATTTTTGAACATTTTCTTTTTGGTGCACATATGTGCATATTTCTCTGGGGTTTATACCTTTGAGTAGAACTGCTGAGTCATAGAGTATGTGTGTGTTCAACTTTTCTGTAGATTTTCTGCCAAATAGATTTTCATTGTGGTTGAACCAATTTAGACTCCAAGTAAATTGCTCCCTATTCTCTCCGAAAATTTTTGTATTATTTACTTTTTAATATTAATAATTCAGATGAGATATATTTTATCACAGTATAATTTGTGCTTCTATGCCATCTCATCTACATCTATTGAACATTTGATTATTTTATTTTGTGAAGTAACTGTCCAAATCTTTTTCTCAGTTTTCTATTGGATTATCTTCCTGTTAGAAGTTACTTACCAGTTATTTGCTATCTATCTATCTATCTATCTATCTATCTATCTATCCATCCATCCATCCTACCTATCTCCTCCTATTTTGTTACTTACTTTTTCACTCTCCTAATAGTATCTTTTAATGAACTATTGTGCATAATTTTAATAAAACCCAATTTGTCCATTTTTTATGGGTATGTTTTGTGTCATATTATAAAATCTTACTTCTCCTCATGGATGTGATGCTATTTCACATTTTCTTCTAAATATCTTCAGTCTTTTACTTTTCATATTTAGATGTACAGCCCAACTCAAATGATTTTTTTATGTATGGTGTGAGGTAGGAGTCACTATTCATTATTACCATATGAATATTTTTCAACCAGACCAGTTACTGAGAAATTTATCCTTTCTCCATTCTTCTTAGTGTCACATTTGTGATTCTAAAAGTGTGGATGCGGGCCTTGTATAAAGCACACTTTTAAGTGGCTTTCAGGTCCCTTTAAGAAAAGTACATCTACCTGAACCTTCAAAAATATTTGGTCAACTCAGAAGATGGAATTGGATCCCTAATTCTGTTTCCTTCATTGTGGTTAGATAAGATTTGAGAATACAAAATCATTTCTTTTAATACAAAGACACTAACACTGTTACCTTAGTTAATTAAGAAGCAATCGAACTGGCATTTAGTAAAGTCTCAATAAATTTTGTAATTTTTATTAATGAAATTAGCAATTTGGTTTCTCCTTAATTCCGAAGCCATCACAGTCTTCTAGAAATAACCTTACTCCTCTCAAATTGGCCTAGACTGATTTAAAATTTGTAACAAGATAAGTAACTGTGGGCTTTTCCGTGATTCCCTAAAATATACATCTGATTCACACTCATAGAACACTAAATTTCTACATTCTCTATTGAAATAAAACTCTATCATATTAAAGTTGTAGATTTTTTCATGACCAATCTGCTATTAGGTTGAGAAAGAAATTGAGGTATCTACTGTGATCAACTGGATAGATGGTAAGTGGTTTTTTCATACATAAATGTGCCCAGCGTACAGAGAATATCTCACTTTTCTGATAGAAAGTGCTCTAGGACCTCTATGTTCATAACCCAGGTACTACCATAACATTGGGACTCTCTCAGAATCAGAGGGTAGTACCAGACCATCTTAATTCAAGTAGTAGGAAATAAAAGACAATTCCCATTTGCCCCAACTGGGATTAAAATTCAATTCTTTAAAAAAAAAAATGCAGGAATACCCTAACAAATTGCTTTAAACACAAGAAAGGACTTAGCCTCCTGGAAAGATTCTAGATGTGGGTGTGTTAAATACGTTTTCATGTGCCAGAAAATATAGATCTATAGATCTGATGAATCAGATGTACTTCTAAAAGGAAAGATAAAGATAAATCCCATAAAAATAGCTAACTTTTATAAACTGCCTCTCATATATATCAGACACTGGCATATATACACATCACTTGCTTTATATAAATATAGCCTATTGTTCTCAGGAGAGCCCTAAGAGATGGGTATTACTAGCCCCATTTTATAGTTGAGAAAAGTAAGGTGAATGGGAATTCTGTATCAGTGGTGCTGAAATGGGCTTGGCTGGTAAGTTGGTTAAAGGAGGGTTTTCTTTTTTATTTTAAATATTAATTTTATTTGTTTATGCATACAAGAACTGGAGTGTAGGCCAGAGGTGTCAGGGATGAGAAGATTCACCAGAGACAGAGTGGAGAACAGAACAGGCAGATCTGCTGAAATATACTGCTGAGGGCAATAGTGGGTGAGACAGGAGAGGTCTGCTGCACCAGTGGGTTAGCTTCCTGGCAGGTGATCAAACTTATGTCGCAGTGGCTGGCAATAGCTTGATAGCCCTGAGACTTTAACCCCTGTACCACCAGGAAGGCCCCTGAAGGTTTTCAAAGGAAATGTTTTTTAAGAGTGGTAAGAGAATGAGAATCTAAAGTTCTGTTCCATGCAAGTGGCTCTCTCCCTTATACTGGGTGGGAAAGAATTTAATCTATTTAAATAATGCAGAGTGAACAGATCTCTTTGAGGGAAAGAGTCTATGTTGATAGAATCTATAAATCTAGATCTGAAGAAGGAAGGTGAGGTATAAATGAATGTTCAAGGTTTCATCCAGGTAGTCTGGTCTCCCAGTGTGGCATCTAACTCTGCTCTACTGGGATGGAAAGAGATCCCATTAACTCAGCCTTAATCCCTAGAATAAGGATTTTTCTTGGAATGCTAGAGAAATCGTGTCCTGGGAGCAGATAGTAAGGGAGTTCTCTATCGTATCCTAGAAATCCACTCCTCTGAGCAGGCTTTAATTATCAGGTACAGGATCTAAAATTTAAACTAACCCTGAAGCAAGGTGATGAGTATTAACTTTTTTAAAACTGATTTTGAGCCTGCCCTCACCCTAAGTTAAGGAAGAAAGCTGAGTCCAGCCACAGTCCAGAAGAAAGCTCCACCCAACCTGCTGAAAAGGGAAGGGAAACAGCCTTGGATGAATGAGGAATAAAAGCTGGTTTAAAGTGGTGCCAAGACACCAGCAGCAGACTCTTTACTTTAAAACATCCTGTAAGTGGGGCCTCCCCGTTGGCGCAGCGGTTGAGCGCTGGGTTGCGAAGCTGCCCGCAGCCTCTGCAGTGCCGGTTCGATCCCCGGCTGCTCCCCGGCCACCGGAGGAGGGTCCCACATGGCGCGCAGACCTCTCCTGCCGCCCGCTGCTCCCCTCAGCAGTGTACTTCGGTCCCCGCTCTGGCTCTGGTGAATTCTCTCACCCTCCCGCGCTTCTGACTGTACCCAGTGCTTGTATAAATAAATAAAAATAAATCTTAAAAAAAAAAAAAAAACATCGTGTAACAATTTACTAAGAGGCTTGTCAGCACCTCACCAGGATCAGACTTGAGAGGATTTAGCTGGAGAATCCCTTCCAGGCTTGAACTTCTGGGCATGGAGCTGGCGTAGCTTCCACAAAATTCCTCATCTAAGTAGTAGGTGGAAGGAACATTTACAAGCAACATTGTTGCATGAAATCAAATATTCCAACTCCAGAATGGGGTTTGTTCCCCTAGAGAGAAGTAAATGAGTTCACCAAATCTTCTACAATGAAGTTCTCTGGAAAACCATTCCTAACAGATCTGAGAAATGATCTGTTTTTTTTTTTTTTAATAGAGGCATGTTTTATTTTATTTATTTATTTGTTTGTTTGTTTTTGTTTTGTTTATACATGCACTGGGTACAGTCAGAAGCACAGGAGGGTGAGAGAATTCCCCAGAGCCAGAGCGGGGAGCAGAGCAGGCAGAAGGACCGAAGTACACTGCTGAGGGGAGCCGCGGGCAACAGGAGAGGTCTGCGCGCCATGTGGGACCCTCCTCCGGTGGCCGGGGAGCAGCCGGGGATCGAACCTGCGCTGCAGAGGCTGCGGGCAGCTTCGCAACCCAGCGCTCAACCGCTGCGCCACCGGGGAGGTCCCAGAAATGATCAGTTGAAGTAGCCGTGAGAATCTGGTGCAGGAAAAATTGATGGCTAAACGATAGCCATTATCCCTCCATGCTCACTAGGCACACTCTTTCTACTGTTCATCTTCCTCTGCCTCCCAACTTTCTGATCACTGCAAGCACCAGTGGGAATGTGAGCATGGGGCAGATGGGCACGGGGGCAAGTCGTGGGGACAAGAGGAAAGAGTGAGTGGATGAGGGAGAAGAGAACAAAAGGGTTAGGTAAAACCCCAAACGAAAGGGAAATTAGATGGTAAAATGATGCATAAATCTATAAATTAAATTAAAATTATGTAAATTACAAATTAAAGATAAATAGAGATAAAGGATACCTACTTTAAAATTTGATTTGAATGGGTATCTAGTTTTAAAAGTATCAAAACAACAAAGAGTTAAGATTAGCGATAAATATTCCAAACTAAAATAAGTCATGAATTAAAGTAGAACAAAATAAATATTTATAATTTAAAAAATGATGGCTAGTGAAATAAGAGATGAAAGCTTTCGCATGGTAAGCTATAAAATTAAGATAGAGTTAAAGACCAATGGACAGATAGAATAAAAGAAATGTAATTTAAGAAGTGGAAGAATGAGGGCCTCCCCTGGTGGCACAGTGGTTGAGCGCTGGGCTGCGAAGCTGCCCGCAGCCTCTGTAGCACCGGTTTGATCCCTGGCCACCAGCGAGAGTCCCACATGCTGTGCAGACCTCTCCTGCTGTGCCCGCTGCTCCCCTCAGCAGTGTACTTCGGTCCTTCTGCCTGCTCTGTTCCCCGATCTGGCTCTGGTGAATTCTCTCACCCTCCCACGCTTCTGGCTATACCCAGTGCTAGAAAGAAAGAAAGAAGGAAAGAAGGAAAGAAGGAAAGAAAGAAAGAAGGAAAGAAGGAAAGAAGGAAAGAAGGAAAGAAGGAAAGAAGGAAAGAAGGAAAGAAGGAAAGAAGGAAAGAAGGAAAGAAGGAAAGAAAGAAAGAAAGAAAGAAAGAAAGAAAGAAAGAAAGAAAGAAAGAAAGAAAGAAAGAAAGAAAGAAAGAAAGAAAGAAAGAAAGAAAGAAAGAAAGAAAGAAAGAAAGAAAGAAAGAAAGAAAGAGGAAGAGTGAGAAAACAAAAAGGGAACTCATAAAAACAAAAACTCAAAACAAAAACCTGGTCAACAGACCAGACAGGGAAAGCTGTTATGAGGAAGTTCTTTGGAAAGTCAATCTTTCCTCCTAACAATTCTCTTGAGGCCCATCCCTGGGTAGGTTTTGTTAGTTTGGTTATATATTCATCTGTGCTTACCTCTGTTCATTCAAATATTTATTTTTCCAAGACCTGAGAACTCAGTGATATGAGTCAAACAGAACTGCCCCTTACACTCTAGTGGGAGTAGTTTGTGGTGAGAACAGATACAGAACAAATGATTACACAGACAAAGTTGCAGAAAAAGCCCTGGGTGCTATGGGGTGTGTGAACTGGCCCCTGGTTGTATGTCTATGGGGACATAGCATGGATTCACAGGTCTGATGGACATTAAGGAAGTCTTTGCTGCCAACATATTTGTCCTGAGAAGTGAAGGAAATATTAGGGCCTAACTTACACAAAGTAGGGGTGGAAATAGCCAATATGTGTTAAGGCCCTGAAACAGGAAGACTTTGATGCTTTTGAGGAACTAAAAGAAAACTGTGGCTGGAACAGACAGACCTAGCAAGGGAGAAGTACTAGATGTGGTTGGAGAGTGCCGCGGACCAGCACAGCAGTAGACGATGAGGCCATCTCAGGGTTGAGAGACTGCGCAGGGTGGTCAGGGATTCGGCTAAAGAAATGACAAACAGACACACTTCAAGAGAGAGTGTAAATCTGAGTGAGCCTTTATTAAGTTAGTGGTCAGTATATATATGTTTTTTCTAAAGGCATAGGAACAGTGAACATCAAAGAGATCAGTTTGCTCATAGGCTTAGCTTAATTGACAGGGCAGTGATTTATGTCCGAAGTTACACCTGGACCTAGCCTCATTCCTAATTGGACAGGTTATTAACTCTTTCTATATTCTTGTACTAACTACTACTACTATTACTTATGTTTACTCATAATTAATTGTCATAGGTAAATTTATATTATAATGCAGTTAATATCAAAGGTACTAAGGTTAAGCACATAATAGAAAGATTATTAAACCAACAATTCTATTATAACACAGTGTTTAGTAATGTTTCATTTGCATTAGTCTAATTATTAAATTACGTATGTTTTTTAATTAGCAATCAATGACCAGAAAAAGGAAAGATTTTAGAGAGACAGTTGTAGCAGAATAAAGTTTGTGGGCCTTGAGAAAGCGAGATAAGGTTCCAGGTGGTCAGCATTTCTTTTAATCATCTTTGTGGCAGCTTCTGGTGGTCATTATTTCTTGGCAGGCATTCAGCTTCTCTGCATCTTAGGGAGTTTGCTGTACTCCCCCTGCGCGCATGGTTCCTTGCCCACGCCGGACCTCAGGGACCATGGCAACAGCCATTAGCCCTGAAGGTCACTGCAGGGGCGGGGGGTGCAGCAGGAGAGGATAGTGGGGAGATGTCAAAAATTTTGGCCTTTATCCTAGGCGCATCTGAAGTCATTTGTTTGTTTCCTTCATGCCACTTAAAACAACAAAAACATTATTTCATCCATTGGTCTCTTTTTGAGAGGTGGGTGGGGACTTGCCTTCCTTTAGGACAGGGGCTATATCATTGTGTATCACTGTACTCTCAGCATCTATACAGTGCATAATCAATAAATATTTTGAATGAGTTAATGGTGAATAATTTTGGTGGGATCAGAACCAAAGTCCAGATCTTCTCCAAAATCTGTACCTCTCTCAGGATGCCATAATAGTTTGCTTTGATCCTATCTGCTCATGAAGTTGGTAGATACTAATGCCTTCCTCAATGCTTCTGCTATTTCAGCTTCCAAAGCATTGGCTATTTCTGAAAGTTTTGAGAGTTGCTAATGAGTTCAGGTTTACCTTTCACGAAGATAGATGGATGTCATTGCTGGCTAGTGGTGATAAATTGTGCAAGTGGATGAAAGAGTTTATTATTGCAAATTCATTTGCGCTGGCATTCATTTCCTGAAGAACTAACACATGCAGTGACACATAGCTTCCCCACCAACAATTTTCACACATCTCAGAGAAATCTTAGTAACACTTGACTTCTTAGTAAATTTCTCACCCAAGCAATGGCACACCTAGGGTATTTGACACTGGGAGCAGATCAATTTATAACATCCTCCTGCTGTGTAGGAAAACAATATTTTTAGTATTAGTGCATGTACTAATAATGAATGTTGTTTCTTCATTTTTTCTTTAGATTTAAAACAAATGTTAAAAAGAAGAACAAAGTGTAGCTTCAAATACAGTTTTAAATTCAGTAAAAGTTTTCATAAATGAACTATTTCTACTTACCAAAGAAAAATATCACGCCTTACATTTTGTACTCTTTACCGCTCTTTAAAATTTACATACAAATAGAAAAACTCAGAGTGGTTATAGAAAGGGTAAGAAATGAAGTAAGTCAAATCCACTTTCCTTGTTTTTTAAAGTCATTGTGTTATAGTGATTTATTTCAAATATACTTAAGGGAAAATGCAGTATCAAAAGGGTTGGAGATATGAACAGCACCTGAAACAGTGCAAATGATTGTGACAGGTTAGGAATGTATTGTCACAAGACTCTTCATGGTGGAATTTGTACTGGGGGCAAGGGGAAGAAAAGCTGACAGTAGGTGGGGGGTAGGGGTGAGTGGATAAATGGCAGCCTCTGTATAACTGTGAGGTCCTCAAAATTAACCTCCATATAAAATACGATTTTTTTTTGTTATTTTTATACAAGCACTGGGTACACTAAGAAGTGCGGGAAGGTGAGAGAATTCACCAGAGCCAGAGTGGGGAGCAGAACAGGCAGACTGACGAAATACACTGCTGAGGGGAGCAGCGGGCGGCAAGAGAGGTCTGCGAGCCATGTGGGACCCTCGCCGGCGCCCGGAGATCGAATCGGCGCTGCAGAGGCTGTGGGCAGCTTTGCAGCCCAGCACTCAACCGCCTGTGCCACCAGGGGAGGCCCTAAATTATGATGTTTGTTAAAAGATAAGAATAAAATATGCCAACCTGAAGCTTCCATATATTTACTTAAACTCCATAGTAACCAAAACAATTATTTAAAACTTAAACCAACAAAATATCTCTGGGGGAAGAATATTTTATCACAGTGCTTAGGTTTGCCAGCACATAACAAAAAGCAGACCAATGTGTTGAATTTATTATTTAAATTATTCTTATTAAATCCTGTACAGAAAATGTACTCTTCTATGCCCGCAAGGAAGGACTGCCCCTCCCTCTCCCCTTGGTAAATCACACTCCCAAGGACTATAAAAAATCAACAACAGCAAAGTCCCCTAAAAAAATGTTATACACTATTTAAAAAACCAAAGGGGGTCCCATTTTTCCTCCAGCTTTTAAGAAAATTTTCTTGAAATCAATTTTCTAAATAATACACTTCGGGCAATAATGCAAAATCGCCAATAAGCTTCCATTTTGGAAAACTAGTTGCTGCCTCTTCTGCATACTTTAAAAAGCACTTTGACAAACATTCTTATTCAGCAGTTACTTAAAGACAAACTCTTAAATGTGGAATTGCAGGCTCTAAGTGCACAAATATTTAGGGTTTGTCATGCTTTTGCTATATGAACTGTCTCCTGAACGTGAGCAATCATGTCTTCCTATCTCCAAGTTTCCACTGACGCAACCATAGAAACAGTGGCCAAAAATTGTGACAGGTACAGGGAATCCCCCTACTCAGCAGTAGAAGAAAAGACCTGTGGTCAGCAGGGGGTTCTGGGGATGGGCATGGGAATCGATGGCAGAGATGGAAGCCCCTCTCCATAGGGTGTCCAGTCCATCTCAGAATAATGTTACCTCTCACTCTACTTGGAATTTTCTGCTTCCCTTGACAAGTTTCTAAGTAGAGATGGATCTCTCCAAAGAGCTATCTGAAATTTCTTGAGTAAAGTTAGGATTTGGGTCACGAGGCACAAGGGCAGACCTGACAAGACCTATGAAGTGTCATCAGAGGCCTTGGGCCACACAAAGACAATGGACTTGGGGGCAGAGGTGCGGCTAACAGGGAATACCTAGACACAGAGAGGAATAACAAGATGGTCAAGCCACGCCGCCTCCCTGTCGAGTCCACCCATCTCAAAATTGCCAAGAGTAAAATATTCTTTAGCTTCCTGTTCTTTTTTTTAAAAAAATTAATTTTTTAAATTTTTTTACATCATTGTTCATTTTTAAACAACATTTGCTTCCCCCCATCCCCTCAGGTGTAGTCCCCATGGGATTTCCTTCCCCTGTGCACCTGTGCACAATCACCTCAGTCCCTTGTGCTCCTCCCTCCCTCCCTCTGATCCCTCTCCCTCCTCCTCCCCCCAGGATGTCTCTGGTTTGTAATTGTCTGTTTGTTTTTGTTTTGTTGTGTTTTGTATTGTTACTATTTTTTCCCCTGATGTCTTATTTGGTTCCCCTATATTCTTTTTTTTAAATTCCTTTTTAAAAAAGATTTATTTATTTATGCATACAAGAACTGGGGTACAGGCCAGAGGTGTGGGGGGTGAGAGGATTCAACAGAGACAGAGTGGGGAACAGAATAGGCAGACTCACTGAAATACACTGCCAAGGAGAGCAGGCAGGAGATGTCTGCTGTGCCATGTGGGTCACCTCCCTGGCTGGGGATCGAACTTGTGCTGCAGAGGCTGCGGATAGCTTCATAGTGCTGCGTCTTAACTCTTTGCTCCACCAGGGAGGCCCCTGTTTCCCCTATGTTCTTGCTTTATCAAATGACTTTCTACTCAAAAGACCGCAGACTCAAACTAGCACATTGGCCTCAAGATATTATAGATGACATATTGCTTTAAAGGATAAGCTGCGAACTTCAAGGTTATATAAAATATATTCATTTTTTGGCTATTATATATGAACGGTTTACACGGGAAACTATATTTTAAGTTCTATCTAACCAGTTTGTTAATACACAAATTACTAAATAGCCAAAAAAGGTCACATAAAAGGCTCAGAACAGCACTTAACACAAAGTAAGCACTGATTATTATACTTGGCTGTCCTCATGGGTTATTATTGCACGTCTTGTGGCAAAGGACACAGGCACAAGGAAGTGACTGAGGGGTCTGTCAGTGCCATGTATCAACTGGCAGATGGAGGTTCGTGGCCTGGCCACTCTAGATAATGTGGGATTTTCTTGCTAAGGAGGCTAAGGAGAATGGAGGCTGGGGTAGTCAACTAGCAACTCGGCCAAACTGCTGGAGTCAGACTCCACCTCTTACCTATGATATGCACTTGGGAAACTTACTTCACTTGTCTAAGCTCAGTTTCCTCACACAATGGTGGTAATAACAGTGCTTACCTCTGAGGGCTGTGTGAGAATTACAGGAGAAGAAAGAAGCTTACATGGCATTTGGCCCTTATCAGGGATCCAGCAAATGTTGGTAATTATTATGCATTCAGCCTGGTTGACCTTTGTGGTGTTTATTTTTTGCTTGGATTAAATGACTTATCCTTTTCATGATCTAACAAAAAGAAGCATGCCCTAGATACTGGAGTCAGATCATAGTGAGGCACATAATTATTCAAGAAGGTCACCTTCAAAAGCATTTCGGTAAAACTGTATCTGTAAGTGCAGAGAGAAGTCTTTCACCATCTGTCTGCAGAACTGTCACTTATTTTTTCCTCTTATTGTACAAGTGGGCTATTTCATCAAACTCAATACCTACCAAAACGAACCGTTGACAAGCGCCATTGTTGTTTCACATGGTACTTGACAGCATCGTGGGCTCATTTTCCCACCTGCTGCCAAGCTGAAAAATTCTCATAATTTTCCCTTTGCTTTGTTCCAGCTTTGGTTTTTATAAATACGAGAAGAGGCATAGTGAAGATTCAGGACAAAGCCAGTTTTTCAACCACATGAAGGTTGAGTTTGCAGGTGAATGAGAAATAGTAGGATGGCAGGGAATGGCCTCACTGACCCCGAGTTCCCATTTCCATGATAAATTCTCCACTAACTGACCCCTCAGTTCCCATCTCAAGCTCTAGGACTTCAGCAAGTAGCTTTGCAACAAGGCAGCCACTTCTGAGGTCTATTTTGACTTCAGTTCACATTGCCAGGATTCTGCATCCTACAGTTCTTCTGATCTTAGATCTCTCCTGATATAGTTCTACTTCTAAGACTGACTTTCAATCTCGACCCCACCAATGCCCCATTCCTCAAAACTACGACTGGGGCCCTACTCCTGACCACCAGTTCTGAGGCTGGAGCCTCACTAGTTCATGCTAAAATTTTCCCAATGCCAACCAGTGGTTTGCCACAAGACTCTGTTATCATACTTTCCCCACAGAAACTCCATGTCTTGCTGACCAGTTTAGATTAACCATCACCTCTCCCTTCACCAAACTCACCAGAGCTGGGTTTTGCCAGCCTGATTGGGTGTTCATTCCAATTTGGTTCAACATCCCACACCACTTCTGGACTTGGGGACTTGCAGCTCCTGGTCCCTCCTTAATCTTCCCTGCCAGTGCCTTCTATGTTTCAATTTTGACATGTACTCCTACCCTAGTCTGTCATAAGCTATATGACTCTGAGAAGCCACAGGTGTAGTTTCCCAGTTAGCTACTGGGACCAGTTGGGTAAGATAAATTAACCTGGTGGAGTATGACACACAGCAAACTAGATTGTCATCATCATTCAGCTGTGGGTGGTTATTATCATGCCAGGAAAGAGAAAGAGAGAGAGAAAGAGAGAGAGACAGAGAGAGAGAGAGAGAGAGAGAGAGAGAGAGAGAGAGAGAGAGAGAGAGAGAGAAACAGAGAGGATTTTCATTCTTCAATCTTTCCTGGTTTTTCAATCTTCACAACTAATTCATATTGTAACCAAGACTGTGCATGCCAGGATTGGCCTAGAAGCACGTGTTTCATAACCGCTCTGTCCCATGGTTCCTCATCTATGAAAGCAGAAAGCTTTTCTAGATACAGCCTAGGTTCCCTTCCAGTTCCAAAGTCCATATATTTCGGTGAAGGGGAAGCTCCGACAGGAAAGGATTATTCCTATCTTTTTGGTAGGAATCAGAAAGTTGTATATTTAACAGGGGAGAAAAAGGAGGAAATGGGTGTGGGAAGCCAGATGATTCTGTCAGCTCCCTGTGTTACTCCTCATCCTTGATTAGCTCCATTTCTTTTATGGCTTCTCCGGAGTGGGTGTTCCCCACCTCCGGAACTTCTTCAGGATGTTGGAGTTATATTATCACATCAGATCACTGTCTTTCCTCTCTGTCTACTCTCCCTGTAGCTCCTGAGTGCCTCAGAAAGATCTCCAGGAAGCTGTTCTAATTCACCTAGGTCATGGTACTCTAAAAGTTGTTAGTCCAGTATATTCTGTGTGTTTTATTTTTTTAAGAAAGTCATGGGTTTGCTCCAGTTGGCTCTGCTCTATTTCATGGACACAGAGATATACCCTCCCTCATCAGTCCTATCACCAGTGTGGCCTATTGAAAGAAAGAGTATGAACAGCACAAATCCATCATAAATACCAGACAAACCACTAAACCTGATTTGGAGTTCATTCACCACTCTGGACTCTCTCCTGTGGGATTAAAGCATTGAGTTCAGTGGTCACTGGTATAATATAAAAACCCAAACACTTCTCAGAGACAGCATGATAGAGTAGAGCTCATGCTACCTTTATTTCAACTGAGGGGGAGAGATGATAGATGTCAGATACCAGAATGAGTGAGAGACACGCCCCCTCCCAGATAGAACATCTAAAAGGAAATGTCTCCAAGAATCCATTTCAACAATCCTTGAACTGCTCCAAGAGATGAAGACATGCTAAGGAGGGAAATATCTTTAGAGAGAGGGGTGGTGTGGTTGAATGGATATTGATGATGCTCCTCCAGATCCCCTTGACCAATTGTCTACCCTGGATAGCACTCAGCTGCCCCCTTCTCTGGAGAATGTCCATTAGTCCAATAGCACTTGAAGGTTATATACCTTCACCCCAGCACCCCAGGGAACTTTGACCCAGCTACTGGGAGGATATAAACAGCTCCTGACCTCAAGGTGGAACTGTCTTTGTGATGTACTTAGGGTTGAAGGATTTTCTTTCTGGCATCAGATTAAAGCTAGTTCCCAGCTGGGGTCACTTGTTTAGCTTCTCCCTCTTAACCAGCTTTCAGTGTTTTTCCCACCTCTCTTCAATTTGCTCAATCAATCACCTAATAAGAATCTCCATTCCACGCTCTGTTTCTAAGGGAAATTGACTTCGGACAGTTGGAGGAACCCTTCCCAGACAGCGGGGAGGACCTTGAAATTGGGGGACTACATGGACATCTCTGAAGGGCTCCCTGCAATCAAAAGGCAATGGCCTAGCCCCTTACACAAGTCTTAGAAGGTAAAGTGGCCTGTTAATAATGTTTGATTCTCACCTTGGCATTCTAAAGGCAACTGCATTGTTGGTGGAGCCAGGAGGATATAGCACAGAAATAGACCTGACCCCAGACTGGACGTGTGTGGGCCAAGAAATGGATCAGTGTGGAGTCTTAGTGGTCTAGTGTGGTTACCTGAAGGGGCATGGAGACCGCACATAGAAGAGGCTATTCTTTAAGATGTGGACCTCAAGATGAAGAAGGTATCACAGATGTCCACCAAGAACAGAGAAGGGTCATCATAGATCAAAGGAACTGTAAGCAAGGAACTCAGCACAGAGATCTCTGAAGAACCCACAAAAACCCTTTTAATGCAAGAATCAAATGCTTCCACCTGCCAATTTCATCCAGGAATTCCAGCTTCTATCATTTATTGCCAGGTTCAGCCAAGTGACATCATATTCCCTTTTTTTCCCCCTCCGTCTCCCTATGTTGATCCCAGCCAGAGAGAAATCAGGCATGTTTAGCACAGGTGAGCTGGGGAAAGGGTGGGCAGAAGGACCATAGATCTCTTGCTACCTGCAGGCTTGTGAAGCAGTCAGGGCTGGAGAGGATGGTTTAAGCCTGACTTCAGGTGTGAATTTTTGATTGTTTTGCGACACTGAACATAGTAAGTGTCTATGGGATTGTTTATCAACTAAAAGTGTTGGGTTACTGAGACTGACCCAAGACCTCGTCCACAGATGGGAGAAGTTCATCTCCATTGAACTGAGTTTAGAGTGATGGAGGGAAACAAACACAGTTTAATCCCATTCCATGGGCCACGCATGAGCAATACATTGTTATCTAAGCTCAAAAAAGGAGTGGCCTCCCATTGCTTCCCAAAGAGAAGGCCTGAGCTGATTCAGTCAGCCGTCATCCTTAGTCCTTGTTCCCAGGATAAAAATGTCTATTGAACAAGAACCAAAATATCAGGTTTTAAAACTTTTAGACCGGCCAAGTGCCAGGTGACTCAGCGCTGTGTAATGTAACAACGTGAGTCACATCATCTCTGTATGCACTCTGGAGGAGTCTGCTGTCTCTGAAAGGGTAACAACCTTCCTCCATGACCCTGGTTGGAAATAAGCATATTCATTCAGTCTCTACATCAGTGAGCAGCTACCTACCAGGGACTGAAGATAAAAAAAATAATGCAAGACAGACTTGTTCCATGCTCTCCTTTCACTGGAGAAGACGGAGTGATTTTAAAAGGTGATGATGAAAAGGAGGCTTAATCAGGGACTGTTAGATCAGTGGATCACAACTTTGGATCATTGGCATCCCCTGGAATGCTTTAAATATATGTCCTGTCTTTGGGACACTCACTTATTGTGAGACTGCTGCCTGAGCATTAGGATTTTAAAAAATGTCCCAGATAATTCTAATGTGTAGCCAAAGCTGTGAACTATTTCAGAAAAACATAACAAAACTAAGTACCTAGGTACCAAGATGGTAACAAGTGTTTTACATTTTTATTTTCATATGAACAATGTTAGCATAAATTTTCATTTTATGAAACAAGGCCAGTGGTATATTAGTGTATGCATGAGAGTTTTGCAAATTTTGTCTTCCTCTTAAGATACCAAATTGTTTAACAAACTTGATACCATGTTATTATCCACCAGAAAACAAAATTTTCCTTTTTAAAAATTATCATAATGGATTACTACTCTTTACTTTTCTATAAAATCTAGTTTTGTTAAGTGACCCAGGTTTCAAATTAGTCTTAAAAACAAATTTCCTACATTAAAAAGTTGAGTCAATTAGTAATAAGACATATCAATTAATAAATAATAAATGAATCTCTTGATTTTTTTCTTCAGGGACTTCAATATCCTCAATTTTATAACAAATATTGTTATAAAAAACTCAAATAATAACATGCTAAAACATTCAGATTGATTCTTCAAGTAGCTTGTATCTAAAAATTCCAATAAATTTTATATAGGTTCACTATATCTTTTTGTTTTAAAAACTTGTATTTTAAACTAAAGGGGAAAATTATCCAGTAATAACTTCTGGATCCATCAATAGTCATATAACTTATTTTATACTCTGGAGGTAAATGTAGAGAGTGAAATAGTACCAGATACTTTACTATGGTAACTGAAATGGTTTTTGAACACACACACACACACACACACACACACACACACACCTGCCTCACATAGGAGTGATCTTTGCCTATTCCATCAATTAAATAGAAGGGTTGTGGGGTAGAAAATGTACCTGGGTTATTTTTCCTTTTATATCATTATGCATTTTGTTCCCAACCTATTTTTAAAAAGTTCTCTACATCAATTTTTCTCCCTGTCTCTCTTTTTAAAATGGTCTTTTCCCTTTGATTCTTTTTTGTTCCCTACCCTTTTCTTCTATTAATCAAACTGTATTCTCAGTTATAATAGGCCTGTCCACCCACTTAGTTCATTCATCCATCCCTTCATCCACCATTTGTGATATGACAATTAATTCTATTGTAGTTACTGTCATACTGCTATAAAGGCTTCAGAACTTTGACGAAAAAAGACATGTTGATTTCTTTATCGATGGAGTAGCTTGATTCATAGTCCAACTTTCTCTGAGCACAGTTTAATCATCAACAGAGCAACTTCTTAGTGAATAATACAGCCCAAACTTAGTGTCTGGGCAGTCCCTCTTCATACCCTCCCACCTCCTTTTCACCCCCCACCCCCAGTTCCTTTCACCAGGTGCCTGGGAACAAGCTATAAATCAAAGTGAAATACTTCACTCATTCAGAGTTGAACAACATGAGTCATAAACTGTTCTTCTGTTTTCAGTTATTTTTTTTTTATTCCTTCCTCTCTTCTATTTTGCTTTCTCCCTTTTTACTCCTTCCTCTTTCATCCATCTCCTGTACCTACCTACATCCATGGCCAGGGATCCTTGAGCCTTGCTGGTTATCATCAGTAAACCCACAGCATGGCCCCAAAGCCCTCTGAGAAGCACCAAGCCTTTGTGAAGCACTGTCTCAGCTTCCTGAGCTAGTCACACTGGGTACCCCTGAGGCTGCATCCACCTACCTGCTGTGCCAGGGCAGTACTGTGGGTGGGCTATGAGCCATGCCAGGCAGTGGCGCCTTAGTTAGATTTGGCCCTGGACTAAGGTATATTCCGTGTTGGTGCTGTGGGTCCAGCTTTGGCATGTGGCTGCCTGGAGTTGCCAAGGGATGGGGACCAGTGTGTCCAGGCTGCCAGCTGCATTGGTGTTTGCTGGGCCTGTAGGCAGCCATCCATGGTGTCACAAGGATGACTAGCGCTCCTGGAGGCTTGGCTGCAGCTGGGGTACTGGGGTGGCTGAGTTGCTGGCAGGGTTTATGATGGTTAGTAACAATAAAGTGTTGCAGTCTTAGCTACCTCTTTGGGGCTTCATTTTCGCCTGTGAGAACACAAATTATACATATAAAATTTTTGTGCTTTTCCTAAGCCTTATGTGAGTCCCAACCAGAAAATTTAAGATAGGATAAAAACCTTACCTTCCCTAGAGTACATGCATTCAAGTGCTACTTTTAAAGATAAAATTATTGTTATGGACATCTTTTCAACTTAGGCTTGGGCAGGTTAAGAAAGATAAGTCATATTTAATGAATGTGGGAAACTTTGTTATGAATAGGGAAAGAATAAGGAACTTAGTGTGTCATGGCTATGTATCCCTAGGAAATAGCCAAAAATTAAAAGAGATCATGGAGACTTTGCCCCTGATCCTGGAGGAAATAGATTGGAAAACAGAAACAATTTGAGGTATTTCAGGCAGAAGATTTTAATTAACATTGGTCTGCATAGCTTGGCAGCTTCTCTGTTTCATGTCTCACACCCTGGGGCTTCACTGACACTTCCTGAAGGGAGAATCTTCCAAAGGAGAAGAGTCCTGATTTCCCCTACTCCCTCCAGCATGTTTTTTCTTTTTTTAAGATTTATTTTAATTTATTTATGCATATAAGAACTGGGGTATAGACCAAAGGTGTAAGGAGGGTGTGAGAGGATTCACAGAGACAGAGTGGGGAGCAGAACAGGCAGATCAACTGAAAATACACTGCTGAGGGGCACAGCAGGCAAGACAGGAGAGGTCTGTTGTGCCATGCTGGTTAGGTCCCTGGCTGGGAATAGAACTCAGGCCGCAGTGGCTGGTGGTAGTTTGATAGCTCTATGACCTCAACCCCTGTACCACCAGGGAGGCCCCCACTTCCAAAATGATTTTAATACCAAAATCAAGGACAATTTCTATAAGAAAACTGTCACTTCTATTCAGATATTTCTCCAAAAGCATGCTGAGTTGACTGTAGCTCCTTTCTTCCCAATGCTTGTAAATTCTGATTAGAATCCACAATTTTGATAGAAATATATTTTGATAGAAATTAAAAAAAAGGAGCCCTAGCAGAAAATTGGGCTACATTCCACTTCCTTCCAGTGTTGTCTGCTGTTAGTCTGGAATATGTAAGCAGAATGAGCAAAGAACAAGATGAGACACAGAGAGCTGTTTTCAAGTTGCAGATGAAAAAATAACACTTGGGTGGCAAAAGAGATTCTTGCAGATTTGAAAGGATTTCACTGGAGTCACTCCATGCTGCTAACTACAGCTTCACACGATGATATTTCACATCAGAGTCAACAATGGAAGTTGCTGGAACCCATTTCCTAAGTCCTGGGCTTCTCTCCCTCATCTATCTTTTGTTCACTTTGCTGCTTTTACGGCCACAATTGCTAACATCCCCACATTTTCTACATGTAGATCACAAAGTTGTGACTGACTCAAAATTAAATTAGCAAAGAAAATAAAAGACAAAAAATTTATAAAGTTCAGGGTTGTATATGGATTTAATATAGTCCTTAAATTGTAAAACAAAACCAAAAACAAAACCTAAAAGAAATGTAAAAATGTCAAAGTTAATTCTTCTAAGATCACATTCCAGAGTAGGTGTGTGACATTCATAGCAATATCCTTCAAGTTGCCTCCCATGTTGCCCCAAAGTAGCTAACATGTTTTTTTCTTGGTGCAGTAAGTGGGAATCCCCACTCCCAATATCAGAGTTCTATACCCAGTACCTGTGACTGCATCTGGGGAATAGGCCTTTTCAGTTATAGGTCACAAGATGAGCTCTTCCTGGATCTGTAACAGTCACTTAAGAAGAAGAGGTTCCATGTTCCCTGCTCTACCCAATGAAAGGTGGGGCTGAATATTAGTGCAGGCTTAACAAACGCTTGGAAGAGAAGACTAGAGAGAAAAGTAGACTTGGAAGAGCTACATGCAGCAGAGAGACATGTGAAGATGCAGCCATGCTTGCTTCTTGGCTTGAACTTGCACCAGGGACATGGAGACATGGAAAGAGACACTTGAAAGATATGGGTGAGAGGCACACTTGGGATGGTGACAACGGCAGCCTTTGACTTGTACTTTGATTTTGCTCCTTTCTTTCCAGACTTGCCTTTCTGCCCCCTTCCCATGGTTCCCCACCAGAAGGTGCCTTAGACTTGTGGCAGGCTTCCAGGCCTCAGTACTTTGGGCCAATCCTGTTTGGATGAGCATTTACCCATGAGGGGATGGGTAACTTTGAGTGTTTAATTGGAAACTATTTTAAGTATATTCTTTCTCTTCTCTCTATTGCATACTAATTCTATTAAAGTTCTTTTCTATTAAAGACTTTACACACCAAGTGTACGTTTTGTCTTTATGCAGTGGACGGCAGAACCTATATAAAGTGTGCAAGGTTTGGGTGCCCCAGGGTGCACCTCATTCTGTCCACTAACAGATTCAGGGTAGGCCCTATATTCAATGATGTCTCCTTTTAAGACACAATAATGGAGAAGACATAGAAAAACATAGGAGAAAAGACAATGTGAAGAGAAATCATGCACCAACAAGGCAAGGGATGCCAAGGATTCCTGCAGCCACCAAAGCTAGAAGGGAGGGTTTCATTCTCCTTCAAGACCTCTGCAGGAACTGACCCTATAAACACCTTGATATTGGACTTCTGGCCTCTTGAAAAATAAGACAATAGTTTACTGTTATTTAACTCACCCATTTTGTAATAATCCTAAAGAAACACAAACTTGGTAATTTTTACTATTTCTGATTGCTAGAGGTTACTTTCTACAGTCAATAGTGCTGCTTCATTATAACAGGGATTGACATGTTTTTCTGCAAAGGGCAAAATAGTGAATATTTTAGGTTTTATGTCCACATTGTCTCTTTCACAGCTCCTCAGCATTGTCATCAAATTACATCCAGTAGACTTAGATAATATGCAAATGAATGGACATGTCAGTGTTCCAATGAAACTTTATTTACAAAAGCAGGTGGTGGGCTAAATTTGACCTGTGGATTATAGTTTGCTGACCCCTGCATTATAATGTTCTTACTTGAGACCCTGGGTCCCCATCTTTTGGCTGTCCTAGTGTCCTCTCTGCACCATTTCTTCATGAAGCACCAGGAGGTCTTCAAGCAAAAGATTTCATATGTTTTGATTTTTCCAAATTTCTTTTTTTTTAAGAATTTATTTATTTATTTATTTATTTATTTATTTATTTATTTATTTATTTATTTATTTATACATACATACATACATACAAGCACTGGACACAGTCAGAAGTGTGGGAGGGTGAGAGAACTCACCAGAGCCAGAGCAGGGAGCAGAACAGGCAGAAGGACCGAAGTACACTGCTGAGGGGAGCAGCGGGCGGCAGGAGAGGTCTGTGTGCCCAACCGCTGCACCACCAGGGGAGGCCCTCCAAATTTCTTATAAAGGTTTTCTTTTAGTTCCCATTGCCACCACTATTTTATTTTTTTAAATATTTTTTCCAAGATTTGTTTATTTATACATAGAAGAACTGGGGTACAGGCCAGAGGTGTGAGGAGTGGGGGTGAAAGGATTCACCAGAGACAGAGTGGGGAGCAGAACAGGTGGACTGACTGAAATACACTGCTGAGGGGAGCAGCAGGTGAGATAGGAGACTTAACCCTTAGGCCACCAGGAAGGCCCACTATTTATTTTAAAATAATCATTTGACTCAATTTATTTCCCATTTTGTAGTTTTAAAAAATTCATGAAATATTTTCTTTCTTATCTTCTATCCTTCAGACCCATTTTATTCTGAAACTAATAATCAGCGCATTTGTGACTATCATTTGACTGTGTTGAGTTGTCAGCTGCTGGAGACTGTCTGCAAAGTGTGTGGGTGACTTCAAACACTTTGGGGGTAGCAGCCTTCCAGCTCCACACTGTTGAGTGAAGGGAACAACAAGAAAAGAAAAAAGAGGTTGCTTCTTGTGTATAACTTTTATTTTAAGATCAAACACAATGGGAGGTGGGGAAAGCAAAAGAGACACATAGAGAAATCCATTCTCCCAAGACAATAAGGGATTATTTGGAGACAGAGAATATAAACTCAGGGGGAAGAAGACAAAACAAACAAAGTGAAATTTGTATTAGTGAATGGAAACCTGTTATTTAGTCTGTACAGGACAGCAGAGCCTTAAAATGCAGGTATCAAAATGAAAGCTTTACTTGGGTTCAGAAAGAAATATCGGAGGTTGGAAATGGAAAGGAAAGCAGAAACCTTCATTAAAAACCTGAAACATTAAAAAAACAGGCAACAAGTGTTGGCAAGTTTGCGGAGAAAAAGGAACTCTCCTACACTGCTGGTGGGAATGCACACTGATCCACTGTGGAAAATTGCGTGGCAGTTCCTCAAAAACTAAAAATGGAGTTACCATATGTCCCAGTAATTCCACTCCTAGGAATCTACCCCAAAGGACACAAAAACATTAATTCAAAAGGATACCTGCAGGGGCCTCCCTGGTGGCGCAAGGGGTTAAGCATCACACTATGAAGCAATCCACAGCCTCTGCAGCATGAGTTTGATCCCCCGGCCGGCCAGGGAGCAACCCACATGGCACAGCAGACCTCTCCTGTCTCGCCCGCTGCTCCCCTCAGCAGTGTATTTCGCCAGTCTGCCTGTTCTGTTCCCCACTCTGTCTCTGGTGAATCCTCTTACCACCCCACATCTCTGGCCTGTACCCCAGCTCTCATATGCATAGATAAATAAAATCTTTAAAACAAAACAAAACAAAACAAAAGGATACCTGCAACCTATGATTACTGCAGCACTATTTATAACAGGTAAGATATGGAAACAAATGCCTAAAAACAGATGACTGGATCAAGAAGATGTGGTACATATACACAATGGAATACTAAGATAAACTCAGGCCATTCACAACAACATGGATGGAGCTAGAAGGGCTTATGCTCAGTGAAATAAGCCACAAGGAAAAAAAAATATTGGATGGTTTCACTTACAGGAGGAATATAGGGGAACCGAATAAGGGATCAGGAAAAAATAATAATAATAAATAAATGAGCAGGCAACTATAAATCAGAGACATTCTGCAGGGGAGGGGGAGGCAAAGGGATCAAAACAGGGGAGGGAAGAGCACCAGGGTCTATGGCGATGGCTCATGGATGAAGTGGTTATGGGAATTTTATGGGGACTACACCTGAGAGGAGAAAGCATACATTGAACAGAAATGAACAATGATGTAAGATATTTATATATAAACAAACAAACAAACAAACAAAACCTGAAACAAATAGGCCTGACAGAGATGGTCTGTCCTCTCTTCTACTGTCTGGTGTAGGCCCTAGTTGGTTCACTATAGCTACTGTAACAAATTACCCCATACTTGGTGATTTAAAACAACAGGAATATATTTCCTTCCTCTGAGGCTCAAAAGTCTGAAATGAGTATCACTGGGTTGAAATCAAGGTGCCCACAGGGCTGTGCTCTCTCTGGAGGTTCTAGGGGTGCCTCTTTCTGCTCTGGTGGCTGCCAGTGACCCTTGACTTGTGGTTGCATCATTGCGACCTTTGCCTCCAGGTCACATCGCCTTCTCCTCTCTCATCTGCCTTTTTCTCTGGTCTGGGTTAAATCTCCCTCTGTCACCCTTTTTTTTTTTTTAAAAAAAAGATTTATTTATTTATACAAGAACCGGGGTACAGGCCAGATGCGCAGGTGGGTGAGAGGATTCACCAGAGACAGAGTGGGGAGCAGAACAGGCCGACTGACTGAAATACACTGCTGAGGGGAGCAGCGGGTGAGACAGGAGAGGTCTGCTGCGCCATGTGGGAATCTCCCCGGCAGGCCAGGACTGAACCCGCGCTGCAGAGGCTGCAGACAGCTTCACAGTGTGGCGCTCAACCACCTGTGCCCCCAGGGAGGCCCTCTCTGTCACCTTTTTGTAAGGATCTGGGTGGATAGCTTTCAGGGCTCACTCCCACAATCCAGGATAATCTCCCCATCTCAAGGTCTTATTTTTGGCTAAATAAGGTAACACACGTTTCAAGGATTAGGGTGTGGATCATCTTCTAGGGTCATTTTTCAGCTTACTATAACCCCCAAACTCTACAACAACAAAGAAAAGCAGAGCAGCTCACGGACTCAACTTCCTCAGAGGACAGTTTAGCAAATCTCTACCACAGAGTGAAGTGGGGAGAGTGGTAGGCAGTGCAGAAGGTTGGCTCAGTTTATCTAATAATTCTTTTCAACTACATTCAATATTTCGGCTCCTCCTCAGAGACTGCCTTCCCAGACAGCCACACGACTGACTTTCTAAAATTAGGTTCTACAATAGGGAGTGATTATGAAAAGGTCCTAAAGAAGGCAACAGATGGGGGGGTGGGGTCATATTTTAAATAGGTAGAAGCCCAAGAAAAGACTCTAGGGAGGGGTCCATTGTACTGATAGATCCCCACCCACTTCCTTTTGATTGAAAGATACTTACAAAATCAGGAAGCATTTTCAACTGCTCCTGGGACATTGCCACCTGAATCTACTGCCACATGCATCTCAAACTCATTATGTCCAAGACAGGACATAGGTCTTAAGCCACCAGTGTGTTCTTCTTCCTTATTCATTGTTATATCTTGAGAGCAGCAACGATAACTTGAGATGGATGAGCTTCAAATTGGAACTCCCATGAAAGTCTGCAAATATTTGGATATAAGTGCATTTGTGCCTTTTCAGAAGAGAATTCTGTAGCCGTTATCAGATTCCCTGTCTTTGACCTCAAGAAAGAAATGAAAGTCAGCCATGATGTGGCACTCAGATGAGTGTGGCACAGCCTCTGTGGCACAGGCTGGGCATTCTTTATAGAGTATCCAGTCCTCTGTTTTTGCATGCATTTGTGCATTGTCATAAATTTGCAGGAAAACTGATAGTGTTACTGTGCAGACTGAGGGGTACCCTGGGACTCCCCAAACTTGCATGCTCTAAAGGGGTTCAGCCATCTGCCAAATAAAGCATACTCCTAGTGTGAAAGAATTTTAATTGGATTAGTGTGCATAGAGAGAGGAAGGATAAAAGTTTTCCAGTAAAACACTCAAGGTTACCCAACTCCTTGTGGGTGAATGTCCTCCCAAACAAAGCTGATTCAAAGCAGGTCCGCTGAGGCCTGAAAAGTTGCCACAAGTCTAAGGCACCTTCTGGCAGGGAACCATAGGAAGGGGGCAGAAGGGGCTAGCCCAGTGTGGGATGAAAGAATCAAAATCAAGAAAAAGCTGCCATTGTCGGCCTCCCCATGTGCTTCTTCCAAGTGTCTATGCTCCCCCTGTCTCCTTCCATGCCTTTCTGCTGTGTGTCCTCTCAGAATTTTTCCAAGTTTCCTCTAGCTTTCCTTTGGCTCAGCTCCACCCTTCCTCAGATGGAGCAGGGAACATGGAACCGCCCCCTTTTATGGAGAGTCCTCCCTGCAACAATAGGACTTATCTGTCAGTGAATCACTGTGAAACATTCTGCTACCAGTACCCTCAGGCCCCACTGGCCCTGGGCACACCCACTAAAGTTGAGCTGTCTGGGCCTCTTGCTTTCAACTCAGATATTTGGAATTTGAATGTGGGATGAGTCTGACTGGCGAAAAGTAGTTGAAAGAGAGAAGAGGAAGGATAGGAGGGGGGAAGTGACAATTGTGAGCTTGGAAATAAAAGAGAGAGCTTGAATGCTTTTGTCTCTGACTTAGCATTTTCAGAACCATTTAGGAGAAAAAATAATGTTTGCACAAAAATATAAAAAAGAAAGCTAGATAGAAAGGGAACATTTCAAAGAGATATGAACTGTACGGCAGTCTGGGTGGTCTGGTTGAAAATGGAAAAACAGAATTCTTGTCAAGATGTGCTTCGGGAAACTCTCGGGGGAGTGGAATGGAACATTCTGACCTGAGGCTTATGCCTTGAGTACCCCCTCTCTATCCCAGACTCTAATGTATGTTGTCAGTGCTTTTCTCCCCTTTGTCCTGAAGCTTCTAACTCAGCTCACAGGATCTTCCTTGTGGTAAAAATAAACCCAAAATAGCAACTTCTGTTGTCATTTCTATAATAAGTGGAAGAAAAAAATTCTAGGAAAACATTTAACCATTTTCAAAAGACTTCTCATGTATTATCTTCACAAGAACTCTATCACTCTCATCTTCCAGAAAATCAAGTACACACATCTGAATCTATCTCTTCACTTTTATGGTCCATTAAGTTAATCAGCATGATGCTGTCACTTTCAGGGATTTATTTGATGTATTATTCTCTCTTTTTTAAAGATTTATTTATGCATACAAGAGCTGGGGAACAGGCCAGAGGTGTGGGCTGGGGGGGCGCAGGGTGGTGGTGGTGGTGAGAGGATTCACCAGAGACAGAGTGGGGAACAGAACAGGCAGATTGACCGAAGTACACTGCTGAGGGGAGCAGCGTGTGAGCCAGGAGAGGTTTGCCGCGCCATGTGGGTTGCTCTTGGCTGGCTGGGAATCGAACTCGTGCTGCAGTGGCTGCAGACAGCTTTAAAGGTTGTGTCTTAACCTTGTGCCACCAGGGAAGCCCCTGATGTATTATTCTTAATTGAACGTGGAATCTAGACATTTTCTGGATAACTTGGTCAGCATTCGTTGTCTGATTCTATTTCCTACTTCAGATGGAACTGTCTAGTATCCTCCCACAACTATATCATTTTTGCTTTCTCTCTCTTATCCTTATCCAAATATACTCCCACCTAACGGTTATGGGTTTCCACATATGTGGATATCTTCTTGTCACACAACACTAATCTCTTGTCTTTCCCTCCTGGCCTCTTTCTTTTAACAAGTTTTGTCCATTTATGTCCAAGTCTGCATATAATGATTCTATTCACTCAGCTTTATGACACCTGCTAGGTATATTTCCTCCCATACTATTGAAATCTTAAGTTCACCTAGTTTCTGCCTCTCTCACTCTAGGCCCTTCTGTGTCTCTCATTCTAGGTCCTTCAAATTAATCAGATTGCTTTCTACATCTGCCTGGGGCTTGAATAAAACCTAAATGGAATTCATGTTCAGTTCACCCTAGTTGTCAGGTCTATTGCTCTTATATAGGCTGACAAATAATTAAAGAAGCATCAGACCAACTGATAAAAGAAAAAAAAACTAAAAAAAAAAGCTTAGTAACAGCATTTATGCTCTACCTTCTGTACACATGGTAGAGACCCAGCCTGACTGGCTTCAGATGCCACCTGAAATAGCTTGCTAAGACAAGGGAGTTTGGGGGCTCAAGAAAGAGGAAGACCAGTTAGGGAGTTTGCCGAAGAAGGTATAGTATACAAAGGTGTGCAGATTGAAGGTCTGCCTTCTCCATTGAAAAAAGACAATGAGATAAGGTCTTTCCAGGAGAGTGTGAGCGAGATGCCCTTACAGAAAAATGCCTTTTTCTTTTTTTTTTAAGATTTATTTATTTATGCATACAAGAACTGGGGTACAGGCCAGAGGTGTAGGGGTGAGAGGATTCACCAGAGACAGAGTGGGGAGCAGAACAGGCAGATGTACCAAAATATACTGCTGAGGGGGAGCAGCAGGCGAGCCAGGAGAGGTCTGCTGCACCATGTGGGTAGCTCCCTGGCCAGGGATCAAACTTGTGCTGCACTGACTGCAGATTGCCCCACAGTGCTGCGTCTCAACCCTTTGTGCCACCAGGTAGGTCCCAGAAATGCCTTTTTCAAAGGCAACTTCCACCTAGATTTCAGAGTTCCTTCTATGAAATCAACTGTTTACCAAAAAGACATATATTTTGGGGTGGCAAGTTTTTGTTCCCCTACACTAATCAAGCCCAACTATCCTGAGTCTGGCAATTACACTAGCAGCAGTTCTTGCCCATATACGATACAGATCTGAATACCAAATAGTTAGGAACTAGTATTTATAGGGCAGTGAGTGAGAAAAAGCCACAGGGACTTCATTAGCAGGTAAAATGGTTTTTGCAGAAATCATCCAAAGAGAACTTTCCACCCAAAATCTTTATCAAGGGATTACGAAGAAGCAGTTATACACAGTCAGCAGCCTCGAAAAAATTATGGTTTGGTTTCTTGATACAAACATTTGACTGATGAAGCTACAATAGCCCCAAAGTTGGAAGAATTTGTGCCATCCCATCCTTGGGAAGTATCCATCATTTATGGTGCCAAGCAGATCTTGAGGGTGATGTCAGCTCTAGTTTGAAAACTAATTACCTAATGACACATGATGCCATTGTAAGCTGCTGGTGATTGGGACAATCATTATCAGTTAGCATTTTTTAAGCACCCCCTAGGTGCATTAGAGGTTTTTAACTGCATTCACTTTGTTTATCACTTTTCTCTTCCATGAACATACTCCAAATGTGTATATAATATGACTATATCATAGGAACATTAACAATGTAAATAAATTCTTTTTTTATTTTAATGTTCTGCAATGTTTTCTTAGTCATTTAATTACTTCCTTTCATTTTTTTTTACAATTTGGAAAGAATTTTTTAATTTTATTTTATATATTTTTACATCATTTTTCATTTTTTGCACAATGTATGCATTTTCATCTTGGTTATAGTCCTCATACAATTCCCACCCCAACAATGTAAATAAATTAAAGTAACATGTACCCAACTTGATGCCAGCAAAATATCCAGCTACCACCAACAAAGATTTTAGCTTTTAGTTCCACACCAGTGCCAGAAGGCTACTTATATGAAAAGCTAAATTATGCCAATTAGCCTCTACCATGCATTACTCAAAAAATAATTGTAATTGGGCCTCCCTGGTGGCGCAGCGGTTGAGCGCTGGGTCGCAAAGCTGCCCGCAGCCTCTGCAGCGCCGGTTTGATCCCCGGCTGCTCCCCGGCTGCTCCCCGGCTGCTCCCCGGCTGCTCCCCGGCTGCTCCCCGGCTGCTCCCCGGCTGCTCCCCGGCTGCTCCCCGGCCACCAGAGGAGGGTCCCACATGGCGTGCAGATCTCTCCTGCCGCCCACTGCTCCCCTCAGCAGTGTACTTCGGTCCTTCTGCCTGCTCTGGTCCCCGCTCTGGCTCTGGTGAATTCTCTCACCCTCCCGCGCTTCTGACTGTACCCAGTGCTTGTATAAATAAATAAATAAATAATTCTTGAAAGAAAAAAGGAAAAAAAAAAAGAAAGAAAAGCCAACTATTAAAAATAATAATAATAATAATAGTAATTGAGTTTAAGATACTTTAGAGTAAGAATAATTTGTGTCCCACACAGTACCTATTTTAATGCTCAGTAAATATATCCTCTTCCTCCAATAGAGTGTAGGATTTATTAGGAAAGGATTTTCTCTTATGTTAATAAATGTATCCAGTATCTAACTTGTATTTAATAAAAAAGAACATCATACATATATGTATATACATATGATGTGTATATATATGATGTTTATATACACATACATATACATATGATGTATATATATGATGTTTCTCTCTCACTCATATATATGAATCTATATATTCAAAAATATATGTAAATATTTAATGAATATTGACCTGTGAAAATTAAATTTAGCTCAGCATTTGGGTTCTTGTGATTTATCATTAAAATAACCATAAACAAACATTATAATTCCAATATTTTAGTAAAAGGTGCTGATGGGTCTAAAGCTAAAAATTCTGAATCAGCTTTTGGGGGAGTATGATTTGGGGCAAATTGTTTATGCATTTTGGGTTTTATTTTCCCTACTCCATCCTGAAAAATCTTAGGAGAAAATGAGGGATTGTGAAAGCCAAATGTAGGTATATAGGCAGTGCTGGCCCATGAGTGCTCATTTCTAGTTCAATACTTCTTTAATTCACACACTTGCTCTTTTATTCATGACAAAATGACTTTGAAGAGCTTCAAAGACTTTTTACTTAAAAAAAGTTGAAATGTTTGAATTCAACTGCTTTGGGTATTCACATTCCCATCTTGAAGGTAATGTAGGCAAAATCTCAGAATAGTTCCTACATATGTGTTCAATAAGTTCGACATATGTGTTCAATACAAGAATCCTTTATATAGAAGTGCAGTTGAAACCCTACTATATATAATATAAGGAAGTGCTTAATGTGAGAAAGTGCTTAGAATACCTGGAGACCACATGGGGAAGAAAGTCACTAATGCAACCTGAACTCCAGAGTGGAAGTCAAGTTCAGAACATTTCGGTGATCTAATGAAGACTACCTCACAGAAGTGATTTCTCCATTACCTGCCATACAGAGTTGTGAACAAAGTTCCTTTTTCTTAAATGCTTCCTGATATGCCAGAGGAAAAAATCATTGTATAATGACACAATGCACAAAATGCCACAAAAACCTCTGTGGACAGGAATGGTTAGTGCATACAATGCCTTTAGGCAAACACATTTCTTGACTGAAATTTGCAAATTGCTGCTTCATGCCTATAGGAAAGCATGGATATGATAGAAATTCCTGACATGGTCTGGGCAAAGCGAAGGATCTGCCTGACCAGTTTGAGAATTAACTCCTGGCCATTACTTCCCTATTTAAGAAAGAAGAAAATTAAAATGAAGTATTTTCTCTCTTGTGAGTAGGAACTCTTGAATTTGTGGAAATTGCTCCCCACTAGTTTTTCTATATTTTTTTAAATGGTGAATTTTCTACAAAAGAGATCCATATTACTTATTTTAGTTTAAACTCACAGTGTTATTTTTATAGCTGGAGCAGAGAGTGATGTATTTCCAGAATACATCAGACCTTAATGGATTTATATTTGAAATATTCCTACTTTACTTCTTTTACATTGATTTCAGTTATCAACTGAGCTGATAATCAAGTTGGATGTTAGTCAGAGTTGGGGCCACTCAAGTTGCTGTCATGCTAAACAGTGGCCTTTGCCTGGCAAAGGGAAGAGAAAAAGATAATTTTGGTTAACGGATGGGGGGAAAAAACCTTCCAACTCTCAGGAACTGGATTATTCTAGGAAGGCTCATCAGGAATGATTTTAGCTACTCTAACTACCAGTTAGGTTAGTTGCCAGTGTTTGCTTGCATGAGCAAGAAGGTTAAAAATTGACTTCAGATGGCTAGTTATTGATAAACACACAGGAAATCGGCCAAAGACTCTTTAAAGAGCAAAGATACTCATGGGGGCAGAAGGCCAAAGTCAAAATCCTGACAATATTAGGGGAATATATTACCAGGACTAGCGAACAGCCTGGTGTATTTGCGTTCCTTAAAGGTAACCTGGACTCTGATTTTTTTTTCTGTTGTTTTTAGAAAAAACAAAAAGGAAAGAAATGCCAGAAATACAATGTCATAAATAAATCACTGCCATTGGTGAAACTATCAGTCATTTACTCACCATTTACTCACCATTTTTTGAGGACTGGCATAAAGAGCTGGAGGCATGAAGATGAACAAACAGAAGTTTCTGCCCTTAAACAACATGTGGTCAGAGGAGAGGACAAGAATCGCAAAAGGTCACAGAGGCTGTGAGGGAGGCAGCTTACATTGTGGCATTGGCACAAAGAAGGAAGCAAGTTTGGGGAGGCTGATTAAGGAAAGATTTACAAAAAAGACATCTGAGCTTCATCTCAGAGGATGGACAGGACTTTGCCAGCACAAGCAATGCTTTCTTGACAAAGGGAAAAAACGGACCGGAGTGTAGGGGCACATCAAAGGATGTGACTACTTTCACACTGATTCAGTCCACAACTCTTGCCCATAGAAGATCTGCTTTGGATTTCAAGGTTATTCCCTTTTAATTTACTTTTCTTTATGTTATAGAGAAAGTGTGTCTCTGGAAACAGCTATCAGGCAGCCAAAGCATTTCATCACTGTGGCATCTCAATAACCCAGGATGACATCGTCTGAAGCTATTTTGCCAACCTACTTTCCCAAAAGATTCCCTGGCAGAGCCACATGATGAGATCATGGCCATTAGAAAAAAGGCATTGTAAATACTCTGGCTTTTCTTAAAGAAAAATAAAAACACATTTCTATAGTTGTATCGTGAACTTTTGATTATTCAGGGAATTTGGGATGAAATTAGCCAGGAAAATAGGAGAAAGAAAACAACAGTGAAGCTATTTTTTTTTAAATCAAAGTAAAATGGAAGAATTAGAATCAAGTATATTCATTTTTATGCCAATTGTGAATGAACTGAATTTTCCCAGTGAATTCAGGAAGTGAGCTTAAAAAAATAAAACTGCATATAGACCATTTATAAGAAACACTTGACAAACAATGACAAAAGGGAAACAGGATAGAAATTGAAATTCATAACTTATCTCAAAACCCACATTTGTTCATAATGTTAACTTCTTTCTTCCATCAGACTTCTTGCCTCAAGTGAAGTTATGAAAGTCAAATGGGTAGCTTTAAGTGTCACTAACTTCATCTACAACGCAGCCCTCTGATACGAATATGAGTAAAGACTATGTCCTACATTTAGTTGCGCCCTAAATTTAGTCAAGGAAATAGAACTTGAACTCTGAACTTTGTCAGAGAAAAGTTAATACAAGCAATTGATTTCACAAGTATTTCACAAAAGACAAAGGCGATCAGAGAAGCAATGTGAAGATAACAAATGCAGGAAAATAGTGACCACACCTATGGTTGGGACACAAAGGAAATAGGGTTATCCAAATCTGGGAACTTGGAGAAGAGGTTCTGGCCCTGGGGCTCATCCTATGAGAAGGGGATGCTTTCCTGAAGCAGTGCTATGTGATTGTGTCTGGGAGCTCCAGAAAGAAGCTGGAGTTTGTAATTAACTATAAGTACTGAGATGAACTGCTATTTCAGGAGCAATGTTGACAGAAACAGTAAGCAGGAAGGATGAATTCTTGTTCTCCCTCTTCCTGGCTTTTCTAATGTCCTCATTGGCAGAAACCAATCGGGTGCCAGCTGGTAAGGAAGCGTGGACTTAGAGTTGAGTGATGATAGGTAAATTACCAGCACCATCTGTCCCTTTAACTACTTAGTGTTCACACATGAACACACACATATTCCCACCTCTTTCTCTGCCACCCCCCATTCTTTCTTTCTCTGCATATATTGAAACATCCACACAGCAACTTTAACACCTCTATACTTCAGGGCTTCTGCCTGACAAGTTGTATGTATCCTTTGTATAGACTAAGATGCTCTGACACTCGCCTCCAAAATACAAAGCATCAAGTCTTAGGAGTTATGACATCTATTTATGACAAGTGATGACAGCATCCATCTCTGAATGCAGTTAACGTTTCCTCCAGGTCAGCCATAATGCTACCTAACACGGGGACCCTAAAGACTCCATTATGAAATTAACAATAAGGGGAAAGAAAGAGGGATGATAAAAGAAATTAGCCAGGAGTAAAATAAGCATGTCTTCACTTCTGTCATGGTCTTCATTCCTGTATCTGCTCAAGGTCCATAGTTGGTATTTATAAATTCCTTATTCTGCTTTGTTTTTCACATTTTAACTTGGACTCCAAATATTTTATCTCAAAAATCTTAATCCTCAACTGCCCTTTATTTGATTACTACTGTTTTCCATGAACTGTTTCTGGTGGACAAGGTCTAAGGGGTGTCCCCAGAGGCCTCCCTGGGGCTCCAGATATCATCCTCTTTGTTCTTCTAAATATCAGTAACTCAATTCCCCTAGTATCAGATCCATCTTCTCAACCAGTTTGGCTACCTGTTCTTTGCCTATGGACCTAAGATTCTTGAAAACATGATCACTGTTAGTCAAGGATTAAATGTCTGGAATATTATTCTATTTACAAGCTAACAAGTTAGCCCAGTAGTTTTGTGGCTATGAGAAGACATATCTCCTGCATCAGATTTGAAGGACTATTTACTAATCTCAGCAATATCAGCAGCCAAGTTATTGACAGTTTGTCACGAGTTGCCTGAGCCAGTTCCCATAGAGCAACGTGGGGGGCTCCAGATGATGCATGTACATAGATGGGATTTTATCAAGATGAACCCTGAGATTAGGAAACCCAAATCTTTTATAATGGACACTCATCAGATTCTTTGCTCTAGGGGGTATCTAAACTATCTCTATTTTCCAAAATTGTAGGAACATTTGATGTTTGCTTTGGGGGCAGACTATACCTTCCAAAGGTGTTCATTATACAAATACCCAAGGAAAGATGGTCTGGAATATAGGGTAGTTAGTAGTCAACTTGCAATCCTTGTGCAAACCAAGAGAGAATTGTCTCCTACTTAGTTTTCTCACCTAAGGAAAGAGATGTATAATGGGCATGTGGCAGGAAAATTTACTCTGCTCATTTTTGTAGCTTTGTCCTTAATACTAACTGCTTCTTGGCAAAGAGGAATGACTTTGGAATATGAGATCTCTTTGTTGCTAGAGAAGTTACTTTCAAGTCCTACAATCCTAAAAAACGGTCAAATAGCCTCTTGACACCATTCTTTTAGGAATATGTGAAAAACTGTAGGTGTGGCAAATAGAACTACTCCAGGAGGAGGAAGTCTAATTCAAGAAAGGAAAGGAGAGGACTTAGACTTCTTTTTATAGCCCGGAGCAGAGCTAGTCATAATCATTCCTTAGATTGAAATCAACAATTCCAACCTTCTAGGAATGACCAGCAATGCTATACTCTGCTAGGAGAAGACATTGGTGGTTTCTGCACCACTTTCCCTAAACTCTAGATAATAGAAAACAGCTTCCACCAACCCAAATCAAGAAGGAAAGAAGGGTGGCTTCTATTCTAAAACATTTTTCACCTTATGATCAAAGGATGTTCACTGGAAGTGGGGATTTCTCTATTTTTACTGAGAGAACATGTGGAAATAATATTAAAAAACTGGAGCTGTCAAAATATCACTGCTGATTTGTGCACCATCTTGGATGGGGTTTTAATTCATTGTAGTCCATCTGTGCCCGTGGGAACTGAGCCCTGTGCTCCAAGTCATAATAAGATTATCTGACTTTCTCTGTCCCTGGTGTTATCAATCAACAGTGTGGTTGATAAAGTTACCTAAAATAATCAGATAGCTTCTGATACATTGAGGACAATAACAAAAAGCAGTGAAATAAAATAGGGCCAGCACAAATTAGTCCCCTGTGTGAAAGTTAAAAGAGATTAGATTTTGTGAACATAGGGGTCCATCATTCAATATCAGGACTTACATTTTATTACCAAGTACTGGATTATAACCATTCTATAAGGCAAATATTCTAAGACTCTTAGGTTTAAAATAAGCTTGCACATTATCAGTTGCAGAGGTTTCAAATGGATTATGGACCAAATATGTAGATGTGCTAGATGGCCTATAGTGTTTTATTTTTTAAAGGGAATTTGATAGTACATTGTAAGAATCAGGAAGTTTCACATAAAAATGAGAATCCTGGGTTTTTTTGAAATGTAGAAAGATTTCTCAACACAGGACCTATAATCCTGCATCCCATGTTCTTTAGAAGGAATATGCACAGGCCTCACTATTGTAGCTCTAATTTAGAGGTTGCAGGCCAGCCACTATGTATCATGAGGCAGTAACTATTTTCTATGGAGTTAAGGAGAAGTAAAGTCCTTTTTACCCTTGTCTTCTCTCATTTGTGCTTTCACTTTTTTCTTGTCAAGGGAAACCATGATCAATTATTTGTGGTTTTTGCCTGGCCTCTGTAGGCACCTGAGTGTAGGACCTTTATCTGGTTGACAGCCTCCAACCCTTTGATGCTTGTGTCGCCATATAATATCTCCAATGTATCCTTACTCACAGAGAGTTCACCACCACTGAGTCAGTCAAATTCATCTTCAGTCAGCTCTGAACATTAGTAAGTGTAAGTTCCTCTAATTTCTGCTAGTCCTGAGTCTATTCCAGAAGCCATGTGACATACAGAACTAACAAATAACAAATAATACGGTAATGTTTGCTCAGCACTTAGCTCAGAGCCGGGCATGTAGTACATGCTAAATAAATGTTTTCCTTCTCTGCTCTATTTATTCATTTAACAATTATTTGACAATATTTGTCGAGTGCCCACTATGTACATGATGAAAAGACACAGATCCTGGGTCCTAGAAAGTTACATAATCTTAGCAGTCTGAAACTGATCTGTGTGTGTTCTGTTACAATGCTGCTTTAGAAACAAAAACAGGACTCCCATACTAGGGTGGGACGTTCTATTTTGTGGGGAAGGGCTAGAAGGGAAGTAGGAAGCAAATGGCCCATGAGAACAGTTTGACAATTATTTGTCTAATATTCAGAGGCTGGAACATACTTTGGCAAAAGAATCACAAAGTACAGGGAAAGGTGAGGCTATAGAGTGTGACTTTGTGGGTATTAAGACCTAAAGAATTTTAGTATCAGATGAAACATGCTTTTGCTAAAACTTTCACTTGAATTCTTAGAAATGTGCTAATAAGAGAGTGAGCTATAGGAACACCATGGTCACTTGCAGGAACCACATTAGCAGGCAGGCTCCCTGGAGTTTCAGGCCAAGAGCTCAGACCAGTACAACAGAAACAAAGTGTGTTCAAGGCTATTTCCAAGTGGCCAACTGCAAGTCCATGTCCTGAATCTGCAGGGCTTTTTTTTTTCTTTTTTTTTTTTTTTGGTGGGACCCTTGCCGGTGGCCAGGGATCGAACTGGTGCTGCAGAGGCTGTAGGCAGCCTCTCAACCCAGCGCTCAACCGCTGCACCACCAGGGGAGGCCCTCTACAGGGCTTTTGAAGCACGTTGTGCTCAGATAACCTGACACCTCCTAAAGAACAGTGTCAGACAGGGAGACAAGGCTGGGTTGTGTGTCTATACTCACCCACTATCCCCTGCACTCCATTTTTCCATCCTTGATATGTATACTGTATAAAAACGGGGTAAGTCCTTGAACTTAATTCAAGGTCACAGGCTTGCCTAGTCCTGACTGCTTTGTCTGTTTCTCTTCCAGGTGGATAAAACGAGCCATCATGAAAAAGCTTTCTAAGATCCTTTTTGGAATATTTATTACTTCAAGAGTCAGGAGCAAACTATTAATAAGATAGATGCCCACAAAGAGAACACAATTCTTTGCCATGCCTAAAAAATATATATAGGCTCTGGAACAGGGGAAGTGAATAGTCAGCTTAAACACTGTTCAAACTCATCTAGGAATTTTGTGTCCAGTATGAGTGCTTTCCTTGAAGAAGAATTTATGATGATGATGATTATATTTCTACCTTTTCTGGATAGAATTTCAATAATTACACAAACTGAATCATGTTTAGAAACTGGGAAACAGAATACTGAATTCATTCCAAAATATGTCATGTGAAAATAGAATATAAATTTGCTGTCTTTGTCTTGAGTAGCATAAACCTTTCTTACAGAAATAAAAGCACCAGGACATGGAGATATATGTACTAGGATTTTTTGGGGAAGCATTATTTTTGTTTCTGTTCAAATTTGTATTACATCTATACATTTTCATAATCAACATATAGTTTTATATGTTCAACATTTTATGTAGTAGATAAATCTGTTCTGCATATTTTTAACTCAAGAATGTTTTTATGATCAAAACAGGTTGTTGTGTGTATGTATGTATATATACATAAATATATACACACATACACACACATATATATATAGTCCATTCATTGTAGCTACGGTATTCCGTTATATCACTATATCACAGTTTATTTATTGATTCCCATATTGTGAAGTATTATTTTTAATAGTAAAAATCTGAGAATAAAAGACACATCTATGAACAAAGAAGCTGTTAAATAAATACTGACATATCTATAACATAGAATATATGCAGCTATTATCAAGAATTAGAGGATGGCATTAACTTGGAAAGATGTCCCTGATAAATTACTAATGATAGGGAATAATATTTTTTATAAAAATAATTGATGTATAGGGAAATGCAAATCAAAACTACAATGAGATACCATCTTACACCAGTGAGAATGGCACATATTAAAAAAACTATCAACAACAAATGTTGGCAAGGATGTGGAGAAAAAGAAACTTTCCTGCACTGCTGGTGGGAGTGCAAAATGGTCCAACCACTATGGAAAGCTGTGTGGAGATTCCTCAACCTGCTAAAAATGGAGCTTCCATATGATCCAGCAATTCCACTCCTAAGTATTTACCTAAAGGACACAGAAACATTCATTCAAAATGGCACCTGCACCCCTATGTTTATAGTAGCACTATTTACAATAGCTAAACTATGGAAACAACCCAAATGCCCAAAAATAAATGACTGGATCAAGAAGATGTGGTACATATACACAGTGGAATATTACTCAGCAATCAAAAAAAGATAAACTCATGCCATTTGCAGCAACATGAATGGAGCTGGAAGGGATCATGCCCAGCGAAATAAGCCAGAAAGAAAAAGAAAAATACCAGATGGTCTCACTCATAGCAGGAATTTAGAAAACCTAAATAAGGGATCAGGAAAAAAACCAATTATAATAAAGTAAAAATCAAAATCAGCAAGCAGTGAGGGGGTGGAGCAACATGGCGGCGAGGAGACGCTGCGAGTAAGATCTCCCATTAAAAAAAGTTAATAGGGAGGAAAAGCGGCAGGTCCCAGTGAGAACTGGGACACGGAAGATAAACGGACGACTCCAGCAAACTGCCCGAAGAAGAAAGTGGCCATAAAAGAGGACCAGAAGGGAGGGAAGCGCAGAACCCTGCTCCCCTCCCCCGCCCACAGAGGCGGCACTCTCCGACCGGCAGAGAGGAGGGAAACAACAAACCAAAACGGCCAACAAGAAAAACGGACGCAGCAAGCGGGACTGTGAGTGGAAAGGAACTATTTCAGCCACCACACCCCGTGAACGGGAGCTGAGGCGAACCCTGCAGGATCCGCCGCGGAGGTGAGCTCCAGGCGCCATTAAAGAGAGCCCCGCCCCCCAGGAGGAGGCCAGCACCAGCACACAGCCCCGGCCGCCCGGTAAGCTTGCGCGAAAGCGGCGCTCGGATTGCAGCTGCCCAGGTCCCCGCGCCTGCGACCTAGGCTTGCGGGGAGACGGCGGAGGCCCTCCCTGAGTGAGCAGGAACAAGGCGCCCAGGCAGGGGAGCGGGATTCAAAAGGCGCCATTCCCGCGCCACTGATCTGGGCTACAGCCCGCGTCCTGGAACGGAGGGCTTTGGAACTGAGACCCGGGGCACGAAATTAGGGGCGTGGGTTCCCCACGACGGTGGGGCACAAGGCAGACACAGCACCCCAAAGCCGTTGAGGTGTACCCTACCATCCCCGCTCTGCTCCCTGTCCCACGGGGTGGAAAATCAGCTCCCCAAGGGCTCTAGGAGAGATCTCTGGTGCCACCTAGCGACTTGACCCCAGCACAGGCTACTGAAGGAGCTAGTGGCCAGCTGGGGAGTTAGCCCACACCGGGCCCCTTCTGAACAAGTAGTCTGAGCCCACAGGGAGAGCGAGCACCCACCGCCGGGGCAGACCAGGCGCGCAGAAGAGTGTGCCTGAGACCAGAAGCGCAGGGAGTGTGTCCCACATCACCATTTTAGAACAGGGACATTTCTTCAGTAAAGACTACCTGCAGAAGGCTTCCTCAGGAGCCAGAGGTGAGCGGGGGAAGTTCGCCCACGCCAAACTCCCTCTGGCCTGCAGTCCAAGCCCAGAGGGGAGCAGGAACCCACCGCCAGGGCAGACCAGGCGCACAGGGGAGTGTGTCCCCACATCGGCATTTTAGAACAGGGACCTTTCTCAAGTAAAGGCTGCTTGAAACTGACAGATGACTCCTGGAAGAACCAGAGGGGAACAGAGAAGCCCACCCAAGATGCCGGCCAGTCCCAACAACACAGTGTCCCAACGCATACGGCAAATTAGAAAACAGACAGTAGGGAGGAGAAGAACCACACGCAACCTAGCAACTCTCCAGAGAAAAAGCACACCACAAAAAGAAAGCCAGCCCCCAGATTGCAACGACAATAACTTGGAAGAATTTCTGAGCCTTCCAGAAAGAGAATTTAAAATTGCCGTGATTAAAAAACTGACAGAAGTCATAAAGGAAAACAATGATAAGGGAAAAATAATCAACGATCAGAAGAATGCAATTGAGTCCCTAGAGAGGGAAAACAATGGTCAGAAGAAAGAAATTGAGTCCCTAAAGAGGGAAGTAAAAGAAATGCAGGAGATCAAAGAATTAATGGAAGAACTAAAGAATTCTGGGAAAAGCAATGAAAGCAGAATAGATGAAATGGAAGAACGAATAAGTAATCTTGAAGACACAGAAATAAAAAGAACCAAAACAGAAAAGGAAAGAGAAGTACGAAGGAAAAAGAACGAAGAAAGACTTCGGGAACTATCCGACTCCATGAGGAAAGGAAATATAAGAGTTATAGGAATACCAGAAGGAGAGGAGAGAGATGTAGGAACAGAGAAAATATTCAAAGAGATAATTGAAGAGAACTTCCCAAATGTGAAGAAGGAGCTGAAAATTGATATACAAGAAGCAAGAAGAACACCAAACTTCCACGACGAAAGGAAAAATACAGCAAGACACATAATAGTAAAGCTCCCAAGAATCCAGGACAAGGAAAAAATAATAAAGCTGGCAAGAGGGAAGAAACAGATAACATTCAAAGGAAAACCAATCAGGCTGACATCAGACTTCTCCGAAGAAACACTACGGGAAAGGAGAGAGTGGAGGGACATAGTCAACAGACTCCAAGAAAACAGATGCCAACCAAGAATACTCTATCCCGCAAAGCTCTCCTTCCTCTTTGAAGAAAGAATATGGACCTTCCCAGACAAACAGAAACTCCGGAATTTCATTGCAACTAAACCCCCACTCCAAAAAATACTACAAGGAGTCCTAAAGCCAGAACCTCAGAGCGACGAATAACAATGAAAGAAGGCCAAAAAAAAAAAGTTATTAAAAGAATAAATAAAATCAAAGGAAAGACAAACACAATGGCAAATACAGATGCTAACATATCAATATTAACTCTAAATGTAAATGGACTAAACTCTTCAATAAAAAGACACAGAGTTGCAGCCTGGATTAAGAAACAAAACCCAACCTTTTGCTGTCTCCAGGAAACACATTTAGCTACAAAAGATAAAAATAGGCTCAAAGTTAAAGGATGGAAAACAATCCTACAAGCAAATGGACCAAAAAAGAAAGCAGGAACAGCTATACTTATATCAGATAAAACAGATTTCAAACTCAAAAAGATAAAAAGAGACCCCAATGGTCACTACATTATGATCAAGGGGACAATACTTCAAGAAGAAATAACACTCATTAACATATACTCACCAAACGAAGGAGCACCAAAATATATCAGACAACTGTTGTCCTCTCTGAAAACAGACATCAGAGAAAACACATACGTAGTGGGAGACTTCAACACACCACTATCAACAATGGATAGATCAACAAGACAAAAAATAAGTAAAGAAACCAAAGCTCTAAATAAAGACCTAGAGCAATTGGGCTTAACAGACATCTATAGAACACTAAACCCCAAAAAAATGGAGTACACATTTTTCTCAAGCGCACACGGATCATTCTCCAGGATCGATCACATACTGGGGCACAAGACAAACATCAACAGATACACCAAGATTGAAATCATATCAACCATCTTTTCTGACCATGAAGGCATCAAACTAGAAATAAACCATAAAAAGAAGGCAAGGAACTTTCCTACCTCATGGAGATTAAAAACCACACTACTGGAAGACCATTGGACTAATGAGGAGATCAAAGAAGAAATTAAAAAATTTTTTGAATTGAACGACAAGGAGGACACCAATATCCTAAATGTATGGGATGCAGCAAAAGCAGTAATAAGAGGAAAATATATAGCAATAGAAGCTCACATCAAGAAACAAGAAAGAACGCAAAGAAACAACCTAATCTCAAAGCTCAAAGATCTAGAAAAAGAACAACAAAAAAACCCCAAAACCAGTAGAAGAAAAGAAATAATAAAAACCAAAGCAGAAATAAATGAAATTGAAACTAAAAAAACAATCCAAAAGATCAATGAAACCAAGAGCTTGTTCTTTGAAAAAATCAATAAAATAGACAAACCCCTAGCCAGGCTCACAAAGGAAAAAAGGGAGAAAGCACAAATAAACAGGATCATCAATGAAAGAGGAGAAATCACAACGGACACAGCAGAAATCAAAAGAATAATCAGTAACTACTATGAACAGTTATATGGAAACAAGTTTAACAATCTAGAGGAGATGGACAAATTCCTACAACTCTACAATCACCCCAAGCTAGATAAAGAAGAAATAGAACACCTAAACAGACCAATTACAATTAGCGAAATTGAAATGGTAATCAAAAACCTCCCCAAAAACAAAAGCCCAGGACCTGATGGATTTACAAATGAATTCTACCAAACATTCAGAGACGAATTAGTGCCTATCCTTCACAAACTCTTCCAAAAAATTGAGAAGGAAGGGACAATACCAAACACGTTCTATGAAGCCAACATTACACTAATACCAAAACCGAACAAGGACAACACAAAAAAGGAAAACTACAGGCCAATCTCCCTAATGAACACTGATGCAAAAATCCTCAATAAAATTTTAGCTATCAGAATCCAACAATGTATCCATAAGATAATTCACCACGACCAAGTTGGATTCATTCCAGGGGCACAAGGATGGTTTAACATCCGAAAATCAATCAACGTTATCCAACACATCAACAAAAAGAAATATAAAAACCATATGATAATATCAATAGATGCTGAGAAAGCTTTCGACAAAGTGCAACACCCATTCATGATAAAAGCCCTTGAAATTCTTGGGATACAAGGAACATACCTCAACATCATAAAGGCCATCTATGACAAGCCAACAGCCAGTATCATTCTCAATGGTGAAAAGCTGAAAGCAATTCCATTAAGATCTGGAACAAGACAAGGATGTCCACTCTCACCATTGCTTTTCAATATAATACTGGAAGTCCTAGCCAGGGCAATAAGACAAGAGAAAGACATCCAAGGAATCCAAATAGGAAAAGAAGAAGTCAAACTATCACTATTTGCAGACGATATGATATTATACATAGAGAACCCCAAAAACTCCACAGAAAAGCTAATTCAACTCATCAATCAGTTCAGTAAAGTGGCAGGATACAAAATCAACACGCAAAAGTCAGTAGCCTTCCTATACACAAACAATAAATCTGAAGAAGAAGAAATCAAAAAGACCATCCCTTTTGTTATTGAAACAAAAAAAATCAAATATTTGGGAATAAATCTAACAAAAGAGGTAAAGGACCTATACAAAGAAAACTATAAAACACTGTTAAAAGAAATAGAAGAAGACACAAAGAAATGGAGAGACATCCCCTGCTCATGGATTGGAAGAATAAACATTATTAAAATGGCCATCCTTCCAAAAGCAATATACAGATTCAATGCTATTCCAATCAAAATTTCAATGTCATTCTTCAAAGAAATAGAACAATTATTGATGAAATTCATATGGAATCACCAAAAACCCCGAATAGCCAAAGCTCTCCTGAAAAAAAAAGAAGGGAATGGAGGCATCAGACTCCCAGACTTCAAACTATACTACAAAGCCATAATCATCAATACCGCATGGTATTGGAACAAGAACAGACATACAGACCAATGGAATCGAATAGAAAATCCAGAAATAAACCCACAGGTTTATGGTCAACTAATCTTTGACAAAGGAGCAAAGACTATGCATTGGAGCAAAGAAAGTTTGTTCAATAAATGGTGCTGGGAAAACTGGGTCGCTACATGCAAAAGAATGAAGCTTGACCACCACCTCACACCATACACAAAAATCAACTCAAAATGGATTAAAGAACTAGACATAAGACCTGAAACCATAAAATATATAGAAGGAAATATAGGCGAAACACTACGTGATTTGCACATCAAAGACATCTTTACAGACACATCACCCAAAGCAGTGATAGTGAAGGCAAAGATAAACAGCTGGGACTATATCAAATTAAAGAGCTTTTGCACAGCAAAAGAGACAATAACAAAAACAAAGAGAAACCCCACCAACTGGGAGAACATTTTTGCACCCAACACTAATGATAAAGGACTGATCACAAAAATCTGCAAAGAGCTGATGAGTCTCAACAACAACAAAGAAAATAATCCAGTCAAAAAATGGGCAGAAGAGCTTAAAAGAAACTTCTCTGAAGAGGAAATGCAAATGGCCAACAGGCATATGAAAAAATGTTCAACATCACTTGTCATCAGGGAAATGCAAATCAAAACTACCATGAGATACCATCTTACACCAGTGAGAATGGCACATATTAAAAAAACTAGCAATAACAAATGTTGGCGAGGATGTGGAGAAAAAGGAACTCTTCTGCACTGTTGGTGGGAGTGCAAACTGGTCCAACCACTGTGGAAAGCTGTGTGGAGATTTCTGGACCTACTAAACATAGAGCTTCCATATGACCCAGCAATTCCACTCCTAGGTATTTACCCAAAGGACACAGAAACATCAATTCCAAAGAGCACCTGCACCCCTATGTTTATAGCAGCACTGTTTACAATAGCTAAGCTTTGGAAACAACCCAAATGCCCAAAAATAGATGACTGGATCAAGAAGATGTGGTACATATATACCATGGAATATTACTCAGCATTCAAAAAAGATAAACACATGCAATTTGCTGCAACATGGATGGCGCTGGAAGGGATCATGCTCAGCGAAATAAGCCAAAAAGAAAAAGAAAAATACCGGATGGTCTCACTCATAGCAGGAATCTAGAAAACTTAAATAAGGGACCAGGAAAATGAATAACTATAAGAAAGTGAAAATCAAAATCAACAAAAAACTATGAACCAGAGACACTTTTAGGGGGGCGGGGGCGGGAGGGGAGGGATTGGGGTCAGAATGGGGGGCTGCAATTGTATGGGGAATATAACAATAAAATTTATAAAAAAAAAAAAAAAACTGAAAATAAACTTTAGAAGTCCATCAAAAAAAAAAAAAAAAAAAGAAGAGGTGAAATTATCACTTCCTGCAGATAATATAATATTATATGTAGAAAATCCTAAAGACTCCATCAAAAAGTTATTAGAACCAGTAGGTAAATACAGCAAAGTGGCAGGTTACAAAATCAACATAGAGAAATCTGTAGTCTTTTTAAAAAAAAAAAAAAAAAAATCAGCAAGCAACTATAAACACACTATGGGGGGGGGGTCGGAGGGAGTAGAATCAAAACAAGGGGGGGGTGGGAACTGTATGGGGACTATAACCAAAATGAAAATGCATACATTGTGCAAAAATGAAAAATTATGTAAAAAATATATAAAATTTAAAAATAATTTTAAAAAGTTCAAAAAAATAACCTATGTACTATATATGCACGTGAGTTTTTAAAAAATGTACAAACATACTCAATAAACCCAATAAAAAGATATCCAGCAAACAAAATGTTAACATTGATATACATGATAGTGGAATTGGAAGGGGGGAAGAAGAAACAATACATTTTTATTTTATATGCTTCTGTATTGTTTGATTTAGTACAATTTAAAACACAATAATAAAGCATGATAAATTGTTAGCACTTAATTTTTTCTGTAGACAGTTTTTCCTACATGAATGTTATTATACCATCTCCCAACCAATTCCTTTCTTCCCTTCCCCCTCAGAAATGTCCTCTGAAGTCTCAGTGTCTTGCCATTCCTCATTTTTGTGCCAGATAATAAACTGATTCACACTAAAGTGTGAATGATTGATGTCATCTTAACTGTTACACTTCGCAGGAACATTGAATTTTTTAAAGAGCTGGGGATGGGTTGTAAGCTATAACTTCATTCATCTGAATACTTTTCTAATTTCAGATAGATTAGATTGGAAAGTGACTTTAGGGAAAGAAATCTTTGTAGTAGCTCTGGATCTAACTATCTGTGCTCAAGCCCGGTCATGGGAAATTGTCTCTCTGCAGCTCTTTAGGATTGTAATTTCAGGAAGCCCCTTTTCTTCCATAGGGAACAACTGAAAAGTGTTTCCAGTTACATCATCCTGTGGGGGCTGAAATACCCAAACAGATTCTGAAAGGACATAATTCATTTTTTGGACAGTTTAAGTGGGGAATGTACTTTATGTTTTCTTCCTCCTTGCTACACATAAAGTTTCTACAAAAGAAGTCAACGATCAATTACTTATCTTCTCCATCTACACTGGCCCGGAATTATCTTTCAAGGATAGTGTTGCTTGGACCAGTCTAATAACCTGGGGCAACATCACTGCCAATAAGCTTAGCAATATCTCCCACGCTATCTTCCCTCACAGCATTGATCCCCCCTCCCTTGACCCAGGCTCCTGAAATCCTGGGTCTTGCTTCTAGTAGCAACAGTTACCGGAATGCACAAAAGCACTTGCACGTTCATAATGGCTAAGAATACTACTGGGAATGTTCCTGTTGAATAGTTGCTATTGCCAATGGTCCAAATGGGGGAATTTTAGTTATGGTGAAGGTGCCTGAGGATAATTTAATTTATATTTCAGGATCACTTTAAACAATGGAGAAAACTATGCCAGCAAATCTCACTAAGCCCTCATCCCTGGGATTCTCATTTGAAGCCCAGAAGGCTCCAGATGAGCAAGAGGGATTTATTCCTACTTAACTTCAACTCAGTGTTGCCTTCACTAACTCACCTCCCTGACATCTGATGCTTTGCATATTTTCTCACAATATGCAGCCTGGGAACCAAAGGGAGAGGAGCACTAACAGAGGTCATCACAGGATGTTTCACTGATTTCTTTCAGAGCAGTCGTTCTCAACCCGGAAGATATGGTCGCTCACAGAACATCTGACAATGTCTAGAGAAGTTTTTATAGTCACAACTGGAGGTAAATGGGGGTGCATGCCACAGGCATCTAGTACACAGAGGCCAGAAATGTTGCTTAACATTCTGCAATGAACAGGATAGCTCCCCACAAAAGAATTATGAGCCCCAAATATGGATGGTGATAGAAGTTCTGCTTTCAATTATTTGAGTTATTGCTAGGGTGTAACTCTAGAAGTCTGTGGGGCATTAGAGATTTTCAAGTACTTCTTTATTCTCCACTTCAGAAAGCACATTGGCTTTCTTGCCCTTTGAGTTCTAGGACACCAAATTAGCATTAGAATAGAATCCTTGGCAAACATTACCTGTATCAGCTTTAAAGAATAAAAATTTCACTTTCTGAATCTGAATAAAAACATCTTTTTTGGTCATATCTCAGTGTTGGGCCAAACATGGTGGAACAGTGTCAAAGTGCTTTAAAAGGTATAGTCTGTCTCTTCCAGGAGACCCTGGAATTAGAATCATCAGAATCACCTGTCCTGTTTATTGCAAACTTGGATTCCTGTGCCCTCTCCATCCTCTACATGGGAATCTCTGAGCATTACTCATTCTCCTCCCCTTCACCCCTTCAGCCCCCACCAAGCAGTGGTGAGCAGATGGGATGTGGCTTCAAGGCACTGTCTGACCACCAGCAAATGTTGGCGTTGATATTACTTGTCATGGCCACCTTAACATGGCATGATAAAAACATATGTGAAAAGTAAACAAATATTGGGTCTTTGTCCCTAGAGGCTAGTGCAGAGCTCCTAAAACTGTATGCTAGTGAGATGACTCAGAGATGCCCTAGATAGCTTCAGGGTGGGAGCTGGTCGCCATAAAAACCAAATGGTGTGATCCTGTGATCTGCAAGGTCAGAACTTTTACTCCCACTTCCAACTCTACCCTGAGGCAGAAAAACAGGCTAGAGATTGAGTTTAGTCCTCAAAAGCTATTGATTTAATCAATTATGCCTACATGACAAAACCTTGGTAAGAACCCTAAATGGGTTTCAGACAGCATCTTGGTTGGTGAACACAATGAAGTGCTGGGAGGAGTCACAGAAGCTACAACCTCTTTTTTCCCCATATCTTGCCCTATTCATCTCTTCCATTTGGCTGTTCCTGGGGGACAACCCTTTCCATTAACCAGTAATAGTGTTAGGGGGAAAAGGATGTCCTAAAGCTAATTCCATACAGGCTTTGTGGACTCCACCCCCACCCCAGGCCAAAACCAAGACACTGGGAACTCCAAATCCCATCACCACCAAAGGGAAGGTGGCTGGGACCTGAGGGTGGGGTTCAGCAGCCAGGTTGGTATAAAGCCAGACACGTGGGCTTTGGAGGGGTTCCCCATTTTGGCTCTCTGCCAGCTCGCAGCATCCAGCCAGCTCTGAGCGTGCCTTTTGGGTTTCCAGGTCGGCGGATCAGGTAGGATGTATTAAAGACTTTATTTCCCTATTTTCTCCCTGAGTTGTACATTTTCCTTATTTCCTTTTCCCTTGTAAATAAACCTTTTATTAACCTTTGTGTGTGCCTGTAGTGGAGTATTAATAAGTCCCTTGTAAGCGCGCGGGTGAGGACCCACAGCCAGGCAACCCTTTCAATCGGGGCTGCCCTATAACAATAGTAGAGCACTTTCCTGATTCTGTATTATCATTCCAGTGAATTACTAAACCTGAATGAAGGGAGATTATGGGAATCTTTGAATCCTGGTAGTCAACCAGCAGAAGTTTGGGTAGCTTGGGGACCTTACTTATCGGTGCAGTAGAGGTGGGGTCCAAAATGGGGCATTCTTGCAGGGTTAAACCCTGAGTCTCTGGGATGTATGCTACCTCCTCTGGGTACTTGGTGTTAGAATTGAATTGAATTGTAGGACACTCATCTGGGGTCAGAGAATTGGAGAACTGCTGTTGTTGGAATGATGTATTAGGTGTCAGGGAAAAAAAAATCATCATAGCCTAAAATAACAAAGAAACCATGGAAAGAGAGAAAAATCAAGTACCAAAAAAATAATATCCTCTTAAAATCTTATTATAACTTTTAAATGATATCCTCAGAAAGTTAAAATAGTCTAGAAATTTTCTCATCATTTCTGATTCTACATTTATATTGTACTTAGACATATCACTTGCAAAATACTGATCCCATATTCAAAGCATGATATTTTTAAATTTTCCACCTCCCCAAAATGTTCCAAGATATTATGTAAGACATTTATTAGCTCAGAATCTATAGGTTATATCTGGGAAAAATTCTTGCTATATAAACTGTTAGCAATAATAATTCCCAAGAGATGTCATTTGTGCAATACGCAGGATATTGCACCTACAGAAATAATGAGTGACATATTTTTAGATGTTGCTATCCACACATTATCTGTGGGAGGACAAGGAGAATCTCTGTCGTCTCTACTTTACACATCATTTACTTCTTAATGGCAAAATGACAACATGTGAACAGCAAGAGAGAAAAGTGAAGATTCCGCCTCCAGAAAAGTAACTGGAATTGCAATTTTGCCAGCTGGGACAAGACTTAGTGGTCACTGGTTCACCATCCTTCAGAAGAGTGTTTACTCTCTTCTCTGTGGATGCTGCTTCCTGCCCTCTTCCTTCTCACTGCCTTGACTCCCCTTGGCTCTGACTGACTGAACACTGCCTCATAGAGATGCAGGCCCCAGAGTATGAGCAAACACCCACTCTCTGTTTTTTGTTTCTCCTGCCTTTTCTGAGGAGCCAACTGCTCTGAACCTCAACTCATTTCCTACAAAAGGCCACTCAACTTGCCAACCCCAAATGCCCCACCATCCTGGAAAACAAGCTAGAGAGAGTTTAGACAAGAGATATTAGGACATAAGATTAGAGTGTTTTGTTTTCTTCCATTCCCATGTCAGGCTGGAAACTACCATTTTGCTAGCTCATCTCACAGCATGTGACAGGGACACTGCCAGCAGGGACTGCCTCCCTTTCTCTGACCCTCTTTTATTTTCCTCAGTCCTCAAAATATTTGAGTTTTTGGTCTTTCAGTAAATGAAGAGATAATCTGATCTGCTTATACAGAGCACTTGAGGCTTAGAAGAAAGTATGCAGGCTGTTAGTAACCCCTAAAGTTTGTCTTTTTCAGATATTTAAAAAAAGTGACTAGAATTTTCTAAGGAAAATCTGTCCAATAAAAATATAGCACGAGTCACGTAGATAATTCTAAAGATTCTACTAACCACGATAAAACAAGTAAAATGAAACCAATGAAATTAATTTTAATATCGTATTTAATCCAGCTTAAAATCCCATGTAACTCTCACAAATGGGTATGAAAGACATAACAGGAATACCTGCTAAAGGTGGTAAGTGAATTCAAGGGGTGATGCAGGAAGTAACCCATTGGCACTGGGCTCAGCAATGACTGAGATCCTTTCAGGCAGCTCTCATCATGCCCTGTGACTATTAAACTGACATGTCAGCACATGCTGTAAACCTGAATGGATGGCTATTTGAAGCCTGTACTTTTCTAGAACCATCATTGCACAGATGGGTCCTATAACAAACAAGAACTCTCCAGAGCTCTAAGAAAATAGCTGTTGAAACCTCTATAGGTCCCCTAAGAAAATTTGCTCTCAAGTTATGTTATAATTTATTTGAACTCAGTGGAAAATTCAGCACTGCCTCAGGAGCATTAGCATTTAGGGAATAACTGTGATCGAGGACTGATTGGCTTACTTGTGAGCAGATAAGGAACTCATTTTGGGAGAATATTTGCCTGTTGCCATTTGTCCCTGAAGGGGCCCATAGGTGGATGCATAAGGTAAACACTAATGGGTTGGGGGGCGGGCATGTGAGGTAGTTAGATTTAGAAAAATAATGAAAGGGCACTGGGAAGGGGTATGGTGCTGGACATAGGGGATGGAGCAGCTTGTGAATTTTCTGGAGGCTCTCCAGGCATCCATTTCAGAGATTAAAAAGAGAATTTTCATTATCAGAAAAGCAGTTTATCATCATCAGCAATGCTACTCTGAAAAACATTGTTCTATATCACCCTGTTTTCCTTCCCGGAGCTGGTGAAAGCAAGGTTCCTTGGGAGCTACAGATGCAGACATCGAAAAGAGAAAGTTCACTCACCTCTGAGAGGGTGCAGCAGATGTGCAGACAAACGACCCTTGTGTCCGGGGCAAGGAAACTTTTGCTGAGAGTTTCCTTCTTCTCAGAGTCACCTTCACCTCAATGGGTAAGACCAAGGTCATTTTCACTCTTCTCTACCTTCAATAACAGCAATAACAGTAGTGACAGCAACAGTTAGATATTTATTGAGAACCTACTCCAGGGAACATGTGATGCTTAGCACTTTCTGGGAAACATTGTATTGAATCTTACAATAAGCATTGTTATTATTGTCCTTTTGGAAATGAGGCTTGCCCCAGCACACTTCGCAGGAAATGGGAGAGGTAGAGTAGGTAAGAACACTGTACCCCTAAGGGTGTGTGCTTGATGAGCACACACAGCCCTTCAAGCAAAGGTTCTGGGGACCTGCATGACTTTGCACACAAGTGCAGAACAGGCTAAGGCCGAAATGCAAACAAGAGTCAATATTTTTTGACCCCTTTCATTGAGTTCCTAGGAGCCCAGCCCTCTTTTTAAAAGCAAAGCTCAATGAGAGAAACAATTCCTGAAATATCCTTTTATTTTCCTAACATTTTATTATTTTCTGGATCAATATTTCAATAACCCTCATTCTTTTAAATAACGTATAATTTACTGTCCTATAGGTCAATAATCTCTTGTCAGATATCTTTGTGGCTAAGGATTTAATCATTTAGAATCCTAGAAATTTTTAGCAAAGTTAAGCATTTATATGCCATATCTTATATAAGAACCCAGTTAGAGAATGCTGATGCCACAACTGAATCGTGTCTCCGCAAAATTCATTTAAGCTTCTGAAGCCCAATACCCCTCCCCACCCATGTGACTATACTGGAGACAGAACTTTTTTTAAATTTTGTACATTTTTTACATCATTTTTCATTTTTGCACAATGCATGCATTTTCATTTTGGATATAATCCCCATACAATTCTCACCCCCCTTGTTTTGATTCTACTCCCTTCTCCCCACCCACCGTAGTGTGTCTCTGGTTTATAGTTGCTTGCTGATTTTGATTTTTACTTTATTATAATTGGTCTTTTTCCTGGTCCCTTATTTAGGTTTTCTAGATTCCTGCTATGAGTGAGACCATCCGGTATTTTTCTTTTTCTTTCTGGCTTATTTCGCTGAGCATGATCCCTTCCAGCGCCATCCATGTTGCTGCAAATTGCATGTGTTTATCTTTTTTGATTGCTGAGTAATATTCCATGGTATATATGTACCACATCTTCTTGATCCAGTCATCTATTTTTGGGCATTTGGGTTGTTTCCAAAGCTTAGCTATTGTAAATAGTGCTGCTGTAAACATAGGGGTGCAGGTGCCTTTTTGAATGAATGTTTCTGTGTCCTTTGGGTAAATACCTAGGAGTGGAATTGTTGGATCATATGGAAGCTCCATCTTTAGCAGGTTGAGGAATCTCCACACAGCTTTCCATAGTGGTTGGACCATTTTGCACTCCCACCAGCAGTGCAGGAGAGTTTCTTTTTCTCCACATCCTTGCCAACATTTGTTGTTGCTTGGTTTTTTTAAAATATTTATTTATTTTTATACAAGATCTGGAGTACAGACCAGAGGCATAGGAGGGTGAAAGGATTCACCAGAGACAGAGCAGGGAGCAGAACAGGCAGACAGACCAAAACTCGCTGCTTAGGGGAGCAGTGGGCACGACAGGAGAGGTCTGCCACGCCATGTGGGAATCATCCTGACTGGCTGGGAATTGAATCCCTACCGCAGAGGCTGCAGACAACTTCACAGCACTGCACTCAACCTGCTGTACCACCGGGGAGGCCTGTTGCTAGATTTTTTAATATGTGCCATTCTCACTGGTGTAAAATGGTATCTCATTGTAGTTTTGATTTGCATATCCCTGATTACAAGTGATGCTGAACAATTTTTCATATGTCTGTTGGCCATTTGCATTTCCTCTTTGGAGAAGTTTATTTTTAGCTCTTGTGCCCATTTTTTGACTGGGTTATTTACTTTGTTTTTGTTGAGTCTCATCAGCTCTTTGTAGATTTTTGTGATCAGTCCTTTATCATTAGTGTTGTGTGCAAAAATTTTCTCCCAGTCGGTGGAGTGTCTCTTTGTTTTGGCTAATGTCTCTTTTGCTGTACAGAAGCTCTTTAATTTGATGTAGTCCCAGCTGTTTATCTTTGCCTTCACTATCACTGCTTTGGGTGATGAGTCTTTAAAGATGTTACTGAGGTGCATGTGATGTAGTGTTTCACCTATATTTCCTTCTATATATTTTATGGTTTCAGGTCTTATGTCTAGTTCTTTAACCCATTTTGAGTTGGTTTTTGTGCATGGTGTGAGTTAGTAGTCAAGCTTCATTCTTTTGCTTGTAGCGACCCAGTTTTCCCAGCACCATTTATTGAACAAACCTTCTTTGCTCCATTGCATATTCTTTCTGGAGACAGAACTGTTCAGGAGGCAACTGAGGTTAACTGGGGTCAATAAGGCCAGTACCTGCCTGACAGAACTGATCTGCTCATAAAATTGGAAGAGACTCTTCCACATGAGGACTCGGTGAGAAGGCAGCAATCTGGAGCTAGGGAGAGAGGTCCTCACCAGAAATTGAACCAGCTGGCACCTTAATCTTGGATTTCCCACCTCCAGAACTATGAGAAATTTTATCTGTTGTTTAAGCAACAAAGTCTGGTATTTTCTTTTGAGAGGCTGAGCAGAATCCCAAAATCAAACATATTAATATTTCTCCAGTGAATAGAAATATTCAAACAGTGTGCTGAAGACTATATAGTGTTATTGGTTTGTTTATAGTAAAGCAAATAGGAATAAATATAGACCAACAATGATATCTGATTTTTAAGATAATTAAGATAATATATAATTTAGTTATATACAGGTTAAGCTAAATTAAAGTCTACACACATAACACATGCATGTACTAATTGATTCTTCTTTCTAGTTACCTGAAGATCTGAAAGAAGACATACAGGTTATCAAGTTACAGTGAGAGTTCAGGTGAAAGATTAGGAACAAGACTTTCAAATGTTTAAGTGGTGGCACTATCTATAGCTTTTAAAACATTCCTCCAACTTCTGCTTCTGGCCATTCTGGAGTAGCTGGGTCTTGACCTGCCCTCCTGCTTTGTAAAATATGAAAATTGGATGAAATATATAAAAAGTTGGCTTTGGTCACAGAATAACTTTCAGTGCAAACCTATGAACTCTGGGAGAAGGCAAACAGTGCAGCGAGCCCACTACAATGTTGTTTTCCTCTTGGAGGCCCTTTCTGGACCACAGCACAGGGAGCAGCATTCAAAGCAGAACAGGCAAGTCACCTCAGGGAAGTGAGAGACTGGAATTTGTGGACAGGTATACCTGCCAGGAGGGAGTAATGCCAGAAATCTAGAAATCAGATTTGGGCTTTTCATGAGTCTGTTGCTAAAAAATAAGTTGCAAATAACAGAAAGAAATTCCAAGAGGCCAGGCAGAAGGTCCAGGCAGCTCTAAAGTGAACCATTCCCAAGGGTCAAACAGAGCTGGGAGAATTTCAAATAAAATACAGTTCTTATAATTACCTAAAAAAAAGCTTTGAGACATTCAAATCTTGAAATAACAAGCCCCCTGCAACAATGTCCAGCACTCTTTAATGAATGAGTCTGACAGACTAAATGTGCAATTTTACCTTCCAACAGCCTATAAAAGTTACTAAATATTTGAAAAAGCAGGAAAAATCAATAGAAACAGTTCCAGAAATAACAAAGATGGAGGAATTAGTATATGAGACTTTGAAGTTGCTATTATAAATGTTTAAGGATAAAATAATCAAAATAAAGAAGAGAGCAATGAAATATATTTAAAAATTCACTAGATGGGAATTGCATATTAGACACTATAGAAGAGAAAAATCAGTGAACTTAAAGTGGCAGAAACTATCCAAAGTGAAGTAAAAAGAAAAAAGAGTGAAAATAGAAATGAACAGCGTCTCAGTGCCTATGGGACAAGATCAAGCGAATATGAAGAGGTGTGAATCTATTGCCCTGAATCATACACAGTGCTGTAAACTAAAATTACCTCAGCAAACAAATAAACTTATATATTGATTGATGTACCAGAAAGGTCAGAAAAATATTTGAAATATTAATGGGTGAAAGTTTCTGAATTTAGTGCAAACTATAAATCTGTATATATAATTTTCCATCACTGTGTCATAATGTAACAAATTTAGCAGCTATTTATTTTCCCACAATTTCTGTGAGCCAGAAGTCCAGACATGAGTTAGCATTTCACATTCAAATTTCTATAAACTATGTGATAGAGATAAAATCTTTAAAAAGAGTCAGAGAAAAAAGAATGCTTTGCCTACAGAGGAATAAGATAAGAATTATTATTATAGAATTCCTGTCAAAAACATACTAGGGACATAATGAAATTTTTTAAAAAATATTTATTTGAATAAATCTTTAAACAAATTAAAAAATAAAATGAAATAAAGATTTATTTGTTCATGGATACAAGAACTGGGGTACAGGCCAGAGGTGTGGAGGGTGAGAGGATTCACCAGAGACAGAGTGGAGAACAGAACAGGTAGAATGACTGAAATACACTGTTGAGGGGAGCAGCGGGCAAGTCAGTAGAGGTCTGCCTCACCATGTGGGTTTCTCCCTGGCCGGCCGGGGATCGAACTCGTGCTGCAGCGGCTGCGGATAGCGTCATAGGCTGCGTATTAACCCCTTGCACCACCAAGGAGGCCTGGGACATAATGAGATTTTTAAAGGAAAAGATCGTCATATTAGAATTATATATCCAGTAAAAATATACTTAAAAAATGGAGGCAAAAGAAAGACCCCATTAGAAAAACAAAGCACTGAGAAAATTCAAAACCAGAGAAATTGAATGACAGAAAGTGTTAGAGGTCTTTAGATAGAAACTTCGATCTGCATGAAGGAATGGAGAGACCTGGATGAGGGAGTTGTGATGGATTATGTGCCAATACAGCCACGGTTTCTCTCATTGCCTTTCTTCTCCTATCACATGGTAGAATTTCTCCTTCCACTCCATTAGATTCTGGCGGGTCTGGTGACTGGTTTTGACCAATAGAATGTGGTGCAAGTGATGTTTAAGTAAAGACTTTTCACCATGAGCATCTTGGAACCCCGGGAGCACCATGCCATAAGATCAGTCTTGCCTCTGGGAGGATGAAGGGCTACAGAGAGTCTAACTTAGAGCCAGCACTGGCTGCCCTGCCTGTGAGGGATACCTCTTGGACATAGCTGCCGACTTAAGCTTTCATCTGCCCACAACAACACAAGTGAGTTGAAGTGACATCAGCACAACTTCCCAAGCAACCACAGAATCAGAAGTGATGCCTTTATTTTTTTTTTTTAAGTTTTACATTAAAAATTTAAATAAAAGCAAAAACTTCCCCCAGAGCCTCCTTGGTGGTGCAAGGGGTTAAGACGCAGCCTACGAAGCAATCTGCAGCCACTGCAGCACGAGTTCGATCCCTGGCCTGCCAGGGAGCTACCCACATGGCGCAGCAGACCTCTCCTGACTTGCCCGCTGCTCCCCTTAGCAGTGTATCCGTCAGTTTGCCTGTTCTGTTCCCCACTCTGTCTCTGGTGAATCCTCTCACCCTCCACACCTCTGGCCTGTACCCCAGTTCTTGTATGCATAAATAAATACATCTTAAAAAAAACTTCCTCCAGTGTGATTTACTTCATTATGATATATTCCTAGTGTAAGCAATTTCCCTTTAATTAAGCAAATGTCAAGGATCTCGTCATCCCTGATAAAGCATGTTATTCAAGGCCAACAATTAATTCAGCTTACATTGACTAACCATCATCAGATCATCTATGGTGATTTTTTTCCACCTGTAGTCATAATGTCATCATTGTTATGCATAGTATCCTCATGCTAGTTGTATTTCAACAATTTCCCTTCATTTATGAAACACAACTATACTATTATCATATTGTCAATGATGAATAAATCTTTGCTATCAGCTTCTTCTAACATATTCAGTCAATAAATATTTGGTGTAAATAACAAAGTTTTATATAATTTATGTTTTTTCAGAGTAAAATTAAACTCAAAAATTTCAAAAGAAGACAAATGTACACAGCAGTTGTGGTGGTGATTAGTAACTCTGAGACACAACTAATGGGCAGAATTGTTTTTGCCATTGAAGGAGCTTTGTCCCACCACTTAAAAAGGCCTTTTTTTTTTTTTTCCTTTTAGAGTATTTTGGATTCTGTAACTACAGAGAAAGGATTGTGGACCTGTACCTGATGAAATGTCACACATTTTGAAATGTACTTGTCCTTATTTGAGTAGGCAATAAGAGTGTCCTCTGGAAAGAGAATTCTCCCTGCCACCCACTTTTATTACGCGTGGACATTAATAAGGCAATGGTGAGCTCATCCTCCTGGCTTGGCTTCCTCGGCTGACATGCCATAGCAGTGGCAGTCTGAGGCGCCAGTTCCATTGGCCAGCACTGACTGATGAGCTTGCCTTGGCTCTCCTAGCCCTTTGCTGGGCCAGCATTTTAAGTCCTGGATTAGCTGGCAGCAAAAAGAAATCCTTTTTTTCTGCTACTACCAAATCCTACAAAAACTTCCCTCATTCTCTAAGGACCAACTACCCTCCCAAGCTCCAGTAAGCATGCTTTTGTGGTTCACCAAGAAATATAGAAATATAGGGCAATGGAAGTACTAATGGTTGAGGAACACTGCACACTTCAATTTTGTTGTAGAATGAAGGATATACACAGAAAATGATGCTGGTCAACAAACTTGTTACTTTGGCTCAAGTCCAAGTACACACCCTCTGACCTAGTGTAGAACACATGCACCTTGGTGAGTGTGTTTTGCCCAGGCAAGTATGAGCTAAGTCTTAGGCCTTTGTCTTAGGCTCTGGCCCTATTAAGGGAAAGGCATGCAGAGCCTTAGAATGGCCACACTCTTCTGTGTTAGGGGTGAAATAAGGTGGAGGATTTGCTGGATAATCGCATCCCTGATTGTCATTCTTTGACCTCTTCTTATATGGACTTAACTTCTGGGTGCATTTTATCTTGCTTTTGGAAATGAAATGTACCAAAACCAAAATGGACAAATTAAAACCCTTCCAATAAGATTGTACTCCCCCAGAAACCTGTCTCAGTCACCCTTCTTGCCCTTGATCTTGCAGCAAGACAGCAGAATTCTGAGTAAGGACAGCAGAATTCTGAGTTCTTGTGGGAAACATGGTGAGTGGGATTTTTTAAATTCTTGTTTATTATTGTACTACTGTTTATTATCGTATTTTTTGAGGTAACAATGGCTTACAACATTATATATGACTTGGGGGTACGGATTTATATCTTCAGATGTGTGTTAAAATACCACACCATGGTGGGTGTTTTATGATAGCTGAATAAATTAAAATGGACCAATCATGCTACCTCAGATTGTAGCACAGGGGATGCTCATCAAGCCATTCCTTACTACTCTAGAGAAAAAAAAAGTCTCAGTCTTGGGTTAATGACTAACTGAGGCAGTAAGGGATATAAATGTAGTACATGCTAATTTTCCAAATGAGGGAACCACATAAATTTCAATTTCATTTTCCCTTGTGTTTCTTTCTCCGCCTTGGGAAGTGAATCAAAGACAGGGAAGTTGTTGGCACTGCCAAATATATATCAGGCCTCTACACATGCTCTGTAATTGAGGTCAGCCTTTAAAAAGAAAGAACAATTCCACAAACTATTTGTTCTCATTGTACTCTTTGAATTAAAATCTTGACCTGATGTACTTGGCTGCTTGTGCTTATTTCAGCGTTGTCTAGACCTGAAATGTAATTAGATTGCGTATTAGAACATTAATATTTATGTATCCCGTCCAGGTCCATCTACTTGTCTAGCTTATATGCTTATGGCCTAGGTTCATTTTCATTCACATTGCTTGAACCACCGCTTTTAATTAAGTTGGGAGAAAGTTCATTGTGTTATGTGGTCAGGTTCCAGATCATTAGAAACTCAATTAGTCACATGGAAAGTTACTTGTTAATTGAAATACAGTCACTGATTAGACAATGATACTTTCTTATCAATTACTTTATGAGAGCAACCTGAAATGCCACCCTCTATATAGTTAATGCAAAATTCTTTTTTGGTATTGTTACAAGTAAAAAGTTAATACCTTCCATGAGCTATAAGCTCAAAAAAGAAATGCTTTAATTTCAGGTTTTACCTAGATTCCAAAAATTGTCAGAATTTGTTCAAGTATAATATTATTAATCTCATTTTACATATGAGAAAACCACAGAATAGATACACAAAGAGGTATATCCATTCCATAGCAGAGGCAAAAGGAAGTGCCATAGAGCCTCCCTGGTGGCGCAAGTGGTTAATACGAAACCTATGAAGCTATCTGCAGCCACTGCAACATGAGTTCAATCCCCCACCAGTGAGCTACCCACGTGGTGCAGCAGACCTCTCCTGACTTGCCCGCTGCTCCCCTCAGCAATGTACTTCAGTCATTCTGCCTGTTTTGCTCCCTACTCTGTTTCTGGTGAATCCTCTCACTCCCCACACCTCTGGCCTGTACCCCATTTCTTGTATGCATAAATAAATAAATCTTTTTAAAAAAAGAGGTGCAATAAAATGCTCAAGGTCACATAAATAGTAAATCAGACATTAGAATTGTGAAAACTTGGAACAGAAATTACTATTATTGTTATTAACCATTATATAAAACTGCCTTTAACAAGCAGCCTTCTTTGCCAAGGCTTTAAGGTCTTCCATGATCTGGCCTCAAACACCTTTCTGGTCTCATTTACTACCATGTTCACTACACTCCAGTTGCACTAGCCCCCTTGGAGCTTCTTGAATATTTCTATTGCAGTCCTTGAATATCTCTAGACCCTTCTTCACTACTGATTCAGTGGTCCATCAGGAATATAATATTGTAGCTTATAGCAATACATTATATCTCTTGATTTAAGTATTAAAATTCTCCATGACTATGCAAGTGTTAATAGACCCAGTCCTGACACTTCTTTCCCCTTCTCTAGCCATCCTAGAATCTCTCCTGAAGACTGGGTCCTCCTTAAAGCCTTGCCTCAGGATAGAAGGCCTCTCCAACCTGTCTGAACTAGTTCTCAAGTACTCCTGATGACTCCCACGCAGTAAAGCTATAAGGACACAGTTTGTGGGTACATTTCTCCCAAATCAAACCAGCTCCTGCTCCAGTTGAAAAAGATTCCCAGCCGCTTCCAGTATATACCTGGGAGTGAGCCAGTGGAGGGCCTTTGCTTTCTTTTCCATCAACAATCAGGTAAGAGCCCCCCTGATGGTGCAAGGGGTTAAGACGCAACCTATGAAGCTATCTGCAGTCTCTGCAGCACAAGTTCGATCCCCGGGCAAGGAGCTAACCACATGGTGCATCAGACCTCTCCTGACTCAGCCGCTGCTCCCCTCAGCAGTGTATTTCAGTTGATCTGCCTGTTCCATTCCCTACTCTGTCTCTGGTGAATCCTCTCACCCCCCCACCTCTGGCCTGTACCCCAGTTCTTGTATGCATGAATAAATAAACCTTTAAAAAAATCAGGTAAGTAATAATAGACTGTAGGGTAAGGAAAAATGTCAGGCTTTTCTGCCCTCCCGCCATCGGGATAGATGATGGATCCTTGCGGTCCTGAATGCATGCCTGATGGCGGGCACCTGGAGTAGGGTGTGGGCATAGGTAGATGGGATTCACCTGGGCTGACTGTGCTTTTTTAAGGGTGGCGTCACGGGGATGCCAGCAGGAAGCTATGAGAAGCCGAAAGAGAAGCCGAGAGAGAAGCAAGAGAGGAAGAAGCCGGGAGAAGGCCTGAGAGCCCAGAGTGAAGACCTGCTGGGGGCTGGGAGGCCTGCCAGCCTCCCGGCCCCCCAGCACCCCTGCATGCCGTGTACCTGGTAACCCCAATAAAAGATCTGCTAAAGCCACTGAGGACTCTGACTCCTCCTTTACCTGGTCTGCATGGGATCAGAAAACCTGCTCAGTGTTCTTTCCTGCCCTTTACAATTGGCGTAAGTCAGCAAGATGATCCATGCAGACCGGTATGGAGCCCTCCGAAGACCTGGAGGGACTAAGGAGTAACAGACTTTGCCTGTGACGATGCTGGAGGCATCATGGAGGCACAGGAGAGGGACAGGGTCCAGGAGCTGCAGGATGGGACCTGGCATGAAGGAGACGCCCAAGAGGACCAGCCGACAACACCCGAAAGGACCGGCCAATGACCCCTGAGGCAGCAGAATCGTCAGGGAGGAGAGGACCATGATTCGGAGCTCGCCAGTGCTGATGCAGGGAGAGGCCAACGGACTTCGACTGCTGGACATGGACTGATGGACTTGGACTGACAATCCCGCCAGAAGGCGGAGGACCTTGCAGGTTGATATGTTTTGGGACCCTGGGGGTGGAACAGTTTCGTTTGTGTAAAGGCAGGAATAGACACGGTGCAGGTTTTCTGATCCCATGAAGACCGGGTAAAGGAGGAGTCAGAGTCCTCAGTGGTTTTTTGCAGGTGTTTTATTGGGGTTCACCAGGCATATGGCAGGCAGGGGTGCTGGGGGGCCGGGAGGCTGGCAGTCCTCCCAGCCCCCAGCAAATCTTCACTCTATCTGGGCTCTCTGGCGTTCTCTGCTTCTGCTTTGGGCTTCTTCTCTTTCGGCTTCTTCTGGCGTCCCCGTGACACCGCCCTTAAAAGCCCAGTCTCAGCCCAGGTGAATCCCATCTACCTCTGCCCACACCCTACTCCAGGTGCCCGCCATCAGGCATGCATTCAGGACGGCAAGGATCCATCATCTATCCTGATGGCGGGAGGGCAGAAAAGCCTGACATTTTACCTTACCCTACAGTTTGTAAACCCCAGGATATGGGAATCTGGGGGTGGCCAGTGGGCCTTGGTGGCCAAAGGCGGCCTGTGTGTGCCCAGCAGCCAGGCAGAGGAGAAAAGCCAACTGAGAAGGCAAAAGCTGGTGCTGATGCTAAGTTTGGGAAGCCCTGAGCGGCTGTTAAGCAGCCTGAGTATGCGGAAGCCCTGTGAGTCTTGTAAAATCACCTGTGGGTGATGCCCTGCTCATTCTTGAGTGAGGGTGAGGAGCTGAGGAACCCGTCCTTGGGGGACGGGTGGGGAGCGTGGCTTGGGGTGGAGCCCAAGCCAATGAGGGGACCCAAAAGAGGTCGCATGTAGAGTTTGGATCCCCGACCCTGTGCTTGTGCAGTGGGTTGGCCTGAGTGCAGGGGTCTGCGTGTCGCATTGGTGGCCGTGAAGGCCGAGTGTTGGAGTGACTGCAGACAGAAACCCTGAGGGTTGGCGATTACCCCCAACAGAATAGAATTGCCAATCCCAGAGCGAGTGCATCCTGGGGGTGGATGCTGTGTGTGGTTGTAGCCGAGACTACAGCCAGAGAAGGCCAGGAAGCCTGATGGCTCCTGGTGTGATATAGTAGATGCTGTGAGTGATTCCCCTCCCTCGTATGAGCAGTGCCTTCAGCAGCAGATGTGGTGGCTCATCTGCTGGTACCAATAATTGTCTTTTGCACTAGGTTGGGGCCCTGCCTGGACTTATTTGTGTTCTGTTGCATTTTGTTATATTGTGATGTATTTGTTTTTGTGGGCCATGGCTGCATTGTTTGTGTTTGCTAAGAAACAAAATTGTATGGCAGAAAACCCTGAGGGGGTGGACTATAGGGTAAGGTAAAAAGTCAGGCTTTTCTGCCCTCCCACCATCAGGATAGATGATGGATCCTTGCGGTCCTGAATGCATGCCTGATGGCGGGCACCTGGAGTAGGGTGTGGGCAGAGGTAGATGGGATTCACCTGGGCTAAGACTGTGCTTTTTTTTTTTTAAGGGTGGTGTCACGGGGATGCCAGCAGGAAGTCATGAAAAGCAGAGAGAGAAGCAAGAGAAAAAGAAGCTGGGAGAAGGCCTGAGAGCCCAGAGTGAAGACCTGCTGGGAGCTGGGAGGCCTGCCAGCCTCCCGGGCCCCCAGCACCCCTGCCTGCCGTGTACCTGGTAACCCCAATAAAAGACCTGCTAAAGCCACTGAGGACTCTGACTCCTCCTTTACCCAGTCTGCATGGGATCAGAAAACCTGCTCAGTGGTCCAGTCCTGACCTTATATATACCCTCACACCTAATACCCTGTATCATAGCATTAGGATTAACACTTTGTAGGGTAAGAAAAAATGTCAGGCTTTTCTGCCCTCCCGCCATCAGGATAGATGATGGATCCCTGTGGTCCTGAATGCATGCCTGATGGCGGGCACCTGGAGTACGGTGTGGGCATAGGTAGATGGGATTCACCTGGGCTAAGACTGTGCTTTTTAAGGGCGGCCTCATGGCATCACGGGGATGCCAGTAGAAGCCAAGAACGAGCAGAAGCCAAAAGAAGAAGCCAGAGAGCCCAGATAGGGTGAATACTGCTAGCCTCCCAGCACCCCTGCCTGCCATGAAGCCGCTAAATCCCAATAAAAGACCTGCAAAAAACCACTGAGGACTCTGACTCCTCCTTTCCCTGGTCTGCTGGATCAGAAAACCTGCCCTGTGGTCTTCCTGCCCCTACACACTTGAAGAGAGAACATTTTATAAAACACTGGCACTGGTCAGAGCAGTATTCTTCACAATAGTCTGCAGATTTCACACCCTAAGGAGTCAATCCACAACTCGATAAAGAGGCTGGTGATTACATTATTATGGATACTCTGGCCTCTGACCCAGTGCTGATACTCCACCATCCCCCACTTGATAATGGGTAGCCTACGAGTGGGAAAGCAAGGGCATTCTGATCCTTTCGGATGATGCCAGCGGAGATGCCTTTCCCAGCTGTTAAACATTTTCTTCTTTTTAGATTTATTTATTTATACAAGCACTGGGTACAGTCAGAAGCGCGGGAGGGTGAGAGAATTCACCAGAGCCAGAGCGGGGAGCAGAGCAGGCAGAAGGACCGAAGTACACTGCTGAGGGGAGCAGCGGGCGGCAGGAGAGGTCTGTGCGCCATGTGGGACCCTCCTCCGGTGGCCGGGGAGCAGCCGGGGATCGAACTGACACTGCAGAGGCCGCGGGCAGCTTAGCAACCCAGCGCTCAACTGCTGCGCCACCGGGGAGGCCCCAGTTGTTAAACATTTTCATCAGAATTTCAGAACGGTCATGCGTGCTTTTAAGGAGTGAGTATTATACCTATTTGTGAGGCCAAATCCTGTTTTACTTTTTAGATAGAAAATAAGTACAATTGTTTTGTAAAAACTTGACTTTTTGTGTAAAAACTTGAATTTCTAAAATGTGACTAAGCCATCTGTAGGGTAAGTGAAAAAGTATCAGGCTTTTCTGCCCTCCCGCCATCAGGATAGAGCATGGCTCTCTGCGGTCCTGAATGCATGCCTGATGGCGGGCACCTGGAGTGGGATGTGGGCCTAGGTAGATGGGATTCACCTGGGCTGAGACTGGGCTTATAAGGACGGCGTCACAGGGACGCCAGTGGAAGCAGAGAGAACGAGAGTGAAAGAAAGCAAAAGAGAAGCAGAGACCACCGGAAAACGCCGGAGAGCCCAGAAAGAGTGAAGACTTGCTGGCACCCCTGCCTGCTGTGTACCCAGTAAAATCCCAATAAAAGCCGGAAAAGCCAGTGAGGGCTCCAGGACTCCTCCTTCACCCTGCCTGCTCGGATCATAGAAAAGCTGCCCTGTGTCATCCTGCCCCTACACCATCCCTGCTTTAATACTGTAAAGGACTGTCCCAGTGTAAGGGCAGGAATGGACCACAGTGCAGGTTTTCTAGGATCCAGCAGACCGGGTAAAGGAGGAGTCAGAGTCCTCAGTGGTTTTGCAGGTTTTTATTGGGATTACCAGGTACACGGCAGGCAGGGGCGCTGGGGGGCCGGTAGGCTGGCAGGCCTCCCAGCCCCCAGCAGGTCTTCACCCTGGGCTCTCCGGCCTTCTCCTGGCTTCTGCTTCTCTTGCTTCTCTTTCAGCTTCTGCTGGCATCCCCATGACACCACCCTTAAAAGCCCAGTCGAATCCCATCTACTTATGCCCACACTCTACTCCAGGTGCCTGCCATCAGGCATGCATTTGGGACCGCAGGGTTCCGTCATCTATTCTAATGGTGGGTGGGCAGAAAAGCCTGATACCTTTTACTTTACCCTACACCCAGCCTGGCCTCACATGCTGCTGCAAGCTGAAAGACAAGAGGCTCTCAGTGATCCCAGACTTTACTGTGCTCTCTGGCCCCTGGGTTCAGCTTTTGGGGGCACAGGATACTTGATGGGGAAACTGAATTAGCATTCTAAACGCACCCTTCCCATTTCCAAGAAGTCTTTAGTGTCTAAGAATCACCCTCCAGCTCCAGGTTGAACGCCCCAGGCCCCCAGCTGAGGGCCGTTAGGCTGAGCCCCTCCAATGCAGCCTGCTTTGATAGCCATCTCAGGTACAGTCTGGTTTAGGTTTAAAGAAAAAAGAAAAACAAAAATAAAGGCAGTTTTGGAAACTCACATGTCCATTTTGGAGACTCTTTTGGCAGCTCCATTCAGAGACAGCAGTCTGCCTGCCTAGCTCTAGCACCAGCTGGTTGGGAAGAGACCAGTTCTGAGCTCTAACTGGCACCAATTAGGTTCAATCTTGCACCAGAATCAGTCAATCCTTGAGAACAGCTGGTTTGGAAAATTGACCAATCAGGCTTGAAAGGCAGGACCACTGAGGGCATGTCAAAAGAGCTTTGACTCAAGTTAGGTTACGCAGGGACGGCACACAGTGAAAGGCTATGTTTTAGGGCCTTCCTGGTGGCGCAGCGGTTGAGCGCTGGGCTGTGAAGCTGCCCGCAGCCTCTGCAGCGCCAGTTTGATCCCCGGCCTCCTGCGAGGGTCCCACAAGGCGCGCAGACCTCTCTTGACATGCCCGCTGCTCCCCTCAGCAGTGTATTTCATCAGTCTGCCTATTCTGTTCCCCGCTCTGGCTCTGTGAATTCTCTCACCCTCCCGCGCTTCTGACTGTACCTAGTGCTTGTATAAATAAATAAATAAATAAATAAATAAATCTAAAAAAAAAAAAAGGCTATATTTTTAGAGTGGGAATAGGCCTACCCAGGCTTTTAGAGCAGGGCAGCGCAAGGCTCGGTTTTCAGAGAAGGACCTGGGGCTTTAGAGTACATACAGACATATGTTTTATTTGTTCTAACCCAATTAAGCAGGTGGAATTCTCAATTAACATCCAAGTATCAGGAAATCCAGAAAAGTCAAGTGCTGCATCGATATTGTTAGAGAATCAAATACAAGACTGCAGTCATGTCTACAAGGATCATCTTATGAAATATACAACACAATAAAATGCAAAGCATAATGTGTAAAGACAAGGTTTAAAGCACAAGATGGTAATGTAGCTTAATTCTGAAGAGGAAAAAGGAGGAGACCTTGGTGCCCTGGTGGATGATTGACTGTATGGTTTGATAACGAGCATTTCCCCACCTGAAGGGGCCTTGCAGGTGACACTGTTGATGGTGGAGGGAGAAAAAGAATAGGAGCATGTCCGAGCAATTCTCCAAAGGTCTCTGGAAACTTCCAGACAGATAGGATCTGCACCATTTCTTCTCTTACATAGGGTGCGGGACACAAATGCTGCTCCTTTAAAAGGCTTCCAGCGTTAGGCTTCACAGAAATAATGAAAATACTGTCAACTTTTCAGCAAGAAATTCAAAGCAGCCCTTTCATCTCTGCAGCAAGGGCACTGAGGTCAACCTCCTTTGCTGTCAGTCCTTCCAGTTCAAGCACAATAGTTTCCCTGTTCTCCAGAAAACAGGGGAACCTCCTGGAGGCATTTGGTAAAGGGATTTTGAAAACAAAACCAAACCACATTAATTATATGACTTTCTTGTGGGTCTGGAGTGGAATTGCAGGGATACACCCTCATCACAGAACCTTGCAAAGACATCCTTCGATCCAATTCATTCGGTATATAAGGATTTGGGTGAAATTTTTTAGGGGGTATTTCAGTTTGGGGAGAGATGTTATGAATTGTCTATAAAAACAACAGCTCCCATAAAATTTCTTTATGGTGTTGTATAAGGTGGTGAAAACTGCAAGAATTAATCAAGATTTGAATCAGATTCTTTTTTATATAATGATAGATTTTTTTAAAAAGATTTATTTATTTTATTTATACAAGCACTGGGTACAGTCAGAAGCGCGGGAGGGTGAGAGAATTCACCAGAGCCAGAGCGGGGAGCAGAGCAGGCAGAAGGACCGAAGTACACTGCTGAGGGGAGCAGCGGGCGGCAAGAGAGGTCTGTGCGCCATGTGGGACCCTCCTCCAGTGGCCAGGGAGCAGCCGGGGATCGAATCGGCGGCGCTGCAGAGGCTGCGGGCAGCTTCGCAACCCAGCGCTCAAACGCTGCGCCACCGGGGAGGCCCTGAATCAGATTCTTAAGGAACAAGGGAAGCTAAAAATTTCAAGTGACTTAAGTTCTTTCTTCAATGAACTTTCCAAGAATAACAGAAAGTAGCATGTGGGAAATATACAGGATTGCTATAATACCAACAGAAGGGTGAACAGCACCTTGGCCTGAACTGTCACCCCCAGCTGGCCTCTGTGTACATTCTTTAGCTGTGCAGCTTTCAAACTGCATTCTATGGAGCCTCAGGGCTCCAGGGAGACAGAAGTGTCTCAGGGGAAGTTGCTGATCAGGTCACCAGGTAAATTCTGAACCCTCATGTCCCACTTCAACCCCCACACCAGGGCTTGTAGCTGTTTTATATGTTGGTGTTTCCCATAAGATTTGTTTAGTAAAGTGTGTGTGTGTGTGTGTGTGTGTGTGTGTGTATCCATGTGAAGGAGACAATTACAGAGCCAGAGAGACAGATACAAACACAGAGAAAGAAGAGGAGAAGAGAAAAGTTCAGAAATCTTTATTAAGGATCATTTCCCTAAGCATCTTCTAAGAGTCTCTCAAATGAACTCTATTTCTTCATGCCAGTACCCCTTAAAACTGCACGTATCACCCTTAGATATTGACAAGCAGGACCCCCGTGGGAGGTTCTGTGATAAAGGTATCTCTGTGTTTTAGATGCCCTCCTGGAAATCTGTTCCTTCTGTGTCCAGGACTGTCTTGCTGTGACAGAGCCACCCAGGTGAGGTGCTCCTAGCTCACACAGATTCTGGTCTCTTTCTTCTCTTCAGACTGCTCCCTAAAACTGTCCGGTGTGGGTGGTCGATCAGTTGCCCTAAGGAATGCTGCAGCCTGTTCTTATGGGTTCTTCTGTGGTCCCATGGTCAGGTCCCAGTTCCAGGTGTTCAGCCAACAAGGAGGTTGTTCCTACTGCTCAGTGTGGTGTGTCCTTCACAGAGTGTTTCGGTATTGGGTTGCCAGAAAAAGATTAACAATCTGATTTTGAGCTATTGACCCAACAGGAATAAGAAGAATTCAGGGCTTTGGCCTGCTGATCGTCCTCTGTCTAGCTTTGGACTTCAGCTGCATGTGGGGGCCATGCCCAAGTGTCTAGGCTACAACTGCAGAGCCACCTCTGGGCTCCAGCACGCAAGGGCACTGACAGTGGTAGCAGGACTCTCTTTACCTCCAACCCCTTGCTGCTGGCATTCAGGAAGCTGCCTTTTTCTTTTGCAGGCTATGTACCACATGCCAAGGAGTCCTCCAGCACAGACCAGGCCTGTTTACTCCAAGGGCTTTTGAGATTGCTGTGCCAGAGCAATGGGTCCTCTAATCAATATCCGTTGCGTACTTTAATTGATATGATAACATCGTGTTGTCCTGTGGTGACCAGATCCAAGATGTGCATTCCTTGAAGAAATGGGAATTTGCTCTTCCCATAGACCCATTGGATTCCCTTCTGTCCTCTCCTGTTCTGCAAGTGCTGTGTGTTCAATGTAAAAACAGATGACATTCTAAGAATGCAGTGATTTTATGGCCTAAAAATTTCAAGGCATGGTTTGAATATGTTATAGTTACAGCATAGAATACTGAACAATAAATGTATCAGCAAGAAATGAATTGTCCTGCATGCTATGGGCAAGACATAGATCTGATCATCATCAATGACACATTGTAAAAACCCCTGTGAGAATCATTCGAGGTCATATTCAGGATGGATGATGTCAATCACAAGGATGAAATAATTGGCATTAGGGTTCTGCTGGAGCAAAAATATTTTGTTTCTATGCAAATAACTTGGGAAAAGCCACAGCATTGTGAATAATTACTACATAGGTACATTTCTCTTGCAGTGGGAGATACAAATTAGCCAGGAATAACATATTTAGCAAAAAAAGAGAATGAAGATATAGTTACTGGACATGAACAGGAATAGATAGGGCTGGGATACTATGAAGACTCTCTCCATGCCCTGACTGGAAATTATGCATACATTTACTCTACCTGTTTTCTAAATTATAAGTTAATCATCTCTCATGGGCCCATAATTTTTAAAATATAGATGGCCACTACCACCCCCATTGCCCAAATATTTTACCCACCTCATATCAGCCCTGTTAAGCCCCTCACTATAGTCAACCTGATCTTTAGCACTAACCGCCTAAGTGATCCCTGTTTCTTAAATCTCTACACGTTTTCATGCATTTTCTAAATTGCTTCAGAGTGCTTATTCTAAAATATAAATCCAATCAAATTTTTCCTGCTTATAATCCTTCAATATTTAGGGAACCATATGGACAATCTCTGATTTAGCACAACATTTCCTTCATGATCTGTCCCCTCATTATTTCACCTTCTACAAAACCCCTAGCAGTTACTCTGTTTTAACCACATCAATGGTAATTTTCAAAATCCTCAGGGTTCTAGGGCGAGTTCCATCCCTGGCCAAGGAAGTGACCCACATGGCGCAGCAGACCTCTCCTGTCTCACCCGCTGCTCCCCTCAGCAGTGTATTTCAGTCAGTCTGCCTGTTCTGCTCCCCACTCTCTCTCTGGTGAATCCCCTCACCCCCCATCTTTGGCCTGCACCCCAGCTCTTATATGCATAAATAAATAAATCTTAAAAAAAAAATCCTCAGGGTTCTTGAATTTTCTTCCTCTCTTGGGATTTCCATTAATTGTATTCCAAAACAATTCCTCCCTGCCCAGCAAGATTCCCTGGGGCTCCCTCCCCTGCAGAGAAGGATGATGACAATGGATGGTAAGACATTTAGGGCCCTTGATATTAAAAAAAAATTCTTGCAAAACAATGAATTAGTATATTGGAAAACAGACAAAATTATGTCCCTCTCCTAATCATTATAAGAATTTTAGAGTTTTTCGTTGTTAAAATTTACTCTTATTTTATTAGTCAATAAGAGTAATCAGAAAGACTGAAACAAAATCACAAGATACCATGAAGAATTAGCTCGGAGAAAACAGAGAGAGAAGGTCATAACAAATAATATGCAATTTCCCTCATGACATCAATAGTTAATATTTTGATACTTTTGGTTTTCTCAAAGCCACCTTTAATTTTCATCATTGTTCAGTTTACTTCTTAGCAAATATTTATGTTTCTTTTTCATTGCCTTATGTAAAGTCATCAGTGTATCTTTTGTGTTGTCTTGTTCTTTTTTTTTTTTTTTCCTAAATGCTGCTTTAAATGGCAGGCCAGGGTAAAGGGTGTTTGATGTTCTCTGAGTTGCCATGAGGTCTGGGCTGTAAATAAATCATAAATGTAAGGCATCGTTTATGAATTATTCATTTTTGCTTGTGCTTTCTATAGAACACTATGCATCAAAATCAAATCCAAAGTACTGAAGCCTTAGGTGGTATAAGATAATTAAAATAGCTAGTTATTCAGCCTTGCAGAATTATGTATTTCAAAAATCTATGTCTATGTGAAAATATTTACCAGTTGGAAGAAGTGCAGCCTCCTCTACACTTACCAGCACAGAGGTGATGCATCTGCAATGGAGAAAGTGAGCAATTTAAAGAAATAGAGACCTAATATCATGGGGAATATGTTAGTTTTTCAGTTAAAATAATGCTTTCCCATAATGTGCACACTCTTCAGTTTTTGTGCCTGGAGCCCAATCCTGTGGATGTCCAGTAGGATATTCTTTCTCCTTTCCCAAACAGAGCATAAGTAGGCTGTCCTCTACTTACTAAGTCACCCAACTTACTCAGTTACAGAGCTTCATTCAGAAGTTACTTGGTTGGAACAGATTAGATTGTCCCAAAAAAATAATCGTGATTTTTCTGTTCACAATCTGTTAACCCATAAGGTACCAGAAATTGAGCAACATCAGCAAATTTCTATGGAAACCTGTGTTCAGTATTTCAGTGTGCGATAGGAAGGCCCAATCCTTCATTCATCTTCTCTTCCTACCTTGCACAGTTGTTGAGTCATGAAGGTCTGAGGTTGTCCCAGTCAGGCCAGGGCGGGAAACCAGCAAGGACAGGGTCCGTGTGTGGGAGTACACCATGTGGAGGGCTGGTTCTTAATTCTGGGTCTTTGAATTCAAAATTATTTTTCATGTGTATGCAAACATACCAAAGCATATTCCCAGCAGAATAATCTATTTCTTTCATTAGATTCTTAAAATACTCACAAACCCTCAAGCTAAAAATAATTAAGAATCCCCACTCTGAAAGATATGAACAGGGAATGAAACAGGACTTTTTCTAGCACATCTCTTCAGCAACGTTCCTCCCTCCTAGGCAAACTTCTAGGACATTTAGAATAAATGAAAATGTTCTCCTCACTCTGAGTGCTATGAATACCTGAATCTTAAATCAAAGTTCCTCTGATCCATTCTGATCCATTAGGAAGCAGGACCTCCTCTTCTGGAAGCAAGTTTTAATAGCTCTTTCTGCCTGTAACAAAAAGTGAAATTATAATTAAAAACTCCTTTGTTCCCTCTCTCTTTCTGGCTTTCCCCTTTCTCTCTCCCTCTTCCTTGGCTAAAAGGAACCGACAATAGCAAAGCTTGAGAAACAGAAGATGCTAATAGGTCCATTATATTTTCACAACACCTTCTCAAGTATTCTGGGATGTGAGGGTCTCGGTGTTCAATAACTACACAGAATGAATAAGTGAATGCACGGACAATTTGAAGTTTGATTCTGGCTACCTAGAGTAACTCCCCTCTTACATCCACCCTCCAGACCCCAGGAAAGCACACAGACTCTTGCTAACAGAACAGACAGACAGGTTTGGGGATTGTAAACTATAGTTTTCCATTGCTAATGGAATAATTTCACATGCACTCACACACTTAGGGAGCCAGGGTCAGCCCTTATGAGATTCAATGAATATTGTTTGTGCTCCAAGAAGGCAGGTTTAGGAATACCTGATTCCCTGATTGTATCCAGATGGTATGGGCTATTTATATGAAATGATCTAGCTGATGAACTACATCATCAGCATTGAGTCGGGGAATTTCCATCTAGGGGAAAAAGAATTCAAATCCTTCTTTGCATAGCCTTGCAGTTTGTACACCCCCAATCTAGACCATTCTATGGAAAACTAGAATGAACTCCCCTGGCCTCCAAGTCACCCCTATGACTGGCAGCCTCCCCATCACCATGAGTCCCACTCCCTATTGCCAGCAGCACTCCTGCACTGGCATCCCCATTTCCTGATGGAATGATCGCCTCTATTTAGGGTTCCTTGTTTATATAATTGTCCAAAAATAAATAAATTCTATATAAACCCATATTAATAAAACACTAAATTTTATAAACTCAGCTTTTCTTTTAGAACCCAAGTAAGAGCTTTAGACAAACTTTCTCCTATTTTGTGACAGGGTTCAGGATAGACTCCCTAAATATGGCACATTGGCATACTGAATACTTTAAATTGGAGAAATTTGAGATATGGTATGTGTAGGAAAGATTTATCTGACCTTTCCCACAAGCAACATAAAATCCTATCTGAGAGGTGCCCTCCTTAAATCCAGAGAAAAGGAATATCCTTATCTCTACGACACCAAGAAAATATGAAAGAATAGGAGGACTTGCTGTTTCCCTGGGTTACAACAGTAAGCTCATGCCTAAGGAATTGCTGAGAAGGGGATGTCAAGATCTGAGGAGGTGATGCTAGAGGTGGACATAAGAGCAGTATATTAAGTCCAAATCAATATCTGAACAGATAATCTTGTTTTAGGGTACACTAATTTCCTTGCCATTAAATTCCTGGATATGATTGTTGTTGATTTATTCCCCTCTCCCCAAACTTCTAAAAATAAGTGAACCATGGAATAGACCAGAGACACACTGTGGGGGGGGCGGGGAGGGAGGGGTGGAGAGAGGAAGGACTAGGGTCAAAATAAGGGGGGAGGTGCAATTGTATGGGGAATATAACCAAAATGAAAATGCATACATTGTGCAAAGATGAAAAAAGATGTAAGAATTATATAAAATAAAATATTTAAATAAAAAAAAAAGATTCAGAACTTCATCTGGACATGAAAGATCAATCTTTGGTGAGGCTACCAAGCAGCGACCTGGCTGAATTCTGAATTTATCTCATATGTAGCTCCCAGGCTCTTCTCTGAGTTTAGTCGATTGAGAAAGTTTTAGAAAATGTCTGACTCAGTAAGCAGGCACTTCATTACACTAGCTGTCATACTATAATAGAACTTCTCCAGTAGGTACAGAATTCCTAAGGGATTACCTCAGGATCACAGCACTGTTTGTAGTTAACACTACTGGAAAGTATGCTGAAAATCTGGTAAGAGCGTAGGTCTCAAGTACATGCACGCATGCACACACAAAAGGAGTGGAGGCGAGGGAAACTTCTGGAGGTGAATGATATATTTGAAGGAGGAAGCTAGGAAATGGGTATAGGCAGTCAGGAAGAGGGTGCTCCAAGGCCCCGAATCCATTTGTCAGCCTGATTGAGCAACAGCTGGTTGGAGCCAGGAGGGCACACTCCTGCCCCCCCAGCCCCAAGCCCAGGTGCCCTAGGCCCATTTATCAGTCTGACTGGAGAGGAATTGAAGGCCAGGAGACCCCTGCAACCTAGTAAACCGTGGATGCCCAGAACACCAACACGGTAACACAACGCTAAAGCAATGGGCCAAAGCTAGTTTCAGAAATGTAGGCCAGGTAATATGGGCAAACTCAGGGCACCTTGGTAGCCTAGGAGACTCCTGTGGGCCCAGCCAATTAGCAAGAGACACAAAGTGGAGACACCCAATGGCCAATCCTCTACTCCTTCCCATTATATGCATACAAGCACCTGCTTTTCAGCCCCTCAGTGGCTACCCACCTGGGACACCTCTCTGCTCAGAGGGCTTTCCTGGTCTTCTTCCTACCCATCAATAAATCGCTTGCTTTTCTGTAGCTTTGGTCTTAATTTTGAATGCTTTCCTTGCCAAAAACACAACCCGCCTGGAGTCTTGGGGTTCAGGCCTGCTCCCAAAACCCTGATTCATGTTTATTACCTGGATTGTGGTAATGGCTTCATGTGCGTATGTGTATGTTCAAACCTATCAAATTATATAATCAAATATATGCAGTTTTTTGTACATATCAATTATACCTCAATAAAGCTGGGTGGTATTTTGGTTTGCTTTTTAAAAATACCCTCTCTCTAAGATAGAGTCACACTGTGAGGTAATGGGGATTTGGAGTTCCACATACAAATTTGGGGTGGGGACAAAATTTGGTCTATAAAAACTGGGTAGCACATAGAATTTGGGAAGCTGGAAATAAATAAGAGAGATGAGAGAACACAGTCACCCCCATCTCAAGGAGGGAGGCTGGGGATCATATGGAGAGAGACAGAGAAAATGAAGTTTAAAAAAATATCTGGTAGGTATCTGCCAAAAGCCATCTCCCCTTCTTTCAGAGGAATAGAATTTGGCTGGACATATGATTACCTAACTTAGAGGCTGTATTTCCTAATCATCTTCTGGCTATGTGTGGTCATGTGATTCAAATGTGAGTGGAAATGAATGTCTACAACTTCTCTTCACTCGCATAGAAGGAATGTGCACAGAAAGAATGTGATTGCCTTGTAACTCTGTTCTTTATCTTATCTGGGAAAGGGAGCAGAGGCCTGTCTGCAGCCCAGCTTTGACTGTGCAGACAAAGACAAGGCCCTGGAGGGAAGCAGGGAAATAAGAAAAACGAGTTTGGATCCCTGCACCAACATGTGGCGTCCCCTTACCGAACCTTTGCTCAGCAACACTATCAGGTTAGAATGACAGAAATGTCTACATAGTCCCTAAATTTTAGAACCCCTTTGTTATGGCAGTTTTGCCTTCATCCTAACATAGACAAAAAAATACCTTCCATGGTTCCGTGATTAGTGTATTTTTTAAACTCTTGTTATGAAAACTTTCTAGCAAATGAATTTAACAAAAACAGGATCATTAACCATGTGTAACGATGCAGTTTTAGAGTTTAACAACTTTGCCATGTTTACATCATGTATATCCTTTTCAAGAGGATTTAAGAAGCATTTTGTTTTTGTTTTAAAATTTTCTGAATTATTTGCTGCACTGCTTGGCAATGTACACTATGGGTTGTTTCAAACTTCAGTAAATGTCCTCTACATGTGGCTTTATGTATTGGTGAGGAAATCAGAGACATGCACTGGTTTTCCATTGTAAGGTAACAATGGATGAAGTGAAAAGAATCGAGGAACTGTAGGAAGAGGAATTTGAGGTGGTTTGAGAGTTCAGTGGGATTAGGAAAAGTCTGAGCAAGGAGTGAGCAGTGGAAGAAGTGTGGGGTTTGCAGAAATCTTGGGAAAGGCACTGAAATCTATACAGTTTATGGGAGAGATGCAAACCATTTCAATTGAAACATTAAATACAGAAAATATTACGAAAACTAGAGCATTTAGGAATAATAAGTCAGCCTGTCTCAGTACATATGTGAATAACTGTGTGAAAGGATGAACTTAGCTGTTCCACTGGATACAATACCAGCTTTGGCATTTAAATACCAGTGGCCATCCTGGACCAAGGTAAAAGCAAAATAAATGGGGCATAACTGCACAACTTCCGTCTTCAGAACCTGTATCTAGAATTTCATCTGGTGCTCCTTCACCTGAGCCTGAGCTGAACCATCCTTTGGCTTTGGCCTTACAATTTCTGACTCTCAGCTCTTGTCTCCACCTCTCTCACAACTGTGAAGGGTGAAGCTAGCCAAGAGGCTGAATTACCTGAGAGTGAGGTGTTCAATTTGCCTTACTTGACCATTTTTTTCTCCAAGTAAGGAGAAGATAAATCTATCATGAGCTCTAAAGAACAGTCCCACCAGATCATGAGTATTTCTATTTCTGGATTCCAAATATGTGCACCATGCTGTCCTGCATAAAAAGTCAGGATGAAATATAAAACTATACATACTTCAAGAAGCAGGTAGGGGCCAGGAAACAGGAATGTTGGTTTTAAGTTTTGTCTTTGTGATTTTCAGGCTTTCCTCTTTGGGGCTAAAAGTCCATATTCAGATGTTCTGTTTTGTCTGATTTTGAGATCTTAAATCTATTCTCTCCTCCTACAGAAACCCTAGTTTCTGAGATAGTTCCCCATCTGTGCATGCATCTCAAGGTGCAGTGCCAGGGATTCGTGATGGTGTTTCCCAACGTGCCTGGCTAACCTGCCCTAATTAACATAATGGGGAAAATGAGAAATTTAGATAGCTATTGTGTTGACAAAATATCAGCGAATTAGTTTGGGGGACTGTATACAAGTAGAAGAATATTTTCAGTTTGGCAGCAATGGATAGTGTCATATTTGCCAGGCGATTTCTCAAATTTAGTTATTCAAATCTCACTGCTATTTAAGCCAGTCTGTAGATCCTGTGCAGAAAATCAGACTCAAACAGACGGAATTCTTGGCATAATCTCTGGAGAAAGGATCCTTCTAAGATTATCTAATTCTATAGAATTCTGTTTTTCATTGTCCTTCACTATATGTCCTTGAACTCTGTAGAAATTTAAGCTAATTTGTGGAAGGGTGATAGTAATGCAAGTATTTCCTAATGTTAGAAATAAAAATGAACTTTGTCTAGTGAAGGGTGTTAATTTCCACTCTATAAGAGACCAGTCTGTCATCTATCAGCCAAATCAACTCAATATTTCTGACTGACTCTATACTTGCTTTTCCTCTGGATTCTCCTTTAAATCAGTTTTTACCAGTTTCTTCATTAAATGAATGAAATAAAAATTTTGACACATATCATATTAATTTTATATTTTGTATGAAAGTCCTAATTAAAAAAAATCTTTTACCACCCTGATTGTTTTGCAACTTATTTCATCCCACAAAGTCAAGTTGGCAAGAAGTGAAGGTAGAACCCTGAGTTTCTCGCTGAGCATTTACCCATAAGAGACTAGTTGAATGAACTACCTAAGTGCAAAATAATGTTAATTCTCATTCCTGGACACAGAAGTTCTAGATTTGAGTTTACTTCAGTACAGAGTTATAAAAATCATTATATGTTTGCAGCCAAATTTGAAGATTGCTGTGATTCTCCTTTATTCTGTTTTTGATCCTACATTTTTAACTAGTTCACTTATATAACAAAAAATGGGAATACCAGATGTTGTGCTGGGCTTGGGGAAATGAGGTGGAAAATGAACATTACTGGATCTCTCGCTCTCTCTCTCTCACTCTGATTGACTCACTCTTACTCTGTCTTTCTAACACTTACCTCTTCACCTGTTTCCATGTTAACGTCATTCTCTGTGAGTGGCTTCTCCACGAGTTGTGGACTGGCTGCTAACACTTCAGCATCTTCTTACTCATATCCTTTGTGGAAAAAAACAAGAGCACAATTAGCATAAGTCTTTTTTTTCAAAACTGTCGACATGAGAAGGAGCGTTCTAACTTGGGAAGGAGGGTGGAATTTTTTATAGGACTTCAGCAGGCAGGGTCAGCTGAAGTTCAGTTAGTTTCAAGAATATTTGCTCAAAGATGGTTCTCAGGAAAGGGAAGAATTATTCCAACTAATTAGCAGGCATTGTTTGGACAGTTTGGATTTTACTAAGAGGAGTGGGAGGAAGCAAGGGACTGAGGTCATTTGAAAGGGGTGGCTGGGGGTATAAGCCATACTGAGACAAGGACAGGGAGAGTCAAGGTGGAAACTTCAGTTCTTCAGTACCTCTTACATTGTCCAGTCCTTCGTCCATGAAGACCTGTCCTCCTCCAACCCTCCACCCCAAGTAGTTGGCTAAGTCTTAGGGAAGAATTTTGATTGATTTGACTGGAACCAGTGTTTACCTATGGACAATTCACCGTGGTGGTGAATCAGGACGGGTCCTGCACAAGGAGGCTGCTCCCAGGTAGACCCAGCGAGAGCAGTGGGAGGAGCAGCGCTTGAACGGAGGGAGTAAATCAGCCCTGGCAGTGAGTGCAGCTCTAAGCCCAGCAGCCCTGCTCCTCACCCCCTTGTCTGACCAAGAAACACTTCACTTCCTCCTTCCAGGTGAACAGCTCAATCTTGCCTTTAGGGGACTCTGCTTAGGGAGGACCACTCAGAGAACTTTTTGCAATGAGTACAGTAAGCAAATGCAGAGGAGGTGATAGCCTCTTCCCAGAGAAGCTTCCAGGCAAATGCTGAAAGAATGCACACAGATTGCCCAGATATCTCAAAGTTTTCAAAATGATCAGTGGTCAGTGGGGAAAAATAAACAAGTTTTTTTTTTAAAGGTTTTATTTATTTTTGCATAGAAGAACTGGGGTGCAGGCCAGAGGTATGGGGGTCAGAGGGTTCACCAGAGACAGAGTGGGGAGCAGAACAGGCAGAACCACTGAAGTACACTGCTAAGGAGAACAGCAGGCAAGACAGGAGAGGTCTGCTGTGCCAAGTGGGTTAGCTCTCTGGCTGCGGATCAAACCAGGCACTGTGGTGGTAGTGTTGAGATTGAACCCCTAGGCCACCATGGAGGCCCTCAACAAGTTGGTTGGCAATGCTCCCTGCCTTTTCTCTCTCCTTTTGGGAGCAAAAAAACCCCTTTTGTGGTCATTACCCCTTCATTCCCATAGAAAGACAGATTTGCATTCTGAACAGTTACTAGTAGAAAAAATTTAATATAGAGAAGGAAATCTCTGTCCTTATTTATATTTTGCTGGAAGAGTAAGTTGGTTTCATATCAGTTTTTCAAGTCAAAATTCTAAGACTTTGACCCTTGACTTTCCACTTACTTGCTCCATGACCTTGGGCAAATACTTAACCTCAATAAGCCCTAGTTTTCTCACTTGGGAAACAAAGACTATCATCTACCTCAAAATTTAAAGGGATTATGCATGTAAAGAACATACCGTTGTATCTGAAATATATTAAAATACAATGATTATAGTTATTTCTGTGATGATGACGTTGATAATCATCTAACTAAAACCTACTCATATAATTATTTTCACTACCAATACTATCTTTTAAAATAGGATTTTAGAATTAGAAGGGAACTCACAGAGGACCTCAAACAGTGGTCAAGCAGTCATCTCTAAAGATATCTCAAAGCTCTAGCACCTACAAGGAGGGGAATTGGGGATTCATGGGCAGAGCAGAGCAAATCTCTTACCTGCAAAGTGGGGTTAGCCCAGGACAAGGGAATCCTCATTTTAGAGTTGAGGATCTGTGTGTGTGTGTGTGTGTGTGTGTGTCTGCATCTGTGTATGTTCATGGGATGTGATAATTAAAGAGTGTGTGACATCAGAAAATTATCAGCATTGACCCTGATTACAGATGCTGGTGAATTAGTAATGTAGAAAGGGGAAATGAATTTGACTTATCTGTGAAAAAGTAACACTAATTACAGTCATTTTCATGACCATTTATGCTTAATTACCATGCAGCATCATGTGTATCATTAAATATGTACTGTTAACTTGTACATAAGTTGTCTTGATTACCATCACCGTCTCTGTCACTTAGATACACTGCTTAATGTTCCTACTACTTCAGGGGCTATCAAGAGGGACCTGACTCCCTGCAATTCCAGTATTGCCTGCAAGGTTCTATTGACAGTTACTCTATTTGAGAAAACGGTCTTCTCAGTCATACCCCAAAGCAGGGAAAGTACAAAGGATCTGAGGTCTTTGCCTCTCTTTTTCCACACTAGATAGTCTCCCAAGGGCCAAGGAACTCACCTTCCACAACTAAAGGGACACACACACACACACACACACACACACACAAGAGACAGTGACAAAGAGATGCAGAGAGAAACAGAGAATGATATGCAGACCAACAGAGAAGGAAAGAGTCAGAGAGAAACATAAGAGATCGGGGAGCAGAGAGAGGAGGAGACAGAGAGGCAGATGTAAAAAGTGGGGTGAAGACACAGAGTTCAAGGAGGAGAGTGAAATCAGAGCCCTTAAGAGGGGCTGCTTGTTTTCTCTGATTCTTCATGGGACAAAATAGTTCCCACAAGCAGACCCCTGCCAACTGTAGGGCCCCTCATTAATCAGAGTAATCTGATTAGTGAAAAAACAGAAAGAAGGGAATGAAAAGAACAGGGTCAGGGAGCAGAACAGTAGATAAAGTAACAGAGAGATGAGGACAGACAGGGAGGGGTTAGAGAAAAGGAAGAAGGGTGTGAGGGGTTAGTGGATCTGCTGGATGCTCAACAGTACCCACCGGGTTTAAAGGAAATGGAAACACAGAAACACGGGCGACACATTTGTGTCCTCTCTGTTGCGATAACATTTCCAAGTTATTAAATTTCCAAGTTATTAACTCATTTCTGGGACATTTACCTTGTACCTGGAACCAGACTAAGTGCTCTTACTTATATTCACTCAACCAGTCCTCAAAATGACACCATGCGGCAGGTACTATCAAGGTGTCCCTATTATAAAAAAGGAAACTGAGGCAAGTAATTTGTGCAAAGTCCCCCAGGTAGTGAGATTCAGATCCTGGCATCTGGCTTCAGCACCTGTGTTCTCAACCACCATGGTCACTGGCAAAGCTAATTACATGATAAACAGTTAAGGTATCATTAATTTAAAACACTCGTTTAATTATAGCTATTTCAAATTAGCTTAAAATACAAGTCAAGCAACATTCTCAAGAATAAAACATTTCGTTTCCATGAAGGCTTCAATATCTTGTCGGTTCAGCAAGAGAAACAGGGGCAGAATTCTAGTGTGATTGAGAGAGAAGTAGAAGCCTTGAGGATTTAATGACTTCATGCTTCTCATGCAATGAGGTGGGGCAGGCTCCAGGGTCCCACCTCCATGAGTCCCACATGTTGCAGCGAGTTGGAGTTCAGTTGAATTCCCTTTGAGAGACCTTGAATGGACAGAAATTAGGTTCCTCGGTGACTCTGATTTCCCCTGTGAACACTCATAAAAAAAGATCTTCACCAGCTTTTTAATGTTAATAAATAATGATAATTTTGAAAGAATCATTTGATTATCATCCTTGAAGATTAATTGGATAATTAATTTTAGCTAAGTGCTCATGAAATATAAAGTGCTTTATAAAGCAGAAGGATTTATGTTCTCATGTTCTCATCAGGCCTACAGAGCAGAAATTCTTTGTGAAATGAGAAGCTGATTATGAAGGCTCCTAAGCAGGGCTGATTCACACCAAATTGCACCGACCCCTCTTCGGAGAACTCACTGAGAAGGCAGATGATTTTCAGGGTCATTTTTACTAACCAGACTGAGACCTCGAGCATTGAACTGCAAACCTAAAGGAATTGACAAAAGAGGGAATTCAACTTCCAGGTTATTCAGTTGCAGGACATCCATGACTCACACTGACTTTTTAAACATTTTTGGGACAGGTGGTGGTACAAAGGGCTTCTTATGTTCATGGAACACTTGTCAACCCAAGAACCTGGGGGATCTTGATGTGACTCAAAACCCATTTGATAGCTGCAGACTTTTGAACAAATTGACAACTAATAATGAAAAGGGGGCAAAAAGGTGACTGCACTGGTGTAGGATTAAGAGCATGAATTTTGGAGTCCTACAACCTGGGTTTGAATCTGTCGTAACTTTACTAACTACATGATCAGAACGTTACCATCTTCTATGCAGCTAACTCCTAAATTAAACTTCTATTTATTGTATAAAACCGACTGTGCTAGAATCTTTAGAACATTTTAATGACTATGGCGGAGTAAGCGTCAAAGATGTGTCCACATTCTATCAATAATCCCCAGAAGCTATGAATATGAATGGTTAACTGGATGAGGGAGGAGTCTGAGTAGCTTCCAGATTGGTTCTGGTGATGAGGTAGAAGATGGTGCTCTTCACCGAGATGAAAAACATAAGAGGTTTAAGGATGTAGTTGCTGAGTTCAATTTTGGACATGCTGACTGTTGAAAATGACAATCTTTCAGAGTCTGTTTTCTTTCCTATACATCTTATTGAGTATGCTAAGAAAGCAAGGCCCTGACCTCTACCCAGGCCATTTCTCAGGCTGGTTTTTACAGTGAGGGACCAATTCTGTGACAAAGAGGTGGCTTGATCACTGCTTGCAATAAAAGAGATTCTTGAAGTTCAGTGTATCCCTTTCCAGTAACACAATCCACTGAGTGTGTAAACATCCATTTGCTCCTGTTTCACCCTTGTGGGATTTGGGGAATGACAGTAACTTATGTCAACCTGCTAATACTCAAGCTACTTGCTGTGCTGTGAGTAATGACTTTTATTTTTGCATTTTCATTTTGGTTATATTCCCCATACAATTCAATTTTCACCCCCCTTATTTTGACCCTAATCCCTCCTCTCCTCCCCCATTCCCATAGTGTGTCTCTGGTTTATAGTTGCTTGTTGATTTTGATTTTTAATTTATTATAATTAGTCTTTTCCTGGTCCCTTATTTAGGTTTTCTAAATTCCTGCTGTGAGTGAGACCATCCGGTATTTTTCTTTTTCTTTCTGGCTTATTTTGCTGAGCATGATCCCTTCCAGCTCCCTCCATGTTGCTGCAAATTCCATTGTGTGTATATACCACATCTTCTTGATCCAGTCATCTGGGTTGTTTCCATAGCTTAGCTATTGTAAATAGTGCTGCTATAAACATAAGGGTGCAGGTGCCCTTTTGAATTAATGTTTCTGTGTCCTTTGGGTAAATATCTAGGAGTGGAATTCCTGGATCACATGGAAGCTCTATCTTTAATAGGTTGAGGAATCTCCACACAGCTCTCCATAGTGGTTGGACCAGTTTGCACTCCCACCAGCAGTGCAGGAGAGTTCCTTTTTCTCCACATCCTCACCAATATTTGTTGTTGCTAGCTTTTTTTAATATGTGCCATTCTCACTGGTGTAAAATGGTAACGCATTGTAGTTTTGATGTGTATTTCCCTGATTACAAGTGATGGTGAACATTTTTTCATATGCCTGTTGGCCATTTGCATTTCCTCTTTGGAGAAGTTTCTTTTTAGCTCTTCTGCCCATTTTTTAAAAAAATATATTTCTTACATCATTTTTCATTTTTGCACAATGTATGCATTTTCATCTTGTTTATACTCCCCATACAATTGCACCCCCCAGTAATAAGGACTTTTATCTCTGAACCAAGAGCCTTGTATCTTTTGCCTTTATCCACAAAAACAGCAATAGGCTGACTTACTGTTTGGAAGTAGGTTAAAACCAACTTCAACTGGACCTGAGTTGAGGGTATGTCAATCTTCCTGGAAACACCAACTAGGGAGTTGTCTCATCTCACTAGAGACATTTAGGCCAGATAACATGCCTAGAAATCATCAGAAGAAAAGTCATAGTGCATGCCAGGAATTTGAATCATGTTACCCTGGGTGATTTTATGAGGGAGGGAAAGGCAAGAGGAGAGAAAGAGGAGCAGAGGAGGTGGAAGAGAGAGGACAGGGGAGGTAGAAGGAAAGAAAAGAGGAGAAAGAAATAATAAAAGGTAAACAAAAATAAAAACTGAGGAACACTGATATTTTTGAGGCAAGAAGACACAAAAAGTGACCAAAAATTATGTATTTTCCTACTCAGTCTTTATATCTTGGTAGCTATTGTTTTTGACTCCTTCCTCCACCTTCTCCAGCTTCTAATTGGTTAATTCCAGTTAATCTTTGAATCACACTTTGTTCCAACCCCATACCTTCTTTCCATTCTTAGCTGACATTCTAGTTTAGACTCTAAATTTATCACTTAATTCTTTGCAATAACCTTCCAATTGGTATCTCTGCTTCTGTTCTATCAATGACAATCCACCTACATAGTACTTCCAGGTAAATTTTCTTAAAATTTCACTTGGATTCATTCACTCTACCTGGTTAGAATTAGTCTGTGGTTCCCTAGTATGTCTGGGGTTCTTTTTATATTTACTGACCCTTATTCTTATCGCAGAACAGGATTTGATATCTTGACTAACAAAATTTACAAGAGAGAAGCTAAAGGATCAGGGGAAGGAGAAAAATGAAAAGGACACACATGTTGTGAAGAGCTGTCTTTGTGAGGTATAAGTCTGTCAGGGTTAAGCAAGCTATGACCTCCAGTCCAAATCCAGCCTGCCATCTCTTATTATAAATAGTTTTATTGAAACACAGCCACATCCATTACTTGCATATTGTCTATCATCTTTGTGCTCAACTGCAGAGATGAGTAGTTGTGACAAAGACTATTTGGCCTATAAAGCCCAAAATATTTACTATCTGGCTCTCTATATAAAACTTTTGCCAACCCCTGGTTTAGTTACAGCTACAATGTGAGAGAATTTTAAGGAATGTAGAAAAGGATTTTTTAAGAAGAGAGGATAAGGATTACCAACTGGATAGATCCTTGTGCACAGCCTTTGAAAGATTCCAGTAGAGATATGAATTACTTTTAATGCTGCATTGATTCTCTATGTCTTCTGAGACTGAGACACAAGGCAATTTCAATTAAAGCCCCCTCATGTGTTGATCCCTTCAAATCTGTGAATGCACTATTAATCTCTCTCCTGAAATTTCTCCTAACATTACTAAATCTACCTGATTCCTTTAAATTCCTTCTTTCAAATTCCACTTCAAGTTTATCTTCTTGATAAGCTCTCCCTGAATTTCATCAAACACAGTAAGTTTATCTCATGTGCCCTAGCTGCATTAAATCAGTATGTCCCCATTCAACCTTACATACTTTTCATGGTATGGGGCTATCTCGCTTACAGCCAGCAGCTTATTGAAGTCAAGCACTGTCTTTTTATCCCCAGAGCTTCTGGCAAAGAAATTTGCATAAAATTGTGTTAAATTTGCTCATAGAGAAATCCTTTGCCTAAACATTTGCACATAGCAATGTTTGTGTCAGTTTTTAAGCAGCTGGAATTACGTAAAATCCCAAACCTTGTAAAGAGAGGATGAGGGGACAGCACTCTAATACATGACCCCTCCTTGACTGCTAAGCTTGATTTGTTTCTCCGCTCCTTAAGCCCTTCCTGAACTTTACCTCCTAAAGCCCCTGTGTAAAGGAGGGGGGAAAAAGAGTTTCTTAGACAGGACAGTGCTGTGACAGTGGGTATCTATTACCTATTAGAGAAGTCCGTGATCATGTTGAAAGTGTGGGCTAAAGTCCTAATCTTTTTATTTTAGGGCACATATTTCCTATAATTGATCCACATAATTATTTTTAATTGAAATTTTTATGGAAGTGTAATATGTAAGCAACTCCGAGATCAAGAAAAAGGGCATCATTCATGCATAAAAATTCATATCAAGCTGTCTTTCAGTTTTTAGCGCCCCTAGTCACTCTGAGGCAATTGCTATGATGACTTGCAATTGCATTGACTAATTTTTGCCATGCTTTCTACTTTATATAAATGGAATCCTAGAGTTTGCAGTTTTGGAACTGATTTATTTTGGTTTGAGAGATTCATCCACAGCATTGTGTGCAGTTGTATGATATTTCTTCCCATTTGTTTTTACAATGCATAAACCATTATATGTTTATATAATGGAATACTGTCTGTTTCATTTTCATCAATGTTTATATTGGAATTCTCAAGAACTCAGCTGTTGTAAAAAATGGACCAAGATGCCAATAGAAATTAAGAAGAAAATCCCATTCACAATTGCACCAAAAAGTATGAAAGACCTGGTTAAACGTAACTAAGGAGGTGAAGGATCTATACAGTAAAAATTATGACACTATCAAAGGAAATATGACACAAAGAAATGGAAAGATATCCCATGTTCCTGGACTGAAAGAATGAACAGTTAAAGCCAATTTACAGATCCAATGCAATACCCATCAAAATTCCAGTGACATTTTTCAAGGAAATAAAACAAATAATTGTAACAGTTGTATGGACCTAAAAAGTTACTGAATAGCCAAAGTAATCCCAAGAGAAAAGAAATATGGAGTTACCACAATCCCTGACTTCAAACTACACTACCCAGCAATAGTAATTAAAATAGTATGGTACTGGGGAAAAAACAGAAACACAGACCAATGGAACAGAGACTTCATCTATAAACCCACACAATCTGGACAGCAAATCTTTGACAAAGAAGTCATGACCATAAAATGGAGAAAGGAAAGCCTCTTTAACAAAGTGTTGAGAAACTTGGATAGCCACATGCAGTAACATGAAACTAGATCATTATTTAACTCCACACACCGTAGTTAATTCAAACTATATAAAATCAGAAAAAAAGTTCGGGTTCAAATCACACCCCTTTACTGCCTTTTAGCAGAAACATGGATACCATAACATCTCCAGTATAACATGAATGGTTCCCAAGACTAAAGCAGTTCAACTATTTAAAGTGAGATAAAAATGATGTGCTGGCATAGGGTGAACAAATACAGAGATTGATTCATAAAAATTATCGGGAAAAGTGCATTTGACTTGCAATTTCAGAAAATAAAAAACTCAGCTGAGATGTTAATGCATATTTGTCCTTTTTTTTCTTCCATGGTGTAGCAGATTGTATTTTCCAAAGATATCTCAGCCTTCTTATAATGTCTTCTTATAATGTGACAATGGCATTCTTTCTGTTGAGTGGTAGGGACAGTGTTCCCTCACTTTGCACTTCAGTTGACCTTTATTATTGTCTTAGCCAACAGAATACAGTGGAAGTTGTCAGCTAAATTCAGGGAACTCCAGAACCATAAGATGTAATAATATAGAATTCAAATTTAGTAAGTTTCATTATGCAGGACTACAAAGCATGGTTTTCTCTGTTAGTGACTTTACATTTTCCTTGGTCTTCAATTTTTATTCAGAATTTTTACTGTGATTTGTTCTTTTTGCAGGTCACCTCAAATCCCTTGTAGATAAGAGTTTAAATACTACATAATTGCATTTTTAAAGTGTCCTTTTATCTAACTCAGTGATAGAGCAATTATGCTAGTGATAAGGATTAAAAATGTTTCACCATTTTTAAGTTTTTTTCTAATTAAAAGTAAATAGTTCTTCAAAAGACATTCATTGGCCCTTTTATTGTATCACATATTAGACAAGGTACCAACCATATAAAGACACAGTCCCAGCTTACAAAGGAACACCTGAAATAGTGACTATCACTATAAAACACCTACATATGCAAAATACAGGGCCTGTGTGGAAGAATCTTTCAATGCCTTCAATGATGGAAGAGTATTTAAAACAACACAGAGCAAAAATCAAATGACCTAAATTTTTTAAAAAGGAGATGGAAAATATTACACAGTAATTTTACAGTATGTCCATTCATCCACGAATTCAATGTAGCATAACATAATTATTCTCTCCATGTTCACAGAAATAAAGTGTTACCATATGCATAAATCTTATAAAAATGAAATTATATTTAATGAAAAGATCAGGAGATACTGCATGATAGATGTTGTTTTTTAAGTACATTAGTCATTACTTTTTCAAGTATAACTATAATTACATTTTAATCAGTTCTTCTAAATTTGACTGCCACTCAAGTAGTAACATCTATCCGTTTCAAGGAAAGGTACTTACAGGCAGGAACCATCAACTTGCTGGCCACACAGTGGCCACACAGTGTGCACTAAGTAAGAATATTCAGTATCTGCCACACAGTGTGCACTAAGTAAGAATATTTAAATAGTAAGCTGGAAATAAATATTTAGGAGAATGGATTAAAGATACAGCTTCATTCAACGAACGCTTCTGAATACTTGGTATAAACAGCTCGGTATTGGGTGTTACAGAGAACCACTAAAAAAGTAGAAGATACTGTCTTTATCTACAGTTAGATACTCAGTATTACTTGCAATTTATAAACCTCTAAAATAAAATATAAATCCTTGAAAACCTACATTGCAAATAAGAAAAAAATTATTTACCATTAAATTCTGGCTATGCACCAAATACAATAAAACCCAGCATATACAGCAATTATTTTCATAAGCTCAGGAGACAGGAGAAAGTTGAAATTTAAATTTCATAATCTGGAACTAATTTTTAGAATGGTAGTTAAGTTCACAATGCAGAAAATTATGTTTTGGACAATACATTCAGTGATATATGGGCTGGTGAAAATCTAGCCAGGCTTTTCTGCATGAAATGGATATAAGCAAGGAGTGACAAGGAAGAAAAATCAACTGACTTGAGAATCAGTGGTAACATGTCTGTTTTACTTTATCATTTGAGTAGGATTAAAACTCTGGTTTAAAAAAACTTCCAATTTTAGAGTTCATCTTCTGAATCTTGATCATAAATTTTCTGAGGTTGTCTCTTAATATTGATTACCAGATCAATGGTTAAAATTTTTGTCAAACACTGAATAACTGAGGTTAATAACTGGTATTTACCAGCTACTGATTCCAAACCTGTGTGATTGCTGACCATGGGTTGATTGGTTTGCAGTGCATGGACAGCTCTGACATATATTTGTGGAAAGCTGTTATTTCCTTTCTTAGACTTGTAGAGGATTCTGGGAATGCTTAAGAGTGCATTAGCTATCATCATACTAACAACCATGGTTTCTTCTGATTGCTGGCAGCTTTTGGCATAGTTGGCAAGATAGTAATGTAACAAGATCTCAAAATTACCACCCACTGGCAAAACACAACCTGCCGGTATAGATGAGAAGCAGTAACTCTGGAAAGAACACGTATCCAGTGACTCATCTCTCACTGGTAACATGCTCCCCTTGATAGCAGTTTCTGTGACCTTCAAATTTTCATAAGAAATTTCAATTCTAGTGCCTTCTGTTGTTGAATTAGCAAGAGAATTACTCTCAACTGGTTCAGGGTCATCAATTACCCTGGTTTTTTTTTGAGAGAAACACCTCACTTTTTCATCAGTCTGGTGAATATCTGTTGATATCACTTTTGGGGTTGAACAAGGAGTGTATGTTTTTAATTCTATGCTTGGAACTACCAAATCTGAATATACTTTTAAATATGTTTCAATTTTTGCCTGTTCATTTTTGTTCTTTACAATCACATCTTCATCTGGCCTTTGTACCGAGTCATTAAACGTTTCTAGTAGTTGATCACTTTTTCTACTATCCTTATAAGTAAAAAGACCTGATATATAATTTTGGTCACCAGCTGGTGTCACATAGTTTAGATCAAGGCCTTTAAATAACTGCCGAAGCATTTTAAAAGCTCCATGTAAAGCATCCTTATGTTGTTCAACAAGACCCTGCACTGGTCCACAAAGAACTACAAAGTGTGGTATAAATGAACATGTGCTAATCAGACCAAGATGAACATACCTTTTAGATCGAAGGACAAGGGGCTTACAAAATTTCACCAATGCACAGTTAGAGATTTCAGACTGTAAAGAGGCCTGTGGTGATATAAAGGGAGAAAGACCAATGATCCTTTGGATTAGAGAAACTTCTTCAGCTGATAAACATTCCACCACTGATATGCCATTCAATCCTGCATAATAAATAACTAAGTCTGGTTGTTTCACACTAGATAGGAGCAATTTTATATTCTGCTTCTGTAAATGTTTCATTATTGCTTTTGTCCTTTCTGTAATCCACAATTGAGATGTCTGAAACTGAGCTTCTGAATTTAGAATAAATTCTGATCCAGAAGATGAAAAAAGAGGTTGAATGGTATCTGTTACTATCACTAGGCTCATTTCACCATCTGCTGGACAGTACACAGAAAAGTCTCTGTGAAGCACAAGTCCATCTATGATCCTGGAATCTGAAACAGGAAGGCCAGTAACACCAATGTTCAACTCTACAAAACAGTCATCCACTAACTCAAATACTTCTTCAAACCCCCTCTCACAAGCCATACACTTGAAAAAGTAGTCACTCATCAATTGTGAAATAAAGTTTTGATTATTTCTTCCTACTCTTCCACAAAAGTATGCATCTAAGAGCAAGTTTAAAGAGCTCCTACACAATGTTTTCTCTTTAGTGGATGAAGGAAAAACAGACAAAAAGTGTTTACTTAAGTACTGGTCCATAATGCAATCTAATATTTGTGTCTGAAAGATTAGAAAAGCTTGGGAAATGAGTTTCCACTGACAACAATTTTTCCAATATCTTCCATGGGTTTGAATATTTTTGGAAATCAAAGAATCCTTCTCTTTGTCTGTGACTGCATGAAGTCCTCTGAGCAAATGGCAGAGAAAGATAATGTATGTTTTAGCACCATCTCCTGTTTTTCGTAGATGACTGGAAACACATGCCACTATCATCCTGTACAAAAAAAAAAAGAAAGTAACTCAGATTTTCAGTGGGTTGCCTTTGTACATCTGGATCATGTTGAAAATGTCTTCACAGCTATAGACATAAATGGAAAATAGATTCCCTCTGATTTCTCCTTAGTTTTCCCTTTTTCAAGTTACTTTGTTTTATTTCAATATTCTAGGGTGGGGTGCAGCAGAGAGAACAAGAACAGCTTTTCCAGGAATAGCCTCAAGGGTCAAAAATCCAGGCAAACAGTCTGGGATACCCGGCTATGGACTGCAGCGTGGATCGTGAATACCTGGCTATGGGATGCTCTAATGGGCTGGAGTGGGGGGATGCAGGTCCTAGGCGAAGGAAAGCCCTAATGGGCTGGAGGGCGGGTCGCGGGTACCTGGCTATGGGATGCTCTAAATGTAGCGCCCCCAAGAGGCGGCCTCCATCTCGACTGAGCAGCACTTCGCCGGTGGGCTTCGTACACAAGACCTGACGCCCGTCGGGCCCCAAGGAGCCGCTCACGATGGTTTCCAGCACCTCCGCCACCTGCAAGGCCGCTTTCAAAGACCCCGCAACTGCCATACCCCAGGGTTCAGGCGGCTTCGGGCGCCCGCTGGCGGAACCCTAGGAATGCGGGTCGGGGGCGCGTCGGGCACGGCTAGGACGGAAGGGGCGGGGAGGAAACCGGAAGTCCCGGCCACTCGACTTCTCCATTGGGTGTGGGGGCTGCTTTTCCACTCGCTCAGCGGAACAGCCCCGCGGTTCTGCCAGTTGGGGGCAGCAGGGGGTGCCCGAGAGCCGGCCAGATAGGAAAGCGGCCTGGACTTCCGGGAGTTGTCTCCGGAGCGGAAGCCCCGAGTTCTGCCCGATTCCCAGCGGTGAATTCATTTCCCTTCAGTGGTTTCGTCCTCCGTCTCCCAGGAAACTGCAAACCGAGGGCGGCGCGAAACCTCTCGTTGGATCGGGCGTCAGTGACGGGATGCAGGACACGTGGGAAGGCCTGGCTACCGTCGCAGGCTGCACGCTTTCTGCTTTCCGCAGGGGCTTTGCCACTTATTTTCTGGGCTCATGTTATCACTGAAACCCTGGCCACGTCGGTTTTTCCTAGCTAGCGGGTAGGTGTGAAGACTTAACCACACTGGTAATGAATAGCATGCTTTAAAGAGGCTATTAAAGCATCAGATTATGCTTTAATCCGTGGCCTCAGATCATGGGATATGATCCAGTGTCAGGAAAAAACAGGCAGAGGACATACTTGTTTCATATTATTTAAACTCCCTCTCTTGATGAAATGGTAGCTCTGCTATTTAATCAGTGACATTCAGTAAGCTGTTTTGTCTGCACCTTTCTCATCTTTAAATAAAAGTGAGTAGGTCTGCGAAAGAAAAATCTTTAATATAAAGTTCTGGGGAGAGTAAGAATCTTTACAAAGCATCGTTTTTTGGCATGGTGGCTGGCATCTACAAAACATTCTTAAATATAAAACACGTAATAATTTTACGTTACTGTGACCTGACATGGTTGTCCACTACTTACTTCCACAAGAAAGTAGTATTTTGGAAGGTGCCAGAGCACAATACAGGCTACCTCCTAGTGTGTGGTCATTGAGAAAATTATCTTTGTAGATGTCTCATTGAGGTGGAACAGTAAGAAGTTGCTTTTCTTACCCTTTAACCTTATGCATGTGACAGGAGAAACCTGTAAGCTCCCCACTCTACAGCCCTCCAATTAATAAGACAGAACCAAGTAACTGTTAGCTTGAAGAAAATGGACATAGAATGGGAGGGGCACAGGGAAAAGGATAATGAAGGAAAAGAGGAAAACCAGAGAGGTATGACTTCTTATATAACTCATGTTAACTCAGTATGACTAGTAGGTGATTTGAAGGGAAAAACTTTTTCATATGGGGTTGGTATATATGCTTAATAGTTCTTCGTTGTTGAATCAATATAGATTCATGCAGTGGGTTATTCCAAACATTTAAAAGTGAAGTGCTGTATTCAGTTCCATTTAACTGTACATTAGAAAAAGAATGGATATTGAAGTCAGACATGGATGTGTTTACTATCAGTCTTACTATATACCTTTTGCAATCACCTTGTCTGAGCTTCAGTCTTCATCCATAAAAATCTAGCTAACTCCCACTTATCTTAAGGTTATGAGTTTTCAAGAGTGAATATAAAGCACCAAATATACCAGAGGGGTGCCAACTGTTAAATCCCTTCCAAGTCCTTTACCATACTTCACAACTAACTACCACCACAAAATAAAAATCAGGAATAAGTAATTTGGTCACCATATGTTCTATTCAAAATCATTTGACCACAGAGTCTGTTCTTTTTAAAATTTTATTTAGAATGCCTACTTGTAGAAGTTAGCATAATTTTACAGATTAGAAAAATTCAATGCTTTTGTCTCTGCAAACATTTATAGTAGGTTAGGAATAATAGATTATAAATGTAATACATTACAAAACAATAGCCTATAACTATCTGTACATTTACTACGCACCTTAAAGAAAAGAATTTGACAGTGTGCTATACTTACACTGCAGATAACATACTTTTATTCTATTATACAAAACTGACCAGTGGTAGTGTTTGAATTTATAAATGGCCATTAAACAAGATATTTAATTTAGATGTATATTTAGCATGCTAAAAAGTGAAAACATTTTTCAACTGAAGTTCTGTGGCTCATCAGTTCAAATGTTTTGTGGCATTTTTCTTTAAGTAAATTTCAGTATTGTAATACTAAAATAATTTTACATGATAAATGCAGAAAGATAAAATTTTCTCAGTATTTTAGAAAGTATATTCACATTCATTTTGTCATGGGTTTCTTGTGGCTCTCCTAAATATGTCAGTCATAGTAAGGAGACACTGGTCCTATACAATTTAACAGTCCATCTTCAATTAAAAACTGTAACAAAACACTATGTTAAGAGTAACAAAAGGTAAACTGAATATATTAAGTTCACACTATAGGTAAACAAAATGAAAACAAATTACGTAATAGTGGCAGGTTATACATTTTAAAGTCTTCTTTTTCCTCGTAGTCAAATAAGATAGAAGTTGAAATGTAAACTTAATTATTTGTGTTTCCTCCCATTGGTTCAAACTGGAAAATCTGGTGTAAATGTAACTTTAGTATCTTATTTCTGTACATTTAACATAATTCAAAATAATCCATAGCTTCATGTATGGTTCATCAAAAATGCCAACTCCAACAAAAAAGCCAAAAATATATTCACTGCTCACTAGAAATGATAGCCACTGGAAAAAATGGAGTTTATACATTTGTTCTTAAATATTTAAGATAGTCTTCAAAAAGTTAAAACTGCTTTCCACAGAATTTTGTGTGTATATGGCACAAGTTGACACCCAAAAACAGTGTGAATTCCATAGAAAAGGCACTGTTTACAATACTTAGAATAATCTGACAAGTCTACATCAATGATAGTCTGAGTGAAGAATATACTTGAAATAGGTAAATAGACAAACCCTTATAAAAGTATTACTGTTTAAATATAACTATATAAAAGGAAATAAAGTGACACAGAAAAATGACCCTTTATGACAATTAAGCCTATAAACACTTTGAATCATATAGTTCTGTAACACAAAAATGACAAAAAGTATTTTCTTAAAGGCACAAATGCGTGAATACTAAATGAGGGTTCTATTTTAGAAGGCCAACTTTTTCAATGGAATGGTGACAAAGATTACACTGTACCTTTATAAGTGATACAAAAAAAGTACTGAAATGAATTACAAATAAAATATCTATTGCTGAAACATTTTTTTCACATGTCCTATTTGTTTTTTTCTTGGGCCAGCTACATCTCATTAAAGGGTGTATAAATGAAGGCATTGTACATTTAACAACTAAAGCAGAAGTGCACATGACAGTAATTATTTGAATTTTCATGTGAAAAAATAAACTTTTGATCAAATGAAAAATTCATAACTTCTTAAATTCTTAAAGGTCGTAAGGTCTTAAATCCTAGAAAAACCATTATGAAACTTTCAGACAACTGGGAAGTGTAAATCACAATTTTTATGAATCCACGTGGGAAGGAAGATTAATCTCAGGTAGAGAACATTCAAAGTCAATTTTACATGTATGGCTAAATACAAAGTTTAATTATGTGTTTAAAGAACTCACTACTTTGTCTAGTGTAAGCACTGATCTAAAATTAAGCCATCAATTCCTGAGTTTTGTGTTCAGTTCACAGAAAGGATCTCACACAACTGAAAGCACAAGAGGGCTGTTAGAGTAGATATCTGCTCCTAGGATGGAAGAAACTATCATGAGTAACCCTGCTTAAGTAGTTTTTGACTCCTTGGATAATAAGAACCCTATAGAGAACATTTTAAAATAAAGAAAATGACCACCTTTCCAGTCTTAGAAGATACCCATGCAAATAAACACTAGTTTAGACCAAAGGAAATAACAAATGTAGGTAAGACCAAAACCTCAAAGGGGTTTGACTATCAAAAATTTTTTAAGTTTTCAATATTTAATGATGGAATGGTTTTTGTGATTAGCCAATCTAGTTCTTTGTAATATAAGTTAATACTAATTTGAACCATAAAAAGATCAAATTGTACAGTATTTACAAATATATCAATGAATAGGCAGTTGAGCATAAAATTGACAACAGAAAGTACAAAAATTATAAGTATGAAACATAAACAAAACACCCATCTATTGTAACGTAGTCATTATTATATCTGTATTTATACTGGGTGTAAGTACACCTTATTTATGTTTTCATCAATTTAAAAATTATTTTCACACATATGGGATACAGCACTGGCTTGCCGAAAGGACTCCTAAAAACCTATGGTTATTTAAAATAGCTATATTGGTTAGGGAGGGGAAAAGTCAGGCTCTTTTTAAATCACTTGCAATTTTCATAATTTAGCAATCATTCCTTGATTTTATATTTATCATGATGTAAATAGCTGATTATAACTACTAGCATCTCACAGTTACCTTTTATTCAAAGGCAAATATAGCCAGAGCAATTATTTTCTCTAACCTTTATTTTCCTTAATAACCATTTCAGGATTCTACGCTATATTTTAGGAACATGTTCCTAAGCTTACCTACATTTGCAGACCCTGCTTTAGAGGACTATAAATATTTATGTAAAAATGTAAGTTAAAATACTAAGCTGAAAAACAAAACTTAGGGAAAAGTTTGCCTGAGCCTGAACAAAAAGAATCTTCAAGAACCATAGTTTTGCCACAGAATGAAGTTACTAAGAACAAATGAGGACAATCAAGAATTGAACTTCAGAACTTGATGCTTTTCTTTGATGCTCAACTTATTGCACATTTTAAAGAAACAATTTAATGTACACATAAATGCCACCACACAAAATGTCTTATTGCCTTTCTCTTTTTTGACTTTTAGAGTAAAACATTGTTTTTTTTTTTTTCTTTTCTATTCTACATATTCACTGAACACATTAGGGTCTAAATGAATACTAAAATAAGCTTTCATTATGAAAAGAATTACCAGCATTTCATTAACATCTCTAGAATTTGGACCAGCTGACTTAAAAGAAATAAGGTAAAAGGATAGCAATCAATTTTGACAACACTTTTTCAGCAAGTGCTTCTGACGGTAATATACAGAAAGATATAATCAATAGATCAAGTAGCTGCATACCAGTTTTTTATATTGATATACACATACATACATATATACTTGTATCTATAAATATTAAATTCTAGGGATTAAAAAAATCTTGTGTAAACTTTTTAAAAAGTTATAGGCCAACTGTATCCCCCAACATTGTCAATTGTGATCAGGCTTTTTTCTTGCTATTTCTAAGACAACTGAGCTGGATGCTTTGGAAATGATTTTTTTAACAGTTCAGTTACCGAACTATTAAAATGTCTATTATCCCATCATTTCCCATTCTGTAACTCCTTACTGATAAAATTTTTGTGCCTGTTTTATGAAGACAATAGATTACCATATATGTATTTATAATATTGATAGAATTTTTGTTATTAACATTTTAATGCTAGGTCTCAAAACATACTATAAAATAGACTACTGTCAGGTATGCATAAGACACAATTGTGTATATACATGTGGATTTATTATACTCACATGTAGACACAATCTCACAAAAGCTAGAAAGTTTCTGGCACTTAACATACAGCTCACTTTAATAATCAAATAGAATAGCTCTTGTTTAAGGTTAAGGGTAAAAGGTATGAAAGGTCAATACCTCTACATTTATCTCTAAGTTTTTTTTTTGTTTTAGAAATATGGTGATGCTTTAAAGACCAAACCAACTTGAACATTGGTCCCAGGCCAAATCTGATTATTCCAGTTCATTGAGTCTACTGGAAAGAACTTCTACTTAAACATGAAGTTTATTATGACTTGAAGCAAAATCAGGAGGAAAATGATGAAGTAGTCTTTTTGTTGCAGAAAATAATCCGTGGCAGGTGTACTTGAAACGAGATGATTTCGAAGAGTCATAATATTTCTACAAAAATAAGCAACAGTTTTTTTTTTAATTATTTGTGAAAATGTTACCAGAGAACTCACAACTTTATATACGGTCACAGAGCACTTAATTACATTATCTAAACTAGTTCAATCAATTTCTACCATTTGAACAGGGAGCTGATTATGCTATGTGGTGCAATTATTAGCTCTTATCTGAATCCAACTCTATCATACCAAAGGTATTAATGATACACATCCAACATAATTACTAAAGTCTGAAGATGTAGAAAGATACCTATTATCTTTTTTTTTTTTTTTTTTTTTTTTAATAGAGGCATGCTTTATTTATTTGTTTGCTGGTTTGTTTGTTTTTTGTTTATACATGCACTGGGTACAGTCAGAAGCGCGGGAGGGTGAGAGAATTCACCAGAGCCAGAGCGGGGAGCAGAGCAGGCAGAAGGACCGAAGTACACTGCTGAGGGGAGCAGCGGGCGGCAGGAGAGGTCTGCACGCCATGTGGGACCCTCCTCTGGTGGCCGGGGAGCAGCCGGGGATCGAACCGGCGCCGCAGAGGCCGCGGGCAGCTTCGCAACCCAGCGCTCAACCGCTGCGCCACCGGGGAGGCCCGATACCTATTATCTTAATGGTTTTGAAATGAAAATTTTGCTTCTTAGTCAACTAAGATTCTTTCATCTTTTCTTTACAGAAATAGAGGTGGAGTTGGAAAAAAAATCTAAATTCCCCAGGAAAAAAATGATTACTACAACAGAATGCTCTGTAGGCATTTCATTTGCTAGCCAAAATAAAATGTTAATTTAATCATGAAATAAACTGACATTATCCTCATGCCACCCTACATGCTTTTGGCTAAAAAGAGTTGATTAGTGATTTTTATTTTTCTGACTTTTCCTATTAAAGTGTTTTATCAGTATAGGGTTCTTTCTCTTTTCTTTAGGATGCAAACAAGTAGGCTCACTGATTTTATAAATATAATTAAAGATGGAAGCACTCTATATAATGATTGATAACACCAAGATGCTCTGAAGGAGCTCAGAGTCCTAATGGGGCAGACACAAATATACAATAACAACTCTGTAGCGTCTCGAGTAAGTGTTCAAAAGGAGTATGTGCAGAGAGCTATACAAGTTGAGCAGAAGGATAAAAGAACTCTAGAAGGCAAAGGTGAGTGATTAAAAATGTTAACGAAAAGGGTGGCACTTGAGTTTTACCCTGAAAGATAAACAGGGATTTCTTGATGGGCAAGGTGGGAGAAAAGGCAACAAAAGAAGTGTATTCAGTGTGGGCAAAGATCCAAAGAGGGGCCTCCCTGGTGGTGCAAGGGTTAAGATGCAACCTATGAAGCTACCCACAGCCACTGCAGCATGAGTTCGATTCCCGGCCAGCCAGGGAGCTACCCATATGGCACAGGAGACCTCTCCTGAGGTCTCCTGCTGCTCCCCTCAGCCATGTACTTTGGTCAATCTTCCTGTTCTGTTCCCCACTCTGTCTCTGGTGAATCCTCTCACCCTCTGCACCTCTGGCCTGTGCCCCAGCTCTTGTATGCATAAATAAATGAATCTTTAAAAAAAAAAAAGATCCAAAGAGAGCACAGTATATATTCTGGATTTGCAGAAACCACCCCACTTCTACATGTAAAATAACTCTATTCCTAGTATAACTCAGAAGTTAAGAGATATTTCAACTCTACCCTCACAGCTAAGGAAAGCCCCTTCCCAATATTTTAGTGCTGAAAGAATTTCAAGTCTCAGTCTATCTCAGATGACAGCTGTCTAAGTTCTACTTTAGCTTAGCAACATTAGCAATACTATAAAAAGGAAAAGTCTGCACATGATTTCCTACCTAAAAGGATTCTTAACTACTCTTCTGGACTTGAATAGTCATCCTTAGTATATATTACCTTTTAATTTCTTCCTGTGTTTGTTTTATAGATTCGATTGAATTTTGAATGTCTCCCAGTTCTATACCTTTCTTTCTTCTTGTACTTGGTTTTACTGATTGAGCTAAAAAAGACATTTAGAAAGAAGTTAATGAAAATACTGAATGTACTAAACTATAAACAAATCACACTTTAGCTTAATGTCTCTAGTGTAATAATTTTCCAAAGCATTTTTTGTGACTTAAAGATTAATATAATACTAATACTCCGCATTTTTGCAATTTCAAACATATTTCAAAACTAGAACAATACAGATATACTTAAAGTAACCACAAATTAGTTAAATTTTGTATAGCAGTTACACTTTTTTAAGTACTTTTTTAAAGTATTTTTTAAGTACTCAATAAATTTTAGTTAATACATTATAGGTAATATAGTGAAATGGAGAAGAGAGTGAATTAAGGAGCCAAAATATCCATATATATATAAGGCAGGGTGGGAGAACTTGGGTAGGTTAACCTGTCTGTGGGGTGGGTTAATCTGTCTGTGTCTCAATTTCTTTTTCTGTAGAAAGGGAACAAAACAAAGTACACTGGTACTATGTTATGCCTGCTTTTAAACCTTAATTCACTTTATTCCTTTTCTACTTCATTAACTCTACCCCACCCACATTCTTCAACCCTAGACTGCTGTCATCCAATAGAAATCCTTAAGCAAGATTCTTCTAAGAACTGTCCTCAAACTGAATTCAGTTGCCCCATCTATATAAATTCTTTATTATTTGTCATCTTCTAATTTTCTGGCATTTATCATTAATTCCCCTTTACTATTATCTGAGCTCCTGTGAGCTTAGTAGAAACTATGGCTTCAAGTTTTTTCATTTTCTCATAAGGACTAAGACATCACCTTAATCCTTTTTTGATTAAATCTCAATGTATTTCAAGATAGTTTACATATTCTCTGGCTTGAATAAGAGTGGCACTAATTTAGTCCATAATTCTCATAATTATATTTTTACTAATTTGTGACTTTAAACATTATAATAATTCAGAGAATGGAAAACTTTTTGAAGCCTGGAACTGAGCTCAAAGCCCAAAAAATGCTTCCTAAATTGAATCTAGGAAATCATTAAATAAGAAGGCATAAGAGCTGGTGCTGCAATATGGCTCTTAACCTGAGTGCTTCCCCAGTTTTCATTTCCCTTTACATATGGCCTGGTCTTGAAACTTACCTATAGTCTAAAATACCTTCTTTTGCACCCTACTCCTGCCTCCACCAATACTCTTATACGTCTTCTTAAATTAATATGAAAAAACATTTTTATGTATCATACATAGTGTAGTAATATTTTTTAACAAAATCAGACTTACAGTGAACAGTCTGCAGTAAATATTTTTACCTTCACTTCCAGAGGAGTCCTGGATATCAGGTTCTGGGGAGGAATAGCCTTTTGCCACCTTCTTCTGTTGCCTAGTTGGCTTATGTTTCATTTTGGGGACATTAACCTGAAAAAAAAAAATCACACTATCATGTTAATTTGCATAATTAAAAAATTAATGACAAATGTAGAACTGTCAAAACTACCTATTCATGGTTCATAATATTTAGATATAAAAACAGGGCCTCCCCGGTGTGCAGCGGGTTGAACTCAGCGCTATGAAGCTGTCCACAGCTGTGAAGCTGTCCTCTCTAGCGCTGGTTTGATTCCCAGCTGGCCAGGGAGATTCCCACATGGCGTGCCCGCTGCTCCTCTCAGCAGTGTATTTCAGTTCTTCTGCCTGTTCTGCTCCCTGCTCTTTCTCTGGTGAATTCTCTCACCCGCCCGTGCCTCTGGTACCCCAGTGCTTGTATAAATAAATAAATCTTAAAAAAAAAAAAAACAAAGATGACAATAGTTTAAAACCTAATAAACAAGATGTGATATGCAACCAAATTATTTTAATTTTAATAACATTAGCTTCACAAACACCTAAAAAGTATAAAACTAAACAATGCAGAGTTCTCACTCACTCTTAACCCCTACTTATCCAATTTCTCTCACATTAAAAAGCACTTACTTCTAGTACTTTGTAGATCCTTTAAGAGACATTTTCATGCATACACAAATATAAATATAGCCCCACCAACTTTCTAACTGCAGCAGTTAGCACTAGTTAAATGTTAAATAACCGTGTTTTAAAATCATAATATTATTTCCAACAAGAAATGGTGTTGGCTTTCCAATATATTTATTTATTTTTAATAATGTATGGATAATATAAAAACATAATGGAAATGAAATTTTTCAGAGCACTACTTGACTTACCAAAAGTATCTGTGTGCATATATAAGATTCAAAATTTTATTAAACCATTAACTAAGACTAAATTTTCCTTAGAATATATAAACTGTAGACTATCCTACTACTAGGCTGGCAATTTTGGTAGTTAATACCAAATAAAAAAGTGCAAACACAAGAGAAAAAAACATTATCAGAAAGGAAAGATAATTAATATGCTTAGCAAAACAGGGAACCCAGTAGTCACAAATCTTTAAAACTCTGTTCTTTACTGTTAACTGTTCACAAAACAAATTTCCCACAGTTATCTGATTCACTGCAGAATTTTGCAATATCTTATATATGTGCTTAAAATTAAAACTTCCATAATTTATTATAGAAAATAAATAAATAGGCAGGCCTTGGATTCAGCTTACGCTATGCCCTCCTACTTCAAGTCAGAGAAACTTGAACTTGAAGGGAAATTTTATAACATTTACAATCCAAGTCCACATTCTTAGAGTAGGTTCAAACTGAAGATTGATAAAGACTGGTGTGAAGGTTTTTAATATCACAAAGGTGTTAGCAATATATCAGCACACAAAGATCTATTGTGATTAATGAACTACTTTTAGGAGGAAATACAAATGTTCTGTCTCATCATTCTAGTTTTATTACAAGAAGAAACAAAACTAAAATTTTGAATTTCTAAATTATGATAATATGGAATCATACAATATTAGTTCTTTTGTGTTTCACTTAGTGTATAATATAGTCTAAGCTCATTCAGGTCATGATATGCAGCAAAATTTCATTTCTCTTTTACTGCTGAAAGATATTCCATAGCAAGTATATACTATGTTTTGTTTATCCATCTATTGACGGACAATTGAATTGTTTTTCCTTTAGACTATTATGAATAATACAGAAAGACCATTTGTGTACAGGTATCTATTTGAGTGCTTATTTTCAATTCTTTTGTAGTGGAATTGCTGGACCATGTGGCAATTCTGTTTTTAACTTTCAGAGGAACAACAAAATTGTCTTCCACAGCAGCAACACCATTTTATATTCCCACAAGGAATACAGTAAACTTCCTCAGCTTTTGTTTATCTTGGAATTTCTTAATTTCCTCCCCATTTTTGAAGGATAGATTGTATATAGGACAATTCTTTTCTTCTAGCACTTTAAACATGTCATATCTCATACCTTCTAACCTCTATGGTTTCTCATAAGAAGTTGGTTATTTTTTTTTAATCTTTTTTTTTCTTTAAAGATTTATTTATTTATTTATACAAGCACTGGGTACAGTCAGAAGCGTGGGAGGGTGAGAGAATTCACCAGAGCCAGAATGGGGAGCAGAACAGGCACACCCACGAAATACACTGCTGAGGGGAGCAGCGAGCATGGCAGGAGAGGTCTGTCGCGCCATGTGGGACTCTCCCTGTGGCAGGGGATCAAACTGGTGCTGCAGAGGCTGCGGGCAGCTTTGCAGCCCAGCGCTCAACCGATGCACCACCAGGGGAGGCCCATGAGAAATTGGTTATTAATCCTACAGAGACTCCCCGCAATATAATTAGTTGCTTCTTTCTTGTTACTTTCAAGATTCTTTTTTCCCCTCTTTGTCTTCTGACAGTTTGCTTACAGTGTCTTGGTTTAAGTCTCTGAGCTTATCCTACCTTGAGTTTATTGAGTTTCTTTTAATGTGAGGAGTTTTCTTTCTTCAAATGTTCTTGTACTCCTCTGTCTTTTCTTTCTGGGACTCCAACATTGCATTTAATTCACTCAGTGGTGTCTGATAGGTCCCTCAGACTCCATTCACTTTTGTTTATTCTCTTTTCTTTCTCTTCCTCAGACTAGATAATTTCAATTGTCTTATCTCCACACTTGCTGATTCTTCTTCTTTTTTTTTTTTTTTTTTAAGATTCATTCATTTATGCATACATGAGCCAGGGTACATGCCAGAGATACAGAAGGTGAGAGAATTCACCAGAGACAGAGCGGGGAAGAGAACAGGCAGACTGACTGAAATACAATGGGCGAGACAGGAGAGGTCCGCCGCGCCACTTGGGCCGCTCCCTAGCAGCCCGGGGATTGAACTTATGCTGCAGTGGCTGCAAATTGCTTCATAGTGCAGTGTGCCACGAGGGAGGCCCCTGATTCTTTCTTATGCCTGTCTGATTCTACTGTTGAATATCTCTCTGAATATTTCATTTCAGTCATTATGCTCCAGAATTTGCTTTGTATTAATTTCTCTTATTGATATTTCCATTTTGTTTATACATCATTTTCTTGATTTTCTTTAGTTCACTGTTTCTTTTACATCCTTGAGTATATTTAAGATAGCTTTTTAAGTATTTGTCTAGTAAATGTGGTGTTTAGACTTCATCAGGGATTGTTTCTATTTTGTTCCCTTTAGTGGGTCATGCTTTACTGTTTCTTCATGTTTTGTAATTCTTCATTGAAAACTCAACATCTGAAAAATCATAATGTGGTAAATCTCTAATCAGATTTTCCATCTTCCCCAGGGTTGCTATTCTCTTGTTTGTCAAAGGCTACCAAACTTTATTTGTTCAATGAATTTCACAAATTATTTTTGCAAAGAGTTCCTTGTTATGCATTGTCATTGCATTTTCTGTTCCATAGCTCTTGTTCAGCAAGTATTTTGATAAGAGATTTCCTTGAACACAGTAAACAGATAAAGATAAAAAACAAAAACAAAAACTAATTAACAGTGTCCAATCTTAGCAGACTTCTGCGTAGGGGCACTTCTACTATACTTAATTAGGTTTTTACCAAACCTAGATATTAGTCTGAGGTGAAAGTTTACAGTTTTTTATTTTTTTAGTAATTAGTTTTTAAAGTATCCCAACTGAACAGTTTAAATGGAATATCTTTTTTAAAATTTTATTGTATATATTTTTTATATCATTTTTCATTTTTGCACAACGTATGCATTTTCATTTTGGTTCTAGTCCCCATACAATTCCCACCACCCTTGTTTTGATCCTACTCCCTTCTCCCCACCCCCTGTAGTGTGTCTCTGGCTTATAGTTGCTTGTTGATTTTGATTTTTACTTTATTATAATTAGTCTTTTTCCTGGTCCCTTATTTAGGTTTTCTAAATTCCTGCTATGAGTGAGACCATCTGGTATTTTTTTTTTTTAAAGATTTATTTATTTATACAAGCAGTGGGTACAGTCAGAAGCGCGGGAGGGTGAGAAAATTCACCAGAGCCAGAGTGGGGAACAGAACAGGCAGAATGACGAAATACACTGCTGAGGGGAGCAGCAGGCGCGGCAGGAGAGGTCTGCGTGCCATGTGGGACCCTCGCTGGTGGCCGGGGATCGAACTTGTGCTGCAGAGGCTGCGGGCAGCTTCGCAGCCCAGAGCTCAATCCTTGCGCCACCAGGGGAGGCCCAACTGCTGGTATTTTTCTTTTTCTTTCTGACTTATTTCACTGAGCATGATCCCTTCCAGCTCCATCCATGTTGCTGCAAATTGTGTGAGTTTATCTTTTTTGATTGCTGAGTAATATTCCATTGTGTATATTACCACATCTTCTTGATCCAGTCATCCATTTTTGGGTATTTGGGTTGTTTCCATAGCTTAATTATTGTAAATAGTGCTGCTATAAACATAGGGGTGCAGGTGCTCTTTTGAATTAATGTTTCTATGTCCTTTGGGTAAATACCTAGGAGTGGAACTGCTAGATCATATGGAAGCTCCACCTTTAGCAGACTGAGGACTCTCCACACAGCTTTTCATAGTAGTTGGACCAGTTTGCACTCCCACCAGCAGTGCAGGAGAGTTTGGAGAGTTTCTTTTTCTCCACATCCTCGTCAACATTTGTTGTTGCTAGTTTTCTTAATATGTGCCATTCTCACTGGTGTAAGATGGTATCTCATTGTAGTTTTGATTTGCATTTCCCTGATTACAAGTGATGTTGAACATTTTTTCATATGCTTGTTGGCCATCTGCATTTCCTCTTTGGAGAAGTTTCTTTTTAGCTCTTCTGCCCATTTTTGGAGTGGGTTGTTTACTTCGCTTTTGCTGAGTCTCACCAGCTCTTTGTAGATTTTCGTTATCAGTCCTTTATCATTAGTTTTGTATGCAAAAAATTTCTCCCAGTCGGTGGGGTGTCTCTTTGTTTTGGTTACTATCTCTTTTGCTGTACAGAAGCTCTTTAATTTGATGTAGTCCCAACTGTTTATCTTTGCCTTCGCTTTCACTGCTTTGGGTGATGTGTCTTCAGAGATGTTACTCAGGTGTATGTCATGTAGTGTTTCACCTATATTTCCGTCTATATATTTTATAGTTTCAGGTCTTATGCCTAGTTCTTTAATCTGTTTTGAGTTGGTGTTTGTGCATGGTGTGAGGTAGTGATTTAGTTTTTGTTTTTTTTTCTGAGCATAAACATCTTGCCTTGGGCATTTGCTTAGTTTTAAAAATTTCCCTGTCTTCATGGGGCTTTACAATGCCCTATTTTTCCAAGGAATCTTTCCCCCTCTGTTGTTCCTGGGTCTTACATGGTCTACTGTATGTTTCAAAGGTAATCTTTTGGCTAGGGGTTTGCAGGTTTTTAGTTTGGCTTAAAGTACTTCCAAGCAATGTCTGTAGTCTCTCTGCTAAGCTTTGAGTTAGACAAAAGGAGAAACATGTGCCCTGTACAACTCCTTCCAGCAGCCCTGGACAGGTTAGAATACACATATATGACTACTGGTGAATTAGGTCTCCTCTGCTTCCTCTGGAGTCAGGGCACACCCAGGGAATGTGTGGACCCATCAAAACTGTCACTGTACCAGGGAGGGGTTGGAACAAGGATAAGTAAAGATCTCATATAGCTTTCCTACTAATCTGAAGTCACCTCTTTCTTGATTCAGTGTTTACACAGTTGCTGCAAACCTCCTACTATTTTCCAGAGTTTTGGCAAATTTGTTTCCGATAGTTCTACTTGCTTTTTGATGTTTCTTTGAGGGGGAAGTAGTAGGTAAGCACATACCTATTTTCCCACTTTGCTGGCCAACATATTAAATTTTGAAACAAAATTTCAAATATTTATGGATAATACATAATAATTTATATGCCTAGCACCTCTAATTACTTTTTTTTAATTACATACCATTGGAGTGCGATGTTTTACTTTGGTCTGGATAACTCCATCTTTTTCAAACTGTATCATGTCATTGAGTGGGTCCCATGGTCGTGTACTACATAAATGAAGGGCATTAAAAAAGACACTTATTTAGTGACTAAACAAAAAGACCTAAAAACTTTTACAATATTTTCTATAATTAGGTTTTCATGAGTAATACCTATCTATAAGACTAAGATTTGTCACATCTAATATGATTTTCAGCTTATTTTATAGGCTAACTGCCTGCAGTCAAATTTATTGTCAAATTATGTGTGGGATATCAAGTTTAAAATCTCACATATATCTTAATTAAAAATACTATTGCAGCTAACAATACAAATTCTAGAAATAAAGACAACAAGCAAGGCTTATGATATATTACTTACAAAATACTATAACTACTTACTCTGCAAACCTGTAATGCCATTCTCCTGTGAGTGGATCAAGTTCAAATAACTTGCAAGTCCACTCTTCATTTTTTGTTTTCCGATCTCTGGCAGACTGTCTTTGAGTTTCTTCCAAAACATATTTCTCTTGAGTAGCTTCTGTTTGGTCTTTGGCATTTATGGCTCGAGTTACACGCTGCCATAGCCTAGTACATGTGCAAAGACAGTATTTAAAAATCTACATTGAATAGACTTAACGTCACTTCAGGGAAAATGTCTTCATGATACTTTTTTACTTTGACAAAGTATATTCAGATGCTTCACAATGAATCAAACTATAAAACACGGTCTCCTGAGTAGTGTGACACAGTGGAGACCAATTTTTTTCTTGGCAAGAGACATTTATTACATGAATTCTTAAACATATGTCAATCAATAGCAGGAAGATAGAAATGAAGTCTCAAAAATCTGCATTTTTAACAAGTTCCACAGATGGTTCTTATATGTATTAATTAAGATCCAATGGTCTCCAAGACGCAATAGTGTAATGCTATACTTCTCAACTTTGGATGGATAGTATTATCTGGGAATTTTTTAAATCAGAATTTCTGGGAGTGGGGTGCACGTATTGTTTTTTAAAATGCTTCCCAAATGATCTGTAAGTGTGGTCAGTATTCAAACCACTGATTTTACAGAAAAGACTACTTAGACAAAATCTTTTCTATCAAAGTTTAGGCCTTTTCTCCCCCCAGATGAATGGAAATATAGTATCAATATTCTACACATCTGGGAAAATACCATATTGGTATTTAAAGAACAAGGACTTTGGAATTAGACACACACACTTGGGATGAATACTGTATCTGCCACTTTTTAGCTAGTGAAGTTAAAGTTCCTTATTCTGTGTAAGCTGATTTTCCTTATCTTTAAAATATGTTACATCATATTTATACCTTGAAAAGTGTTGTATATATGTGGAGATAGGTAGTGATAACTAAACTGCACTATGTGTCTAAAGCAGCTAGCATAGTGTCTCATATGCAGATGGCCCCTTCTCGTAACAAAGAAATACAGTAAGAAAAAAATTGGTTAATAATTATGTAATATATTTGGTTTAAAAGAGTAAGTGATACAGCAAGAATTTCATGACATTAAGAGCAGAAACTATGACCTAATTATTATCCAACTAATTAAATTCTTTAGAAGCCTGAATATCCAGTGACATATTCTCTTATTTTAGAAAATGAAGCAAAAGTAGATTTGGAACTACTGCTTTCACCTAAAATTCTACATGCCTCAACTCAATAAAAAGCTGCTAGTTAAAAACTAAGGATCATTTTAGTCTTATAATTTTATGCAAACAAAACAGAATTTTTTAAATAGGTCCTAGAAAAGATAAGAAGAGAGGAGGGAAATTTTTTTTGTCTGAGTTGAAGAAAAAATAGCACGACTTGTATTATATTTACTTGACATTCATAGGTACCAAACAGAATTCTGTCATACCCCTTAAATGTTAAACTTCTTTTGCTAAATTCAAATATGACTGAAGACAGAGAACAGTGACGCTAGTATTGAGGGATTAAAAACACATTACTTGATCTTCATGAAATTAGTTGAAACATGGTATACTTACTTCTCAGATTCAAAATCTCCCTGCTCTTCAAATTTTACAGTGTGCCTTATTAATCTCCATTGCTTTATGTCTGGTGTTGGATTCCAGAAAACCTCTGAATTATCAGTCTTTTTATCATTAACAAAAACTTCACTATCCTATATTTAAAGAAATAAAAAATTAATGTAGAGAGTTATTTTGTTAAAAAAAGTATTATATAGCCTAATAATAAAATAATTTCTTCCTGATACTTAACCCTGGACCTAAATACACTTTAAAACAAATGTAGGGGGACTCCCCAGTGATGCAGGGGTTAAGTCTCAGTGCTATCAAACTATAGCCAGTAACTGTGGCATGAGTTTGATCCCCAGCCAGGGAGCTAACCCACATGGTGCAGCAGACCTCTCCTATCTTGCCTGCTGCTCCCCTCAGTGGTATATTTCAGTAGAGCTACCTGTCCTGCTCCCCACTCTGTGTCTAGTGAATCTTTGCACCCCCTACACCTCTGGCCTACACCCCAGCTCTTGTATGCATAAATAAAATATAAAAAAAAAATGTAACTACTACTCTTACAAAAGTCCCAAATTTGTCATTTTTATAAAAACACTAAGATTAAACACGTAATACTAGCCAATTTTTAAAACTGTTGAATGCACAGTTTGCTTCTAAGATTTCATAAATTTACTTTTTTTTTCTTGCATAGAACTGGGGTGTACACCAGAGGTGCCGTGGGAGCTGGTGGTGAGAGGATTCACCAGAGTCACAGTGGGGATCAGAACAGGCAAATCTACTGAAACACACCACTGAGGGGAGCAGTGGGGCAAGACAGGAGAGGTCTGCTGTGCCATATAAGTTAGCTCCCTGGCTGAGAACAGAACTCAGGCTGTAAAGGTGACAGTGCTGAGACTTAACCTATAGGCTACCAGGAAGGCCCCCTCATAAATTTACTTACTAAACAAATTTCAAACAATTACATGCAAAGTCTCAAAGTCTCATGTCTGAATTATCAAAATAGACCTCAGTCTATGAGATGCTATTGACTACATATGCACTCATTATATTTAGAAACCTGTAAGAACCTTTCTTAGCATTAAAAATTTAAACTCAATCTTAGAAATTTCTTTTATAAAAGATGGTTTTATCTTTTTTCTAAAGGACCTTCAACTAGGTGTAAAATTTAAAGCTGACAGAGTATATGTGGTTTCTTGGCTGAATTTCAAGATCCAGTTTCATTTTCTCTTCATTTTCTGCCTGTTAAAATGCAGAAAATAGCACATAACTCAGTATTCACAGTGAGAGTGCAAAGTGAGAGGCAGTATCATGATCCTTTTTATTCATTTAAGTTCCTCTTATTAAATTACATAAGTGAGAATTTAGGCCAGCAAAGAAGTAAATAAAAACCACTGCACTCAAATACTCCTATATCTTTTCCATGTTCTGCAAAAGGATATATAACTCTCATTGGAAATGACTCTCTAGGTCGGAGGTAGTCTATTGCTGTGTGTAAAAGTATAGCTCTGGAGTCAAAGTGTCTGGAGTGGAATTCTTGCTCCATCGCTTATTTTGGGCAAATTACTTATTTAAACTCTCTGTGCATTAGTTTCCTCCTCTGTAAAAGCAGATTGTAACAACAGAAGGTATAATTATGATACATAATTGTATTAAAGATTAAATTAGTTAAAATCAATAACATTTTCAAACAAAGCAGTGATATATGTTCGCTATTTTTATTGATTTACAACTTTGAGAAGACAAACTATTACATAAAATTAAATATGTTAATAACAGATCAAAACCAAAATATTTGTTAACTGTGATTTATTCAGAGTAAGTTTTTAAAATATGGCTTGATTTTTTTTTTCTTTTTTTTCGGTAAAGCTAATCCATAAAAATACTTACCCAGTGACCTTCTAATGTAGCTAGAACTTCTTTTCCCAATTTAAGTTTTCCTGATATTTGATTAACACAGTCACTACTACCTAGAAATGGCTTTTAAAAGAGAAAATGTTAAAGTAACTTTTTATTTTTAACTTATATGTATACACAATATAGAAAAAAATAACCAAAAAGTAATTATGTAGTTACAGTGCTATTTTAGACATCTGAGTAAAATACAACACAAATTTTAGTCAGAAATGCTCAAAAAAAAAAAAGAAATTTGAATTTGCTGCTGTGGGGAAAAAATAGGATAAAACAAACAGATTATGTCGAGTCCAAATAAACATATTGAGAAAGATCACACTGACATAACTGTCTCATGTCCTGTGCTCACCTCTGACTCAAGAATATTCTATCAGTATTGCAATGTATTAAGCAAAACTTAGTAAACTGAAGGGATTTAACTTATCCATGGAAAGAAATAAGACCTCCTCTTTCAAAACAAAATAGTAAATCAATGCCCAATCAAAAAACTTTCTAAAGAATAAAATTAGAGGGTATATACTTTGAGTTACTGTACTACCTTCACCAAGACAAAATGTTAACGTCCTAATCTAATCCTTAAAGATGTCACGAATTACTTAAATCATCTTTAGCAATGATTTCAAGTACTATTACCACACAAGCAAAACATTTGCTAGGATGAAATAAAAATCAAAGGACATTATATAAAAAAAAAGTAAGACCCGTTTTAATAGAGAAAGTCGCTCATCAGCTAGATAATATAGGAAAGATTTAGTAATAAATATTAGTTTATGGAAACATTTATCTTAACATAATGTACTATCATAATGTACCACAACTGACAGTTTGAAAGGTCTTAATTTTTTCCTCTTGGACTGGAGTGGGTTTGTAATTTTTCAGCTAATAGAGGATGGTGTAAGAGATGTTAAACTTGACTTCTGAAGCTAGGTCATGTACAGTGATATAGCTCCCACCTTCCCCACAAGAAAATCTTCACTTAGAACTCAGAGCTGCCAGTAAGAAGTCTATCTCAAAGCAGTCATGCTTTCAAAACCAAGTCAGATTGAAAGGCCATCCACACGGGTGCTCAGATCAGCACTCTTAGTCTTTTGTAGTCATCCAACCCCAGTCATCAGACATGTAAGTGATGAACCTTGAAATGATTCCAACTATCAAGACTCTCATAGCCTACAAATTCTTCCTAAGTGAGGAATGGATATTTTCTAGCAGAGAAAAGTCCCCAGTATAGTCTGTTTAAATTCCTGATCCATAAAACCCCTAAGGATTATGAGATGGCTCCTGATTTTTTTAAATTAATTAATTTTAATTAAGGTAATATTGGGATACCTCCATCAGGTATTATTACCATAGTGTACCCACCATCAAATCACTGATAATCCATCTCCACAGTCCATGGTGCTTCCTTCCTTCTTTGTTCTTATTCCTCCCCCAACACCTCCCCAACTTGGTGCTCCAGTTATGTCAACTATGAAGGGTTAGTTTTTAAGCTTGTCTCTATCTGACTCTTTTTTTTTTTTTTTAAAGATTTATTTATTTATTTATACAAGCACTGGGTACAGTCAGAAGCGCGGGAGGGTGAGAGAATTCACCAGAGCCAGAGCGGGGAGCAGAGCAGGCAGAAGGACCGAAGTACACTGCTGAGGGGAGCAGCGGGCGGCAGGAGAGGTCTGCGCGCCATGTGGGACCCTCCTCCGGTGGCCGGGGAGCAGCCGGGGATCGAACCGGCACTGCAGAGGCCGCGGGCGGCTTCGCAACCCAGCGCTCAACCGCTGCGCCACCGGGGAGGCCCTCTATCTGACTCTTAAGATTAGTTACTTTATAGTCCACATACTAGTGATACCATCCAGTATTTACTTTTCTCCTAACTTATTTAGCATTATCCCTTCCAGCTCCATTCATATTACTGCAAATGGTGTGAGTTTATCTTTTTGGTGGCTGATTAATATTCTATGTGTATATATACCACTTAAAAGATGATTCTTTTCAAGCTTTTGAGTTCTAGAACAATTTGTCATGCATAAATTATAACTACTACAATTCTGTTTTAGTCTATACAGTTACAGGTGAAGTTAATATATAATTCTTGGTCTTTTGTAAAGCGGTATTTTAATTTACTGAGAAATCACTATTCATTCACTTCCTAAATCTCCTCTGTATAATGCCAACAGTTTTATTAATTGAAATTTTAAAATGACGGCTTTGTGTTGATTTGAATCTCCTAAGGCTACCCTTTCATGGATTCTATGTTCTTTTATTTAATCCTTAATTAGAAATTAAACTTTGCTCTTTGTTCAAAATTTATATTTCTAGGAAAGCTCCCCTTTAGGTAATACAGCCTACCATTTTCTACTAACCTTTAGTTTGAATTCAAGTATTGCACTGTATCCAGTTTTTTGACATGTAATATTGACTGTTCCACCAAGCTCTAGGGTCATTGTGCCATAAAGAATTCCTAAAGTAAAAAAATTGACAAAAGGTTGAAGAAACAGACACTGGATAAGAACAAGCAGTTTTAAAATTTCATTTCTCAGGATGAACAATAATTATTACTTAATATATACTTATTATATTTACTATATAAAATTACATTGTATAAGCAGTAATTATAATAAAGCTAATAATTCAAGAGCATTCAAGAGCATTCAAAGAAGTCTATAATAAGCACATAAAAGGTTGATTCTATTAGGTTTTAAATAGCTAACTGCTAAACCTCATAATTTGCAGATTGCATATTTGCAAACCCACATATTTATTAAATATACTGATAATCCAAAAAATCACACAGCACTTGTTTTATAATTTGTGGACATGCACCAAGTCGTGAAAAATTTGAGTTGCCTAATGTACACATTCCACTTGAGGTCAAACAAAGCGAGACTGCCTTCTCCTTTACTCCCTCTTACTGTAAATGAATGTTCTTCTTACAGGACTTTTAGCACTGCATTTTTTTTTTTTTTTTATAGAGGCATGCTTTATTTATTTGTTTGCTGGTTTGTTTGTTTTGTTTTTGTTTATACATGCACTGGGTACAGTCAGAAGCGCGGGAGGGTGAGAGAATTCACCAGAGCCAGAGCGGGGAGCAGAGCAGGCAGAAGGACCGAAGTACACTGCTGAGGGGAGCAGCGGGCGGCAGGAGAGGTCTGCACGCCATGTGGGACCCTCCTCTGGTGGCCGGGGAGCAGCCGGGGATCGAACCGGCGCCGCAGAGGCCGCGCGCAGTTTCGCAACCCAGCGCTCAACCGCTGCGCCACCAGGGAGGCCCTAGCACTGCATTTTCATGCTTTTTGTTGGTAACTTCACTGTTTAGAATGGCCCCCAAGTGTAGTGTGAAAGTGCTGCCAAGTGTTTTTAAGACCAGAAGGCTGTGATGTATATTATGGAGAAAGTGAAGTGTTAAAACTCAGACATGAGTTATACTGCTGCTGGCTGTTAGTTCAACGCTAACGAACCAACAGTATATACTAAATAAAGTATCTTTAAATAGAAACAAGATTATGTAATGATCAGGTGATGAAACTGTGAAAAGTGGCTCAAAGGAAGCAGACCTTGTGTTTCTCTTAGGAGCAATGGTCCAGTATGCACGAATTGAGTGTTCATGATGACTTTATAAAACATAACTACTATAAATAACAAGATTCAACTGTGTAAGGCAAATGAGTAAAATAGATTCAGTGGCTAGAAGTAGGGGAAATCTCAGTTTAGCAAATATAAATAGGGTGTGTGTCTATTCTCAGACTGTAGTCTGTAAGCACAAATAAATAGTGTTAATTTCCAAGAAAGGAACAGGTTGTAACGTTTCTCATACTTACTCAGCTTGGACTTTATTTTGTATAGTGATTTATGAGACGAGCTATTTGGAGAATAACCTTGGTTATTCTCATTCATAGAGTTACTAGTCTCTATTATTTTTCTATGCAATAAAAATATTGCTATGAAAAAAATTTTCTCTGTTGCTAGCTGGGTATAATATGGGTATTTACATGGAAAATCATTTCTTTATTGCAAATGATATAAAAATTTTTAATATATTCTATCAATTTAATTCATAACTTCACGTATTTCACTTCATACCTATTTCAAGAACCTCATGTGAAGCTGTCAGAATGATCTAGCCTGAGGCCACACATTGGCTACTCTTGTATATAGTAATTTCTAGGTATAGTTGATGGGAGTCAACAAAACTGAGTTTGCTCTCAGCATTCTTATGGACTAGCCAGTTTTCCTTGGATAAGATTCTTACTATTCCTCCACCCTTCACGTTTTTCATCTGTAAAATGAGGCCATATAAAATCATTTCTGTTTTTATTAATCATTTCCTAAAATAGAGGATAATTAACAAAAAATTATTTTTAAGAAACGGGTTGGAAATAAGGTGCATATAATGACCAAACTGAGTGTTTAAGCTGATGACCTCTAGTAATGCAGACTGCAGAGATCTTGATTCTCCCACACTGCAGTTGAGTGATCTCAGGCAAATTCTCTTTGTGTTTCATTTTCTTCATACATAAGACAGGGATAATATAACCTACTTTATAGGGCTACTGAAATGATGAGGTTTTAAACATAAAATACACAGAATAATTGGATACCTGGCCTGATATGTTATTTGATAGCTTCCTTTGTATCCTAAATAATGAGGGGAAGCATAACACATTAACTTTTAAAAAACTACCAAATGAAGATAAGGAGAAATTTTAAAAACATTGATACACAGAAAAGTGGTAATTTAAAAATTTAAAAGACAGGTGGTAGTGAAAGAAGATGGAAATCTTAAGAATCATAAAGATTCCAAAATAATGGCAGTTTCATCAAATTTTAAAACATGCACATAAGGCAAATGAAATTCCATTATTTATAAATCAGCCTCCTCCAACTAAAGTTTGTCAAAAAAAGTCTGTTATGTGTGAATTAATTCACCATGGAAATACTGAGCAGATGATAGCAATAATCTCAAGTATCTGTAGACCAAAGACATTTTTAAACAAAAGGCAGGCTCCATCAATGTCAAAACATAAATTATGGCTATAAACATATATTTACAAAAGAAGCTTAAGGAAAATCTATATCAAGTATGGAAGATTTTTACCTTTACAATGAGCATATGGCATTGTCATTACATAATCTTCACCTCTATTCAAGAAAGTTAACCGTGCTTCTCCTTCTAATATTGCAGACAGTGAGTTTCCTGAAATATATATTGCTTATTAAATTTCACATAATTCAACCAATTCAATATAAACAAAATATATTTAGGACATCAATCATATATCTAGAGTGGAATGTTTTACTGTCTCAGTCTCACTATGGCCAAACATATATCTCTTATATCCAAAACATATTTGATCCATATTCCATTCTTTAAAAATCAGTACTTTTGAAAGATAGAGGCATGTGCTTACTATGATATCGGGCTATTAAGAAAAATCTGAAACATGTAGAACATGTAATAAGACTTTTTCACCATATGCTTGCTTAGTCCATTTCTGAATAAAATTATTTCCTATCTGTTCATCACAATAACTTAGTTAAGTGTATCCTTTAAGTACTTACAATCAATATACTATAATTTAGAAAAATTGAATATGCATAATCCACAAAATGCAATCAAATATAAAATTTATGGTATTTTTCTCTAGCTTCCCCCCCACATCATCATTTTACTGAAGTATAATTTTCAAAGTGACCCATTTTAAGTTTTCATTTATAGTCTTGGCAATTGTATACAGTCATGAAATCACCACCATCTATAATCAAGATGCAGAACATTTCATAAACTCTCCAAATTTCCCCTTGTTCCTTGGCGTCAATCTTTTCCTGTAAAACCACTGCTCCAGTTTCTATCACTGCAGTTTTACCAGCTCTAGGATTTTATTTGGGTACCACTGTAGTTTACTGTGTTGTACTTCTTTCACTAAGAAAGTTCTGTGTTCATTGTAAATATATGTTTAATTTTGGACTATCATTTCCCCATAAGTTTAAATCTGGACTCTCTACTCTGTTCCATTAATCTCTATAGCTCTCTTGATGTAAATACCACATTGTATTGATTGCTGTAGCTTTACAGGAAGTTTTGAACTCAGGAAGTAAAAGATCTGTCTTATTCTGCTTTCTCAAATTTTTTTTGGCTGTCTATGTCCTTGACCTTTATATGTAACTTTATTTTTTATCTTTTTTTAAAGATTTATTTATTTATGCATACAAGAGCTGGGGTATAGGCCAGAGATGCAGAGGGTGAGAGGATTCACTAGAGACAGAGCGGGGACAGAACAGGCAGACTGACTGAAATACACTGCTGATGGGAGCAGCGGGGGAGATAGGAGAGGTCTGCTGCACCATGTGGGTTTATCTCTGGCTGGCCAAGGATCAAACTTGTGCTGCAGAGGCTGCAGACTGTTTTATAGTGCTGTGCTTAACCCCTTGCGCCACCAGGGAGCCCCCTACATGTAACTTTAAAGCCAGTTTGTCAATTTATTTAAAAAAGTCTGCTAGGATTTTGATTGCACTGAATCTTTAGCTCAATTTGGAAGATTTGCCATTTTAACAATATTAAATAATCTAGTAAACATAGTACATTCTGCATTTACTTGTTAGATCTATTTTAATTTTCCTCAGCAATGTTATGTAGTTTTCAGTGTAAAGGGTCTTACATATCTTTCATTAAATTTATTTCCAAATATTTTGTATTTCAGGTACTACTGTAATCAAAGTTGTTTTTAAATTTCATTTTCAAGTAGTCATTTCTATTGTATAGAAGTAGAATTTTTGGATTTTGACCTTGTATCCTGCAACCTTACTAAATTCACTAATGACTTCCAGTAGCTGTTTTCTATAGTACCACAGGTGTTTTTTTCTTTTGGAGCCAAAAAAAGCTCCTTACTGTTTACAAGGTTATTTCTGAGTTGCAAAAAATCTTTATTTTCCCCCCTGTATTCCTCCATTCAATCTTGGGTGCAAACGTTAGGCAGAAAGCTTAAGCATACTTTTTTCTTGCATCTGCACTGAAAACCTTGGCAGCAGACAATAATTGCTCTAGGTCTGTCAAACAGATGCATTAGGATTTTCTACATAGATCAGTATGTTACATAAATAGTTTAAACTTCACTCTTTCCAATCCGTATGTCTTTTCTTTATCTTGTCTACTACATCTTGGTGAGGATTTCTGATATAATTTTGTATAGAAGTTGTGTGAGTGAACATCTTTATCTTATTTCTGTGAACAGAATTAAAAATTATTTAATTTTTACCTTGGGAATGAATTTGTTATCAATTTTTCATAGCTATCTTTAATTCAGTCCTAGTATGTTGAGAGTTTTTAATTTGAATGTGTATTGAATTTTGTCAATGCTTTGTCTCTATTAATTTTTTCTATTTTTTTATTTTTTATTTCTATTATTTTTCTATTATTCCATTAATATGAATGATTCTGAATGATTTTCACATGATGTAGCAACTTTGTATTAATGAGATATCTCCATTTAATCCTGACATATTATTGATAATATTGATCACAATATATCCTTTTATGTGAATTACCCTACACATATATATAGATCTGTTACCAATTTGTTAAGGATTTTTGCATGTATATTTATGAGTGATATTGAACTGTGGTTTTCTTGTTAAAGACTTACTTATGGTCCTCTACATCCTATTAGGTAACCAGACCTAGATTTCTGTTGACATTTTATTTTCATATTTTATGAAAATTACTTTTTCAAGTTTAAAATTCTTTAGTTGAGGGCCTCCCTTGGTGGCGAAGCGATTGAGCACTGGGCTGCGAAGCTGCCCGCAGCCTCTGCAGCGCCGGTTCGATCCCCGGCTGCTCCCCGGCTACCGGAGGAGGGTCCCACATGGCAAGCACACCTCTCCTGCCGCCCGCTGCTCCCCTCAGCAGTGTGCTTCGTCATTCTGCCTGTTCTGTTCCCCACTATGGCTCTGGTGAATTCTCTCAACCTCCCGTGCTTCTGACTATACCCAGTGCTTGTATAAACAAATAAATAAATAAATAAATAAATCTTTAAAAAAAAAATAAAATTCTTTAGTTGAAATTTAACTTGATACTTTTTCTCCATTTAAAAGTTTATTATCAAATGAAAGTACTTAAGGTCATAGTTTCCATGGGTGTATAACTTTAGTCATATTTGTTTGAATTGTCACAGTTTATAGATTAAGGTTTTCTATAGTAACTATTTTCTCTCTCTTCTCTATTTTCCCTTGTACTTGCACTTGTATGGTTTTATGTAAAGTTTTAATTTTCTTTTTTTGGCATTTTGGTCCAAGGTTAAATTTCATTATTGACTGACCCTGGACCAAGTATTCTAATTGTACTTGGATGCCTTCTCTCTAATCATATGTGGATTCCTTTTCTGTACACTGAAATGGAACAAAAAACCTTGGAGGACTAATGGCAAAAGAAATACATTATGTAAAAAAAGGGGACACTCTGGTGGGCAAACATTATTCTGTATATTGATAAGTGGTGTTTGTGATAAATTTATATATATGTAAAAATACTTAAAGTGAGTCATGCCTCTATGAATGGGAAAAGAAAAACATTAGAAAAGTCATTATTCAAATGAAGAGCATACTGAAAGTGACATGCAAATCCCTTGCTGAAATCAGTACAAGATGCTGTCTAAAGAAAAGCTCACCAAGAAATTACTATCTACCTCCCAGAAAAAGAGTAAAGATTGAAACCAGGGAAACTTACCATAGAACTTGGACTTAGCCAGGATACTACCACTAAGGCAAAATCCATCCTTTCGGTTACTAACATAAAAGGCAGATATTGGTGGATGATGGGACACCTATTGAACACAGGGAAACACAAAAGCATAAACACAGTAATGAGTTTGGAGGTAGAATCTTCAGGCTGAGTCAAACCTTCAGATCACTGCAAAAACTGTATGACATCATGACTAAAACTTCCTAAGTGATCCTAAGCCAGAAAACAGTCAAGCAGCCCCTGCTCTCTGAGCCTCATTGTATGAGATAATAAATGTTTGTTTTTAGTCACTGTTTTGGGAGTAATATGTGTATACAGCAATGGACAACTAATTCTGTATTACTTATTTTTCTTATGTATTGCTGGATAAGCTGTAGAAAACTAACAAAAGCTTTGACAAACATTTTGTCTTAATAACCTAATATTTCAATACATACATCTTACATTTTCTGAAGTGAGACAAAGTGAGACAAATCGGTTTAACTCCTCTCAAGTCTCTCATTTAGTGAAGAATTATTGTGAGTTAAAATGTAAGGTGGCATAACCATCAACTTTAAAAAATGAATACACAGTGGTTTCAATATGATGGCATCTATGTGTCAAAATCTCCAGGGGATGATTTTTCAAATGACATGGTATTTTCATCCTCCTTACATTCAAGGAGGCACTTTACTGGAACACAATGTCATGTTTCTCAGGTTTGTTAGGTTAGGAGAAGACTGAGAATCGTGAATGCAAATGTACCTAAGTTTAAATGAATGAGTATTTTCAAATTAAAAAATATTTTCTGACTGCCTTCTACGTGTACAACAAAAAGAGGTGTCATGGGGAGGGTATCTTCAAGGAGCCAACAATTCAATTAGGGAAGTAAGTATTCTGTAAAAAGCTAAACCAATACAAGTGTTAAAATAACTGCATTATGGGTAATTACAAAAACATGGATAATTAATAATAACAGAAGTTTGAGAAGGGAGAAATCACTGGGAGCTGCTGTCATCTGGGTCAATATAAGATGAGCAGTTTGGGGTTTGTTTAGATGAGAATAATTGAGAAGAAATACTGGGGGGTCACAGGGTGGGAAGAAGAATTAAATTTTAAACTAATGAGGCAAAAAATTATAATACTAGGTTACCTAATTGTGAATGCACAAATAGGACCACTGTGGAGAGTTCAGGGAGACATGTAATTTGAGACAAATTCAGAAAGATACAGAAGAACTTGAATGACAGACAAATATAAACATGATTTAGGAACTTGGGAATCACTGAAGAATTTTAAGAATAATCAAAAAGGTGTTTTAGAAATATGAACTTGGTCAAAAACAAAAGTGTGGAGGGACGAAAAATAAAGATTTATTTTTAAACATAGGATTCTATGACTGTAGTAATATTTTTGAGTATGGCATTTAATAGTATTATGAACTAAAACGTTAAATGCTCACCAAATGTTCACTGATAAGAAAAGTTAATCAACCGTGAGTTTTGTGAGTTAATATTTCTATAAAAAAATCCCAATAACTGGGCCTCCCCTGGTGGGCACAGCGGTTGAGCACTGGGCTGCGAAGCTGCCCACAGCCTCTGCAGTGCCAGTTCAATCCCCGGCCACCAGCGAGGGTCCTACATGGTGCACAGACCTCGCCTGCCGCCCACTGCTCCCCTCAGCAGTGTACTTCGTCCGTCTGCCTATTCTGCTCCCCGCTCTGGCTCTGGTGAATTCTCTCACCCTCCTGCACTTCTGACTGTACCCAGTGCTTATATAAATAAATAAATAAATCTTTAAAAAAAAATCCCAAAAACTTCCAAATCAGTTTTGTATCTGCACCATGCATTTCTAATACCTGTTCCGCAATATAAAAGGTTTTGCTGTTTGTTCTGGGATGAATCCATAAACAACGGAAAGTTTCACCAAGTATAGGATTGTAAGGTTTCTTCAGTCCCTAGTAAAAAAAAAAATACAAATTTCAAATTACATATATGGAAGAGTTAAGATAGTTTAAACCAGTCAAAGTGGATTTCACTGTATCATCTGGGAGTCATCCTTACAAAATTCCACAGTAGTGACATGAAATTACTTCAATCATATTATGTCTAAATGATCAAGTATTTTGTAATTCTGCTAACTCAAAGAAGTTCTGAATGCAATTATTAATTAAAAAATCTAAAGATAACAAAAAATAAAGAAAGCATACAAGACTAAAGAAAATAAAACATAAATATTACCTTTGGCTTTTTATAAAATCCTGACAAATACCATTTCACTACTTTCTTCAAACGGAAATAAGGATTTTCTTCAAGTGCAGCCCTAAAAACAAACGAATACCAAAATTTTACATTAGTTACTAGGGCTTTAATACAAATTAAAACCACACTGACAGGGAGAAGGAGTAGCAGGACCCATGTCCAGCTAAGGTGGCAAGAAGCAGGCTAAGGAGATGGGAGAGGTGGATGAAGCATTTTAAGTAGAAACAGATGGAGGAGCAAAAGAAACTCAAGGAGTTAAAAGCAAGGGTTACAGGGAAGGGATCTCCTGTGCCACAAGTGAAACTAAGAAATCTGGCAAAAGCAGGTTGCCCTATGCCTCAGGCAATGGTGATCTTTAAGTTCATCCCTGTTTAATCATCTGGATTTCCTGCCAATAACATCTGTTGCCACTAATAGCTAGAATGAAGTATCTGGAAGGCTTTTGTACATTTAATAATAAAATTTGTTAAAAAAAAAAAAAGCTTCAATAAGCTATCACCTCATGCTGGTTAGAACGGTCATCATCAAAAAGAAAAGAGGTAACAATGCTGGTACAGATATGGAGAAAAGGGAATTTTTATACACTGTTGATAGGATTGTAAATTGGTTACAATCATTATGAAAAATAGTATGAAGAGCCTCAAAAACACTGTTGTATGACAAATAGGAAAGGTGTTAAGAGAAAAAATTCTTAAAGTTCTTATCACAAAGAGAAAATTCTTCTTCATTTTCTTTTCATTTATTTATAAGGAGACAGATGTTAGATGTTAGATGCATTAATCATTTCACAATCTATGTAAATCAAATAATCATGCTGTATGCATTAAACTAACACAGTGATGTCAATTAGTTCTCAATAAAACTGGAAATTTTTTTTTCACAAATTCTCCACGGTTTTTATCAAACCAAGAACTCAGTATGAGACATGAATCCATGTAAATAAGTTTACAAGAATCATTTTTCATAATCTGGTTATATCTCTCCTCCCCCCAATCCCCCAATTTTTTCTATTCTTTAAGATACTGCCCAAATCTGTGCTCAATTTTAGAAACATTTCAAACCAAGATTTTTCAACCCTAGATGCTGCCAGAGTTTCTATGAGAAACTGCAATAGAAAAAAATAAAAATAGATTTGGGGGTTCATTTACCGAGCAATGCCTGGTATTTACAATGATGAGGCAGTGGCAAGTGGCCATGTTATCAATTTCGTTTAGAGTTCTTCAGCCTCATATGTCCTGTAAGGGCCAGGTTTCCTGGACTGAGTCTATTCTTGCTGACATTGATTGGAACAGATCCATAAAAACTAATGAGTGCTATAGAACTTGGAGGAAAATACCACAAAGCATCTTCTAGTTTAAGAAATAAGAATCTACTTACTCAGATAGGAAATCTGCATGATAGTAGTAATCTGAGAGTTTATCCAGGAAAGAACGAGGTTCCAAAATAAATGTTGGCAGAACTACTCTGGACAGGTCCATGCCAGGGCGAACTTGTTTCAGCAGTGTCCAGATAAGGCTTTTGTTTTCTTCAGAAACAGTTTCTGTTTGAGAAGCCTCACCTGCCTTTAATAATTAACAAGAACACTGAAATATTATATTTATTTCAGATATGTAGATAATTTAGAAAGGACAGGGTAATGTTGAAAATCTACATAGGACTATTATAAAAGCATTATTAAAATGTAGAAATAACCCATTAGGTAATAAAGTCTATAGTTATAAAATTTAGGTAAAAAGGGTAAGTGTAAAAGAAACCAAAATTGAATGATATATACAAAGAACCAATACCAAAAACATTACCCTCTATTATACATCTTTACTTCTATGTGCTAGTTAATAATAACTATACTCACATTTCCTTGCAATTTATTTTGTTTCTAGCAATGACATAAAGCAGGTAAGTATTCTATTCAAAGGCAAACCTGAAGAAATATGAACTTTAAATTTATTTGCTTATTTTATGTGAAAGTATATGTTTAGATGTTTATAAATGCTAATTTATGTCATACATCTGAAAGGATATGAACTTGTAACTCTGAACCATATTGCTGTAAACTAATTTCATCTCAATAAAAAATTACTTAATTAAAATAAAAAAGAAAATAAAATTAAAAAACATTAAAGATATCATAAATCTCTGAATATGAGACTTTTACCTCCCCAAGTTCTTCATGGCTCTGTTCAGTGTAGGTAGTCTCCTTTAAAGGCTCAACTGGCTCAGGTTCAATATAGGAGTCATCTTGCCTCTCTGATGTATCTGTGTCACTTTCTTCACTTTTCCCCATCACCTCATTGTCAGACTCATCATGCTCTTGATCATTTTCCTTATCAGATTTATCAGAATACATATCTTGGTCCTTAAAATGCTGTCGTTCAATTTCACTGTCATTTAACCTTAAGGGAAAGAATTATTATAAGAAAGAAAATATTAAGAATATGTAAGAACAACATGTAACATTTATTAAAGACTATGTATTGGGTACTATTCTAATTGTTTTATATAGTAACTCAATAAATCCTTAAAATAATCCTATGAAATTAATAATATTCTCACATTACAGATTAGTAGATGGAGGTACAGAGAAGTTAAACAAAAAACCAGGGAAAAACTCAAAGTTCTTTGCCTCTCTACTACCAAGGATTAAAATTTTCCAAAAGCAAAATTTTAGATGATCTCTTGCCTAGAATTTTTTTCCTTATTTTTCAAGCATCATCATTTTAATTAACCTCACCATCTCTTCAAGTCTAAACAAAGACTTTAGGTAGCCTAAATTGCTGTTTCTTCTATCTTACCAACTATTCTCTCCTTATGCTCTGATTTTCATCCTCTGAATCTATTCCCATAGAAGTCACTATTGACGGCTTAGTTGACAAACCCAATGTTGTCTAGTCTTCACCTTCTGTAACTTCTCTGCAAAACTAGACTTTTATTACCCTTCCCTGAAATGGTCTCGGCAATTGGGTTACATGTAATTGTGGTTCTACATTTTGAGCTCTCTGAGTGCCTTCATCTTTTTCCGTCCTGAAAATATTTTCACCTTCCTTGACCCTCTTTTTATTTTTACCTATCTGCTCTCCTTTGGCAAGCTATCCCATTTCAAGGCTTCACCATTGTTTCTATTTCATGATTTCCTAACAAGTGCATACAACAATAACTTTCAGATCCATGTAACCTTACCTTTCAGATCCTTGTTTTTAAATGTTTGGCTCACATAATTTATATGACTTGGGATCACTGCGTCCTCAACATACCCAGTATTTGATAAATCATCTAGTTTTCCCCAATATGATTTTATTTATTTTACTATCTTCTTGGTCACTCAGGCTTAAAACTTGAATCATTAATCTCACCCACTCTCTGTCCTTTACAGCTAAGCATTCTAAAAGTTTCAAAGGAAGGCCCCAGCCCCCTCATCTCTGTATCATCATTCCTAGCTCATTTCCTGTCACAGAGCCAAATGAACATGCTGATACGCTGATTCTACTTCTGAAAAATCTGTTATATTGATCTTCTCTCTTTGATTCCTTTGCTGGATATTAAGTTTCCGCTCTCTAAATTTTCTTGATCTTATATTACTCTAAAACATTCCTTTGGTTGTTTATATCATTCTTATCTTCTTACTTTTTATGGCTCCTCACATTTTACAGAGTTCTAGTAAAACAAAAAGCAAAATGCAACATGTCTCCAGGAACACACAGCTACTAAACCCTGTACTAAACTCAAATTTAGGATTACATCCAATTCATCTCCTTATTCACAATGCAGTGAACCAGACAGAGAAGGATATGGTGTCTTATGCAATAGAAGCTCAAAAATTTTTAATGACTAAGTAAGTGTAACAGATGAACTTTTAAAATCCCCAAATAAGAGCTTTTCAAGATTACTAAGTATTCAGTAAAAACAAAGGACTGTGTATAGCTTAAGTGCTTTGGGGGAAAATCTTGAGAAAAGGCACCAACAAATACCCATTCGTATATCAGTTTCTTCCCCCAATCCTATCCCACTCAGGTTTAAGATAAAGTCCAAATTATAGTTCTACAAAGAAAGAACATAAAAGGTCAAGGAATGGAGTTTTAAAAGAGAGTAAAGAAAGAGTCAAGCAAAGGAAGTTAAAATAAATTCAGGTGAGGCTACATGAAGGAGGAGATGGTAGCAGTCTAACTTTGAGAAGAACCTCATTCTTGATGGCAGTAAGTGGAGACAGAGAAGTTAAGGTTAGTGCAAGAAAGGAAAAGGGGAAGTCTATTTTTCTCTATATTCTCTTCCTAGAAATCTGACAAAAGAGCCGAACCTCAACAAATCTCTGAACCTAAAGAAGTTTCTGTGCAGAAGTATTTTAGCATAACCTTGCAATTAATGCTTAAAGGGTTAACACCACAAGTAGGGTATAGCCTCAACTTGAAATACTTATATAATAGAAGAATTCTACAAATACAATGTTGAATAAATCAAGTGCCATCACACACACAAAAAGAAGTTCTATAAAATAGCAACAACAGTACAAATTTTATTGGTAAGAATCAGGAAAGTACTCATATGTTGCAATATCTGAGCCTGAACAACACACAGAGTATGCCAGAAGTAAAGAACAAGGAGGACTAACAATCATTATTAATGGAGGAAATGGAACACTATGCAAAAAGACAAGGTTGCTAGTTAGCATGACTATATTTAGGAAACACAAGAAATTCAAGTTAGCTGGAACCAGGAAAATAATTTTGTATACCTTATAGCAAGTGAACAAATGTTCAACAAGGTCTTAGGTCACAAAGGGAAGGCAATCAAGTTTCAATCCCAGATATACTACAAAAATTCCAGGCCTGCTGACTAACCTAGTGTACAACATGGTCTCTAAAACATTTAACAGGTTACTGGTAATATCTACTTACTGGAAGTTGTCACCACTGTGGAGATTGTTAGCACGTAACAAACCATACAAAGTGACATGCGTGTTCTCTGATGAAATGCTCAGGTCATGTTCCTTTCCTTCCCTGATCATTGTACGTTTAAGAAGACTAGAACACTTCAAAGCCAACTCCAAGGCATCCATCCAGCATCTTCCTAGAAGAACATGGATTCATGAGCAATATAAATCAAAGAATTCTAAAAATTACTATCTAATTTAATAGTGCTAACCTTTATTACTACATATACTGTCATTTCTTTGAGAAACATGCACTAGAAAAGTTAATTTGAACATGAAATCCTGACAGGATTTCTCAAGACAATTTTCCAATTTCTCTACCTAGTTAATGATGCATTTAGTGTTCTAAGTAATTTATGATTACAATACCTCTGATTCAAATATCAATCTAAAGGTAGATTTCCCCAAAGAAAAATACAGAATAGTACATAAAATAAACCCTTAAAAATGAGGACCAAAATACAATCCACTAAAACTTGTTATTTACCATCTGACTCTGAAGCAGCTCGGATGATTAAGTAACTGCTAGGCAAGGGCTGAGTTATGGATCCAACTGCTTCACCTTTTGGACCCTTAAAATAAATAAAAGTGAAAATAAATGGTATACTGTAATTATCATGTGACTTCAACATTACATTATCTATTATTTCCTGTAACAATCTAAGTTAGGTATGATTTATAATCTAAAAGCAAACAAGCTTTAATTTCATACTTCTGGAAAAAGTCAATGCTAAATATTAAGTTCTCTTTTTTCAACAAATAGACTTGCTTACCAGAAAACTGAAATCATGGTTATCATTAACTAATGCTCATACAATTGTACATATTTCCCTAAAATTAATATTTTGAATTAAATAAACATTAAAAATATTTTTATGACTTAAAAAATTAATTCTAATTCTTTTTTTTTAAGATTTATTTAAAATCTTTATTTGTTTATACAAGTACTGAGTACAGTCAGAAGTGCGGGAAGGTGAGAGAATTCACCAGAGCCAGAGCAAGGAGCAGAACAGGCAGACAGATGACGGATACTGCTGAGGGGAGCAGCGAGCGCAGCAGGAGAGGTCTGCGCGCCATGTGGGACCCTCGCCTGGCAGCCGGGGATCGAACCTGCTCTGCAGAGGCTGTGGGCAGCTTCGCAGCCCAGTGCTCAACCACTGTGCCACCGGGGAGGCCCCTAACTTTAATTCTTAAAAATCCTCAGGGTAGTGGAAGGGTAGTAGTAACAATAAATACTACAGATCAAAGATTTTGAAAGCCTTTTTTTTTTATTTGAGAATCACATAATATATACAAATACTGGAGATTCTATGGGTTAAATTCTTTCCCCTGTGGGAAGGACTGAATCCCAGAATCTGGGATATAAAAACTAAACAAAATTCATTTATTTAGTTAGCATGTACTACCTGTCTCCTGTTTGTAGAATTCCTTGGTAATCAAGTACGGTATTTCTATTTTCCTGATTGAGTTTCTACCTTTATAATGCAGGAGTGACCACAGTAGTGCTTTTTACTAAAAAAGGCATTAGAACTACATCTTTAAAGAAAGCTGTCTCTCTTACAAGTAGAATTGTTTCTACTTATAGGTAACTTATCATATATTTATGCCACTAGAGGAAAAACCACAAAAAACAAATGGCGATTGCTATTCTGGGGGATTTTGTAATTTTAATGAAGATAAAAAACATAGTCAGGGCCTCATCAGTGGCGCAGCAGTTGAGCGCTGGGCTGTGAAGCTGCCCGCCGCCTCTACAGCGCCAGTTCAATCCCCGGCCACCAGCGAGGGTCCCACATGGCGCACAGGTCTCTCCTGCCATGCCTGCTGTTCCCCTCAGCAGTGTCCTTCATCAGTCTGCCTTTTCTGCTCCCCACTCTGGCTCTGGTAAATTCTCTCACCCTACCACACTTCTGACTGTACCCAGTGCTTATATAAATAAATAAATTAAACAATACAAACTGAATCCCTGTGGACAAAAGGGATAAGGTGCATTATAAGTTTAGGAAACTTTCGTTGCAGAAATTTTAAGTTAAATCTTAATGATAAAAGTTTTTGGGTACGGTTTTCATTGTGGCTAGATATAGTAAGGAATAATGCACTTGAAAACAGAACAAATTTTTAAGACAGCAATTATTAGATTGATTTATCACAGATCTACTAATAGATTATCTTCTTTACTTTTTACTATATAACCAGGGCTTACTTACCTTCACAGCCCAAATAGACTGCTCCAAAGGATGGAAAAGTTTGAAACAAAAGCCATCCTTTTTTGATGGACGCTCAATGATTTCACAGGCATTCAGGAGGACTGTTCCTACCCACTGACCATTTTTTTGGGTTTTATAGATGAGTAACACCCCAGGTTTCAACACACACCACAACTTGGTCCAGCTCTTTAAAGTACCACGAATCTAAAGAGAGATAATTTATTTACTTCAATAAAAATTACTCTTTAGAAAGAAATAAGTTCTGTTTTCAAGTTCCATAAGATACAAAGCAAATAATGGCAAATAGGATGTTCTAATCTAAAATTTTCATAAGCTGTACATTTTAGATTTATACATGAATATAATCTATCTGTACATGGTTATGTATTTAAACTACTCAATGATGAGGACTTCAAATAATCGTGAAAAGAACATGGCTTCTGTTTCTGAGGAACTTAAATTCTACAGGAAACTGGATCAACAGTTTCAAATAATGTACTTAGTAAAATGATTTTCCTTTCTTTCCTTACCAGGTCAGGGACATTAAAATACACTTTGCTACTACTGAGATTTTCCTCTTCTTATCACAAGTGTTTATCACAAGTATAATATTATTTATGAGAGTATATGATTATTTTGCTTTTTAAGTTTTTTTTCCTCTCCTCTTAGCATTACATCAACAATGCTGAAAACAAACTAGCACACACCAGGCATTCCCTAAATATTTGGTGATTGGTAGGAAGAGGAAAGAACCTCCTCCCAGTCTCTACAATTACTTTCTCTAAATCACTTTGTTCTTAGCAATTACATAAAGTATGTCATATAAATTTCCTAGGGGAAATTTTTAAAACTCAAGTTATAAGAATGTCATTCTTATTTCATAAAATGTTCCTCATCCTGACTTTACTGAGTTTATGTCAACAGTCTATAACTAGGTTTTCCTACCAACTTGTATTCCTGTAATCCATTAAAATTGTATCTATTCAAGCCACTGAACTCACAATACTAAAGGATAATATAACAGATGAAAATTAGGGATAAACTCATTTTTATTTACCATAGACATTTAATCTTTTGATGCAATTACATGAATTATGAAATAAATGTAGGGGTCTATAACCCACAAATAAGTACACCACAATAACTCTAAACAAGGAAAATTTAGAAAGGAAGAATTTAAGAATGAGGAAAAGATTGTTATGACAAAGTATGTGAAAGAGAAATAATAGCAAAAGTTACCCTGACATAATGTTCTAGATCCTGGAGATTTAACGGACTATGAGGGCAAATTATCAGAATGAAGCTAGCAATTAAGAAGTCAGGGGATGTGGTGGGGATTGGTTAGGGAAATCCAATGTTATACGACAAGAATAGCAACAGCTCTGAAAAGCCCAAATGAGATCAAGAGCTTAAAAACCTCTAACGTTGAGCCAATGTCAGTCAGAAGGTGTTTTAAGCATAGCATTGAAAGACCCTTGTATTACCTGAACTATCAGGAAATTATACTAGACTTTCATTTAAGAGATCTTCTATCACAGATCTCTTGTGAGTTTTAGGTTGAAGGTCATACCAACTCTTGAGGAAAGGGAAAAGCTGTAAGAGCTGGGGTGATTTTTAAGTGACTACCAGTACCAAAACTTCCTGGATTTCTTACAAGATCATTCTTAAAAACAGCATTAGTTTGGAAGATTCCTACCAAACATCCTTCAGATAAGACGGACACAGATAGGGTGATTAGATCATCGAAAGGAAGGAAAAGTAAGTGGTAAATAACCAAAGGCCACAAAAAGGTAAGAAGAAATATGCAAGTTTTTCTGAAAATTGCTTTTCAAATAACTTTTACATTAACTTTGCCTCATATCAGTGAAACATGTAGTGAGTCTACAATAATACCAAATGATAATTTGAATAGTAAGAAAAAATATTTACTTACAGCACACTGATTAGACTACATAATATACAAATCAAAAAAGCCTTTTAAAAATAACTGCTATTTGTATTTGATTTTGTTGTCAATAAACATTAAACTTCCTCCTCCCCATTAAGCATGGAACACAGAAATGGTGAGATACAATTAACAGTTTCTTTGCCAGTGAAAAATCAACATAGTTGTTTTTGTCTTGTAAGCTTTACATACACTCTGGGCTTTCCTAGTCCAGTAGATAAACATTCTGCAATTTGACTTCTAGACTCAATACAACTGACCTTCAACCAATCAGCCATAACAATAACGGAAGGATCTGTGATTGTACTGAGTAATTCCTTAGTGGCTCTTTTCTTTTCTTCTCGGTAATTCTTCTTTTGCACCTATTTTATAGAAATAACAGAAAAATTAAAAATTCAATACAAATGGGAAATTTATTTTCAATTATTTAGACCTATATAGTGTAGAATATAAAACTCTAAAACTTTTTTGAATTCTAACATCTTATGTTAAAAGAACTATAGTTTTTTTAATTATTGTTTTTTAAAGATTTATCTATTTATATAAGAACTGGGGTACAGACCAGATGTGTGGGAGGGTAAGAGAATTCACCAGAGACAGAGTGGAGAACAGAACAGGCAGACAGACTGAAGACACTGCTGAGGGGAGCAGCGGGTGAAGCAGGAGAGGTCTGTTGCGTCACGTGGGTTTCTCCCTGGTGCCTGGGAATCGAACCCATGCTGCAGAGGCTGTGGACAGCTTCACAGCACTGTACTCAACCCACTGCACCACTGGGGAGGCCCTAGAATTGACCACTGTTAACCTTCTGGAAATTACTATCCTTTCAAGCTTTTTCTAAGCACAAAGCATATAGAAATATATAACTTTTGTGCGTTTTTTTTTTTTTTAACACATATAAAAAGTTCCCCCCACTCCTGATTTTTTGGAGTGTTTCCATGCCTACGTCATTCTTTTTGCTGCTATACAGGATTCCTAGTATGAAAAAATAATAACAGCTAACATTTACTGGGGTCCATTTTGTATGCTAGTCACTGTTCTAAGCACTTTTCATGTATTACCTCACTTAATCCTCACGATAACCTTGAAGTAGGACTATCATTATCTATAACTCATGCCATTTATGACAACACAGATGGAGCTGGAAAGGATTATGCTAAGTGAAATAAGTCAGAAGGAAAAAGGTAAATATCAGATAGTTTCACTTATATGTGCAATATAGAAAAACCAAACAAAAGATCAGGAAAAAAGACAAAACTTGCAAGGTGGCCATAGACCTGGGGTATACAGCAGAGGAGGGAGAGAGAGAGTGGTTATGCCAGGGGAGGGAAGAGCATAAGAGACTGGAGATGGAACACGTGTGCTATGGTGGTGGGAGAACTACGGGGACTACACCTGAAGAGAAGAGATGATATATCAAAAACTAACAATGATGTAAGAAAATAAATATATTTAAAAAATAAATACAATACTATCTTGCTAATTGTACCTAACAGTACATAACATAAGAGACTATCACAGATAAAAATTTTGACAATTCTACAATTCTAGACTTGGTTTTTATTAACATTGAATTGAATATGGGATTGCAAATATATACAGGATTAGGTATGAAACAAAACTGGGCAAAAAAGAGTAGACAGAGATCAGAGTCCATTGGAAAAGGGGTTTCCTGAGCTCCAGGTTCTGGCACCATATTATGGTAGGCAGGCCCCACGTTGCATATTTCTTAAAAGAAGTTGAAAATTTGGACTTGTAATCGTTGGCTCAAATATTTATTATATAGGTTAAAAACTATATCTCCTGTGGGACAATTCAGTACATGACCTTCAGTTAGCAAACTCTAATTTTAAAGGATACCAGAGCTTCCCATCAAATGTTTCACAGTACAGTGATATGTCTGACTCAGGTACAACTGCACAGAGATATCAAGTCCTCAGCCCCAGGACAGGTAATTGAGGCCTGAAGCAGCCCTGCCTCAGTCATCAAGCAGCTTTATCAGTCATTCCACTGTGCCACACAAATATTAACATCATTACGTGTGTGCCTGTTTGGATGTATTTTTCTTCCTTTAGAAAGAAACATTTATTTCTTTATCAACCTACTTTCAAAAGCACATGCAAAGAATAGTGCTAGTTATTGCTCATAAATAACTCAGGAAACTAACCTTGAGAGATTCTTTTTTTGTGAGCTTGCTTGAAGCTGAACTGTCCTTCTCCGAGCCATTATAAAGTTTAGATTCAGACTAAAATCACATAGAAATGAAGAAAAAAAATTAAAATCTTTATTCAATACAATATGGCACATAAAAATTGACATCAAAGTTATATTTGTGAGATTCTTTCCAAGTATTGCTGTAACTTTAGTAAATGTCCATTTTCAAATACTAATTTTCCCTATACTATTGGGTTTAAAAATAAATCTATGTTAAACTAACAAATATACAAAATAAATACACAAAAATAAAAAATAATCTATGAAGTAAAATAAAATCATTTATAATTAAAAAAAATTATTTTCTAGAGTATTTCTAATAATTTCTAATCATTTAATTTTTCTTAGGGCAGGGTTGACAAAGCAATGTAATTTTTTAATAGTTGAAATATTCTAAATTAAAAAACAAACCATGTGCATTCTAGCAAGCTGTTACATTGCCCAATGCTACACCAATGAAAAGAAATATAAACATCTTCAAAAACTAGTATTATGACACTATCCTAGAACTAATATTTCTAGCACCTACTTCCTGCCTATCCATTGCCCCTATTATTTTCATAAATGTTTCCAAACTTGTAGTTTATATTTCATATATTCATTTGATTTTCCTAATAACCTTGAAAAAATCGGCATAAGATATAGTTTCACCTCCATTTTACAAACCAGGAAAGGGAGACTCAGGGAGACTGATTTTCCAAATTAACAGTAACATCAGGGGTCAGAAATTGAGTCTCTTATAATCCAGCACTCTTTTAGGAAGACCACCTTCATCCATGAAAGCAAATGCTTTTTACTTTACAAAAACTAAAATCTGTTTCTATAAACCCTGGGATAATTAAATTGAACATATTCCTTCATTGTCTTGTGATTTTCACTTTTACCTACTGTTAGACATAGCAGAAGGTACTTATAGTTCTCAGTAGTCCTCTTAGTGACAGAAGAATACACAGGGCACAACACAAATGGTTGCTTTCAAATTTTGAATAGCCAGATTTTGCACATTTGCATAAAATCACTAGATATGATCAAGGATAAAGACCTTGGGTATAAACTCCCTCACTCAATTTTAAGATCCATGAGGGTAGGCATCATGTTTATTCACCATGATAGCCAGTTATCATCTGGGGAAAAGGAAAGGCTCAAGAAATATGGTGAATTAATAAAATGAAAATGGAAGTCACATTTGCAGTTCATTTCTCTCATTTCTCTAAAACACTTCTGCTGCTGACAAACACATGGGTTACTATGTGATGGTAATAACTGGCAAAACTTGCAGGGAACTAAAAACTCAGCTCAGTGTAGAGGGTGGGGATTAACCTGTTAGATTTTTGTTAAAGTTACTCCCTTGAGAACTAAGACTTGAAACATTACAATGTTTACTACCATGATGATGGCATAGATTATGATATAAACAATTTCAGAAAATCCCTTAAACAGGTCTCTTCTTCTTAACCCTTGAAATCCAATGATGGCACTGCTGTTGTCAGAGGAATGTGATGCTTTTTATTTTCCACAACTTAATAGGAAATTTATATTATAAAGTACTTCTTAGATACTATTAAACAAAAAATACTAATAGTTTAGTTTAATAATAGTTTACTACTTACCATGAATCACACTAAACACTTTATTTTTACTACCTCATTTAATACACAAAGTAACCCTATGAGATAGTAGTAGTAGCCCCCCTTTTTCTAACAAGGAAACTAAGACCAACAGATTAAATAACTTTGGAAACTAAAATAGTAAGTAGATGAGCTGGCATTTGTACCCCGGTTGGCATAGTTCCTAGTTTTATACTCTTAGTCATCTCACTATATGTATTTCTCACCTTTTTAAAATGACTTCAGACATTATATCACAGTCAAATTTAATACTTAGCTTCATGAATAAGAGAAAATATGTGTCCTCAATATGACAACATCCAGTTTCCATCCATAGCACTTTACACCTATGCTAGATGGACTTTTATGAAATAATTATTTGAAATGTTAAATGTGAATAAAATTTGTGTAAAATCATATATAAAAACATATTGTGGTATCCTCTCAACCACCCCCAAAACAGGAACAAAAAATGTAGTTTTAAGAGCAAACCCTATTGCTATGAATAGTAGAAAAAATCACTAACAATCTTTTTTTCCAGTGTTTGAAAGTTTGATTCCAAAAACCTAAGAATTGTTTTTGTGTTAAGCCTGGCCAGAAAAAAGTCATATTTTCTATAATTTGCCAAATCCCTTGACAAATTACAGAAAACCTAGTGAAGTACAAACTCATAGGACTACCAATGATTTTGTGGTACTTCTCAAATTTGAATACATAAACTTGAATAAAAAAGTTTTCAATAGGTATATGAATATATACAAATATCCTAGTTTGAGAAATACTAATTCAGGAAATGATGTCTTATTCTAAGTAAGGCTTTCAATTCCAGGCTATTAAAGCAAAGGCTATCTGGCCTTTAACGGATAAAATGTATAATTTTGATTATCAGACAAATGAACTCCAAACACTTGGGAATTATTTTTAAAAAGCCATGAACTCTGAGAATATCTCTGAATAGAACTCTGAACACTTGCTTAAGGAAGTGCTGCAATCGCAGACATACCAGAAATAATGCAACTCTTGAGAGAACTGTTACCAACAGGCTTTATTTCCGAGCAACCAAGAGCACTTAAATCAGCCCCAGTGGAAGAACTATTCTTTATTTTTTTACATATTACATGGCTTAGCTGTAGCAACAAAAAAAATCCCATAGAAATCTGATAGGATTTCAGAATTCATTTTTGCATCTAAAATATTAGAAAAATGTCACTATTTGGGGACTACATGCTTACCTTGCTCTTTGACATAGAGAGTGAAGAGTCATCTTTGTTTTGGGAAATGTCTTCCTTCCCTCTTTCAAAACCTTTAAAAAACATTGTCATCTCAGTATTTGTACTTGGGAACATACACCGGCATTAATGTTAAAAAATAAACATGTAAGTCATTCGATTTCAAATATATGTTATATTTGATATGTATCAGAGCAAGAAGCCTAGACTGTACATACAGTTTTAAACTATTAGGGATTAAAGACCTATAAGGGATTTAGTGCAATAATTCTTTAGAATGAATTAAAGGTTATAGAGGTAATGAAGTCTTTTCCTGAACCCACTGATATCAACCTAGGTACCTCCTTTCTGTGCTCTGAGAGGCCTGATTTCAAGCCTTGTGGTGCTTTTTTTCCAGTGAACCTTTTTCCCTAATACAACCAACCCAGCATAACTTTCATTTCTCTTGCCAAACGTTAAAACAATCACAGAACTGTGGTAAAAGACAGTAAATAAATCTGGGTTGAGGAATAGGCCTTCAAAAAATCTAACCATGTGCTTACTGTGAGAATCAAATGAAAAGGCACAGAATACACTTAGTTTAGTACTTTACACACAGAAAACATTCAATTATAGTTTTTTTATAACTATCATTAATTATTGCTATACAAATTCTATAAGGGTGACCAAAATAAATGGGTGATAGATATTCCTATAGTCATGGAGCACACTAATGTAGCACAATGCCAAAATCTATTAACAAATTAATGTTATAAGGATATAATTATAGAGAGAGGCTTATACTGAGATTTGTGGCAGTCATAAAAGAAGCAAAGCACATTTTAATGAGGTTCTATCTATTTTTGAGGATAAGTAATATGGCCTCTTTCCTATAATTATTTGTTGAGTCAAATAAAAACCTTTATTAAAAATATCTGTGCAATTATTCATAAAGCAGAAGTTAATATATCATAAGTAGTACCAACACCTGAAACATTTTAAAATAATTTCTAGCATATCAATGATAATATAATTTATTCTGAGTTTAGCTTACATTAGATAAAAACAATTCCATTCCATTTTCTTAATCTAGAAAATTTATTGAATTTTTTCTGTAATATGAAGAAGGAATTTTTTTAGTGAAAAAAACAAAGCCACAATTGTTTCATTAATATAACATGAAATTTTAAATGAAAACTTATCAGAATTTGAAACTTCAGTGTAAATTAAACCAAAAAGTACATAATTCAACCTGAAAAGTCTAAATTACTAAGAGCAATATATATTGTAACAAGTAATTCTCAACACTAATGACCAACATAAATCACTTCAAAGATCTCAATGTATGTAGGAGAACAAAGCTCTGTCAAAGACATTATTTTTTGTTTTGAAATCAACATAAATTAATGTTTCCCACATATTCTTTAACATTTATTTCTTTTTACAATTCTGACCTTTCACTGGAAATGACTATCCTTTGGCCTGAAGTTTTTTTTAGAATTTTCTTTAGTGAGGTTTTCCTGGCAGCAATCCTTTCAGTTATTTGTCTCAAATGTCTATATTGTCCCTTCATTCTTGAAGAATTTTTTTGAGGCATGGAATTTTAGATTGGCAATATTTATTTTCAACATATTGAATATATTGTTCTTTTGTTTAGGCTTCGACTGTTTCAGTTTTTAAGTCAGAGAGAAATGATCACTGTTGTGAAGGAAATCTGGTAGGTTTTTTTCCTTCTGCTCTGATGTTCTTAAGTTTCATTATGATGTGTTTAAGGTTTGGGTTTCTTCCACTTTGGCTTCTTCAGAATTCTGTGGGTTGGGGTCTTTGATTAGTCCTATAAAAAGCTCTAAGCATTATATTCAAAGATTTACTCTACTTCTTTTACTAAAAAGAAATTCATGAGAGACTGTTCCCCTCTATTTCCTGTCTCTTCTACATTTGTCATCTTTTTGTCTCTCCTTCCCGCATACTGGATAATTTCTTCTGAACTGTCTTCTGTTTGCTAATTCTGTGTTCATCTGTATGTCCAATATACTACATGTCTACTTAATTTTTAATTTTGGTTATCATGTTTTGTTTAATTTTACTTCACTTCACTTCTTGAAAATTCTATTCTATTACTTTACAATTATGTGGGCTACTATGTATAATTTCTAGTTCTTCAAGTTTGTCTTGAAAGTGTGGCTTTGTTTTTTTACACAGCAAACAAACTTAAAAAAAAAATATCTATGCCTGACTAATTCTATTATTTGAAAGGCCTTCTGTTATCTACTGCTTCGGTTACTTCAGTTACTTCTCATTCATCTTCTTATATACCTGGTTATCTTTGACTTATATTTTGATAGCTGACCTTGAAAATTATCTAAAGCAATAATTTGAGGCCTAGAATAAAAATGCTTTTTATTCAGAAAAGATCTGTGATTTTTCGTTACTTTCTTAATGGCCTTTTCCTGAACGATCTACTTTCTTGTTTATACTATATAAAGCAGTAAGACTACTATTTTTAGTGAAGCCACATATATCTTTTAAATGCTCAGTTAACAGACAAGTCATGATTTAAAACCAGGGAGCTGAACTCCATTCTCACACTCCAAAATATTCATACTGGTCCCTATATTTTCTCTGACTATAGAACCTATAACAACAACATGTTCAGAATGGATGAATACTTAGAATGATAGGTGGCAAACCCTCAATCAACAAATATAATTATTAATTCATCTCAAAACTATTTATAATGTACCTCCTATGTGCCATGCATTGGACTAGATTTTAGGGACAGAAACATGCAAAGACTTCTCTGTTGTATTACTCCTCTCCAAAAGGCAATTGTGAGAAGCCAAGTATTCAAACAAAAATTGTAATAAGGTAAGATAATTCCTTATTTTGAATGCAGTGGATAGCTAAGAGAACAAGAATAAGACTGAGTTTAAATACTGGCACTACCATTTACTAGCTATATGACCCTGGACATGTTACTTCATTCCCAGTGAAGTTTCTCTGTGGGGAAAATATTTGAGTTATAATAATACTGAGTTTTAAAGAAAGAAATTGCTATTGTATTTTGTTCATAAGGAAAGAAAACATATTTTTCAGAAATGCTTTCAACAGTTAAAGTAAATAAAAAAGACGATCCTAGCAGTAGTTCAACTAGTCAAAAAACAAAACTAATACCAATTACAAACAACTTGTTCTCCCTGATTCTGAATTTTTTTTTTTTTTAAGTCTGTCAGTTCTTTTTGTTCTAAATATTTCATTTTGGAAGTTACCATAAACTCACAATAATTCCAATGAATAGAGATGTGCATTATAATTTTTAACTTACCATCATCTAATTATATAACCATGGTAAAGTCCCTTGATTTCCCAGGGCCTTCATTCCTCAACTACAAATAAATTTTACATTAGATTATCTCTTACAGAAATACACAGGCCTTAATTTCTCCTGCTAATCAGTGGACAGTGGACTATTATTACTGAATAAACTATCATTGTGTATTCAACTACCAATTAATTAACAGAATACAAGTGCAATCATCACTTATAAGATATACTTTTTATATACTGTGACAATAAATTTGGCTCACTATTTGGCTGTAATAGAAGTTTTATGCTGCTTTGGTTTTGTTAAAATAAGATTATACACACATATACCAAATACAGATTTAGTAGGTATTCACAAAATATAGAGCTGCTGCAGAATATTAACTATAGAGAACTAGGCCACGAATAAGACACTATACAAAAGAAGTCAGAATATACTAAAAAGAAACCAATCTATGCACTAAAGTTCACATATTTTGTCTATAAATTTAGTTGCTCATTTATTTACTCAATGAATATATATATTTGAAGTTATACCTGAGATTAAGGAAAGATAAGTAGATATAAATTTAAAAAAACTGCACTGTGGTATCACTATGAATACATGGGAAACAATACCATATCCTATATCGTAGCTCACCATAGAGAAGAAGACCATACCAACATATTTCTTAAGGTAGAAATGACACACACACACATAAAAGATTTTCATACGGAAAACCAAAATGAATAAAGGGTTGTGCTCAAAACAGTGAGACAAAGTTATCTTTAAATATCACTGAAGTAAAACATCTCCTCTAGTGATGTCAGATGAAGACAAATGCATCTAAAATTTTTTCAGTACACTAAATATCCCAAAAGAAATTCTATTTTTTACTTTAAACTTAAAAAAAAAAACATAAAAAGATACTTTGTTGAAATACCAGATTCCATTCTATTTCTTAGCTGGCAACATATTTAAAGAGCTTTTTATCATGGCTGTTTATAATACAACTGCTGGCTGTAGTAAGGGGAAAATGGAAGCACATCTATGAGTATCATTTTCTCTATTTCAATCACTGAAAAACAATGCTAACCATTTATGTTATCATTCAAGCAAATCAAACCAGAATGACCTTCACTATATCCTTTGGCAAGATAAACTGACAATTCTCCTTCAATTATTAGTTAAGTAAATACCCAACTTTGAAAAAGTGAAGCTTTCTATTGTTTATAAGGGTCACATGATTATTCTTTAATAATAAGTACAATCATGGCATCAAGATCAGCAATTTTGCTGACTTAAAAAAAAGAGACAAATATAGCAATGGAACTAAGTCTCAGTGAACAAGCAAAGGGAGTAACAAAATTAAAAACTTTCAACGTGTTGTATTTTCAAAGCCATTTACAACATCTGAGAACATAAGAAAGAAGCATGATAGTAACAACCGTATTACACTAAGAAGACTAAATACAGATTATGAATTCTAAATCTGTTTAAAGCTTTTGCTACTTAGGAAACAGTTCAGGAGTATGGTTTCCAGTCCCTTTCAGAGACACCATTAGAAAAGAAAATGAAATCAGTGAATTTATAGTTATTTATCTGCACAGGTGAACAAGTGTTTCACTACTTCAAATGAATGCATATATACCACCTATTAGAATGAATATTCCCAAAAAGCTAAGAATAACGTTAGTATAAAAATTGGAAATGTAATTAAAATTTAGCAAAATGTAAGTGTCAGAAAAAAAAACAAAATGGTTAAAGCAAGCACCCTTTCAGTCAATACTTCTTTGCCATGAATATCAAGTATTTTTTTATTTTAAAAGCAAAATATAACCTTAAGAGGTAAGATACAATCATGTAGCCTTTAAAATTGTGAAAGAATTGTCTTATTTAAACAAAAGCAGTTAAGATGTTAAAATGATTAGTTTTTTTAAATGAAAAGTCTCCAAGAAATTAAGAAAAGAATGCAAGATTAAACAAACAAACCTGGCAATGAAGGAGAAAGTTCATTGTATCCTCCAAATGAAGCATTCCGGACAAGCTTTCGGCCATCAGTTCGTGGAGGAAATAAAACAGGCGAAACCACAGTACAAGAAGAAAATCTACGTTGCTGTGAGCTCTCTTCTTTCATGGTTTAGAAGGGCTATTTAACCTATATGCTCACCCAGAAGGCTAATTAGACCCGACTGGCAATGACAGGCTTTTCTCCCACATCCAAATGTAGCAAAACCCACCAGCACAAACAAAGGACACACACATCTAACAGCAAAGGACAAGGACCAGAGACTGTCAAATCAGCAATAAACAGATAGTCTCAAAGAGACTCACAGAAAAGGCACTAAGCCATGCTCTTGGGCATTTTTTTAATGAACTGATAAACAAGAAAGGTATTCCACTAACGTTTTACCTTTTATTCAAGCACCAATAATGCCCTGCACTAAACTGCTGCTTTAAGAAAACAAAGCAAGATCAATAAATTAGAGATTCAAGAAGCAATAAAATTCGTTTCTCTTCTTTTTAAAAAAAATAATCCTTTTATCGTATCCATTATGCTCGTGTAGTAATAACCACTCCTCCTACTTCTAACATTTTCTTCTCCAGTTTTTTCATACTTCAAAAATGGACATCCATAATGCTATTTTTCTTTCCTGAAGCTCTTAGATTTTTATCTAACCCACTGCTTGCCTCAGCCATGATTAATTCATAAGGGAAGATATTCTTTCAAGAACAACTTTTATGGATTCCAACAGCTAAAGCTAAAGCAGAAAATAAACATTTAAGATTTATGTCTAGCAGGCAAATATGAGTCATTAAGACAGTGTTAATGCAAACCAATAAACAGTGAAGTTAAAAAGACACTATAATAATGTTGTATGCTCCAATATGTGTCTCCTTGAACGGCTACAGTACCTATTTTGTTACATTTAAACATTTCGAAATATGTAATTTACCACTGAGTATTTTCCATTTAAAACTCTCCTGTTTATAAACAATGCAATCTTATTATCATAGTAATAAACTGAAATACCTTTCTTTGGTAGGCTAAAACTAAATGATATGATCTCATATCAAAAATCTAACAAAAGCATCTATAGCCAAATCAATACACTGTCATCTCTTCATAGTAATTTTTAAAATTCCAAAGAATTCTCTCCTAGTTATGTTAAAATCCATTTACCTTTCTCCACCTCAACTGAAGGTAAAAAGATCTCGTCAACCACTTCGTGTAACCTACAGTGGTTTTTTTTTCGAATCACATTTCCTTGTTTCAAATTGGAAATGCACCCAGTTAGCTACTGAGAGATAGAAAAATTAATTCAACTAACTTAGTGGTTCATGGTTGTAACTATCTTACTATACAACGTTTCCCTCCTTATGCACGCACCTCAAGGTTGGCTCACTACCCACATGCAACAGCATCCCATATAATGTAAGACTGTTTCTCTTTACTAAAAGGATAATTAACTAAAGTTTTTGGTATAGAGTAGATTCTTTCCTTGGGTCAAGTTATCTCAAAAACAATTAATGGTGAAAAATAAGTAACTGCACGGTTGATACCAATGACTACAGCTGGGTTTTACTTTTTGGTGTTTTTATTTTCCCTTTTCCCCATGTCATAAATATAAATCACCATTAAGTATAGATAACAGAGAATTATAATTCATTTAATGATTTTCTGCCTCTTAAAGCATAAAGAACAAAGAACATAATATCACAAAAGGCATTATAGTGTAAAGGTTAAGCAGAATTTGAAATTAAGTCACCAAATTAATTGCATTTGAGCAATTAACTTATTTTCTCTTGGACTCTGTTTCCTCATCTCTAAAATGCTAATAATATTATCTATATTAGGGATTGTAAAAAGGATCAAATTGGATAACATGTAAATTCTACAAAGATTCTAATGAGGATAGTTCACATCTGGAGCATACAAAGGGGAAAAATGGGGAAGAGAATAGGAGTAGGGAAAGACCCAAGACTTCTAAAATACTAACAAGCATATTTTCCAAACTTGGGATAGTACTTGTAAAGTATTGGTTTTATTAATAATCTATCAACTACATATGCATTTATGCACTCCAACATACATTAAACACTTCACAATACATACCCACATACTTTTTTTCCCCAGGCACATGATAAACATACAACAAACCTAAGTAATTATTATTGTCCAGGGTCTTAATTCAATAATTCAGAGAAGAGAGACAAAGAAAAACAAAATATTATTAAACAATGAACAGAATTTATTTTTCCATTGCTTCAGCCTTCTGTTACTATGTTGTCCTTTCTTTGCACTCATTTGACTAAGCCTAACTCCAATCAGTTGTTTATATCTCTCCTATCGTAAGGTTTAGGTTTAAATCATCTGGAAATTTAAAAATTCCCACTTTTCTGCCTCATATGGTTGATGGTGAAATAAATATGGTATCCATATTTATTTGTTTTTTCTCAACGGAAAGGAACTTTAATACAATTAGTGTACAATACAGAAGAGGCAAGGAATATAGTTTTCAAATCAGTCACCCAAATTACCCATCCCCTCATGGGTAAATGTCCAGCCAAACAGTGGTACCCATATTTACACAGCTTCACAAAACTTCCATTAACATTCTTTTATGTTAAAAAATTCTAAATACTTGGTAAACCCAAAACAGTTGATGAAAATACATGGTAAACTAAGCATTACTTTAATTAAAAGTGGAAGGAAAAAACACTAGGAGAATATTTCTGAGTACTAGATCTGGTTCATTTATTAGCTACACCCTGCCTTGCCCACATATATAATAAGGAAGGGTAAATATCAGAGAACAACTTAATAAAATATGTTTTGATCAATATAAATTGTCTTGTAAATGTAAGGTAGTAGTAATAAGGTCCATTTTTTAAGTCTATAATCTAATTTAAAGAAAGTCATTATATTACAATGATGTCAAGAAACAAACTGATGAACATTAACTTCACTCTTTCAATAACAAAGAAAAAATATCACTTTTAAAAATAAATTTTAAAGGTAACTTGCACCAAATTTATTTATTTATTTTTTTTTATAAATTTTATTGTTATATTCCCCATACAATTGCAGCCCCCCATTCTGACCCCAATCCCTCCCCTCCCGCCCCCGCCCCCCTAAAAGTGTCTCTGGTTCATAGTTTTTTGTTGATTTTGATTTTCACTTTCTTATACTTATTCATTTTCCTGGTCCCTTATTTAAGTTTTCTAGATTCCTGCTATGAGTGAGACCATCCGGTATTTTTCTTTTTCTTTTTGGCTTATTTCGCTGAGCATGATCCCTTCCAGCGCCATCCATGTTGCAGCAAATTGCATGTGTTTATCTTTTTTGAATGCTGAGTAATATTCCATGGTATATATGTACCACATCTTCTTGATCCAGTCATCTATTTTTGGGCATTTGGGTTGTTTCCAAAGCTTAGCTATTGTAAACAGTGCTGCTATAAACATAGGGGTGCAGGTGTTCTTTGGAATTGATGTTTCTGTGTCCTTTGGGTAAATACCTAGGAGTGGAATTGCTGGGTCATATGGAAGCTCTATGTTTAGTAGGTCCAGAAATCTCCACACAGCTTTCCACAGTGGTTGGACCAGTTTGCACTCCCACCAACAGTGCAGAAGAGTTCCTTTTTCTCCACACCCTCGCCAACATTTGTTGTTGCTAGTTTTTTTAATATGTGCCATTCTCACTGTGTAAGATGGTATCTCATGGTAGTTTTGATTTGCATTTCCCTGATGACAAGTGATGTTGAACATTTTTTCATATGCCTGTTGGCCATTTGCATTTCCTCTTCAGAGAAGTTTCTTTTAAGCTCTTCTGCCCATTTTTTGACTGGATTATTTTCTTTGTTGTTGTTGAGTCTCATCAGCTCTTTGCAGATTTTTGTGATCAGTCCTTTATCATTAGTGTTGGGTGCAAAAATGTTCTCCCAGTTGGTGGGGTTTCTCTTTGTTTTTGTTATTGTCTCTTTTGCTGTGCAAAAGCTCTTTAATTTGATATAGTCCCAACTGTTTATCTTTGCCTTCACTATCACTGCTTTGGGTGATGTGTCTGTAAAGATGTCTTTGATGTGCAAATCACGTAGTGTTTCGCCTATATTTCCTTCTATATATTTTATGGTTTCAGGTCTTATGTCTAGTTCTTTAATCCATTTTGAGTTGATTTTTGTGTATGGTGTGAGGTGGTGGTCAAGCTTCATTCTTTTGCATGTAGCGACCCAGTTTTCCCAGCACCATTTATTGAACAAACTTTCTTTGCTCCAATGCATAGTCTTTGCTCCTTTGTCAAAGATTAGTTGACCATAAATCTGTGGGTTTATTTCTGGATTTTCTATTCGATTCCATTGGTCTGTATGTCTGTTCTTGTTCCAATACCATGCAGTTTTGATGATTATGGCTTTGTAGTATAGTTTGAAGTCTGGGAGTCTGATGCCTCCATTCCCTTCTTTTTTTTTCAGGAGAGCTTTGGCTATTCGGGGTTTTTTGTGATTCCATATGAATTTCATCAATAATTGTTCTATTTCTTTGAAGAATGACATTGAAATTTTGATTGGAATAGCATTGAATCTGTATATTGCTTTTGGAAGGATGGCCATTTTAATAATGTTTATTCTTCCAATCGATGAGCAGGGGATGTCTCTCCATTTCTTTGTGTCTTCTTCTATTTCTTTTAACAGTGTTTTATAGTTTTCTTTGTATAGGTCCTTTACCTCTTTTGTTAGATTTATTCCCAAATATTTGATTTTTTTTGTTTCAATAACAAAAGGGATGGTCTTTTTGATTTCTTCTTCTTCAGATTTATTGTTTGTGTATAGGAAGGCTACTGACTTTTGCGTGTTGATTTTGTATCCTGCCACTTTACTGAACTGATTGATGAGTTGAATTAGCTTTTCTGTGGAGTTTTTGGGGTTCTCTATGTATAATATCATATCGTCTGCAAATAGTGATAGTTTGACTTCTTCTTTTCCTATTTGGATTCCTTGGATGTCTTTCTCTTGTCTTATTGCCCTGGCTAGGACTTCCAGTATTATATTGAAAAGCAATGGTGAGTGGACATCCTTGTCTTGTTCCAGATCTTAATGGAATTGCTTTCAGCTTTTCACCATTGAGAATGATACTGGCTGTTGGCTTGTCATAGATGGCCTTTATGATGTTGAGGTATGTTCCTTGTATCCCAAGAATTTCAAGGAACTTGCACCAAATTTAAAAATAAATAATAAACACCTAATTTAAAACCCAAATCTGGGATTATTATTCTAAAGGACCAAAGGCCTACTTTAAAAATATTTACTAAATCTTGTGATTTTAATTTAGTTTCAGATTTATTTGTGCTCACTATGGATTTTATTAATTTTAATTTCATGCTGTGGATCATACTATGATCAAAGCCCGACTTATCACTCCTGAAAAACTAAAGCATAATCATATTTTATGTGCCATGTTGACTAGACTCAACTACTATAAAGTGTAGAGCATAGCTGAGCACTCCTGAAAAAAACCTATCTGGGCCATTTAACATTTGAATCTAGTATTTCTCATATTTCACACTATATTACCTTTATATAAAAACAAAAATTACAAAAAGTATGTGTCAAGATCATTAAAATTGTTTTGAAAGTTATGTAAACCCCGAATAGCCAAAGCTCTCCTGAAAAAAAAAGAAGGGAATGGAGGCATTACACTCCCAGACTTCAAACTATACTACAAAGCCATAATCCTCAAAACTGCATGGTATTGGAACAAGAACAGACATACAGACCAATGGAATCGAATAGAAAATCCAGAAATAAACCCACAGATTTATGGTCAACTAATCTTTGACAAAGGAGCAAAGACTATGCATTGGAGCAAAGAAAGTTTGTTCAATAAATGGTGCTGGGAAAACTGGGTCGCTACATGCAAAAGAATGAAGCTTGACCACTACCTCACACCATACACAAAAATCAACTCAAAATGGATTAAAGAACTAGACATAAGACCTGAAACCATAAAATATATAGAAGGAAATATAGGCGAAACACTACGTGATCTGCACATCAAAGACATCTTTACAGACACATCACCCAAAGCAGTGATAGTGAAGGCAAAGATAAACAGCTGGGACTACATCAAATTAAAGAGCTTCTGCACAGCAAAAGAGACAATAACAAAAACAAAGAGAAACCCCACCAACTGGGAGAACATTTTTGCACCCAACACTAATGATAAAGGACTGATCATAAAAATCTGCAAAGAGCTGATGAGACTCAACAACAACAAAGAAAATAATCCAGTCAAAAAATGGGCGGAAGAGCTAAAAAGAAACTTCTCTGAAGAGGAAATGCAAATGGCCAACAGGCATATGAAAAAATGTTCAACATCACTTGCCATCAGGGAAATGCAAATCAAAACTACCATGAGATACCATCTTACACCAGTGAGAATGGCACATATTAAAAAAACTAGCAACAACAAATGCTGGCGAGGGTGTGGAGAAAAAGGAACTCTTCTGCACTGTTGGTGGGAGTGCAAACTGGTCCAACCACTGTGGAGAGCTGTGTGGAGATTTCTGGACCTACTAAACATAGAGCTTCCATATGATCCAGCAATTCCACTCCTAGGTATTTACCCAAAGGACACAGAAACATCAATTCCAAAGAACACCTGCACCCCTATGTTTATAGCAGCACTGTTTACAATAGCTAAGCTTTGGAAACAACCCAAATGCCCAAAAATAGATGACTGGATCAAGAAGATGTGGTACATATATACCATGGAATATTATTCAGCATTCAAAAAAGATAAACACATGCAATTTGCTGCAACATGGATGGCGCTGGAAGGGATCATGCTCAGCGAAATAAGCCAAAAAGAAAAAGAAAAATACCGGATGGTCTCACTCATAGCAGGAATCTAGAAAACTTAAATAAGGGACCAGGAAAATGAATAACTATAAGAAAGTGAAAATCAAAATCAACAAAAAACTATGAACCAGAGACACTTTTAGGGGGGCGGGGGCGGGAGGGGAGGGATTGGGGTCAGAATGGGGGGGCTGCAATTGTATGGGGAATATAACAATAAAATTTATAAAAAAAAAAAAAGAAAAAAAATAATAAAAATAAATACCATTAATCAAGCCTAAAAAAAAAAAAAGAAAGTTATGTAAGACATTAATATTAGACATAGATTTTGATCTACAGATAAACACACTTATTTGAAAATGTTTTTCAAAATATAAGTCACCACTCAATGGTAAGGTGAAAAATCAATTCAGCGGGTCACAAATATTTCAAGAAACAAAATAGTATAGGCCATGCTAAGAAATATCAGAATGTATCATACTTTGATAACAAAAGGCAAGTTGTTTCATGAATCATTTGTTTTAGGTTTTTAACATCTAACTACATACATACACACATATATATGTAACGTTTTGGTTAGTAATATAAAATATATTTCTTACTGTGGGTTAAGGTCAAAATCGGAAAACACTGACATAAACGATGTAGTTCTTTTGAAATTCCCTCATGTTAAAAAGAACTAATTATAAATTTTTTTCCCCCTTGCAATAGAGACTAACTATATATATATTTGTCTTTGGTCTAGTGACTCATCCCTTATTAGACATCTGAATAGAGCCCAAACCACAAAAGGCCATAATAAAAAGACTCTCTAGATGTTCCTGCGTATGTTGAAAGATAATGCCTGACCTTAATTTCTCTTTCTATAGAGCCAAAAGATTAGGACAAGGAAAGGCATTTCACTGTAATAATAGAACTCTAATGAGCTCTCTGGACAAATTCCAGACTATCTCTATTTAAAAGACAGATGAATGACAAACAGAGCTGATATTTTGAAATAACCTAATTTGATAGCTGGAATATCTATTTAAATTCTGTAAAGTTCTGTGTGTACCTTATGGTAAAATACATTGGTTTAAATTAGGTATTGTTAAGAGTATTGCAAGAGCCATTTATCTTGAATCCCAAGATAATAAACCTAGGCTTTAAGAGATTTAAAAATTCTTAAAGCAGCAAGAACAGCTGGAAAAGATCAGTTTTTTTTAAAAAAAACAAAAATCAACAAACAAAAATTTAAGATTCTACCCAAACATGGAAACATTATCTTATAAAATGAACTGAATATCTGAAGATAATACTATATAAATTCAGCAATAAGTTCTCCTACAGAACACACAATTCAATAAGAATGCAGCTGGCACACTGAAGCAGCTCAGGCTTAACAAGCAAAGGACATATGAGATGGTCAATAATGACTGTTGTTTATAATAAATACAACAATAAAGCTCTCTGATAATTTCCACCCTCCACAGGGCAAAGCAGTTTCTTAGCTGTAATTAGCAAAATCTCATTAATGGTTATATGGCCTGAAAAATATGAAAAACAATTTTAATATCCTACCCTACATTTTCTCAGAAAATAACTCTCTCAATTCTCAGTATTAAATGTTTTCAACATAAACAGGAATACAAATTCACAAGCAAAAGGGCGGCTTAAGATAATTTCAGACTGTACAGATGATAGCACTCTCCTTTGAATGAAAAGTTTATAATTATAGATATATACTATATAATCATTTATTCAATAAAAACTATTAAGTACCTACTATGTGCTAGGTACTACATTGGGCACAAGAGAGCCAAGAACATAATAGTCCTAGTTTCTGCTCTGATTGAGTTTTCAATATGTATGAATACATACTAATTAAAAGTTGATTAAAACTTAGAGTCTGTTCCTACAAAATAAAGGGTAAATGAGATGTTTATATTTTAGCCTTCCTTCTTGTCAAATATCAGCAGGAAGACTATTATTACATTTTGGTTTTTTTTCTCTTTAATTAAATTTATTTTTTAAAGTAATATTGACATTGTTGGTATTTTGGAATTATAGGACTATTACATTTTTGATTTCCTGCTTGGGAATTGCGAGGTCTCCTTAATCAGAAGGCGGCTCTCTTTTATCAATTCTGAGAGTTCTCAGTATTTTCTCTTTTAATATCTAGTTAAAACTACAGAAAGCCTGCCTCTCCATGTTTCAAATCAGGAAAATTATAGCAGTGATGGCAAACTCTGTGTGTGTGTGTGTGTGTGTGTGTGTGTAGAAAGGATATTTATTTGGGGGAAAAAAAAGTATTCAGTAGTGAGTAGTGCTCTTAATGTTCATCTTACTGCTTTGTTAAAAAAAAAAAAAACAAGTTATAAGGGCTGGCAAGGATAAGACAGACTCCTCATCTTGGAAAGATGCTTAAAGCAAAGCTCAATTATTTATTCTCACTCTTCAATAAATGCTTTCAAAGTATTTCAGTTTTCACTATAGGAGCACAGAAATAACCGTAGAACACAGACATTGTAACACTGGCTCAAGAGAGATATAGAAGAATACTTTATTCTTATTTTCTTAATTTGTCAAGTACTATATTCTCTTTCGTTATTTTAATAGGTTCTTTCATAGCACTATAAAGGCAATGGCACCAAAAGAAGGAATTTCAAAGCAGAAAGCAACTGTTTCTTACAAAATAATTTCAGAAATTTAATTCCCTGAGGTGTCAATAATTCAGAAGAAAATAAGCATAACATCAATATTTTTGTAATGAAAACAACCTCTTCCTGTTAACCAAACCATGACATTTAAAAATTAGATAGTGGGGAGTGTGGATAAATTCAAGTTCTCTTTCCGAAAAAAAATTTTTATGAAATGTAACAAAGATACTCAAGCACACAATTATTATGTATGTATGGTCTCATATTTGTGCAGATTTGATCTTAAAAATGTCTTACCAAGGAAGGAGGAATTGCTTCGATTCATGGAGAAAACTGACTTCTTGGTCTCCTTTTGTTTCTGAACCACTTTAATGAAGGTGCTCTGTGTTAGTCACCTGGGATTATACCAACCATGTCTACAGCTGTCACCGTGGGGAATGTGGTACTGTATCTTCACACTAGCAAACTCTCTGTCAAAGAAAATCCCTCTTTACCTAGAAGTTTTCTATTAATTTGCAGTTATAGATCCATCATTATGATGTTTAAGTCTGTCAGATTAGTCAAGGTGAAATGACTTTGTAGGTTTAAGAGAATTTCCAAAGGATAAGAAAAACATAATACTAAGAATAAAGTCTTTTTAAACTCAAGTCTAGATTAATCAAAATTAATCTAGATTCTAGTAAAACTGAATGAATCAGGTAAAACTTTTAGTTCAAAAAGTTTTTAAACATTAAACATTTAATTTGAAATGGATCTTAAGTTTTGGCAAAGCAACATTTTATATTCTCTCACAAAGTACTACATCTAAAAGATGGCTTTTTATAAATAAAAGTATGGAAAATAGCTTTTCATGACCAAAGAATAAAAGGGTAATACTATAAGATAAATTATAGCAGCTCACTGAGCTTTCATAACAATCTAAAATGTGATCCAAAGGGAACAGAGTATCCATCGATGAGATGAGCTATAATTTAGTCTCTAGGCTCCGTTGCATTGTTCTTAATCAAAAGTAGAAGGGGAAAGGGACACAACAGGCCTAATTAATCTATAAGTCTTTCTTGATAAACAACTGAAATACACTGAAGTTCAAACAAACCAGTATAAAAAATTCCATCCTATTGAAGAGATTGTAATCATAGATAAAACTTTTTTGAAGTAAATGGGTACTTAGTCTTTGAATAGGAAAAGAATCTGGCAAATACACAATTTTGTAATAACCTAATTCAGCACCATAAACTAAATATTTAATAAAATATTATCTTATATGTTGTTTTTATCACAGAGTTTCAGCGTATGCCCAGTTCCTCCAAAAAAAAAGGAAAGGAAATCCTAAGATGATTGAAGAGATTGACAAACTTACAAATTATTTTTAACCAGCTAATTGTCCAATGACAGATGAATTAATGAAGATATGTATATATACACAATGGAACTATACAGTTAAAAAAAAGCCCAAATTGTGTCATCCAACATGGATGGAATCAGAGGGAATTATGCTAAGCAAAACAAGTCAGAAGGAAAAAGACAAATACTAAATGATTTCAATCTGTATAGAATATAAAGAAAACAAAGCAAAGGAAGCAAACAAACCCTTGGACTTGGACTACAGAACTGAGGTTATTAGAGGGGGAAGAAGAGTGGGAGCAAAGGGAAGTGGGAGCAAACGTTAAGGGAGATTCAGTGGCCATGGTGATTGCTTCTGGTATGTTGGTGATAACATATTTGAAGAGGTGTCAATCTGTACTTCTAAACATAAAGAGTGTTGTAAACCAATGTTACTGCAATAAATTAAAAAAATATTTTTAAGGGATAATCATCTATATTAAATTGCTATTGAAGTCAATATAGCTGAAGGAGACTCAGTCAGAAAACAGGAATAAAGAGAATCTACCATTCTAAAGCAAAGGCAAAATGTAAATTTTTAATATCATATGAAGTATTAAAAACAAAGAAAATAAAATAGCAACACTGTAATTCAATCCAGTAAGGTAAGATGATAGGCTTTGACAGTCCTGAGTTTGAAGTCTGCCTCTACCATTTATTAATTTTGTAAATTAAAACAAATTTCTTAACATCTCTAGCCCTCATATTTTTCACATGTAAAAAAACAGAGTATGCCTAAATCTAGTGAGATTGTTCCAAGAGTTAAATATAACTTTTAGCACAAAAACCAAACTCAGTGCTCGCTTCGGCAGCACATATACTAAAATTGGAACAATACAGAGAAGATTAGCATGGCCCCTGTGCAAGGATGACACGCAAAAACCAAACTCAGTAAGTGCTCAATGGTGACAGCTAGCTATCTGTATGCATTCATCAAACTTCACCAAAATGAATTCCATTCCCCACCTACCCCCTCTGCGTGGTCATCTGCACTCTCTTGTAGAACTCTCTCTTTAGCAAACACAGGAACAATATTACATGTGAAGCTGAGATTAAAGAACAGAGAAAGCAAGCCTCAAATTGTATTTACTCCTTAAAAAATGAGACTGTAAGCTTCACAAGGGCAGGGACCAGCACATAACAGGTACTTAATAGACATTCATCCATTAAGCACAGAAGAACACATTATCTTCCAAGTGCTATGCTACTGATAAGTGCAGGGAATATTTAAGAAAAGGTGGGAGAGAAGGCGAGAGGGAGGGGAAATATAGGATGAAACTGGAAGGACAAAATAAAATCAGACATACTAAGAAGCTTGATTATAAGATTATGGAATTGGCAATTAATGTTCTTCACTGCTGGTTTTAACCTGCTGGTCCGAACTTGAAAAATACACAACCTCACCCTGGAGATTTCGAAAGGCTGGAGTAGGATCTGTAGCTAAGCGAAACTCCACGGTGATTCTAAAACACAGACTTAGGAGCCACTGCTCTACACAACATTCATACACAAAAATAAATAATTTTATTTATTCCTATTATTTTCCTCAGAGACCTACCTCACAGGATCTGTTTATTCTCTGGCCACATACATCAATAAGAACCCCAACCCCATTATAAACTGATCTCAACATACAACAATATTCATGGTTGGTTGTTTTGTTAAGGTGGATGAACCTCATCAACAGGAGGGCAAGTTCCTAACAGAACTTAGGAGGCTATGCAATCTTGTATGAGGTATAAAACATCATACGTAGGTATACAATCATAAAGGTTTGACCAAAGATAGAGGTAGTAAAAATGAAAACAAAGAAAGAAATCAGACCCCTGACATTGTAACACTTCTAGGAAAAAAAAAAATCACATAAAATGTTTTATGCAAACTTATAGTAGAAAAAAGATTTCTTTAATAGGAAAAAAATAAATGAATCATATGGGGAAAATTTATCAAACCAGGATTCATCAAAATTAAAAACATCTTCTCTTTGCTAGAAACTATTTAGACAATGAAAAGAAATGCTGAGGCTGAAAGAAAATACAAGACACATTTAGCAAAGGATAATATGGAAATATTTAAAGACCTCCTCAGACTGATAATTAGACAAATGAGCCAGTTTTCTAAATGGGCAAAAAAATCTGAACTTGACATTTTAGATATACAAGTGGTCAACGAGTATATGAAAAGATGTTCAAAATCATCAGGGAAATGAAAATTAAAACCACATGATAACCACCCAATATATCCTAGAATGCTTAAAATAAAAAAGATCAAGGATATAGCACAACTGAAACGTTTACACACTGCTAAAGGGTATAAAATTATACAACTACTGTAGAAAATAGTTTGGTCATTTCTTATAAAGTAATACATACACTCAGCATAGGACTCCACAATTACACTCCTATATATTACTCAAAAAAAAAATGAAAAAAATGTAACTGAATTAGAAAATTACTGTTTTCAACCTTTAATGTTGCAACTGATTAAATGAAAGTAACCAAACATGCTATGGGGTTACTGACCCAGTTTCTTAAAAAAGCCAAAGGCAACACAAAAAACAAAAGTGAGGATATATTTTAGTATTAAAGGAGATATAACAACCAAATACAATGTATGAAACTTACTTGAATACTGATCTCAACAAATCTATTATAAAAAGACCTTAAGACAACTGGGGAAATCTGATTATGTAATATAAAGTAATTATTAATTCTGTCAGATGTAGTAAAGGTTTTATAGTTAGAAAACAAAATATTGATTTTTAGAGGTACATTAAATATACATCATGAGGCCTATAATTTATTCTCAATATTCCAACCCAACTCCCAAAGAAATAAAATAATGCAACAAAAGGTTAAGAAGTTCTTAAAATCTACATGATGGGTATATTAGTGTTTATTTTACTATTCTCCCAAGGCCTCTGCTTGCCTGAAAATGTTCATGATAGATGTAAATAAGGGAAGATTTGATTACTGGTTACTAACTCTTGTTGCTATACTAAGTTCCAGTCAAAGAATTGCTCTAAATAATCTAGTATAAGATACATCAATCAGATAAATCACTACTACTATAGTAAAAATTCTGGAACATCGAAAGGAAAAACCAGGTAAGTTGCATCCTTTCAAAATGTTATCTTAATGAAGCTTATTTACAATAATGTGTGTACCAGATATCCATTTTCAGGCTTCAAAAAAGCAGTCTGGCAAAAAAAATGCTGACTTCTCAAAAATATTTTCAACAACTGGGACGCTCTGGTGGTGCAAGTGGTTAAGTCTCAGCACTATAAAGCTATCAGCAGCCACTGTAGCACAAGTTCGATCCCTGGCCAGGGAGCAAACCCACATGGTGCAGCAGACTGCTCCTGTCTCACCCGCTGCTCTGCTCAACAGTGTACTTCAGTACATCTGTCTGTTCTGCTCCCCACTCTGGTGAATCTTCTCACCTCCCAGCACCTCTGACTTAAACCCCAGCTCTTGTATGCATAAATAAATAAATCGTTAAAAACTATTTTCAACAACTAAGCAATAAATGTTAAGATAATTATCTTGTTTGATCATTTTACAATTCCAACAATGCTATATAAAAAGTCTCCAAATAACACTTGACTAGAAAAAACATTTTCTACTTAAGTAGAAAACAAGCATGTAACTTATTACTTATCAGTTAACACTCATTTTCTAAAAAGTAACTAAAGCTTAACTCCAAGGATAATAAAGTAATAACACCAAAAACCTAACTGGCTATACAGACAATATAATAGTTGACTCTAAATTTAATTTTTAAAAATGCTTAGTAGTCTAAGTATATATTAACTTTCAAACACCAAATTTAAGTTCACAGCTTTAAAAGCAGAAGTCTTTCCATTACAGTTATCAAAGCATTTGATTCTATAAATGCTTTAGCTAAGAAGAATCAAATAGACAAAACTCATCAATTATGAATTAGGAAGTATGATCCCATGGACTCTAAGAGTCCCCAACACTATTTTAGAGGATCTGAATCAAAATTAGTTTCATAATACATTCTCATTGTGTTGATATTTTTACTGATGGTGCAAAATAATGTTAGGTAAAAACTGCAGGCACTTTTACACAAATCAAGGCAGAAGTATCAAACTGTAGTAGTAGTATTCATCACTGAATTCTTCACTCAAATGCAACTTGTAGTAAAAGGCCAGTATCATTTACAAATCCTTCATGAAGTATTAAAAATTATTAATCTTTATCTTTGATACACATGGCTTAATATTCTATGTGACAAAATAAGTGTGCATGAAGCATGCGTAAGACACTTTTTTGATTGTTTTAAAATGCATCAACACTTGATAGATCTCCACAGTTCAGTGATTAACTATTTTTTAAATGATTACTTAATGTTCCAAAATCATGCATAAGTAAAGAGCTAATCAAGTTCAAGACAGATCAATGGATATGAAATTTAACAGAATAAGGACACATTATGGTTTCATACTCCATATTGCAACCAACACATAAGAAACTATCACTTGTCCAATTTGGGTATAGTATCAAAAATGTCCACAATTATGTATAAAAGCTATTAATACAATCTTCCCTTTTACAAACACATATAAATGTCAGGCCATATTTTATTCATACACTTCAATCAAATTATCACATTACAACAGACTGATTATAGAAGCAGATAACAAAAAATACAAGTCTTTTTAAAAGCTTCACATTCAAGTCTTGTAAAGGAAAAAAAAAAAAAAGCAGAGTGATGATTTTGTCCCTTAAGGAATATCTGGCAAGGCCTAGAGATATTTTTTGGTTTTCACAACTGGGGAAAGTTATTGGCATCATCTTATGGGTAAGGCCTGGAATGCTGCTAAACATACTATAATGGATGGACTAAATCTCTCAACAAAGAATTATCCAGTCCAAGATGTCAAAAGTACTAACTTCTGAGACACCCTCGGGGAAAAGAACAGCACTGTCTCACAATTTTTTTTTTTGGGGGGGGAGGGAGAAACAGTTATTTTCCATAAATATGTTTTTTATATTAACATGTAATGGGTTTATAATTGTGATTTTTTAAATGAATAATAAACATTTAAAAAACTTTTAGCTTTAATTTACAATAGAAAAAATATTACTAGGTTAACAAGACAAATCTCTTTGGGTATCTTCAGCAACTTTCATAGTATGAAATAGTTCTAAGACCAAAAAATTTCAGAATCCTTGAATTAGAAGAATGATATAACTAACCAAGTATGTTGGAGAATATAGGAGGAATTAAAGGACTCTAAAGGACTATTATGGAGAATTAAAATAAAAAAATTTAAAAACCCTATAAACCAAGCAGTTAAAAAGAAACCAAAGTTATGATACACCAAAATGTCTTCTTCTCTTAAAGAAAGCACACACCAACAAGAAAATAACATTAAAACCACAACTTCTTACCCTGGCTATGAGGACTTGCTGGACTAAAAGATGGCTGATACAAATCTTTGGTTGGTGTTTGATAAGCTTCTTTCCCTTGACGTTGACTCATCTTTCCTGGTGTTAGAAGTTGAGATTCTTCACTGTTTGCTACCACAGCTCAAGGAAAGAAGGGAAAAAGAATTAGTACTTAAGTACCTATGCCAAATATTTCTATAATGGCATAGTTATTAACAGGGAATAGACCTAGATTGAAAAGGCCTTAATGGTTATAATCACTTTACCAACTCAAAACTTCAATGAATTCACATAATTGTTTTATATTCTTTATAGTTTGCTATCAGTCCAGAAAGAATATATAGGCACATGAGTCAAATAATAGAACTATAAAAATTAAAATATATATTCAACTGTTAACGAAGGGTATGCCAAAATTTACTATGAACCTTTCATTGTGATTAATTTTTAACTCTTTTACAATAGCTGATAGACAAATAAGCAAAAGTCATTTCACAGAAGAAAAGCAAAAGTTCAGTGAACACATGAAAAGATATTTAACGCATTAGCAGCCAAAAAAACAGACAACTCAACAGCAATATAAAATACTTTATATTCCCTAAAATTTTTACATTTATGGAAATTTTTAAATTTTATGGAAAGTAGACATGATTCCTGCTTTAGTGATGAGAAACTTTAGGTGCAAAGACTTCTTGCCTAAGATTAAGTAATAGAAGCAAGATTCTAATTCAAGACCATTTGGTTCCAATGTCTGCTTTCTTAAAAGCTTGCTGCCCCAACAATCAATTTAAATAATTTTGAAAGCGCTTATTCTCCCATTTGAAAGGCCACCAATAGAGGAAAACAATGCCCAGTTCCAGAGAGGAAAGAAATGAGAAATACTCAGTGAAGGAATAGCACAAATAAGGTATAACTACAGTGCCCTAGGATTCCCACATCCTTTTATTTTATGTTTCTATGTTTTGAGCCCACAAAAACTTAAATTTTATGCTGAGAATGATTTTGTCTTCCTCTACTTAGTTTTTAACTTAGCCAGATCATCATGTTCACACTTTTTCCACCATGACTTTTGAATCATATTGCTTTAACAAGGTTCCAAAATTATATTCTGCTCCTTAAATTCAAAGTAAAAATTAAAAAAAACACTTTCATTTACCCAGGTAAAGGTATTAAAAATCTTTTTTCATATCAAGTCCTTTAAAAAAGAATCTAGACTGCTGACTCCTAAATTTATATTTCCTTTTGAATTCAAACTCTTATCCAATTACCTGCCTTATAATTACATCTCTCATTTAACAGGCATCACAAATTCACTTAGAATGTAATTAATGATACTATTTCTTCTCCACATTTGCCACTCACTCATCTCAGTGGAATCATTATTCCCATCCACCATATTCTCAGGTCAAAAACCAAAGATGTATTTTTAAATCTTTCTTTCATACTTCACATCCAATTCATCTGTGAGATTTTTAGACACTACCTTCAAAATTTATCTATCACCTCTACCCATTTCCACAACTGCCACCTGCGCTATTACAAGCCACCGTTCCCTTTCCACTGGTTCACAGCAGCAGATTGCTACATGATCTCCATCCAGATTTACTGTCTTGTTCCTTGATTGTGTAGTTCATTCTCTACACAGAAGCCTGTGCAATCTTTCTAAGTCACAAATCAGATGTGCATCATGCAGAAATATCTTCAACAGCTTTCTAATATACTGAAAATAAATTCATGGCCTAAAGACTTAAAAGCATCTATCCTTGCTTATCTTTCTATCTCATTCTCTGCTACTCTCTTCTTACTTGACTCTAGCCATAATGGCCTTTTGTGATTCTTCAAAATATGCCATCTTGCCCCAGTCTCTGGGCTTTTATATTTCTTGTTTCCTGTACCTAGAAAACTCCTAGCCCAGATCTTCACATTACTGTCTCCTCTCAACATCTACTGTTGGCATTCACAGAAAACTGGTTGCTTTCAGGATGGTTTGGAAATAGTTATCTGCATTTAAATGTCATCTTTCAGAAAAGCTTTTGCAATCTGAGGCCTTTTGTGATTCTACATAAATTTCATTTTTTTTAATTCAGTTTCTTTGAAAAATATTGCTGGGATTTTAATGGGGATTATGTTAAATTTGTATATCAATTTAGAAAAAGTAGTCATTTTGTGGTTATATTGTTTCTCCCCACCCATGAGCATTTAATATTTTTTCCATTTCCTTATGTTGCTATGTAAGTACTTCAGTAATGTTTCATACTTCTCAATGTATAGTTCTTTTACTCCTTTGTTAGGTTCATTCCAAGGTGTTTAATTCCTTTTGAAGCAATTATAAATGGAGTTATTTTCTTAATATCTTTTACTATTTATTTGTTGATGATATATAGAAAAGTGTGTATTATTGTATTTAATTTGTAGCCTGCCACTTTGCGGTATTCATTCATCATTGTTTCTAGTAACTTTTCAATGGAGTTTTCAGGATTTTCTATATATAATATATTGTCTACAAATAGTGACAGTTTCACCTCTTTTCCTACTTGGATTCCCTTTATTTCCTGTGTGTGCTTGATAGCGCTGGCCAAAACCTCAATCACTAAGTTAAACAGAAGGGGTGACAATGGTCATATCAGCTTGGGGTGGGGGGTATCAGGTGTTTTGGATACCTCATCCTTGATTTCAGTAGTAGCCTCTTCTATAAGAAGTCCAGGTGCTCTGACCCAATTCAGACTACACTATTCTGTGTTAGCAATCTCAGTTAAAAGCCACTGTCCTCATTCAGTGTCCCTACCTCTGCCACTCTCCAGCAATGCCTGCTTGTACAAGGTCTTATGCAGTACAATGCCTGCTTGTACAAGGTCTTATGCAAGGTCTTAGGAGCCCTGATGTTGAGGGGTTCTGCATAGTAGCTCCTATCTGTCTTATGGAATGTGATGTCTTTTATTACTTTAATTAAAGCTCACTTAGAGTTTTCCCTTTCTGTTGAGCTGATGCACCTATGGTGTATGCTGAAAATAATTTTTTCCCTCAGGGGTTTTTGGTTTGTTTTGCAAGTTTTGTTGTGTGTGTCTGGAAAAGGTAGCTTGGTGTCTTCACTCTGTTGCCATCTTGCTGGAGTCTAGCCCACATGATTTTCACTGTAGAATTTATCATTATCTAAACTATATTACTCATTTGTTTATCCATCTTCTTCATTAAATCACAAATTCCAAAAGAGAAGGGAGCTTTGTCTGCTTATCCCATAATTCCTCAAATCCTGGTACAGCTCCTGGCATACCAAAGGTATTCAACAGAATTTTCTTGAATAAATCAATCAATAGCTTTATATTTTATGAAACCGTATTATCAGAGCTTATGGAGACTCCTTCAGTTATTAAATTTGAGACCCATTTAATTCTTAAAAATTATTACTAAAAATAAAAATGTATGGAAGTGATGTAAAAAGAAAACAAATTAACCTAAAGAACATAATAGACAGCTCAGAAACAAACCCATGCATGTGTAGAGCCTATATATATGTTAGATGTAAGGAAAAGAAAGATAATTCAATTAATGATAAAAATAATTGATAATCTGTATTGAAATAATAGATCCCTAGCTTCATTCCACATACTAAGAATGTCTACTGCAGCATTATTTATAATAGCTAGGACATAGAAATAACTTAAGTGCCCACTGATAAGAGGAATGGATCTGTAATGTGGCATATTCACACAATGGTATATTATTAAGCCACAAAGGAAGACAAAATGTTGCCATTTACAGCAAAATGGAGGAATTCAAGGGAATTTTGTCTGGCAAACATATAACTATTAACATAAATGACATTTTATATGTAAAACAGCTATAATAAAAAATTAAGAACTAAGCAAAATTTAGTGATACATATATACTTTTAAAATAAAAATATGGGGTCTCCCTGGTGGCGCAGCAGTTGAGTGCTGGGTTGCAAGGCTGCCCGCAGCCTCTGCAGCATGGGTTCAATCCCCGGCCGCCAGGCGAGGGTCCCACATGGTGCGCAGACCTCTCCTGCCACCCGCTGCTCCCCTCAGCAGTGTACTTCGTCAGCCTGTTCTGGCTCTGGTGAATTCTCTCACCCTCCCGCGCTTCTAACTGTACCCAGTGCTTGTATAAATAAATAAATAAATCTTAAAAAAATAAATGAATAAAATAAAATAAAAATATGTAGATATAGGTGAGTGCCTTTATATATAACTATAATATCATAAATGCATTATATAGTATATATGTAAATGTATTATGTATATACATACATGTAAAATTTCAGAAAGTAATTCTCACATGCAAATCCTAGTCAGGCTTATTCAACAATGACAAGTGACTAGTGACAGTTGCCTTGAATGGGGATAGAGAAATTAAATGCAAAGGGGCAGAAGTAAATGTTCTCAATAACAAATGTTTTGTATTTTGATATGGATTGTAATTACTTTGGTGGAGATATTTATCAAAACTCCTTAAGTTTTCAACAAATAAGTACATTCTATTTTTTGTCATACACTTTAATAAAGTTGACAAAAAATGAACTCTTTAAAAAAAAAAACCCAAAACCAGAAAGTGATAAACTAAAAACATAAAGTAATTGTCACCTCTGTGGGGCAGGCACAGACATTGCAATGAGAACACATACATGGATGTGAGATATCCATAAGATTCAAGTTCTTAAGTGTAGTGGTAGGTTCAGGTTCAACAGTCACTTATATGAATAGATTTTTTCACATATGCTACACACATTCTTTTATAATATCAGACAGTACATTAAGGCTAATGTAAAATATATTATGAGAACACAACTCATATTTATGAGTTAAAGAATACATTAGCATTCCATTAGTAGGGGTAGGTTTCTATGTCTTACTTAACTTCAACTATAAAAAAAGGGAAATAGTTTGAGAAGTGTAAATTTAGTTCTTTTCATGCTTTTTTAACCTCTGTTAATTGAGGTATTAATGTTGATAACATTAAAATGAGAGGGACTGCAGAAACAGCAATATACAGAATGTACTCCTTTCAAAAAAAATAGAAATTCAATTTTTATTTGTTTTCTCCATTCACAAACATTAACAAACATTAACAGCTAATCAGACAAAAGAGGATCTGTATAATACAAAAATCATTTTGACAGTCTACATTATTTGCATAATAGTAGGCCATTTGAATATAAACTCAGGAAGGACAATGATTTTGTTTTTATCTATAGTCTTTGGCATAAAACTGACAACACTTGGTAAATGACTGGATAGATTTGAGGAATCAATCAATGTATGATCCCAGTATACACTGTGATATTACAACCAACGCCTCACCTACTAAAGACAGCATTACAGTGCCCTCTGCTGATTGTACTTTGTAGTGAAAGTAAAGTAATCTTTGATAAAGTTAACATCTTTGTTGGACTTATGATGCAGAAAATTGTAATTATTTGGTTAGACTTGAATTCAGCCAAATGATTGTTTTGTTCTGATTTTTGAAAACCAGTAGCAGGCAGATAAAGCTAGTAACCAATACAAACTCCTTGGATATTTTAAGTTCTTAGCTATAGATTCTTTATTATAAAATTAATCTTCTATTAGATTTGTTTAATATTCACCTCAATAATTCTAAGATATTTAATACAAAAGTTGTCCCTATGATAATGCTTTGAAATGATCTGTTCATGGGTGTAACTCCCCAGTTAGACTATAATGATCTTGAAATGCAGGACACATATTTTATTCATTGTGTATCCCCCAAAGCTACCATAATGTTCAAATACAATTTTTTGGACATAACTTTAAAGGGTATACCTCCTAAATCCCTAAGATCAGTCATGTTTTACTAACATCCAAAGTATATTAAATAGAATTTTTATGACCAAATTATGTACTACATAAAAATTCTGAAAAAATAGGCTATTTCTCATTTTCATATTACCATGAATTTTTTGTACCATATCCTGCTTCAAAGCAATCTGAACTATGTTTTGTTATGGCTGTAGAAAGAAATTATTATGAAGAGGTTCTAAATTATGAGTTTAATAATTGACTAAATAATCCATCTTTAGATTATCAAGATGTAAATACACAGTCTATCAATCCCACTGACAACATACAGGCAATGAATGACCATTTCTTTGTATTTCAATGCGTGGAAAGAACAATTAAAAGATTTAATAATTAAGAGAAATACCGTATGTCTTTTATAAGTACACACCAAAATATTATCATGTCCCCAACATGCCATTCAAACTTTAGCTACTTACTTGATGGCCCAAGGACATCTTTGCTATCACCAAGAAGCTTTTAATGCAGGGTAATTGAGCAGCAAACAAATACAATCCAAACCAGGAAGAAGCAAAACGCATCAGGATGGAAGCAGCAGTGAAACAAAAGGACAAGGAAAATAGCATTAGTTTATAAGTAGAAAGCACATGCATATCAATCCTAAAAATTATAATTCACAAGGAAATTCCTTTTCCACACATTAAAAAAAAAGATCTTGACTTAGGTATTATCAAAAATTTGTTTTAATTTTGGAAAATAGAGATGGGAAGAAAAAAATAAAATCACCCAAGTGATCTATTTTGGTTTGAAAAACTCGTCAAAAATTACTTTCAGTTATAATTCAAGACATGGTTTAGGAGTGATAAAAATTATTTAGAGATAGAAGGGAGAGCCAAAAGTTATTTATTCTTTAAATTAAAGTGGCATAAAAATATGAAACAACCATGCACTATCATGTATTAGTTGTGCATGCTATGAAAGCACTTAATACTACATAGCGATTCATACAGTCTGTTTTTTCTACAAAAAGGAACATTTATTGCGTGCTTATTACATGCCAAGCATTGTGCAAAGTTTAACAAGACATCAACAAAGAACATTTCTTTCCCTGAAAAGCACAAAAGCAAAGAGTAATATTGATCAGAAAGATGAGCTGTATTTTTTTTTTTTTTGGTCAGACAATATTTTTACAGCACCCATTAGATATCAAACATCTGGAGTTACTACTGTTTTCTAGGAAATCAGAGATCCAATTCTAAAATAAATAACTTGTAATCAACTAAAAAAAAAAAAAACAGGAAAAAGACCGTTGATTTTTTTTGTCTAGTAACTTTTTAAATATACAACATTATGCTAAATGTTGCCTATGGACATTGTTCTGATCTCCCTTGATAGAAAGAGTCCTCTTTGTTTCAAATACCAAGTATGGTAATATATTAAAACTAAAGCAACAACAAATTTCACACTGATTACAGTATAGCTTAGTCTTATTTAAAGGAAATGAGGGAATCTTAGTTGGCTGTGACCATCACCCACCTCCCCCAAAAAATCTGGTAGCAGTTGTTTGTTGCTTTGTAGCATTGAATTTCGGGATAATTTGTTACACACCAATAAATAACTAATGTAATACTGGAAAACCAAAATAACTTAGGAAACTAACAGAGACAACTGTGGCAAACTTCACAACTTGACAGACATCTTCTAAGAAATCTTCCTGCATTGATATGAATAATTACTAGTTTCCCTAGATTTACCAGTAACTTCCAAAAAGAAAGAGTTGGGCCTAAGGATAGAGAGAAAGAGAGAAGTATATAATTTCACAAGGTTGGTCATATTTGACATTTGAAGTTTTTTTCTGAGTTGGTCGGTTCTGAATAGACTATTCAGATGATTTGGTCTATATAGAATGAAAGAGTAATTTCACTTCCATTCTATAATTCTGTTATATTTTCAAATTTTGTTGAGTCAAAGCATTATGTCAAATTCTTTGCAACAGTAATCCTACCTTGTGTACTCCCAGGCAAATTATCCTAGCATACACAGTAACTTCTATTTATTCCAAGTTATGCTGACATTCAATGTTTATTCTCAAGCACGTTTATGTTATATAAATCTCATTCTATTAGATTCATTTTTTTCAGACTGAAACACTGGAGGATAATCAAAATAAACACTATTCTAATTATTGATCCATCCATCTATCTAGTCATCCATTCACTCAAACATTTACTTAGTGCCTACTATGTAGATGGGAATAATTTTAGCATGGAGAGAGCAGGGAATAAAAAGATGAAAAATTCTGCCCTTGTGGTGGTTATGATTTAGTGGGAGAGATAAACAATAACATAATGAACAAGTAAAAAAAATTGTTATATAGTATAAATACTAAGGGAAAATAAGCAGAGAGTGGGGACATATAAAATTTCAGGGAAGTGAGAGTTAAAATTTTAGATAGCCTAAGACTTTACTACTCTATTCAAAGATGATTAAATACAACGAGGGAACTTACCATGAAGACATAAAGGGAAGATTATTCCAGGCAGAGGGAGGAGCAAGTATAGAACAGAGGATTGGGATGGGAGCAAGTCTGGCATGTTTGGGGAAAAGTTATAAGGTTTTAAGAGAGTCTGGAATACAATGAGCAAGTAGGAGAGTTGTACATGAAGTCAAATAAGTTAATGGGTTGTTTCCAGATTTTACCTATTGTAAACAGTGCTGCAATTAACATAGGTGTACAGGTGTTCTTTTGAATCAATGTTTTTGTGTCCTTTGTGTAGATCCCTAGTAGTGGAATTACTCCATTTCTAGTCGACTGAGGAACCTCCAGACAGCTTTCCATAGCGGTTGGACGAGTTTGCACTCCCAAATGCCCAAATGCCCAAAAATAGACGAATGGATCAAGAAGATGTGGCATTAATACACAATAGAATATTATTCAGCAATCAAAAAAGATAAACTCATGCCATTTGCAGCAACGTGGATGGAACTAGAAGGAATTATGCTCAGTGAAATAAGCTAGAAGGAAAAAGAAAAATATCGCATGATTTCACTAATAGCAGGAATATGGGGGAACCAAATAAGACATCAGTGTAAAAAAATAATAACAAAGCAAAAATGGACAATTATAAATCAGAGACATCCTGCAGGGGAGGAGGAGGGAGAGGGATTAGAGGGAGGGAGGGAGGAGCACAGGGGACTGAGGTGATGGTGCATGGTGCACTGGGGAAGGAAATCCCATGGGGACTACATCTGAGGGGATGAGGGGAAGCAAATATTGTTTAAAAATGAACAATGATGTAAAAAAATAAAAAAATTAATATAAAAAATACAAAAAAAAAACCAACAAATAAGTTAATGGGTACCAGACTGTGTAAGACTTTATTGGGCCTACTCAAGACTTTGGTCTTATTCTGAACATGATGGAGAACTATTGAATGATTCTGAGAAAAGGAGTGACATGATTTACTCATATTTTAACAGCATCCCTCTGGCTATTATTCTAGACTAGACTATTCTAGTCTAGAATAGAAGGACAATGACATAATAAGTTAGGTTACTATAATAATCTAGGAAGAAAGGAAGGAGACCTGAACCAAGAGGATAGTAGTCAGTCATGAGTATTAGTCAAGTTTTGAATATATATATATATATATATATAAAGATTTATTTATTTATTTATGCAAGCACTGGATATAGTCAGAAACGTGGGAGGGTGAGAGAATTCACCAGAGCCAGAGCGGGGAGCAGAGCAGGCAGAAGGACTGAGGTACACTGCTGAGGATATCAGCGGGCGGCAGGAGAGGCCTGCGCGCCATGTGGGACCCTCCTCCAGTGGCCGGGGAGCAGCCGGGGATCGAACTGGCGCTGCAGAGGCTGCGGGCAGTTTTGCAACCCACCGCTCAACCACTGCACCACTGGGGAGGCCCAAGTTTTGAATATATTTTGAAGGTAGGGCCAATAGGATTTCAAAACAGACCAAGTATGAGGTAAAATATACTAAAAAATAGGAATTAAAATTATGTCAAGTGTTGGAATTTGAGCACATGGAGAGATGGAACTTCTATTATGTGAGACAGACTGTTAGTGAGAAGAGCTAGTTTATAGGGAAAAGTGTAAGTGTTCGGTTTAGGACAGGTTAAGTTTGAAATGCCTGTGAGACATCCAAGTCAAAATGTCAAGTAGGCAACTGGACATACAGACCCAGAGAGGGAAACAGAAAACAATGTAAATTATGGTATGTGTGAAAATTAGTGATTATGACCTGAATGGCTTACTCACAGGAGATTTAAAAAGGCCAAAAGATAAAAAAACAGGCATCAGAAGACATATATTATAAAAAGACAACAGAACATCAAGCTGAAACACCCCAAATAAAATCAGAAACACCATGAAAATAAGCATGCTTCAGAAACCTTCTCCTCAAGGAATGGAAACAAAAATACTGCATCGGGATACAAATGAAATCTTCCCACAGTTGCTTGCAAATGATGCTAATAAGAAATGGAATATAAGTTTTTGACTATTACATATCATTTTTACCAAATAACTCCCATCACAAATCTTCTGCACATGGCTAGTCTACACATTGACTTCTTATTCTTACTATTTTTGGGATCTGGTGCAGTGCCATGCTGTATCACACAAGAATAAAGACAATGTGAAGTTAGCTATCTTATATTGAAAAAAATAAAAAGCTAGTCACTCTTCTTGGCTTTTTCTGGAGAACCAAGATATTACTAGAATCTCAAAGAATATAGCACCTTCTCAGCTTGTTTTAGAGGAAAAAACATTAAGACATGACAGAAAAACATTTTTCTACTTGAGTAATTTACCATTATCCCTTAGACAAAATCCACAGTTATCTCAATAATTTTATTATATAAATTCTCCATGTTGCCAACAGGTATGGGCTAATAGTAATATAAATAGTAAAATAAATAGTAATATAATAATGAAATAATAAAATGCTCTGAATTTTTACTAATTATTATTCATTACATGCTACAAATGTACTATAATTTAAAGCATGAAAGTCATTACTTAAATCTTCACTGATTTTAGTCTAAAAATCTCAGAAAAAGAACACTGCCAACATGTGCTTCCATTTTATTGTACTTCCAATAGTTTGCCACACCACCTGTAATTAGCATAAAACTTGGCAATCTTTAAGTAATGTAAAGGAATAAGCAGAAATTCACAAACACACCCTACATCCTGAGAAAACACTCAGTCCTGAACAATACAGTACAGATGGCCATCCTATAATCCCATGACATCTATAGCTTTTAAATTCCATTGCCTTTAACACAGTACTTCCCTCTAACACACATACTGGTCTGACTAAAGTCATCTTTTGAGCTGAACAAAGCACAAAGGGCTTATCGAGCACTGACAGGTACAACTTGAAAATAAAGTTTCAAGCAGGTGGCACCTCTTCTCCCAATAAAATTAATGTTATATTCCTTCCTGAACCTGGCTCTCAAAAACCACATTTCTGCAGGAGAACTATATAAGACATCTCAAGAGTGCTCTATTTAGTGTTATCTTTGGCCCTTAGAGTAAGAAATTTCAGTGAGAATTATATAATGCAGCTGTGATCTATTTATTCTTTCAACAGAAGTCATCACTCTCCTCTATACTTAACCGAATTTTTCATATTCCTGCAATCATCTGTAAAACACACATGCACATTTTATCCTTGAATTTTACAAGAGAGAATTTAAGGGAATACTTTTCTGGGAACTAGAGCCTATCACTGTTAGGGAATATGATCTGACCTGTCAGACAGTTCTTTAAGAATAACCTAATCACTTTCACTCAGCAATTCCACTTCTAAGAATGTATACTAAGGTGATGATCTGAAATATTCAAAAAGAGGTATCTATAAATATTTCTCATTTGTAGTAACCTGAAGCAATGGTCTATTTAAAACAGATATTTATGTACATAAACAATAACAACATATTCACACAATGAAATACTACATGGTCACTAAATTTTTTTCTCCACTCACAGAAAAACATCCATTATATATTGGCATTTAAAAGTAGGCTAAGGGCCTCCCGGATGGCGCAGCGGTTGAGCGCTGGGGTTGCGAAGCTGCCTGCAGGCTCTGCAGCACCGGTTCGATCCCCACCCACCGGGCCAGGGTCCCACATGGCGTGCAGACCTCTCCTGCCGCCCGCTGCTCCCCTCAGCAGTGTACTTCGTCGGTCTGCCTGTTCTGTTCCCTGCTCTGGCTCTGGTGAATTCTCTCACCCTCCCGTACTTCTGACTGTTCCCAGTGCTTGTATAAATAAATAAATAAATCCTTAAAATAAATAAATAAATAAAAGTAGGCTATTAAAAAGTTTGTATGCTGTGATCTTATTTTTATAAAATTTTCTATGTAAGATATACACAATGAAGAAACTTACAAAAGAAGAAACCAAAATAGTGACAGTGGTAACCTTTATATAGTTGTATTTCACTTTACATGTTTTTCTGTATTGTTTAAACATGTTCATTGGTGTGAGTTATTTAGTTTAAAAAAGATTTAACCTATTCATTTTTGGAAAAGCTGAAAACTTTTTAAACTGACCTTTTCTATCAATGTTAGCTACTTCTATAATGACATAATCATCTAGGACTGGATACAATGAAAAACACATTTTAATAATTCAACTTGAAAGCCTAGAAAAATACAAAAATGTTAACATTTCAAAGATAGCACCATATATTACTCACTGGCTCTTGAACTTCAGCGACTTCTGAATATGGAAAAGATCTAAAAAAAGATATTTTTCTCAGGAGTGGTTTAATCTCATATACCTGAATCTGAATCTAGAGCGCACCCACAGTTTATAAAATATATTAAGTGGTGCGTTAATCTTTGAAGAGTTACAAGAACAAAGAAAGGTACAATAATACCTTTATATTGGAAACTGAATTTTTTTAAAATCATGGGGCATCAGGAAATTAACATCATTCTGTCAACACGTAAAGCCCTTTCTGGCAGATTCTGGGTTTTTATCAATTCTTATCCTCCCTGCATGTATTTAATTCTACCAGCCTTTTTATCATGTAAGCCCTGTCTTCCCTTAGTTTCTACAATACTCCACTGTTCTGGTTTGCCTTCTCCTATTTTCCTGCCTCCATTTTGTCCTCTCATTCAATAAAAAGAATAGCCAGCCATAACCAGGCTCTGTCCTTAACTATCTGTTGTGCCTTCTCTTCCTGCTCCTTTCCTGTATATTTCATTCACACACAAGGCTTATTTATTACTTATTCAGGTAACTGCCAAGTTTTTTCTTCAGAAATCAAGCCTACCTCCAAAACTATTTCAAAACAATGCTACCTGTATAAACATTGTTGCAAAAGCAGCTTTATGTCAAATACTGGCAGTCATTAGTTTTCCTCAGAAACCACACCACAGCCCAATTCTTCCAATGGTACCACATATTTTCTGGACACACAGACTGCACCCTCAAGTTATCTGAGTCTCTCTTTTCCCCTCAAATCTGATCAATCCTCCTACAAGATAATGGTTATCAGAGGGATTAAGAGTAGGGTGCAGGGGATGGGGCAGAGAGACTGATGGGGTTATGGGCAAGGGTCCCACATAATCACAAGGGTCCTTATAGGAAGGAGGTCCTTAAAGTGAGTAGTACACAGAGGCTGAAGATACAGGAGTCAATGGACTATAACCTCAAGGTACTGGTAAGCAAGGAAACAGATCCTCCCCTCAGGACTTTCAAAGGGAACACACCTTGCTTTTAGACTTCTGATATTAAAATTGTGTTGTTTGAGGCCACGAAATTTGTGGTCACCTGTTAACAGGACCTAGAGGAAACCAGTGTAGTGACCAATGGTAAAATTTAACAGAGAAGTCTTTTACAAGTATATGATTTGAACTGCCTTTTGAGAGAATGAGTTATCTATAACTGCATGTGTTCATGCCAAGGCTAGATGACCAGCTGTGTAAGACACTATAGATAGAAGTTTCACATTAGGCAGAATCATTAGACTAAATGATCTCTGTGTTTCTCATAAAGACAAAGAGAAGAAAAGTAGCCACAGGACTCGGGTTCACAAGAGATTCTTCTGGTAGCATAATCTTCATTAAATAGAAAGAAAAGCACAATGGCTTCTACAGAAAAAAGTCTTAAGTATTTAAACATTAGCCAAACACTCAGTAGGCAGGTCTCAAAGATACTCAATTATTAGGGACACACACACACACACGCACACCCCAAATTTGGTGACCCTCAAATTTTAACCAAGGCCCATTTATTATAAATGAAATAAGAGACTACACAGTCCTTCTTTCCCATCCTTTCTCATTTTAGGGAAGAGGGGATGGAATCTAGGAAGAACAACCAAGAGTCACTATACAAAAATGTTCCAAGAGGCTTAGTAATTGGCATATGGATCATTTCTAACTGGACTTGAAGGCATAAATAACTGAAAGGCCAGTTATTTGGAAATTGTACACCAAAAATACGCTATCATTAGCAACACATATATACTAAATCAATGATGATAATAATGAAACTAAATAGTATTTATAAAAAGGGAAGAAAAATAGCAACATTTAGAAACTGTGACCCACTCGAAGTAATAGTTGATGTCATCAAAACTGGTACAATTCTATTAATTTGCCCATAAAATAAGCTAGACAATGTTGTTGAATGTTACACTTCTGAGAATATGATTTAAATCTTTCAGTAAACTCTAATAAAATACAATTTTACTTTATAAGCACCAAATCTCAATTATAATTAAATACTCACCAAGTAAGTATGTAAGAATCAAAGTTTCAGGAAGTTGGATCATCTCTAGGCACATTAGGAAGATGCTCATTTACTATATTCTGAGAATTACTCAACTGAATCATCATTGCATTTCCTTCCACTGCAGAACTTTTGATTTAAAGTACCCAATTTAAATTAGAATATTAAGAGAGATTTTCTCAATTGAAAACTCCTAAAATACTATAAAGACTCATACATATTTTAAAAACTTTTATTCTCTTCTAAAAGTCATTTATATAGTACATTTTTAAAACTACCTTATAAAGCTATTTCCTCCAATAACAGAAAATAGGTATTTTAAAGATAAAGTACTTGATTAAGGTCAGGAACATATTCCATTTTTTTAAATTTAAAGGATATTTCACTTATTTAGTCTACCTCAACCTATTACTGCTAAACACTTGGCTCTTATATTTTCAACATTCCTTAGTTGTTAATTTTGAAAGGGGTATAAATGTTGAACTTTAAGAAACATTTTAAGGGCTTCCCTGGTGGTGCAAGGGGTTAAGCACTGCACTATGAAGCAATCCGAAGCCTCTGCAGCACAAGTTCCATCCCCGGCTGGCCAGGGAGCAACCCACATGGCGCAGTAGACCTCTGACTCACCCACTGCTCCACTCAGCAGTATATTTCAGTCAATCTGCCTGTTGTGCTCCCCACTCTGTCTCTGGTGAATCCTCTCATCCCTGCATCTCTTACCTGTACCCCAGCTCTTGTATGCATAAATAATCTTTATTAAAAAATTTTTTAAGATATATAGTAAATGTAACTTGTATTCTGAAGTACATTAGTGCCACATAAAGAGATTCAATCCATATTTTTCAGTAATTACTACCTAAGACAAACACTAACAAAAAAATTAGAACTGTACACGACCAAACTAATAAGCAAATTAATTTTTAAAAAATACAGAGTAACTTCTCATGGAAGAAAATTAAAGGAATGGGCACTAAAGTAAGATTGACTTATGTCCATATTAATATTATTTATCTGCATAAAAAAATTCAATGACATACCTGCCCAAAGAATCAAGTTTAAAATCCCTTCAAGTGTGATCTCTATGAGCTACATGAATCATTAGTTTTGTTAACACCATTCTCCCCTTCCAATCTACCTCACTCAATTTTCCATTCATTTTTCCTTGAAAAAAATCTTGACCTCCATTAATCTAGCCTCTAGCTATTCTTAAAATGCTATACTTGTTTATTTTCAACCCTAACATTCCTATTACCTTACTCCCAGTTGTTTTCTTAACAAAGTTTCTCTAACTATCCCAGCATTACAGGGAGGACTCAATCTTTACAACTTGTAAACTGTACCTTGTTTGTGTTCCTCATTTAATACTTTGTAAATGCTCTTATTGCCTCATCATCTAATTCTCCACTAAGCTTCACAACATAAATGTAAATCAGACAGATTACATTGTCTATATCTTGGCATCGCCTTCACCTGCACAGTACTTTGAATGAATTCAAAAAACATTTGCTAGTTATATTTTAAAAAGCAGTGCAGCAATCAGATTTAAAAAAAACATTACCACCTCATACTGATATGCAACTTTTTATTCAGAAGAACTTTCTGCTTTCACTAAATCATATTATCCCTGTCAAGTAGGTAGAGTTAATATTACTGACTATTATTTTTTCTTGAAGTAGACTATTTGTTTCAGTGTTCTAGATAGAAAAACTGAAATTCAGAGAAAGTATAAAGTGAAAATTAATGAATAACCTAGGTTTTTTCAGTGCACTTTATTACTTCTCCCATGATTTAATTATTTATCATTTTGGAGAGATGTTTCAATGTTAATAGTTACAATAACAGTAATTTTTATTTTGGAGATATTTACAATGTACACAGCTTTATAACATGCACTTTATAATAAGACATATTTTCTCAATTAAAACTCAAAACAAGTCTGGGAGGTAGATATTATTATTATATTTTTTCCTTTACTTATTTATTTATTATTTAAATTTTATTTTTATATTCCCCTTACAATTACAAGCCCCTTATTTTGACCCCAAGCCCTCCTTTCCCCGCCCCCCAGCCCCCATAGAGTGTCTCTGGTTCATAACTATTACTTATATTTAATAAATGAGGAAACCTAGCGAATTTAATAACAGGTCACACAACAAAGCAGTAGAGCTCAGGTTATGTAGCTAAATGTATACAGGGCACATATTCTTTTCTTATCCACTTCTAGATACTAAACAGTAACTAGAGTTGGCCATGCAGTAAAAAGGTGCTATTTTGTTAATAGGTAATCCAGTCAAAAGTGTACCTCAAGATCAGTTTCAAATACAGAATATTTTAGTAGTTCACAGTGAAATTATTTGGATTCTCTGTAAAATGAGCTACAATATTTCATAGAAGCTTAAAGAACAAGAAGAAAACTGCTCACTTTTTTTTTTTTTAAATAACTTACTCTACTCTCTTAACAGCAACAGATTTTAGAATAAAAAATGTTTAAAACTGGGCCTCCCTGGTAGCACAATGGGTTAAGCACCACACTATGAAGCAAGCCACAGCCTCTGCAGCATGAGTTCAATCCCCGGCCGGCCAGGGAGAAACCCACATGGCAGGCAGACCTCTCCTGTCTCGCCCGCTGCTCCCCTCAGCAGTGTATTTCAGTCAGTCTGCCTGTTCTGTCCCCACTTGTCTCTGGTGGCTCTTCACACCCCCCGCCTCTCTGGCCTGTACCCCAGCTCTTGTATGCATAAATAAATCAATCTTTTAAAAAAAAAGATATTTAAAACTATTAATTACTATCTACTAATTGTTACTTTTAAAAGGTAACAATTCATTTTAAGCAATTCTGCTCGTAAAGATACATAGTCAATAGCTAGTGGCAAAATAATATTCAGACAGCCCTCAGTTCCACTACTCTATGAACTTGTCAACAAGATAATTAACATTCCCAAGCCTATTTCTCTATCTATAAACTCTTATCTCTAAAATAAACAAGTATCTACCTTTAATGGTTTTATGAAGTCATTCTGACAAAGTGTATTCTTAGAAAATGGCTATTATTATTAGTGGTATTTTTATTATCACAAGGAGATTAAATGTATTTAAACAAAAAGAAATCAGAAAGCTCATTTAAACAAATTAAAAAACATCATATTTTAAGATAAGGCTTTAATCTTAACTTTTTTTCTTAAGCCATAGTGAAAATAAAATGACCTACCATCAGGTTTCCATTAATCGCCATGACAATAACCTTCTTCATAAACCAAGTTATATCCATGTCTATTTTATTCCCTATTCCCAAGTTATCATTTTAAAGTTTAACTTTTTCTTTTACCATTACAGAATCTTAGACAAGTTTGAACAAAAAATTCAAGAAAGGTTGAAATCCAGTTAATACAAGTAAGCAAAACTGCAATTTGCTATCAATCATTAAACTATTGCTAGATTTGAGACTGAACAAAGGACATTCACTAAATTAAAATTTACAGACACTTCAATGTAATAGTGACTCTCATCTCCATAGCAATATAATTTTAAAGAAAGCTGGCCCCTGCATTACTCTAACCATGTAAATTTGCCAATAAATCTACTACCGAACGAATCAGTTACCAAGTTATAACATTTTAGCCAGTGGTACCCTTACTTTAAGTAATAGAAATACTCCTAATAAAGACCCTATAAACCAGTATTTAATGGAATCTCTCAAAACATGAAAATTAAAAATGATTTTATACTCGAGCAAAAGATTTTTGTAATGACAAGTCATCATTTAACCTACCCTACTGGTGAATTTCATTTTTTACTTATTGGGTAAGGTATACCTAATTACCACCCTTACTTATTTACTCTAATTTCAAATATAATTCAGTCACAATCACAAAGCAGCAGTGTTTATTAAATATGTATTTTTGTTGTTGGTTTTTTTTTTAAAGATTTTTTAAAAAGATTTATTTATTTATTTATTTATTTATTTATTTATACAAGCACTGGGTACAGTCAGAAGTACGGGAGGGTGAGAGAATTCACCAGAGCCAGAGTGGGAAACAGTAAAGGCATACCGATGATACACTGCTGAGGGGAGCAGGGGGTGGCAGGAGAGGTCTGCGCACCATGTGGGACCCTTGCCCGGTGGCTGGGGATTGAACTGGCGCTGCAGAGGCTATGGGCAGCTTCGCAGCCCAGGGCTCAACCGCTGCGCCACCGGGGAGGCCCTGTTGTTGTTTTTTAAGATTTATTTATGCATACAAGAACTGGGGTGTAAGTCAGAGGTGAGGGGATGAGAGGATTCACCACCGTGGGCAGTAGAACAGGCAGACCTACTGAAATACACTGCTGAGGGGAGCAGCGGGCAAGACATGGTCTGCTGCACCATGTGGGTCAGCTCCCTGGCCGGGGATTGAACCCCGGCTGCAGTGGCTGGCAATAGCTTGATAGCACTTGTCTTTAACCACTATGCCAACAGGGAGGCCCCTAAATATATGTTTTATAGAAAGAATTTTTATAAAAAGAATATACATCACAACAGTTCTTATTTATTTTAATTGGTTCATTCCCTCCACCTGCTCATAGCTGCACATGACTTGATATTTGGCATTTAATTTCCTCAACTATTAACATTTTCTCTTGATGTCACTATAACAAGAAGTTTTTTTAGCAAAATTACAAACAAACTACTACAGGAGTACTCTTTACATGGCTGGGAAGGCTAAGGAGGAAATGGGGCAGAAGGATCAGAAAAATGACCTGGCTGTATGTCAATAAGTTTTAAGCTATCTGTAACTATAGAATCAACAGGAAAGTTGAAGTATTATTTTAGTTTTTTTAAAGTTTGTTTTAAGTACACTTAAAAAAATAAAATCATAGCTTACACATCACACACTTTACAGCTGTAGATGATAGTACCTTATTATGCTGTATTTGACCCACTCACCGAAGTTCGGTCAGGTTCACCATCTGCCAAACCTGCCTCCATAGTGAAAGATGATAGGTTTATGCTTCTCTTTCCATTAATGTTTAGTCATTCTGTAATTGTGGTATTCCTAGGGGGAAAAAAATCATATGTATTAGACTGGCAGAAAATTGTGATAAATGGAAAATAAAGCTCTAAGTATATTAGGAGGGAGAAGTCATTTCAGGCTAAGGTTATTGGGGTAAACATAAATCAGAAGTTTAGTTTGGGGTGTGTTAAGTTTCAGATGTCTAATCAATATTCAAGTGGACATGTCAAGCAAACCATTGGATTTAAGTTTGGAGCTCAGATAAGACATTATTAAATATAACATAAAAAAAGTTGCTATTACCTGCCTCAATATTCTATTTCCTTGCTTTTCTATAAACCAATTTTCAACTAGTTCCTACAGGTGATGTTATATGCAGAAGACATCAACATAAGATAAAAATTCAACATTATCAAGCACATGATTTGTAAACAATAAAATTGCCATTCAGCTCCACCTTTAGCTAACAGTTTTGCTACAAGCTTCCCAAGCAAAGGAGTGTAGTCCAATAAAAGAGATATAAGCATAAATAAATTACTACACAAGTACTATATGAGACATTCAAATAAAGTGCTGTGGGAGCTCAAAGAAAGGCAACGTGCTTATGGGTCACTAGTAGTATAGGAGACTGCTGCCACCGGATAATAAAAAGTAAGAAAAATGATCACTGATGGTTTCTATATTACTCTTCCATCCTCACTGGAAACATGCAGGAATTTAGTTATGAAATCATGTAAGAATTTTGTTGAAATGTGGATCATTTTGATTACCATGGAGTAATCAAGTTCTTTTCAGTCTGAAGACTGCAAGGAAATTTCCTGCCGCATTCTGTTACAAGCATTTCGGCCTTTCTCTTCTCTATTCTTTCTTGCTAGCATTTTTATTAAGCAAATATTAGACCTCCATGCTTCTGTATTTCATTTTGATAGTTTCCATTTCCATTTATTTGGATTTTTGTGTCCCAGGTCTTAAAGTACTTTATTAACTTTATTTCCCAGATCATCGAACTTGGTCTTGAGTCCATTTTATTCCTTAATCCATCCACTGACTTTTTAATATTGTCATTGATTTTTTTTTTAATGTTTTATTTTTTTATTTTTTTTAATTAATAAATTTTATTTTTATATTCCCCATACAATTGCAATCCCCCCATTCTGACCCCAATCCCTCCCCTCCCGTCCCCCACCCCCCAAAAAGTGTCTCTGGTTCATAGTTTTTGTTGATTTTGATTTTCACTTTCTTATAGTTATTCATTTTCCTGGTCCCTTATTTAAGTATTCTAGATTCCTGCTATGAGTGAGACCATCCGGTATTTTTCTTTTTCTTTTTGGCTTATTTCGCTGAGCATGATCCCTTCCAGCGCCATCCATGTTGCTGCAAATTGCATGTGTTTATCTTTTTTGAATGCTGAGTAATATTCCATGGTATATATGTACCACATCTTCTTGATCCAGTCATCTATTTTTGGGCATTTGGGCTGTTTCCAAAGCTTAGCTAGTCATTGATTTTTTTAATTAAATTTTTTCTTGTCCTCTATTATATATGTAACTTGTTCTTGGAGACTGCAGTACTCTTTTAAATCTTTCTATACACATAAGTTAGATCTATGATCTTCTGTCCAGAAAATCTTTTCTATTTCCTCTGGATCATTCTGGTTTCTTCATATTGATCCTTCTCTTACATGCTGTTGGACTTTTCAAGTGTCTGGTGATCCACAGTAGTCCAATCACATTGACAAATAAACACTTGGTAGTGTAAACCCATTAGTCTATCAGTAACATGACAATATTCTTTTGAATCTACTCAGCAATCAAAAAAGATAAACTCATGCCATTCACAGCAATGTGGATGGAGCTAGACAGAATTATGCTCAGTGAAATAAGTCAGAAGGAAAAAGAAAAATAGAGGGTGGTTTCACTTATAAGAGGAATAAAAGGGAAACAAATAAGACATCAGTGTAAAAAAATAATAATACAAAACACAACAAAACAAAAACAGACAATTATAAACCAGAGACATCCTGAAGGGGAAGAGGGGACTGAGGTGGTGGTGCACGGGTGCACTGGCAAAGGAAATTCTATGGGGACTACAAATTAAATTAAATAATAATTTAAATAAATAATCTCAAAGGATGAAGACTGTCACATTATTAAGACTGAATTTCAATCTTTAATATATACTGGTAGCTTTAACTGTGTACACCTATACTCTATGTCTGACAATTCATGACCTAATAAGTGGGTGACATTGCTTTCATATTTTTTCTTTTATTTAAAAGAGACTTCAGTTGCAGTACCTGTGGTAGCACAGGATCAGGAAAAATTTTCAGGTAAAGGTGCAGATAGTAAAGAAGTTTTACTTTAGACTTTGCATACTGTAAGATTTCCATCAAAACTCAGTTTTGCTGTGGTAACATGAAGGCAAGCATAGAGAATATATAAACAACTGAGTCTTCAGAGACTCTGTTTATAAAAGCAGGAGCAGCGCCTCCCCGGGTTGAGCGCAGCACTATGGAGCTGTCTGCAGTCTCTGCAGCATGAGTTCGATTCCCTGCCAGCCAGGGAGATGCCCACACGGAGCGGCAGACCTCTCCTGTCTCACCCGCTGCTCCCCTCAGCAGTGCTTTCGGTCCATCCACCTGTTCTGCTCCCCGCTCCATCTCTAGTGAATCCTCTCACCCTCCCGTACCTCTCTGACCTGCACCCCAACTCTTGTATAAATAAAAATAAAATCTTAAAAAATATATATAAAAGCAGGAGCAGGCATAGTTTGGTGGCTACTGTTCAGTGTTAATATTGTATTCTAGATGTAGAAAAACTTGGAGGCATGATCAAGGAATTTGTTTTTTTAAATTAAATATAATATTGATTTGGTATTACTGACATAGCAAAGTATAGCGGATGTCAAATAGCATCATTTTGTTCAATACTATTTCATTATAATGTTGATGAAAAAAAAAAAACATTCTTCCCAGCTGATGTTGAAGGACCACCTGCTTTTGTTATAAATTATTTCACTTAAAGTAGCAGTTTATAAGAACCAAATGACAACAATAAGTGAAGACTTACTGTATCACAGACTGGGTGACTTAAACAACAGAGATTAATTTTCTTAAAATTCTGAAGGCTAGAATTCTCAGATCACAGTGCCAGCAGGCTCTCTTGTGAGGCCTCTCTCCTAAGTTTGTAGATGGCCATCTTCTCACCCTGGTCTTCACACAGTCTTACTTTTATATACAGCTATGTCCAAATTTCTTATAAGGACAGCAGTCATATCGAGTCAGTTCATGCCTAAATGACCTCCTTTTAATTTAACTACCTCTTTAAACACCGTATTTCCAAATATAGTCACATTCTGAGATACTGAGATTCAGAACTACAACATATGAGTTTTGGGGGTACAATTTGTCCCATAACAAGTATGGTTTAAGGAACAGTGTATGGGTACCAATTTGACAAGATGGACTACAATGGTTAATTTTGTGTCGACTTGGCTAACTTGGTTGTTTGGTCAAATACCAATATTAATGTTGCTGTTGAAAGTATTTTTTGATATCCTTTACATTTAAATTAATAGACTTTTACTAAAGCAGATAATCCTCCATTTAATGGGTGGGTCTCATCAAATCAGTGGAAGGCTTTAAGAAAAAAAAAAGACTGAGTTACTCTGAAGGAGGAGGCTACCTCAAGATTGCCTTGGGACTCAGACTAATTCCCTGAGCTTTGAGCCTGTTGGTCCCTGCAAATTTCAGACTTCTCAACTGCCACAGGAGCATGAGCAACAGTCCTTAAATAAATCCATTGCTTTTCCTATCCCACTTTACCCTCCCCCACTTTCTATACACATACATTCTATTGGTCTGTTTCTCTGGAGAACCATGACCAACACAATATGTATGTGTGCTTACTTACCTTATCCATATACAATAGATACAGATATGTTTATTTCACTCATTCTTACCTCCATTGTGCCCTCGTCTGTATCATAAAAGCTAAAAGCACGAGGACTTCATTTTGCAAATATCTTTGCTCCTGGGATTCTAGACAGATTTATATTTAACCAGTTACCATTCAACACTATTTGGAAGGCAGACAAGAGACAGAAGCCATATCATTCGCTTTCCTCAAATGAATCTAACCTAACAGATAAATTTTTTTTTAAAGATTTATTTATTTATTTATACAAGCACTGGGTACAGTCAGAAGTGCGGGAGGGTGAGAGAATTCACCAGACCTAGAGGAAGGAACAGAACAGGCAGAATGACGAAATACACTGCTGAGGGGAGCAGCAGACGTGGCAGGAGAGGTCTGTTGTGCCATGTGGGACCCTGGCCAGCAGCCGGCGATAGAACCGGCACTGCAGTGGCCGCAGGCAGCTTCGCAGCCCAGCGCTCAACCGCTGTGCCACCAGGGGAGGCCCTAACAGATAAATTTTTAAACTAATATTAAAATATACTGTACATTATATAGTAATCAGTGCCGAGAACAAAAAATTTTAAATAGGACTGGCTCTAAGGCAAGATTTCAGCATAAGTTATTCAAAATCTATAAGCGTGAAAGCATGAGTTACTCAAATATCTTTAAGCCACTAACAAGCAAAAGAGGAAACAGCAAGCACAAAGACAATGTGGCAGGAGAACTTGGAAGCTTGGAAAATATAGCAAGGAATGCGGGCCATGGATTTAGGAAGAAAGTAGTGAGCAATGAGAAGAGCAAGATTTTACTGTTTCAAATCAAAGAGAACCGTGCAAAACTGAAGGACTCTGACTTTTACTCTGCATGAGATGAGAAACTACTGATGAAAAGAAAGCAAAGAAATGACTGAACTTGACTTACGTAGAGTCACTGTGGCTGTTGGCTGAGAATAGATTACAAATTAGAAGATGCTGCTAAAATCCAGGGAAGGGGCAAATGGCTGTGCCAGAACAGTAGCAGGAGATACAGTAAATCATGCGAAATTGTTTATATTGTTTGAACATAAAAGTCAAAGGGATTTGTTGATAAAAATTTTAAATAGGGAGTAAAAGGGAGAGGGCAAAAGAGAGGTAGAGAAAGTAAAAGACACAAAGGACTTTCTAGAGAAAAGGCATAGTCCAGCAATTTAGAAGGTGTCTGCCCTGAGTAACTAGAAGAATTAAATTGTCATTATCCTATCTGGAGTACACTGTGGAAGACTTGGAAAGAGAAGGGATAAAATATCAGGAGGTCCTTTTAGAGATACTCACTTGAGATACCAGTTATACAGCTGAGTAGAAAGATCAAAGAAGCAGCTGTACATGCAGATGTGAGGATGAGGAGAAGTCAGGCTAGAAATGTAAACTGGGAGTCAGCATATATATGAGATTTAAAACTCAGACTGGATGAGATCTCCTTGAGAATCTGCAAACTAAATAGGCCCAAGTTCAGAGTTTGGGGATATATTAAGATTAAATCTCAAGTTTTTGGTTTTCATATTTCAAAAATACTCTATGCAATTAATTTGTATAAAGACAGAATTACTCTATATAAAAAAATACACATAGGGCCTCCCCGGTGGCACAGCGGTTGAGCAGTGGGTTGCGAAGCTGCCCGCGGCCTCGGCAGCGCCGGTTTGATCCCCGGCTGCTCCCCAGCCACCGGCAGAGGGTCCCGAATGGCGCACAGACCTCTCCTGCTGCCCGCTGCTCCCCTCAGCAGTGTACTTCGGTCCTTCTGCCTGCTCTGCTCCCCGCTCTGGTTCTGGTGAATTCTCTCACCCTCCCGTGCTTCTGACTACCCAGTGTTTGAATGAATAAATAAATCTTTTTTTAAAAATACACATAAATACCTATATTTAAGCATAGTAAATGTCAAATCATAACAAGACGAAAAAGGGAGCAGGAAGAGAAAGATAAAATTAAGGATAAGTGCCCTAAATCCTTCACCATTGGTATTTTGTTAGTTTAACATGAGAAAAAGATAGTGCTAATATGTCATGAAACAAGTTTATAGTATTTTCTTTGAAGCCAAAGACTAGAATTTAAAAAGTATAACAAAAGCTTCTGAAGAGAAGGTGACTCGAGGCTTAAAGTATAAGCATACCAATTTCCCCATCTTTCAGAGGTGAAAGGCAAATGATGTTTAAATACAATATCTAGAAATAGAACAGTATTTTTTAAGTTAAAACAGTCATTTAAAACAAACTTGAGGGCCTCCCCAGTGGCGCAGCGGTTGAGCGCTGGGTTGTGAAGCTGCCCGCGGCCTCGGCAGTGCCGGTTCCATCCCCGGCTGCTCCCCGGCCACCAGAGGAGGGTCCCACTTGGCACGAGACCTCTCCTGCCGCCCGCTGCTCCCCTCAGCAGTGTACTTCGGTCCTTCTGCCTGCTCTGCTCCCCGCTCTGGTGAATTTTCTCACCCTCCCGCACTTCTGACTGTACCCAGTGCTTGTATAAATAAATAATAAATAAATCTTTAAAAAAAAATGAAGAATTCTCAAAAGTTTAAAAAAAAATAAAAAAATAAAACAAACTTGATGTCATTAAGCTCTAGAGGAGGCTTGCAGAGAAGAAATGCCATCCTCCTTGCATTTTAATTTAACAGTGCACATTACTTCTATAATCAAAAAGAAAATCTAATAAATTTTTGTAAGAGTACAGTGTTTCACAATCCTGAAGTCTTGTTTCTCCAAATTGCCAAACTGAAGCTAGGCCTGCATCCTAATTTAAACATAATTACTAGTTGAATTCAAAGTTTAAAGAAGACTATGTTCCCTCTTTTGTTCCTTTTGTTATTAGTACTTTAGACATTGTTCAGAGAACTGGTGCCTAACTGTCTACAATTTAAACTAACAAAGTTCCTCAAGAAAGTGATTTTTATAAAAATTCTTTTCTATTTTGGGTTTAAATTGTTATTGCACTCAGAGAGGCAAGGAAAGAGCTTACGCAGAGCAAAGTTTCATCTTTAACAAACAGGCTGTTTAATCATGACAATTTTATGATATCGTGTTGAATGATGGCTGCCTCTGAAAGCAGCAATTGTAGGATAGTTTGTGGACTTCCATTTTACAGGATGTCCCAGAAATTCTTTTGTTTTGCTTTGTTAAATGTATATGTAATAAAAACAAAGACACTCAAAAGCAAGAATGCTTATCAATGAACATACCATACATCTAAAAGAGTAATCACTGAAAACTAGGATTGGTATCACTGCCAATTTCACAGAAAAACAGGCTGCAATTGTAACAGGGTGGTCCCCAGGAAAGGGGGAGGTTCCCTGCCCCACCCAAGGGAGGGTGGAGCTGAGCAGGAAGAGGAAAAGCTGCAGAAGAGACTGAGGAAGGGAGCAGGATGGAGCCAGGAGACCTGGAGGAGGCGCATGGAGCCTAGAGACAAGTGAAGAAACTGTGCTTGTCTTTTGGTCGTGGACTGGGTGACACAGATGTGGGTGAGACCTGTGGGGAGGTAACAATGGCAGCTTTTATCTTGATGTTGATTTTGCTCTTTTCCTTCCGGGCTTGTCTGGTTGTTTCTGACCCTTTTCTGTGGGTCCCCACTGGAAGATGCTCTAGACTTGTGGCAGGCTTTGGGGCCTTGCTCTGGGCCAATCCCATTTGGATGGACTTTTACCCACGAGGGGACGGGTAACTTTGGGTGCTTCATTTAGAAACTAGACTCTTTGCCTTACCTGTATTGTTTCCTAATTGTATTAAAGTTCCTTCCCATTAAAGTCTCCTATGTTTTGTGTTGATACGGCGGATGGCAGAACCCATTTAGAATAGGCAGGTTTGTGGGGTTTGGGCTGCCCCTCTCCCTGTCCTATAACACAAATAACAACTCGGTTTGCCTAGTCTAAATTAATCTGCAGTGTTTTTATTAGATTAAATCCTAAAGTAGGGCCTCCCCGGTGGCGCAGCGGTTGAGGGCTGGGTTGCGAAGCTGCCCGCAGCCTCTGCAGCGCCAGTTCGATCCCCGGCTGCTCCCCGGCCACCGGAGGAGGGTCCCACATGGCGCGCAGACCTCTCCTGCAGCCCGCTGCTCCCCTCAGCAGTGTACTTCGGCGGTCTGCCTGTTCTGCTCCCCGCTCTGGCTCTGGTGAATTCTCTCACCCTCCCGCGCTTCTGACTGTACCCAGTACTTGCATAAACAAATAAATAAATCTTTAAATAAATAAATAAATCCTAAAGTAAAGCCTAATAATAAGAAATTAAATATTTTTGACAGTTCTTAAAAAAAGCAAGCTAGCACCAACATTCTATCATACATACTTTGAAAGAAAAAAACTAAGTGGATTGCTTGCTTAAAGCAGTCCATCTATCTAAATGATTCTCAGCAAAATTACTGCAAAAATAATGCAAGACATATGCTTCCTGGATATAATAATATTGATCTTTTGGCACCTATGAATTATGTTAAAATTCCCTCCATTCTAACAACAACAATTACAATAATAATGACAAAAGACCAGGAGGCAGCAGACAAAAAACTAGATACTGATAGGCAAGGGGGAAGTGGAATAGGAATGTAGAGGGGAGACTTTCCTACCATGGATGCATAACCTTAGGGATACAGAGAAGGAAAACATGCAACTGAGGAGACAGGAAAAAAAGCAAACTAATCACACCAACCAAAGGAAGAAAGAAAAGCATAGTAAACTACCTACAGGTCTAAACATGAAAAGGGGAAAAACTCTATATGATGCCTCATCTGGATTTCTCTAGCACATGTAAGTATTTAGGTAAGTATTTAGGTATCCCCAAGTAAAGATCTCTCCCAAAATATCCTTATTTTTCAGAAAAGCACCTTATTTCACACTAATATATACTACTATGCCTATATGAGTGTCTATTTCACAAAATAACTATAATTTAGTTCGCATTTATTTAGTTATTGCCTGACAAGAAATTAAAGTTTAAAGTCAATTAAATTCTGAGGGGTATTCAAATACTTTTTACTTCTCTAGATTTGCATATTTATTGAATACTTAAAATAGTTGCATTGTTTTAGATAGATTTATATAGTATATATCAATCATCCATCCAAGTAACAATATTTACCACTAAAAAGTACAAAGAAAAATGTATTAAAGATTTCCCTAATCTATTATTTTATCAAATACACATAATGTAGAGTCCAACCAAAATATCAAAACATTATCATCAGCATTTTGTCAAAGGTAAACCAACAGTGTTAGCCTAAGTTCAGTAAAAAGCTACCAAATCTCTGGCAAGGCACAAAATAAATTCATTTCCCATTATATCTAGACCAACCATTAATAAACTTAATTCATAAAATTTTTAAATCATTTATTTATACATATTTTACATCATTGTTCTTCTTTTTTTTTTTAATAATGTTTGCTTTCTTTACTCAGGTATAGTCCCCATAGAATTTCCACCACCAGTTCACCCATGCACTGTCACCACAGCCCCTTGTGCTCTTCCTGCTCTCGTTTTGATTCCTCTCCCTCCTCCCCTGCAGAATGTCTCTGATATATAGTTATCTGTTTTGTTGTGTTTTTTGTTGTTATTATTATTATTTCCTTGATCCCTTATATGGTTTCCCTATATTCCTCCTATAAATGAAACCATCCGATATACTGCATAGCGTTGCTTTGCCAACAACCCAATATATTACATTAGTACTAATGAGATACTGGCAGAGATGTGAGAGGATGGCAGAGATAAACTAAATCAATATAAAACATCCCTATTTCATTCCAATCTGTGTATTACATTTAAACACACTAGTTAATTTTAAGAAACAAAAATAAACACTGAGGAAGATCCATTTAGTAGCTACGTATTCTGGTCATTATAAGGTAATGTAGAAGAAAGGCAATTAGAGAAGATAAAATGTTAACACTCCTCTGTTCTAAAGCTAGAAAGCTCTCAAGAGAATAATGTGTTGCATAGAAAGAGCAAAGTACTTTTTCCATCACCTAATTCATCTGCCATTTTCTTCCTAAATGCATTCCTGTGCTTTCAAGAATCCAACAACAGGATTGAAATCTTTCACACCCAGTAAGTGCTTTCGTAAATCAGCACTTAAAACATAGTGTGAATGAAAATATCCTTAACTGTTCATAAGACACACCTTGGGTTTTCACAGAAGCCAAAACTCAATTCTTAATTATGCAAACATGTTGTGACTTTATAAAGGAGTGCAAACAACAAGACTAATGTTTCTGCCTCCTCAAAGAAGCATATTAAAAAGTGGTATATAGTAATAGTGGAGAAATTAGAACCACTGTGCACTGAGGAGGGAATGTAAAATGATAAATATGTGCAAAACAGTATAATGGTTCCTCAAAAATTAAAATAGAATTATCACATGATCCAGCAATTTCACTTCTGGGTATATATAACCAGAAGAATTGAAAGTAGAATCGTGAATAGAAAATTGTACACCCATGTTCATATTTAGTATAGCTAAAATGTAGAAGTGTCTACTGACAGATGTATGGATAAGCAAAACTGTGGTACACACATATAATAGATATTATTCAGCCTTACAAAAAAGGAAATCCTGACATATGCTACAATGTGGACGAAGCTTGAGAAAATTATGCTAAGTAAAATAAGCCAATTATAAAAAACCTAAATAATGAATGATTTTACTTAGATAAGGTACCTAGAATAGTCAAAATCATAGAAACTAAGTAAAATGGTGATTATCAAGAGTTGGAGGAGAAGGAAAGAAAAGTTATTGTTTAATGATAAAGAATGTCAGTTTTGCAAAGTAAGATTTCTGGAGATGAATGGTGGTAAGGGCTGCATAATGAGTATTGTGTAATTAATTGTACTGAACTATATGCCTAAAAATGGCTAAAAGGGTAATCTTCATGTTGGATATTTTACCAATTTTTTTTAAATTCGGAAGGAAAAAACAATGTGAATTTTTCCTCTTAGAAACCAAAGAGATCCGTTTAAGACATACTAATTTTACTCAGAGTTGACAAATTTATCTGGTTCTGTTTCAAAATCAATTACAATGATATTGCGATCCCATTCCATCATGCACTAGTTATTCACACCGAATGACTTATCCTCTGATCTTGTCTTATTTGTGAGTAAATGACCTTGCTCTTCCTATTAATATGTTAAATCTCAAATCTTTCAAGTAAATTGGACCGTAAAACTTTTCTGCTTAAGGACCACCCATAAATTAGGTAGTTTTAGAACTATTAATGTTTTAAATAAGCACAACAAATAAATAAAACACATTAGTTTTCTATAAGTTATTTTCAAATTCAGTAAAAACCTTTTTCCTACAGGATTGATACAAATAGTTCTTTTTTAAAAAATCAGTTCAAGTGAGTAATCAAAGCAATTTATCTCAAATATTTTATTACAACTGAAACACCACATACATTTTCAATCTTTTGATAGAAAGGCATTTCATTTTCATTTCCATTATATGGATCTGCAAATTAAAGCTGAGCATCACCTTCCTACCTTAAACCACAGTTAAAATACATAGTCTAAGCTCTCTAGTATTCTTTAAAATTAAGCAAAACTCAAAAAAACTTGTGAGCCATTAAAGAATCCTCCTAGATGTTTTCAACTGTTTTTTCTATCTTTCTCAGCTATCTTACCCACACAAGTCCCAAAGCAGAGATGTGGGTGGATCCTATAGAAACAGTGGGTTGCATTATCAAAGAGCCCTGAGCTTTAGGAAGCCCACATTTTTATAATGGGTAATAAGCATGCCCGCTCTTTTCTCAGGAGGAAACACTGTCACTGTCTTCCAAGGCTGCTTACTACACAAACCACCTTGAAAAGACAGTCCAGAACAAAGGATAGTCCATGTTTTACTTATAAGATATACAGAAAGAGAAGGGATTGATAAATAATTGGCTCCAACAGTCTATTATTCATCTCTGCCTACATGTCACTACTACCCTCTAGAACACCCTATACCATTTTATTCTTGTACTACATGTGTTATTGTTAATAATCAAATCATCAGTGATTCTTAAGACATCTTATGAGCACTTTGCAAAAATCTCCTGGGAGGTATGTTAGCATAATTTTTCTACCTGCTTTTAAACAATTTGAAGAATTGGTTTATATATAACTCATACATTATCAAATCCAGTCTTAATTAGTGAATGCCTTCTGCAGTGATATTAAAGATGGATCCCAAAAAGATGAGACCAAATGGCAGCATAGGAGCCTTATTATCAGTCTTCCGACAAAAAAACTTAAGCAACACAGTGAGTGGAATTTTAAAAAATAAACCAGAAAACCAATACATACAAAACAAGTTCAACAACCAAAATATAAAAAATTTGCAAACAAGTTTCAGAGCTTAAGAATACAACTAGAGTCATACATCACTTAACAATGTTTTGATCAATGATAGACAACATATACTATGGAAAACACTGTGGAGGCTCCTCCAAAAATTAAAAATAGAGCCACACAACAAATGAAGGAAACAGTTTCACTTTGCATGCATCATCCATCCCCTAGGCCAGCACTGCTCAGCTCCAAGAGGGAATTCCCAGCTACAAAGAGTTCCCCTTACTAGGGAAGGAAGAGATGAGTAAGTGTAGCTTCCCTAGCCTTTCCAGGCACTGCATGAAGGAACCTTTCATAGAAACTGGCAAAGCTCAGACAGTCAGGATAGGAACAAAGAAAAAAAACAGGGGCTACCACATATCAGTCATAAAGGGGGTGACTGCAGTCCCAGTGATCTACTCTGCAAAGGGCCTGGCAGCTTCTTCCTATGGTCAGATGGCCAGCAGAGCTTCCACAGACCACTTCCAGCATTCACCAACTTTCACCCTACAAGTATTCATTCATGTTCACTAACATTAGCTACTGGAGTCCCTACCAGGTCCTTCCACCACAGCTCTCCTACCCCTGTCAGAGGCAGAATCTAAACCAGGAAACTAATACGAACAAAACAAAATGAGAAGCTCGACAACAAAAATATCAAAAATAAGCAAACAAGTTTCAGAGCTGAAGAATACAACAACTAGAGTCATATGTCACTTAAAAATGTTTTACCAGTGACAGACAAAATATATTATGGAAAACAGTGTGGAGACTCCTCAAAAAAATTAAAAATAGAACCGCTATATCATCTGAACAATCCCACTTCTAGGTATATGTCCAAAAGAGATGAAATCACTATCTTTGATGGATTCATAGACAAAGAACATGGCAATCACAGAAAAAAAAATTCATTAAATAAAGGGGAAAAATTTCTTAAAAGTAATTAGTAACAGTTTAAGCTATTCAACTAAGGGCATGAACAAAAGACAAGGAAATAGCAATTCAAGTGCAGAGCAGGAGTCTTCATGAACATTTGATAAATGCTCTATTATGATCATGGCATGTCAATAAAGATTGAATGAGTTAGATTCAACCAAAAATTAATACTATAAAATTAAAGTAATAGTATATCAACTTAGAAACAACAGTAGTAGTGGATGTCCATGTCCACTTCCCTTGCCTGCGATAACAGAAACAATCTTTCTGTGAGGAAAGCGTCTCTCTGCCAACATTTGCAATCCTGGCACCCTACTCTCTCCTAGCAATACACCCAATAAACCCAAGCCAGGCCGATGAGTCCCTCTCTGTCTCACTTCCCAAAAAATATGAATCATGAGTAGAGTGATCACATGAATGGAAAAACTCAATTTTTCAGCTTTTATTCAGGAGTATTTTATCATTTTAGTGAACTATTTATTTTACAGTTGCCAACATAATCACTTCTTGACCTTTTGGCTAAGATCAAATGTACATTTGCCAAAGTTTTCTATTGTTTGATATTATAGCCACTCATAACCAAAGTGACTTTAAAATAATAAAACAAAATGAAGTTAATGTCAAAACATTTTTACATTAATTCACAAAACAGAAATTAAAGTCAGACCTAAAACATAAAACACCACGTATGCCATATAATAAAAAAATACATTAATGTAATATTCACCTATGTATTTCTAGCTAAGTGTTTTAACTCCTCTAAATAAAATCTATCAGTAAATATCAGGTAAATAAGGCTTTGATCAGAATCACAAGGGAGAAAAAAACGTGTTGAATCAGAAATGTGACCTCTACTGCAATTTTAGTTTGGAAATTACTATCCAAGGTGCTTTCTCTGGAACTTTTGCTTCATATCTTCTCACTATCCAAGGATTTGTGGTCAACTGCATGATCAGTACTAAGAGGTCAAACATACCTAAAAATATCTATTTGAGCAGCTGGCTGGCATTTCCATTCGTCTGACTGATCCTATAACCCACTGCGTTCATTACCAAGCCAATGCAGCAATGAACACAAAATGATAACCAACCCTGCTAAGGCTCTGCACCATCAACCCTACAGCAACAACTTAAAAGGGGGAATATCTAACTAACCCCAGCTCTACCTCATCATCTATATGGTTTCTAAAATTCTAAGTTGTGTTAAATGCCAGGTTTAGAAAGATCTTTCAAAGGAGAAATGTGACTTCAGTACTGTTGGGGTTTATGGGATTAAAAGCTCAGTCACTTTCTTGCCTTGCAGACAGGGATGGGAAGTTTTGAACAGATAAGGGGAACAGGAGAGTTACCCTGGGAACCAGGACTGGAACCTTGGGCAAATAGGGGAACCAAATGATTGCTATTCAAACAGTACCATAATGCCCACATGTGGCCATCGAAAACTGATGTAAATTCTAAAAAATGCAGAGACTAATCACAGTCACACAATTTAGTAGATAGCAGCCAGCACGCACCTGTGTCTTAAATTTTATTTTTTTTAAGATTTATTTATTTATACAAGAACCAGGGTACAGGCCAGATGCGCGGGAGGGTGAGAGGATTCACCAGAGACAGAGAGGGGAATAGAACAGGCAGACTGCTGAAATACACTGCTGAGGGGAGCAGCAGGCGAGACAGGAGAGGTCTGCCCCACCATGTGGGATTCTCGCCAGCCGGCGGAGATCCAACCCACGCTGCAGAGGCTGTGGACAGCTTCACAGTGTGGCTCTCAACCACCTGCACCACCAGGGAGGCCCTGTGTCCTAAATTTTAGAAAGCCCACACATTCAGAGTATAAAAAGGGCTTCAAACTTTAATTGCTACGCAGACACTCGTTTTGCCCTGCACCTTTTCTCTGGCAGAGTAATGAATGAATCTACCCTTTCTATTTTTCATACTATCTCCTGTGAAAACTATCAACCCTGTGACCACAGCATCCCTTCATGGCCATGTGATCTCCCTCTCAAGGCAAGTATGAAGAATAAATAGAGATAAATTTCTATTTTAGTCTTGGTCTTAATATTCATTGGAACAAGTTAATTAAAATGCGTAACAAAACCCACCAAATTTCAGTATGTGAGAATTGAAGAAAAGGATGCAAAATTAACATAAAATTCTATCTATGACAGCATAAAATTTACTTGGAAGGACCAAAAATACACATGAAACAAAAACACTCAAGTAAAAGTATGTAACTGAAAACACATTACATTTGCCTTTTTTCCCTATTAATTTTACTCTAAAATAATGTAGAAACACAGAAAAATGAAAGCATCTGGGTGCTACTCTAAATTTAAGAATGGTATTCATTATTCCAAGATTGTTTTTTCTTGAAATCATGTTTATTGACAGGTGGGTTCACACAGATACTTCTTCATATCTACTCCAGAGATTATAGGCCAATCTTCTCATGTATACTTTCACACCCTGCCCACCATCAATGCCCCAACAATCCTCCACCACTTCCACTGAACCACTTCCTTCCCTCACTCCCACCCTGCTACCTTCCCCCCCCAAACTAAATTAAAATGCAATCTGCATCTAACACTTTTCTTCAATTCAACGTGTTCCTACTAAGTACACACTATAGTTTTGGCAACTTCCATTAGAGTTCCTTAAATACTCTTTCAAAAGACTGCTTAGGCAAGGCTAGGATATTTCTGTTAAAGACAGACAGGGAGGGGAAAAAAGAAACATAAATTGAAAATAATTGAAGTGTTACAATTTCATTTCCTGTCAAATTTCAGATTTAGCTCTTAAAAACTTGGTTTCTGGAACACACCCTTCCTGCTGCAGCCCCAATTTACCAACTGTCTCAAATAGATGCACTACTGAAACCCAGAGTTGCTTACTATCAATGATAGCAAGGCAAATTTTTTCTGGTCAATTAAAAGAAGTTGCATTTTCCTTAATACAAACAATATCTATCCTGGAAAATACCAAGCACAGCACCTACTAGTGGCAACATCTTAAAGCAAAAACTAACAAAAAAAAAAATTAAAAAAAAACAAACAAAAAAACAGATACACGTGAACAAGGTGGGCAAGAGAATAAATTATGTAGAGTTGTATTTTTTTTTTCCTATTGTTCAAAATGATTTTGGGCTGGGGATTTACACTATCTCTAAAACATATTAAAGTGTATGATATACGACATTCTGTTCTATACGTAACAGTGTATACAGCAAGGAATTATACTGCCACCTATGTAACATCTTAGTACAGGTTTAAATTAATCTGAATTTCATAAGAATGCTAACCCTACATTCTTCCATTAAACCTGAAATTATAACCGGAATTAAAACATAAATTATACCTGAAAAATGCCACTGTTAAATATGCACATGTAAAAATTTTAATTGTTCAAGAATCCCAATCTTAATCACATTGGTATCTTGAAGTATAATTTTAGCATTAGCTAACTTTAGTCATTAGCTTCAAACTTCAAGCTTCACAGTTCTTCCCCCAAAGAAAAAGAAGTTACTAAAATATAATTACAGTTAAGCAACATGTAGACTTGCTGTGCAATTGTTTTTTGTTCCTGAAATCATGAAAATTTTTACATTTTCCAGAATCTGAATTCTGGAAAAGATTATTTTGGTAACAGGATATTTTAAAAAAATCTCAGGGAACTATTCAACTACCATAAAAATTAATCTCACCACATACATATCAAGGAACAAAACAGGGAGCACCAAAATGGACTACACATATGCGGTTGTTAATTTTCTTTTTTTTTTTTAATCTTCAAAATGTCATTTATTCAGCTTTACTATGTAAAAAAATAACCACAGCATATGGCACCTTCTTACATTTCTGGGGTAAGGGTTCAATGGTTTGATTTCTCCCCCAAAACAATTTATTAGCAAGATGATTACAATCATGTCTTGATATATATATATATATATATTTTTAATAAATTTTATTTTTATATTCCCCATACAATTGCAATCCCCTTATTTTGACCCCAATCCCTCCCCTCCCCACCCTCCACCCCCAATAGAGTGTCTCTTGTTCATAGTTGTTAGTTGATTTTGATATTTTCTTTCTTATAGTTATTCTTTTTCCTGGTCCCTTATTCAAGTTTTCTAGATTCCTGCTATGAGTGAGACCATCCGGTATTTTTCTTTTTCTTTCTGGCTTATTTTGCTGAGCATGATCCCTTCCAGCGCCATCCATGTTGCTGCAAATTGCATGTGTTTATATTTTTTGAATGCTGAGTAAAATTCCATGGTGTATATGTACCACATCTTCTTGATCCAGTCATCTATTTTTGGGCATTTGGGTTGTTTCCAAAGCTTAGCTATTGTAAACAGTGCTGCTATAAACATAGGGGTGCAGGTGCTCTTTGGAATTGATGTTTCTGTGTCCTTTGGGTAAATACCTAGGAGTGGAATTGCTAGATCATATGGAAGCTCTACGTTTAGTAGGTCCAGAAATCTCCATACAGCTCTCCATAGTGGTTGGACCAGTTTGCACTCCCACCAACAGTGCAGGAGAGTTCCTTTTTCTCCACACTACAGTAGTTAATTTTCAAAAAAAAAAGAAAAAGAAAAAGAAAAACCAAAGAAATACAATGGAAAAGGAAAACATTCTCAATAAAAACTGGACATTAAAGGAAAACAAACTTGACTCTTACACAAAACACAAAATTCAATTCAAAATGAATCAAATTTCTCAATATATAAACGGACCTTGTAAAACTTGTAGAATAAAGAATGCAAAGAAATCTTTACAAGTTTGGGGAAGGCAAAAAATTCATAGGAAGCTAAAAACACAAACCATGAAAGAAAAAAAACATAGATCCTGCCCTTCATAAAATTTAAAAGTTTCTCTTCTTCAAATACAATTAAGAAAATGAAAAGGCAAGTAACAGACTGGGAGAACCATGTACAATACATAATATGTGACAAAGTACTAACATCTGGGTTATATAAAAAGTTAATAAGAAGTTTAAGTGGTCTAAATAAACAAAAGATTTAAACAATTTACCAAGAAAATGATAGAAAATGACTAATATGCATGCTTAACACAACATTCACTGGTGAAATGCAAACGAAAAAACCACAATGAGATACCACTACTGGGTTGTATGTCATGACTTTTCCAACAACCCAATATATAATCACTAGAATGGCTAAAATTTCTTTAAGCTGATAATGTAAGTATTCTTGGGGATAAGGAGGAACTTGAACTCTCATATAGTTGGTGAGAATGCAAAATGGTACAACCAGTTCTTGGTATTTACACAAAAATAAATGGAATATGTCCACCCAAAAACTTCTACTTGGATTTTTCATAGCAGCTGCATTTGTAACAACAATTTGATAAACATATTGTTATATTTTCATTGATATAATGGAATACTATGCCACAAGAAAAAGGAACAATAATAAACACAAGCAGAGAAAAAGAAATCAGGGGAGAATAGACATTCTATGATTCCATTTGCAAGAAATTCTGGGACAGAAAAAAAGCAATCTATAGTGGACAGAACCCAGACAAGTTTTTCCTGGAGATTGGGGGTAAGAAGGAGCATGGCCAGGAGATATTAAGAAGAAAGGGGCATAAGTTATTTGGAGAGAATGACAACAATGTCCTCTATTTTGATTGTGGTGGTAGTTAAATGGGTGTATTCATTTGTCAATATGCATTAAAGTATATACTGTAAATGGCTGCATTTTATCCTATATAAATTATACCTGAAAAATGCTACATAAACCAAAAAAAAAAAAAAGAAAAAAAAAACTTTTTAAGTGGTGTTGGTGGTTGAAGATAGGAAGTATGCAAGGAAAAACCCCAGAGAAAGGCAGAAAGACACTGAAAGACATTTAAAAAAATGTTTTTAAAACCACAGAAAGTTTAAATTCTAGCACAGCTAAAAATAGAAATGTAACTATAAAATGAGAATAACTCACAGAATAACTGAAAAATTAAATAAGATAGTACCACACATGGTACTGGTACATGATAGAAACATTATGTGTGTAAGTGTTAAGTGTTCAGTTATAGTGTTAAGGTAAAACCAGTGAAGTAACAGATTACATGGGGAAAAATCATGAAAGAGTTTCTAGAGGAAATAATTTTAGGTGACAGGGTTTAAAGGAGAAAAGTATAAGGATGGTAAGAAGGAGGGCACTGCAGATGGAAAGAAAGGCAATGTGCAGAAAAACACAGGCAGAAAGGAGCAAGCACTGTGCAGAAGACTGAACAATTAGCATGCCCATGACATCAACCTCATACATGGAAGTACCAAAACAAAAAACAGGGCAATCTTCCTATCTGACGCAAACATTCATTTAAATTTTACAGTAGGATCCAAAATAGTAACTTCATCCATGATCAACTGATGCTATAACAAGATAAATATATTCAACTGTTAAAAACAGAAAAAGGAAAAAGTTCTGTCTTTCTGTTGAGAAAATATGCTTACAATCATCAGCTTCAGTCTCTTGGAGGTTAGCCATAGTTCTTCCCCCAAAGAAAAAAGAATTATTAAAATGTAATTATAGTTAAGCAACATATGGACTTGCTGTACAATTCTCATTTTGCTCCTGAAATTATGAGTCTTTATATTTTCCAGAATCTGAACTCTGTGATTGCTATTATGGAAAACAAGATATTTAAAAAAATCTTCTCAGGGAACTATTCAACTACAACACGAATTAATCTTATGACAACTGCATAAAGGGTATCAGAATGCTAAAATTGTATTTCAAGATACCTAATGTTACCAAGATCAGGATTCTTGACCAATTAAAATTTGAAGTGTTTTTACATGTATACATTTGACAGGGTTTTTTTTAAGATTTATTTATTTATGCATCCAAGAACTAGGGTATGGGCCAGACATGCAGGGGCACAGAGTAAGAGGATTAACCAGAGACAGAGTGGAGAACAGAACAGGCGGATCTACTGAAATACACTGCTGAGAGGAGCAGCAGGCCAGACAAGAGATGTCTGCTGCACCATGTGGGGGATCGAATTCACTGCGCAGTGGCTGATGATAGCTTGATAGCACTGAGACTTTAGCCCTGTGTCACCAGGAAGGCACCTTAGAAGTTTTTAATGGAGGAATGCAGGATTAGCATTCTTATGAAATTCAAACCAATTTAAATTTGTACTAAGATTTTACATATGTGGCAGAGTAATTCCTATCTTTTATATATAGAACAGCAAAGTTTCTTCAATTTTTTTTTTTCTGGGAAAAGACAGCCAAGATAGCTAGTAATAACTTGAGCTGATTTAGTTCCCTGAATGAGAGATGTACAGAAATGCAGAATGAGAACGATGCACAAGAGAGAAGAAATATCAAAGACAACAATATTGACCTTTAAACAGTAGCAGGAGTGTACCTATGGTGAGGACAACAAAGCTAAAAGATTAAACTCAAGTCTCTTATTGAGAAAGGATGTTACAGCAAAGAAACAGGTTTTATCTGCTCCATCTAACATCAGAGCAATATCCAGACCAAGGCTCTGAGTAGAACATGAGAATGTCCTTATCTACTTTTGCTTTCTTAGCCCATATATTACATATCAATGTAATAGATGAAATATTTTTGAAGATATTTTTTAAAAGGTTGATATTGTTCAGAATACAGATTTTTCCTTTAAAATTCTCTTTGCATGAAAACAGTATTTTATGTTATAAAATATTTTTCAAAACATTTTCTATATAAACACTAAAAATGAGTTCCTACTTAAGAAACATTAGGGGAAAAGTTTGTAATAGGATTAGCAATAAAATATTACTTAAGACCCAACACTGTTTTTTGTATGCTTTTATGTTTTGTTCAACGATTTTAGGAGGCTAATATGGCTAAAGATTATTGTTTCTAAAATGAGGATTGTGAAAATTAATTCAAACTCCTTCAAAATGACTAAAGGGATCACTGGCAATATGAGATTAGCTCCTTTTAATAAAGTTCAAAGACTTTATCACTGTAAATAAACTTATTTTATTTAGAGGTAGGAAATGTGTGTAGTGCATCTGCAAACACAGATCAGAGCTTTGAAGAAATTCAAATATTACTTATTTTAATGATAAAAAATTTATTTTCTTACATTGTTGTTCATTTTTGTACAAAATTGAATTTCTCCCCTCTAGTGTAATCCCCGTTATTCTCTCACATTACTTGTCAACCATCATCACCATAGTACCTTATGCTCTTCTGCCCCATTTTGACCCCTCTCCCTCCTCTTCTCCTGCTGTATGCTTCAAATCTATAGTTTGCCCGCAAGTTTTGTCAATTTTTTTTACCCTTTATTCAGTTTCCCTATATTCCTCTTATTAAGTGAAATCATCTGATGTTTCTTTTTCCTTCTGACTTATTTCACTGAGCATAATCCCTTCGAGCTCCATCCATGTTGCTGCGAATGGCATGAGTTAATCTTTTCTGATTGCCACGTAGTATTTCATTGTGTATATATATCACATCTTCTTGATCCATTCATCTGTTTTGGGACATTTAGGTTGTTTCCATATCTCAGCAATTGTAAAGAGTGCTGCAATAAACAAAGGAGTAATGGTTTCCTTTCGAATTAATGTTTTTGTGTGCTCAGGGTAAATTCCTAGGAATGGCATCACTGGGTCACATGGCAGATACATTTTTACTAATTTGAGGAACCTCCAAACAGCTTTCCATAGTAGTGGGACCAGTTTGCACTCCCACCAGCAGTGTGAGAGGGTTCCTTTTTCTCTACATCTTCGCCAGCATTTGTTGTTGTCAGTTGTTGTTTTTTTTTTTTAATATAGCCCATTCTCACTGGTGTGATTTATTACCTTATTGTGGTTTTGATTTGCATTTCACTGATTATAAGCGATGTTGAGCATTTTTTCATATAGCTGTTGGTCATATGCATTTCCTCTTTGGAGAATTGTCTTTTTGGTTCTGCCCATTTTTTGATTGGGTTGTTTGATTTGTTTTTGTGGGGTTGTGTAAGCTCTTTGTAGATTTTTGGTATCAGTCCCTTACCAGTTGCATGGAGAGCAAATATTTTCTCCCAATCTGTGGGTAGTCTCTTCATTTTGATTATTGTCTCTTTTGCTGTACAGAAGCTTTTCAGTTTGATGTAAGAGGCTCAAAATCCAAAAGCTTTAAAAAAGCTCTCTTAAAAGAAGCTCCAAGAGTTACTTTCAGGTGAGTGAAAAAGAAAAAGAGCTTTTTAAATCTCTTGCTTTAGCTAGTGAAGCACATTTTGGGCTTTTCTACTTGGAACTAAGCTACCCAAAGTCATGTATATAGAAAAAAATAAATATACATATCAATAATAGTACAATTAAATCAAAAGCTCTCCCTGGGCACACTACTGTTACAGTGATTAATTTTCTCAATTACTCTTTTTACTTATTTGTGTCTTTGCCTTAATAAAATCATACTGGGGAGGGGGGAAACTAAATTTTAAAGAAGAGTTTAAGCAAAACGTCAAAATAAAAAGGGCAGAGAAATTTAAAATATATAAAGATGACAAGAAAATATTAGAAAAATAAGCTTAAGATTGGGAATAAGAAAAAATATTAGACAAATATCACTATGGACAAGAAAGACGAAAATAGGTAAGAACACACGAATATAAAAAATGAAAAACTAAGAAGAAATAAAATCAGCAACTTATGACACAGCAAGCAGGAAAGCAAAACCATCTTTCCAATTAAGGTAATATTAATAAGAATGCCAATACGAAGACAGTCCCCTCAAAGATTCTTCAAGTTAAGTCTACATGGTCTTCTCACATTTTTTCTAAAAACTTTACTAAGCAAATAATTTCAGAGTGGCAAGTTAAAGAGCAGAGAGCACAACTAGGGCTCCTATCTTTAGAGCCCTGGCTTTTCTAGGACATTTATGTGAGAAATTGACACAGTTCCTCAAAGAATGCTGATCAGACTTTAGTCCCATTTATTTTATCCTTTTGCTATCAAAGAGTACATCCAAATATCATTGCACATCCCACTCCCCAAAAAGTGGGGGGAATTTTCAGCCAAAAAAGTTAATCAGCTCAAAAAGTTTGGGTTTTTTTTTTGGTTCTATACTAAAAGCATAAGGTAAGCCCCACTGAGTGCCCTAGCAAATGTTAGGAAATCATTTTTTTGAATTACATTTCTAACATGCTTCCTTTCACCACTGTAGTTTTTTCATTTTGGCAAGAATGTATCCCTTTAAGTGTTCACAGGTGGATTGAGAAAATCAGTTTCCATACAAAATTCAAGGAATTCTGTCCTTTGAAATCCTAGCGTTCCTAAACAGAATTTTAGAGCAATTAGAAAGTCACTCAGTATCGCTCAATTATACAGATGGGGTTGCATAACTTGCCCACGATCATGGAACAAGAAGAGACCAGAACCTAAGTCTCTAAGTCCTGGTTTAATGTTCTAAGTTAATGGGAGGAATTACTAGGTTTCAGCCTATTATCTTAAAGATGCATTGATTAGTGAAAAATTGGAAAATAGTGTATATTACATTATTATCTCAGGCTTTTTAAATTATACAAACTAGTATATGCATGTCTGTCTGTCTTATCTATCTTATCTATCCCTAGAGAGAGGGAGAGAGAGGGACCAGAGAGAGGAAATATCTAGAATACCACTGCAAACTAAGAGGGCTATTCTGGAGATTAAGCCAGGTCTACTGACTTATAAAATAATAGCTCATAAAATAGTTGAATTTTACAATAAGCATATTCATTGATATAATAGTCATTTTTTTCTTAAAAAAAGATCTGCACAAGCAAATCCAGATCTGAGAAAATTCCTATCTCAAAATGTCTTAAATCTCAATCTTCTTTCTCTCCCTCTTTCCCCAGGTCCTTTGTGTGTGTGATTGTGTGTGTACTTGTGCTCATGTGTGCAAATGTGCTTGCTCATACACATACCCCTACAAAGACATAACTTTGTAACTGAAGCTGATATTGAAATTATCTTAATTTGTCTTCACATTATTTTATTTTTTTATAAAGATTTATTTTATTTTTATACAAGAGCTGGGGTACAGGCCAGAGACGTGGGAGGGTGAGAGGACCCATCAGAGGCAGAGTAGGGAGCAGAACAGGCAGAAGGACGAAATACACTGCTTAGGGGAGCAGTGGGTGTGACAGGAGAGGTCGGCTGGGCCATGTGGGATCCTCGCGGCCGGCCGGGATCCAACCCGCACTGCAGAGGCTGCAGACAGCTTCACAGCGCTGCGCTCAACCTACTGCGCCACCAGGGAGGCCCTGTCTTCACATTAAATGTGATCTTAACAGCATAACCTTAACATGAGAAAATTACTCTAACAAGTTAGGGTAAGGAAAGTGAAAGCCTAAATTACATTATTGCAGTTAAAGACATTTTTGTTTAGGTACATAATAATAATAAATTAAATTAATATATTTTTAATGTGTAAGAGTATTTATAAAAATTATTTTTATATAAGAGTATACGCAGTGGTTTTAATCATGAGTACTCTTGGTAGGCTAAACATTTCCCCTTCCCCCCCCCCATAAGTTTAACTATTATACTATGGCATTCCTTGCAAGATCGTAAAAACACTGGTAAACTTGAGCTCAGTCCTCTAGCTATCAATAAATTCCTGATTTCAGAATCAACAGGTTGAAACAATAAGGTTTTATTATATAGTTCTCAACAGAATACTATGCTGGTTAGCTACCCTAAAAGTTTTTTAATCTAATTGCCCATAATTTTGGAATATTAAATATCTGTACAGAGAGCAAAGGATGTCTTAAATGAGTAATGATTTTCTTACTCCTCATTTCCTTTCAAACCAACTAAAGCAGGTGCCCACTTCTGTAATTCCATTCCAAGGAGTCACACGAAGCTCTTTCATTGCCAAACTGAACGCTTACATTGCAGTACCGTCTGCTCTTCACCCTTCCCACACTCCGTCACGCCCTGCTTCAAAGAACCTCCGATGTGCAAGTCCCTCTAGCCAATCCTTTTGTTCAACCTTCACTAAAGCGTTCTAGAGGAGCCTCTTCTCTACCTTTCACTTTCAACTACTCCTTTCATACAGTTACTAACTATATTACCACTCTAGAACTTTCTCCTACATACAAATACCATAAACATAGTATCTGAAGCAGAGATTCAAAAATTTGGTATGTATCAGATTCATCTGGAGGGCCTGTTCAAAAACAGATTTTAGAGACCTCAAGGCTTCTGACTTAGTAGGTCTGGGCAGACCCAAGAATATACATTCTATACATTCCCAGATGACACACACTTTACAAACATTTGGCCTATAGGATTCTCCAATTGGATGAGGCACAAGTACTCTAATTTCAATAGGCACTAACAAAGTCTCCCAGCACCTGCCTTAATCATCTCCAAACAATTTTTTATACAGCATCCAGGGCTATCATTTGTAAACCTCATTACTTCACTATCCCTTGTAAAGGATCTCAGGACAAAAATCAAAATCCTTAACATGGTCTATCATATTTTCTATGACCCAGTCCTTACCCACCAAACCAGACTGACACTCATTTTTTTATACACCAGCCACGGTGGACTGTCTCAGTTCCTAGCAAAAACCATGTTCCTTGCTGTTCCAGATGTTTAAACAAGGTATTCTGCCAGAAATATCCTCCTTTTTTCCCCTTAGCTCAAGCCATCTTCCTTGGCTATCCATGCCCTCCAGATCAGCAAAGTCTTCTATCATCCTATATTTTATGCCTCTTAGCACTTTCCATAATGGTTATTACACAATGAATTGTGCAACTGCTAGCAGTACTGTCTGTTCTTTACCCTTCCCCCCCCCACACAAGCTCAAAGAAGTCACACATCTATCAAGTTCCCAATGAATTTTCAGCCCCTTGTAATAGTGATTTGTTCTCAAGTATCTGTTGAATTAATGATCTTGTAACATTAAATTACTTTGGAATCTCAAAAGGAAAAGTCTTATTAGAAAGAGATTAGGGACATTTTTAGTGTCCTTTAATACTTACAAATGAGGAAGTTTCATTAAACTCCACCATCCAGGAATTTAGATCAAGAACACTAATACCTTCAAAAGATAAAATGAAATTGTCCTATCACAAGTTCCTCTGCAACAAGCTATACATGTATATTATTACTTATTATCTGCACCAATTGATTATAGTGATAATATCCAAGTGCCAATGTGTAAGTTTATAATGCAGCCTAAGATAATTTTTGCAAAACTTAATTCACATATAAACCTGCATCAAAGAGTACACCTCTTTGAATAGAAGTGGTGGGATGGTGTAGCTGCCTGGATTAAACCTAAGCATGATAACCACAAATTCTGTAACAAACCTGAATATACACAAGAATTAAATTATTATGCAAACAGTTTATCAATTCTGACCACCTTTAAGATAGAAAAACCCTACCAGCTATCATTCATTTCCCCAACATTTTTTTCTAAAGTGTATCAGCATAGCACTAACTTAAGTGGCAAACAGAACTAACAGATATCTTAAGATGTAACTTTAATATATCAGAATTCACAGCCAAATAAAGGTTATCTTCATCCACAGTAGTGACTTTCAGAGAGCATTTCAAAATTCCACCACACAAAACAATTTCAGAACTCCTTTTTCTATTCATTTTCCTAGTTAGCATGTAAATAACACAAGAGTAATAGATTTTACCACTTTGGTCACTACTTACTTTTAACTAAAATGTCCTTCCTCATTTTAATCACTGATTTTATGTATGAGATGCAACTGGAATGATTTCTACTTTTTCCAACTGTCAAATTTTTTTAAAAGTTATAATTTGCCATCAAAGAAAGTAGGTTAAAAGAATGAGGTTGAAGGCATTAAAGAAATATCAGAAGAATAACTCCAAAAGTATTTTTTAAACAATGACATTAGTGGAATACATTCACAATTAACTTTGAACACATCAATCATCTTTCAGACACAAAAGTTTTTTGTATACTTATATATTTTAAAACCGGTCACATTTCTACCTTGGGCACTTAAGTATAAACAGAATTCTATTTTCCTGAATAACACATGCTGTAAGACAAAAACCACATTTACAATAAACCGTAGATTAACAAATGGGACATGTTTTATGAATAAAATCTGGTGGTCTAATGTAACAACATGGCTTGAGGAGGCAGTGTGGATACTGAAAAGAACATGGATGTAGAATGCAGTAGGCCAAGGTTCAACTTCCTGCTTGGCTCCTTAGCAGCTACATGTCTAAGCATGTTACTTAAACATGTAGTCTGTACAATGAATAATTACATCTGCAAAGCGAGATTAATACAATCCATTGATGAGATATTAAAAAGATTATATTACATAATATATGATTAGAATTCTAGTCCCTAACGTCTTCAAAGAATCCTGAAAAGAACCTAGAGGCTATCTGTTCCAAATTCTCCATTTTACTTAGACCCAGAGAGACTAAGTGGTTTGCCAAGGTCACACAATTACTTAGTGGGAAAGACAATACTCCTGGCAGGTTTCTTATTTTCCCAGTGCATCTGTTTACTAAAATAGTTGGTGTTTGTAATGCTAGGTTGCACATAGCTGTGACAGAGGATCTCAAAGAGGGTTTTTAAGACAATAAATCAAGGCCTTCTAAGGACACTGTTTGCAAATATGATACTGGCAATCATATATTAATAATTCAGTCCTAAAAATTAAATGCCGTGCATTTTCAGTCTTTGTTTTTAAAATTAGATATTTTAAATTATAGTTTAAACTACCTGGTTCTGCATAAATTTTCAGTTTTCCTGAAAGGCTATTTTCTAAGAAAAACATTAACCTGTTTTAAATAAAGATGTTAGAATAAGCCTGTTTATTTATCAAGTACAGTATCTGACTACAATAAGCCAAGAGTTATCCTATTTCCAAAAAGTAAAATTCATATCTATACTTAAGCTGAGGTATCTTTATAAGGATCAAAGCTTAAAATGCTAATCTAAAAATAAGTTAAAAATCTAAAGGAATTTTATTACTAATTTTCTTTTTCAATCCCAAAAATAACTTCTTCATATTTTGATAAGGAGTAAGTATGGCTTTCGATCTTGGACATAAAAGAAAAATGAGTTTCTGACTACCTAACTCTGGCCTAGATGCTTTGCATTTTGAATTCTAGGTATAAATTACCACAACCAAAGTACTCATCATCTCTAATTTATCATGCAAGTAATCAAGACACGTAATTAAACTTCTGCATGACAACTAAAAAAGGACCGATGAGATCATCAACACAATTTTTAAACTTGAATTAAGAATGACTACCAAAAATGAGAAAGTATGTTGACAGCTCTATATGGAAAGCTTAATTGTATAAGAAAATTGGATCAATATGATGACAAGGAAAAATTCTTACTGAAGACCCAAAAAAAGCACTAGTTATAACAAGTATCACTGATTAATTTCAATTTATGAGTTTAAAGAGGTCAATAACTATTCGTATGAATTTAGAAGTCCCAAATGATAATCAAATAGATAAGACCTTACTAGTTAAAACATTAAATATGTTAAGTAATCAACTTCTTAAATGAATCTGTTTTTGCAAAGGGATTTTTCCTCAATAATGACAGGGTTATTATTTTTTTAATTCCCATATCCTAACCATAAATTTTTAGATAAATAAACATATAAGAACCATAATTCCCCAAATAATAAAATCTTGAAAACAAAGTATTATTTATATCATGCTGAATATTCTATATTAAAATTTTAAGAATAAGAAAAAAATAATAAAGATAATAAAAGGAATAAAAAATACTGCAATGAACCAGTCAGGGAAATTAATCATAATAGATACCTGAAAGGAAAAATGCTTAGAACACATGCACAAGGTAAAGTAGAGAAATACAGCCATATCTAATCAAATCTCTGGATTCTAAAACTAAAGTTTCTCAAAATATGAAGATCACAAAATAATCAGTAAATAGATGTCAACTGCATTAGAGAATATATACAACTTTGACTTCTTCTACAATGGACAAATTTAAAAAAAAACTCCACAAGAGTCAACTTACTGTCTAAGCTACTTTAAATTTCAAATAAGTTTTGACTATGTAGGTGCTATAATATCTTATATAATCAGACCAAATCTGGAGGTTTAAACTTTCCAAATCACAAGTCACCTAACAGAATTTCAATTTCAAAGTAACTAGCATTTAAAAAATCTGGATTGTATAAACTTCTGAAAGCAGAATTATTAACTCCAACCATAAATGACACATTCCAGCAGTTGAAACCATAGGGTAGAAGAAATACAAGGTCTGATGAATGGGGAAATATAGCAGTATCACAGAAGGAAGGGTAAGAAGTATATAAATTTAAATTTGCCCAGGATAATTTACAGTCAGTCCATATGGAGCCTGATGACTCAGGAAAGGAGAACAATAAATAAAAGAGAAAATAAGGTTAAAGAAAGTTTAAACCAAATGATAGGATATTTTATAAGCATAAAATCAAAAGAGATAAAAATTAAGGTCTTCAAAAAATGAGCTACACAATCCAATCTCAACATTTAAAATAATAAAAGTAAGGCAGGAGAGAAGGAAAATAGAGGAAACCATCAATAATTACCAAATCATGGTAGCTATAATTAAGGCAAAAAAGTAAATGAAAAAGAATTAAACCTTGCCTGTCTAGAAACTGTTGAGAAATAAAAATAAGTGAAGAAAAATGGCATATACAAGTTGAAGTAAATGAAAATAGAAATAGAAAAACTCAAACATAAAAAAGAATTCAAAAAGGACACAACTTTTAGGACTAAATGCCATAAAGATACAAACACTTATAAAAATCAATAGTGGGGCCTCCCCGGTGGCGCAGCGGTTGAGCGCTGGGTTGCGAAGCTGCCCGCAGCCTCTGCAGCGCCGGTTCGATTCCCGGCTGCTCCCCGGCCACCGGAGGAGGGTCCCACATGGCGCGCAGACCTCTCCTGCCGCCCGCTGCTCCCCTCAGCAGTGTACTTCGGTCCTTCTGCCTGCTCTGCTCCCCGCTCTGGCTCTGGTGAATTCTCTCACCCTCCCACGCTTCTGACTGTACCCAGTGCATGTATAAACAAAAACAAACGAACAAACAAACAAATAAATAAATAACATGCCTCTATTAAAAAAAAAAAAAATCAATAGTGAAGGAATATCATAGTATCAAGATCAAAATTTCTATGGATAAACCCATGTTATTAACCAAAAAAAAATATAATCAAGTTAAAAAGGTCTTCTGTCTAAAAAGCTAGAAAAGGATTCCAATAAATGATGTTGGACTAATTATAAATTTTCACTTCAGTTACTACAGATATCCCATTGAAATAAAAACAATTCATACGGAAAGAATAAAACCATAAGAGCAAAGATATTAAAACTGAGGATAGTATAAAGAAGAAATTCAACAAATTTCTGAAAGATGATCATAGATGTTAAACCGACAGAGCAAGCAGAGAAGCTACAGCCTCATTATATGCAGGAAGGCTGGAACTAGTATGTCTAACAGGACCTTAGAGAACTAAAAGATAAGGGGTGGGCGTAAATAATAGGGTTAACAACAGGAGAAATAAATACTACTAGATGAGTGTAACTAGATGAGTGTGTATGAGACAACTATATTTTCCACCATTACCTTCAAGCAGCACTGAAAACAACTGACATCTATGCCTAGGTAAAAACACACTCAGCTTTTCTCTAAAGAAAGTGAATGTCTAGAGAATACTACATTAGTATGCTGATACAGAGTAGTTAAGCCCCCCTCATTTGGCACAGAGAGGGTCCACAGTCTAGCAGTGTCCCTCTTTCTTACTCTTAAGATGATGCCTACCAAGATACAGGTCCCACCTACCCTGTACTATCCTGCCCTCAAAGGGCTCTGGGAGAATTCCTACTCCAAGGGAAGATATAATAGGCAAACAGTTCAAGAGAGGGAAGAGACCCATACCAAAAACCCAGTACTTCTTTCTAAAACATGAATGGACAACCAAACACCACCAGGCAGATCAAAGAAAAAATAACTAAGCATGAAAAACATTTATAAAAGCAAATATAAAAACTCATCAGAGAGGAAAAGGAAATGGTTGTGGAAACACATGGTATTTAAAAAACAAAAAATCTTTTTTAAAAATTCATGGCTATCTGCCCTCCCCCCAATATTAGACAAAAGACTAAAGAAAAAATTCTGTTAAACACAGAGTAAAGATACTCACAAAATTTGAAAGTATAGATGGAACAAGCATGATCAAAACAAGAGAGAAAACATTTGCTTACTGAAAAGTAAACAGGCAAACAAGATGAGGGGAGGAAATCGAAGACATAATAGAAGAAAATTCCTAGAGTTAAAAAAGAATCAGTTTCAGACTAAAAGACAACAGAGGGAATAGAACAAATGAGCAAACAAAAATATCCTATACCACCTCATTACAACTTTGTAGCAGAAAGATGTAACAAAGATCATAAAAACTCACAGATAAAACAAACAACAAACCACCTTAAGAGGATACTGAATCAGATGACATATGATTTCTAATCAGCAGCTCTAGATGACACTTAATAACTGAGCAATGCTTTCAGAGTTCCTAAAAGAAAATTATTTGCCATCTACAATGGTGTACTCAAATTACTGATCAAATGTAAGAACAAAAAAAGTTCTTTTCTACTTTTCAGAACTTGAGAATGTATTCCAACAAAAAGATCTAGTAAATTTTGGGAGAAAAAGGAAGATCTATGATAAAGTGGACCCAAGTCATGCGAAAGGAAGTTCCAAGAAAAAAACCTAAAAGACCAATTGCAAATTGAGACAGAATTACAGGCAACTCTACATAAACAGGGAATATACTAGATAATATGTACTGGGTATGGAGGATGGGATGTGGGAAGGGAGATAAAGGCACATATAGTACAAGAAAAAGTGGGTAATTAGAACATCAAGAAAAACAGGAAGTCATGTTCAAATATTTTTTTAATTCAATGGCTAAATTTTGAGCAAATAACCTAGTGAGTAAAATGAAATCTATTGGAACTCGATTTTATCAACCATTTTCTTGAAGCGAGCCAGGAACTATTTAATACCATCTGTGGATGAGAAATCATATCTGAGCCTACTAACTGACTTAGCATTCAAAATATTTACATAGTCATAATAGTGAAACTATTGATACATAGTGATTTTTATCAATAATCAAGAATCTATGTACATGACAGTTGGGTTTGGGAAGTAAGGAGAATGTGTTCATCTAGACAATACATAGAACGGTTACAAGCTTCAAATTAAAAAAATGGAAAATTCAGATAATATCTAAAGTTGATAAAATAATAGAATTGTGGTTCAACACTCTATACAAATTAGTGTATTATAAAAACAATATAGCTTCCTTTGAAGCATATCTATATATAAACTCCCTCCCTCATGAATTCCATCTATCCCTTAAGAGGATGAAAAGTTCTTTAATTACAGTTTCTTTCCGTTTAAAATAATTTGTTTGGTTAACTTAGTTTTAAAGCAATGATTCTCTACTAAGGATGATTCTGCCAACCCTTCTCCCATCCCCACCAGAGGATATCTGGCAATGTCTGGAGGAATTTTTGGTTATATAATTAGAGAAGGTGCAGCAAGTATCTACTGGACAGAAGACAGAGAGGCTGCATATATTCCACAATGCACCAGGACAGAGCTCATGAAAAAGAATTATCCAATCCCAAATGTCAATAGCACTAAGTTGAAAACTTGACTTTAAAGGAAGTCTTTATACTTTTATAGAAAAGTTTTCATCATTTCTCTCTCTCCTCATTCTTCTGATGGTATCTGAACATAAAGGAAAGCTTTTGTTAGCACAGGAAGTATTGTGATTGGCCTGAATATAGGTCCATGGACCACCCTGTGGGTCCTCACAGGACCTTGAGGTTTGGCCATCAGCTGTTATAAAGTCATAATGGCATGTGCTGATAAGTATGTTGTAACAGCATGCAGAGGATCTCCTCTACTTGGCCCCACCTCACCATCTGTCGACATGAACTGAGGACCTCAAACTGCCTCCTCTATGCCACCCATGTTGACAGTTAAGGCAACATTAGCTGCTTAACAAACAAACCCCAAGTTTTCAGTAACATCACATAATTAAATTTTCTAATTAAAATAAGTCTATTATGGGTGCTCCTGTTTGTTGCAAAGTTTTCTCCCACCTAGTAATTTAGGGACTGCAGATCCTTTTAATCTTATGGGCTCTCCCATCTCCAAAAGGCCCAGCCTCTGCATCTGTCCTTGGATTTGGAAAAAAGGGAGAGAAAGAGCACCACTTTTCTATCACCTCACCTGAAAGTGACTTCACATCATTTTCATTCACATTTCACTGAGGAACACCAGTCATATGGCCCCACCTAGACGCAAAGAGGGAAGCCAGCTGGGAGAGCCAAGAATGGCTAAGAAACATGTCCTGGCTGAGGAACCACTTCCCAGTGTAAGAGAAAGCATAACTTTTGTTAGGCGTTGAGCTGAATCTGCTCTCACCACAATATTTCTCCCCTCACAATAGTAGTCTTATGCGAAGTTTGCTAATTCTCATTCTGCTAACTTCTAGCTCCTTCACTAAAAATTTGTAAGAACTTCTAGATTTCTTTTGTATCAAATAAAAACCACATAAAATGCAGAGGGCACATTTCTAGATCTCATTCTACATAAATATACCATTTTCTCCCCCTGAGGCCACTTCATGTACATTTAGGGTCATCCAGAACAATAAGCTAGTAAGTGGCTACAGTATTCTGCCTCTCTAGATTGCTAAAATAATAGGAGCAAGTAGGAGAACCCTTCCATTATTATCAAAGAATATTTACTAAGAGCCCATATCTTGCAAAAACAGCCTAGCAACTGTAGCAAACTCCAGCTCTAATGCACAGCACTGTTTTTCTTTACTTCTGGATTGCTGATCTGAATATGATAGTCAAAATAGGCAAAGTTAAAGTCAATAAAGCTAGTCTTTGGAAGTCCCTCACCCTACTCTCCATTTGAACACTGTGCAGACCCAACTTAAAATGGTTCAACTTAGGATTTTTAATTGTACAATGGTATGAAAGTGATATGCAGACAGTAGAAACCCTACTTTGAATTTTGATCTTCTCCTGGGTTAGCGATATGTGGTAAGATACTCTCCTGTGATGTTGGCAGTGGCATAGAGCCACAGCTCCCAGTCAGTCACCAGATCACAAGGGTAATCAACTGACACCCTAGAGTGTACTGTGTTTTTCTGTACAGTAGTCAATAAACTGAGGAGATATTCAACACTTTGTTATAAAATAGGCTTTGTATTGGATGATTTTGCCCCACTGTAGACTCAAGTAAGGACACTAACAAGGGGGAAAAAATCTAAGCTATGTGACATCTTGTTACAAAGTATATTTTCACCAATTCATATAGTCAAAACAAACTCAGAAAGATCACATAGAACTAGGTCTGTTGTAAGAGGCAACTGCTAATAAACAATACAAAGCTGTGGTTAACAGGAGTAGCTCTTAAGTTAAAGGTCAGGTTAAACCTCAAATACGAATCCCATTGGCAGACTTCACCACCTACTACTTAGCCTTTCTATGACTCAAGGCTCCACTATCTATTACTCAATGTCTCAACCCCTGATGTTTTAAAAAGAACAAGAAAACAGACTGGGGGGCGGGAGGGGGAGATGTTGTGAGAATTAAATGTGATAATATGTATCAAAAACTTCTAAAGTAGTAAAGTAGTACCTGGTACATAGCAGTCAACCCATTATCACCACCATAACTACCAAGACACTTTCAGGAACTATAATACCATCCCTCTGAATCTGTCTAATTTTTAACAACTCTAACAAAAACTTTCTCCTTTTTATCTGAAAAGAGCCTTCAAACTCTAAAACCATTTCCTCTTTTCTTCATCCTCTGTGAATATAGATGAAAGAGTAACTGGTTTATCATTTAAAGACTTTTTAGCCTTTTTATAATAAAATTCCCTTCCAAATATTATACAAAGGACAGATTGCTCCATGGATGATGAACACTTAAATAAAGCTCACAAAGTATAATGAAAAATTCTGAAATTCATAAAAGAACAAGTACTGAAGCAAAAAGCTTAGGTAAGGAATGATGCTCAAAAAATACTGAATTCTAGAATAAAACACAGCAGGTCAAGAGCCTCCATGGTTTATAGTCAGTTACTCAGGTCACTTTACAAAAACACATAGATGATATTCTTGGTCATTTTTTTTTCATAGTAGCATGAAAATCCCATTTTCTTCACAATGAAAGGCAAGAGAAATTTCTTCAAAAACAAATTTTGTAGAGAAGAAAGGCTGAAAAGATTCACATTTTCAATTATACTTAACCTTTACTTTAAAATTTTGAAGCATCAGCATTCCTTATAATCCAAAACATTCAGTAACATAATTAAGCTTCATTTCTACTAGAAAACAGTATGCTTGATTAAAAAAACCTAATCATATAAAGTTTTGATACTCCTAAGTTTAAAAGTAATATGAATCAACTCAAAGGCCAAGGAGGCATTAGAGTTCATGATATACCAAGTCCTAAACACAGAGAAATGTTTTAAGTAATTTAATTTTTGTTGTGGGAAAGAAATTTAACTTTCGTTGAAGTTCTATGTGTTAGATACTGAGGTAGGCACTTTAATACACATTAAGTAATTTCATTCTCTTAACAACCAAATGGGACAAGGATCATTATCCTCCTGTTACAAATAAGAACACCAAGACCCAGAGATTTGCCAAGGACACTTGCTTTTGTAAGATGCATCAATTCCAATTTTCTGTTTTTAAATTAATTTGTCAGTCTTTTATAGAACTATATAACCTTGGGGTTACATTTTCACAACTCTGCACATGCACATGCTCACTAGCCCTCTCGAGTTTTCTGACCCCTAGTTTAATTCTCTTGTTTTCATTGTACCATTGCACCATTTTCTTCCAAAAACTCATTAGTTTGTATATGGTGTCCCTTTTTAATCTGGGAAAGGCAACAGTTGTGAGAGTAATAGAAAAGTCTTCATGTTGCTGCCATGACAGATTCAGTGTTCTTAATCTGACACGATTTGCTTAGCTCAATTTAAGGGCTTTGATTCATGCTTTTCACTCTCTAAGAACATTTGCTTCTCTTCAGATACACAGCTTTCATTCAAGACCTAACTCAAGGATTTCCTCCTCCAAAGAAAGTTTCCCAGATTAAACTGCCTGTTCCTCTCCTCCCAAGCCAACATCCTTCCTTTATCACTTTACTGCTTATATCTAATTTGGACATTATTACATGCTCCTCTTTGTTCTGCAGTCATGTATCTGGAATTACATTTCTTTCATTCAACTATTAAACATTTGGGAGCATCATGCGAGCAAAACAAAGTCCTTGCTATCATGGAGGGCTTACATTATTTGGAACTTTAACAAAGGTAAAAATAACATAGGGTATGAGAGTATAATGTTCCAGGTCAAAGATTCTGAAGCTCTCTGAGGATAGCTCCCTCCCTTGCAAACATGGTAACATTTTTCAAGGAGAAAAATTTCTTCCCTATGTCTCCCAGATGAGACCTGCCACTCATTGTTTTGTCATTCATGCTTTAATTCATCCTCCTGAAGGATTTATAAAGTAAAACCAAGTTTAAATATATTAACAGCACACACTCAAGAATCCTACAATTTTGTCCTTTTAAAAAAGATACTTTTGTAGTGCAGATTTTGTAAATTGATAACTCTCACTTTTAAGCTCATGCTAGTTTCATAAATCAAGCAAACTAAAACATAACCTCATTACACAGAATTGCATGTCTATCCCTAAAGTATATTTTAAGGTTTTTATTTCAAAAATCAACCAATCAACTAGGTACTGCCAATTATAAGTGCCATAAATGTATTGAAAGAAACATACTTGACAGTCTCTACAATAAATAACATTTTAACTGAAAAGATATAGCAGCATCTTTTCACAGATCTAAAATAGTATGATTCAATGAAAGAGAAATAACCATGACCATTTTGAATTAAATAGGCATTTCTAAGCACCTGTGTACAATGTATTGTGGTTCCAACAGTTCACATGGAATTTGACCGCAACAATTTAATCTCCATAATTAAAGACCTAAAAACTCGTTCTTAGGTTTCATCTATTCCCTTTCCCAGCACTTTGAACAGGCCTATAGTCGTTATTCCATACATAATTGTATTTAAAAAGGATAACAAATGTTAGAAATTATTTGTACTTTTTAATAGAAGACAATATAAATGGCCTTACTTTTAGTTTCCTAACCTGTTTGATGAAACTAGCGTGATCTTTTTTTTTTTTTTTTGATATTTTTTTTTTTTTTATAAATTTTATTGTTATATTCCCCATACAATTGCAGCCCCCCCATTCTGACCCCAATCCCTCCCCTCCCGCCCCCGACCCCCTAAAAGTGTCTCTGGTTCATAGTTTTTTGTTGATTTTGATTTTCACTTTCTTATAGTTATTCATTTTCCTGGTCCCTTATTTAAGTTTTCTAGATTCCTGCTATGAGTGAGACCATCCGGTATTTTTCTTTTTCTTTTTGGCTTATTTCGCTGAGCATGATCCCTTCCAGCGCCATCCATGTTGCAGCAAATTGCATGTGTTTATCTTTTTTGAATGCTGAGTAATATTCCATGGTATATATGTACCACATCTTCTTGATCCAGTCATCTATTTTTGGGCATTTGGGTTGTTTCCAAAGCTTAGCTATTGTAAACAGTGCTGCTATAAACATAGGGGTGCAGGTGTTCTTTGGAATTGATGTTTCTGTGTCCTTTGGGTAAATACCTAGGAGTGGAATTGCTGGGTCATATGGAAGCTCTATGTTTAGTAGGTCCAGAAATCTCCACACAGCTTTCCACAGTGGTTGGACCAGTTTGCACTCCCACCAACAGTGCAGAAGAGTTCCTTTTTCTCCACACCCTCGCCAACATTTGTTGTTGCTAGAAACTAGCGTGATCTTAACAATTTCACTGAAAACAGATTCTAGCAGGCATAGAAACTGACCACAGTCACTCAGACATTATCAAGTTTAGCTGACTCCCAATAGGATGGTGAAAACCTAACAAGCAATTCACCCACGTTCCTCCACAATTCTTGCTCCCCCTGAAATCCTAAGGGAGTTAAACTTTTAAATTATTATTTCAAAATACTTCAAGTGGATCTAATTCGAGGCTAAATTCCTGGGGAAGTTCATAAAACCTAATAATTCTACCATGGACGGGGCATTCCAATACACCTTAGCTGTCATTTAAGTCTACCTGCAAGAAAAAGACAAAAGCCTCACTATTTGTTTAAAGCAAACAAGCTTACATCATCAGTCAGGTAAGTTTTCCCATCTGTTTATGCCGGAACCCAAGTTACTGATTATTTGCGACGGCATTTAGATAAAATGAGATTAGGTTATCTTCTGCAACGCAGATCTCTCTCATCAATAAGAGTGTTAAATAAATGACTTTTGTGAATGGGAAACCCACATACAACTGTTGCTTCGCCTCGGCCAGTCTTGAGTGGGTGGCTCCATGCACCCAAAGCACGCTCCGTGTGAAAGCTCCTTCGACCCTGACAGCGCTCCGGAGAGAAGGCTTAGAAACAAACATTCAATCTGAAAGCACAGCAAAGCCTTCACCTTCCTACGTGTCAAGAAAGTCACAGGCACTGGGGTGTAGAGAACCACCCCGCGTCCCTGGGCTCTGCATGAGCGGGTGCGGTCTGCGGCGCGTGGCTCAGTCTCCCGAGGGGCTGTCACAGGAAAACGGGAGCCCTGCTTTAGCCGCACCGAGCGACAAAGCGCCAGCTCTCGGGGCGCGGGGGTTTCCGGCGAGATCCCGCCATCCGCCCAGACAAACTTCACGCCACAGACACTCGGGGCGGCCGAATTGCTCGCACCGCTCTCCCCGCCCCTGCCACGGTTCTCTAAGGTGCAGACGCACCTACTGTGGGCCCCAAAACCACCCTCGCCAGTTTTTCGGGTGCCCCGCTCCAAACCTGGACAAAGGAGCGAAAATGGAACTCGCGGGGCGGGTGGTCGGGGGTGGCCCCCAGCCGCCAGCCTCAGGGCAGAGCGTGGGCTCGGGGGGTGCAGTCCCCGGGAGGGGTGCGGACTCGCCGCCCCCGCCCCCAACTCAGGTACCCCCGCGACACTCACCGGTGCGGAGACCCCGGGAAGGCAGGGGGCAGGGGCTCGGTTCCTTCGGAGCCCTGCACGCGTCCAGCCGGACCCCAAGTTCTCTCGGCCGCTGTAATGGGCGGCAGCTGGATCGCACGTCCAGACCGAGGGCGCTGTCTCCCCGCCGCCGCCGCCGCGGCGCTGCCGGCTCTGGCCGCGAGGGGGGCGGAAACTCTGGCCCCGCGGATCTCCGGCCTGGGCGGGCCCCCACCTTCCCCCCGTCTGCGGGCTCCCAGCGGCGACAGCAACCGCGGCCAAAGCTATCACTGCAGCCGCTCGCGCTGCCGCTACCACTACGGTCCGGCGGACGGCGCGTCGCAGCCTAATGCTGTCATCCGCCGCGTCGCCGCCTCTCCGGGCACCCGGAGCCGCGAAGATCCTTCACATTCGAGCGCCCCCCCCCGCGGCCCCGCCCCTCTGCTGGCGGGCTCGGGTCACGCCCCCTTCCCGTCACGTGACCGCGCGCGGAGGCGGCGGCGAAGGCGCCACCCCTGCCGAGCTGGCGGGAGCTCGCGCGGGAGCAACTGTCAACGCCTTGCCCTGCTGGAGCGTTATCGCCAGCAAATTGGCCCCGGACGGCGGCCTCGGGGTGAGATCCCACCGCCTGCCGCCCGGCGCTGTGACCTGCGGAGGCCTGGCCTTCAGGACCGGTCGTACCGGGCCCTGACTCATCTGAGGCGACTGCACAATAGGGCTCCCTGTTCAGGGCGCAGGAGGACCCCACGCCCACTCGGAGGCCCGGACCTGAGACCTGCCTCCCCCGGCCTCGAACTTGGCTGAAGTTTTAGACAAGCACGGGGAAAATAAGGCATCGATCGTGGTGTCTGGCTTGAAAGGCAGTGACATGTTCCTATTTCTAGTAGCACGTTAATTGTGGCATTTCATTTACTGTTTTCTTCATTAGAGGTTTTTCTTCTTGAGGAAAGGATGGTGCATTTCAATTGCCCTGGGATGAAAATAGCCTGGCAAACTTATTTTTATTCCTAGTCATGTTCAAGATCCTTCATGCCAGTTTTAGAGTCTTTAAGTTTTACAATGTGTTAGGTTGGTGGCAGTTTAAACAGATGCACAGGAATTGGCAGCTATACCATATTTAAAATAAAGCCCCAGTTCTTTATTTTTTCAAGCACCTTAACGTTTGGACATAACCTTTGCCTTCCTTTTTTAACCAAGTAAGGAGGAGTCCTACCCCCCACCCCACCCTGTTGATGAGAGGAAAAGATGATAAAATACTACTCGCCAAAAGAAAGTGACAATACAGAAATAGGGGAGGTGGAAAAGCAGAAAGATCTTAATCAAACCTTGTAAGGTTTTTTCTTAAGCAATTCTTAGCTCATCACATTTTCTTAAGGCTTCGAAAGCATCCTAATCAGGTAGATACTTTGAAATGGATAAGCAAAAGAGGTTAAAAACCTATATCATCCTTACTAATATTTCACAGAGACTCTCAGAAATCATGGATTTTTAGACTCACCATTATTTTGTTACCCAAGAGAGAAAACAGACACTGTCGATTGAACTATGCTATGCCACTGACTTTGTTAAAAACATCTTGAATTCAGAGATACTAAAATTGGAAAAAATGAATCATAGCATTTATGAGATATGGTAATGAACTGGTAGTGGTAAGATTCTACAGGTTCTTTTCTCTGAAGTCAGATTATACTTGTAGTTCAAATAAATAGAAGTTTGTTCTCTGAATGAAACAATTTCAGCAAAGCTACTAACTTTGGAGTTTGTCAACAAATTGAAGCCTATCTCCTATTTTCTAGAGCAGAATTTTTCAAACTGACTCAAAAATCTGTTTTTTAATGAAAATAGGCTAAAATATTAGAGAGCTTTGTGAATCTTTTGTTATGCGAGAAGGTGAGAGTATGCCCTAAATTGTGATTTAAACTGTGTTACTTACTGTGATTTAAGTTGCAATCAAAAATAGATTTGAAAAAAATAGCTCTGGAATATAGATAACACGCAAAACATCCATCTAAGCTCTGTTTCTGTAGTGTTTTCTCTTTAGGCTCTGAGACTAAAGATTAGAAAAATGAGGCAGGGCCTCCCAGATGGCGCAGCGGGTTGATCGCAGCTCTGTGAAGCTGTCCTCAGACTTTGCAGTGCTGGTTCGATTCCTGGCTGGCCAGGGAGATACCCACATGGCACAGCAGACCTCTCCTGTCTGGCCTGCTGCTCCCCTCAGCAGTGTCCTCGGTCTGTCTGCCTGTTCTGCTCCCGGCTCTGTCTCTGGTGAATTCTCTCACCCTCCTGCGCCTCTGGCCTGTACCCCAGTATAAATAAATACTGGGGTATAAATAAATCTTTAAAAAAAAAAAAAGGAGGCAAATTGCCCTGCCTAATCTCCTGCCTGAGTTCCATTTTCTTATATAGGCTGTTGAAAATATATGGTCATTTACTGAAATGGAAAGCATTGCACTGAAAGCAAGAAAGCCTAGGTTGTAGACTTAACTAATTAGATTAGATATATGTGACTAGATAAATTACTTTCTGCATTTCAAGTTCTGATAAAAGTAGGGAGTTGGCCTACTTGCTCTTTAAGGAATGATAATCAACATTTTTAAAAAACAGATGATATTCACATTTGAAACAATTAACCATGGATTATGCAATAACCAGGGGTTATGCAAACTCGTCAAACTTGCTGTAACTCTTTCAGCCCCACTCAGGAAAAAAAAATTCAGAATACAAGTAAGTGAAAGTGAAATTATTGTAGGAAAACAAATTTTTGTGTTTCTTATAAATTAACTATTGCTATTTGAGGTTACTTGTGGAGAATAATGATTTGACGTAACTGATTGCACAACTGATTGCAACATAAGTTATATCAGTATACTACACTTGAAAAATATATACTTTCAGATCCTTTCAAATCTCATAGTCTTTGATTCCAGGAAATGATCGTTCAGTCTTGCATTTTCAACATAATCACAACATAAACCAACTGTAATAAGTGATCCTGCCCTACAACTGAAAATTTTCAGATAATTCCCATTTGCTGTGTTAAGACATAGACCCAGCATGTATATGTCTTAAAATGATTTTAAGAACACTAAAAAATAAAATTTATTATAATCAGTTTTAACTCCACTGAGAATTGATTTCTTTTGCCTATTGTTTAATTACATATTTCTGAGAGTAAGACATTTTTTCTAAACCAATTTAGCACTGACAGACATGACAGTATTTCCACAGAATATAGTTCAAACTTGACCTACTAAAAGATTTGGCTTGAGTGTTTTCTGTTTGTTTAATCTACCCAATTAGACACATATGTTAGCAAAGAATGTTAATGAAGATTTTAGGTTAAAATCCTAATTTTCCAGAAGAAGAGTGAGACTGAGAACAACCTCAAACAAAATTAAGTAATCAACACAATTTTGAAGACTGTGGTAGAACATAGTGTATTCTTGGTCATGTGACCTGCTCTAGCAAATGATTTATACACAGATGTGACACATGCTAACTGCTCTAAATTTGCTTTTTTTTTTTTTTTTGGGCCAACCAAATACTTTATTCAAGAGCAACTTCCTCATGAATAATCATATACAGATCCTTACACTGAGTGTCCACTCATTCAAAACTATTATGATATAAAGTCAGACCACTCCTAACTACCTTCTCATGTTGCAAGACCCTCCATGAAATTATCCATCCTGGGCTTTAAAGCTCTAAAATATCCCCTTTTTTATTTTATATAATTTTTACATCCTTTTTCATTTTTGCACAATGTATGCATTTTCATCTTGGTTATATTTCCCATACAATTCTAACCCCCCTTGTTTTGACCCTAATCCGTTCTCCCCTTCTTCCCCCCATAGTGTGTCTCTGGTTTATAGTTGCTTGTTGATTTTGATTTTTACTTTATTATAATTAGTCTTTACCCTGGTCCCTTATGTAGGTTTTCTAAATTCCTGCTATGAGTGAGACCATCCGGCATTTTTCTTTTTTTTTTCTGGCTTATTTCGCTGAGCATGATCCCTTCCAGCGCCATCCATGTTGCTGCAAATTGCATGAGTTTATCTTTCTTGATTGCTGATTAATATTCCATTGTGTATATGTACCACATCTTCTTGATCCAGTCATCCATTTTTGGGTATTTGGGTTGTTTCCACAGCTTAGCTATTGTAAATAGTACTATTATAAACATAGGGCTCCAGGTGCCTGTTTTTTGGTTTTTTTTCCCCGTGGGACCCTTGCCAGTGGCCGGGGATCGAACTGGTGCTGCAGAGGCTGCGGGCAGCCTCGCAACCCAGCGCTCAACCGCTGTGCCACCAGGGGAGGCCCCAAGTGCCCTTTTGAATGAATGTTTCTGTGTCCTTTGGGTAAATACCTAGGAGTGGAAATGCTGGATCATATGGAAGCTCCATTTTTAATAGGTTGAGGAATCTCCACACAGCTTTCCATAGTGGTTAGACCTTACTGCTCTAAATTTGAATGCAATGTTCAGGTCAATCTCTTAGTCTTAAGCAGCCTGCCATGAGAAACGTATGTTCTAAATGGAGAACCATAATTAAAAAATACAAGGAACAGATCTAAAACTGAACTTTACCCTAGGGCAGCACGCAGCAGCTGAACTTCAGCTACCATTATAACATGAAACAAGAGTAAAACATAAATATTTGTTGTTCTACATCACAGAGGTATTTGAAATTGTTATATAGCATAAGCTCAAAAATCAGCTAAAGTTAATTTGAGTCAATAGATTAGTATTTCAGAGGTTCAATGTACTAGAGACCAATATTTAAACTTTTGTTTAATAAAATAATAGACATCTATAAAAGTCAACCAGATATTTGGTAAACAACTAAATTTATATTAAAAAGTAATCTTTATAAAATCTATACATTTGCTTGCAAAATATCTGTATATTGATTTTAAGTGTGTCTACTTAGTAGTATTTATCTTTTAAAAATATCCCTCAAAGAAAATTTGGATAAAGTATAAAGAAGAAGATTGGCTTCTGTTACTGGCAATATTGTGGACTAGGAATCTCAACCAATGAAAAATCACGGGAAAATGTTTTTAAGAGAGAGAGAGTGAGCGAGAGCGCGAGAGCGAGCACTGTAGTTCCAAAGATTGATTATTCCGTGTAAAGATGTACAAGAAATAAACTTATCCCTTACCTGCATACACATCCCTCCTCCAGAGTTTACGAAGAAAATAAACTGTCTTAAAAACTGGTACCCAGCAGATAGGGGAGAAGAAAATCATTTTTGAGAATTGGGTGTCACAACCCAATTTTAACACATATGGGTAACATGCATTCATAGTAACTGATTCCAAAACACCACAAATTGGTAATTTAAGGATAATTTTTAACTGATAATAGACTCAGACATCTAGCAGAAGCAAATGCCAATCCTCTCTCTAGAGGAACCCATCTTCAAGTAAAGTTTAAAGAATGACCATAAATAAAATTCTGAGAAAAATGTGCAGCACACATTAAAAAATTAATAAGCACAGAAGGAAATAAGATACCATCAGCATGAGAAATGGTACAAACATAAGACAGCAGGAAGAGATTCAAAAGAATCTCAGATACTGAAATTATCAGGCATAGACTATAAAATAACTATATAAAATATGAATAAAGGAAAAAAAGATAAGTATGACAATATGTACGTAGAACAAGAAATTTTAAAGAATGCCCAAAAAATATTTGAGGAAAAACCTGAAAGAATTAAAAAGCATAAATTATTAAATTTAAAACTTAGTGGGCAAGTTTAACGGCCTGTAAACAGGGCACAACAGGAGTACTATCTAATAAGCTGGGTGATAGAGATGAAGAAATTATCCCAAATGCAATAGAAAATGAAAAATATAAAAGACTTTTAAGTGACATGGAAGACTTGGTGAGAAGATCTAAAATAAATCTAAGTATAGCTTCAGAAAAACTAGAAAAAGGGTACATGGGGCAGAGACAATATTTAACAAGATAAAGATTAAAGACTCCAGCCCACAGTTTAGGAAGTCTAAACCCCAAGGAAAATGAAGACTAATAAATGCACACTTAGCTACATCATAGTGAGACTATAGAACACCCAAAACAAAGCTGAGGAGAAAAAAACCAGATTATTCTCAAAATGCCTGGTAACTGACTTTTCATCAGTAACATATAAACTAGTGAAAGATATCTTCAATAATATCTTCAATGGGCTAAAAGAAAATGACTGTCATCCTAGAATTAATACCCAGTGAGATCTTTGAAGAACGAGACCAAAATAAAGGCAAGCAAAAGCAACATTGACTATTAATAGATTCTCACTTGTAGAAAGTTTAAAGAAATGTCTTTCTGGGGGCCTCCCTGGTGGTTTAGGGGTTAAGTTTAAGGGCTATCACAGCTGTGGCCTGAGTTGGATCCCCAGCCAAGGAGCTAACCCACATGGCACAGCAGACATTTCCTGTCTCACCCACTGCTTCCCTTTGCAGTGTATTTCAGTAAAGTCTGCCTATTCTGCTCCCCATTCTGTCTCTGGTGAATCCTCTCACCTTTTGCACCTATGGCCTACACCCCAGTTGTTCTTCACAAAAACAAATAAAATCTTTAAAAAAAATAGAAAGAAACAGATATAAGGGTATTTTTAAGAAGAAAGAAAGAAATGTCTTTCTATAGACAAAATGATCCCAGAAGGGAAGTGGGTGGGGGTTAGTAAATGGTGAAAGAATGAATGGTTGTGAATGGTGACTGATTATTTGGCAATAGGTGTGGTAAGAAAATGTAATCTTTGGAAACTACACAGTGTGTAACTAACATTACTTCAATTTAAAAACAAAATTTAACAAAAATAAAATAGATGTCTAAGAGTTGAGACTAATGGAAGACCATTGAAAGTGGTAATTATTTTCATAAATCCAAAAAACTTTATGCAGGATAATAAGAATTGTTAAAATTATTTTAATGTTAGCTATATTTTTAAAAGAAAAAACTCATATGCCTAAAATCAGATAGAAGTTCAATCAAGTTTTCATCTTTATTTACTATTAAACAGACCTCATCAGGCCAAGTATTTCTCCCATTTGTAGTGCTGCCTCCATCTGGTATATGTTTCTAAAAACAAAAACACTAAATCCATACAAGCAAAACTATATCAGTATATTATTAGTATTCTCTTTTTAAATTATTGTACTAAAGCAGCATTTTATGTGTTTGCCTTCATAATGGCATCTTTATTTTAACTTTGCATAATGTACCAAGATGATTTATTAATAATCAGACTAAGAAATTAGCATATATTTAGATCATGATTTCAAGTGATGAAAAGCAAATAATATATTTGTTCACATAACTATGAAGCATTAATGATTCCCACCATAAAGTCTAAAAACGAAAGCTCATCATAAGGAATTATATAATTATGTATTCACAGGTTAAGGACAATTAAATCTTATTCAAAAGGTCTGCCTACTCTTTCCACCCACATTGCCTATTCAAAATTAGGTGCGTGCTATGACTTTTAACACCATCTCTGGAAATAGTTAGAAATTTATGCTCAGGGTATGAAGATTGACTGTTAAGTTTTAAATCATCTTAAACTTCAAATAAAATTTAGGAAAAAGAAAACCCATTTCTTTCTGGTAGCTACTTGGACTACACATTCCCAGTTGAAAATTTATTTTTCATTTCAATTTCAGGGGAACATATAGAAATTGTTTATCACAATTATGTAAACAATAGAACAAAGACACATAATTCCTTAAATTTCCAAAGTTTTAACTATAATGCAAAGACATTATTTTCTTGCCTAAGCTTTACTCTTTCCCTCAACCACATGAGATTATACAAAACACACTTTTATTTCTAGGATACTTTTTTGATAAAACCAACTCTATAATTTCACTACAGTATATCCAAAGGACTTTTATTTCTTTATATTTTTAAACATATAAGAGATTGTATATTATTGGTATAGATTATTTCAGTTAACTGTTCAACTTGTATTCATACATTTATAAACTTCCTGAGAAGTCACAATTCAATTTTTTTATAAACAGGTTGTACATTAATTCTTCCAATTTAATGTTATTAGTTTTTACTGGGTCCAAGGCCCATTTTATTTATGAAAAAATGGCATCAAATATTTGTAGTTGTTGCACCTCTTTCCTGAAATGAACGCAAGAGGCCTCACCCTATAAACTAACAATATTTCAAAACTGTCATTTCTGTAGTTCTCTGATGGGAGTGAAGGTTCTGTACACATAGCATTATCTAAGTAGTAGCCATCAATCCACCAATGTCCACAAGGACAGGTCCTATCTGGATGCCTTTTCTGATAAATCTCCTAAGTATTTACTGTCTCTCTTATTCCTCCAGAATACTGGTGCACAGAGGTGATAAAGTGAAGAAGGAAGGCACCTACCTTGCATTCCATAAATGTCTATCCAGCGCATTCTTATCAGGTTCATACTTCTGTAGTGGATTCTGTTGATATTCTCCCCTAGTTGTTTTCAGTCAGTTATGGGAACCTTTTGTCTGGCATTTTTAGATGCAAAACTGAGAGACTTGGGTCTCCCCCGTGGCGCAGCGGTTGAGCGCTGGGTTGCGAAGCTGCACTCGGCCTCTGTTGCTCCGGTTCGATCCCCGGCTGCTCCCCGGCCACGGGAGGGGGGTCCCACATGGAGCGCAGACCTCTCCTGCCGCCCGCTGCTCCCCTCAGCAATGTACTTCATCAGTCTGCCTGCTCTGCTCCCTGCTCTGGCGCTGGTGAATACTCTCACCCTCCTGCTCTTCTGACTGTACCCAGTGCTTGTATAAATAAATCTTTAAAAAAAAAAAAGTGTTAAAAAAAAAGCAATCATTAGAAAAAAAAAACAAACAAAAATGAGAGACTTACCCCAGTTATTTCTTTAAACCTTGATCCCTGTAACACCCTCCTGGAAATGAACTGGAGTTAGCACGCCTTTCCTTTAAGACTTGTCAACTCCTTTACAGGGATGGCCAAAGATTTCATCCCCAGAGGCCGGAGAGTGATTATTTCCCACTAACTTCCTATTGTAGTCAGGCATCATTAGTATTCTAACTCCCTTAAATTCTTACAAAAGCAGTATACCATGTGAATATATTGGTCTTAATTAGGAACAAGGAAAATTCTGGAAGAAAATAAACTTTAGTAGACCAATAAAAGCAAGGGGGGAAAAGAGAGGAAAATATTAGAGATTAACATACATTCATCAGGCATATCAACCAAATGCAAAGTATGGACCTTTTCAATATTCTTTTATAGAAAGACTTTAGTGAGATAATCAAAGAAGGTTTAATATTGACTGGAGAGTACATGCTATTAAGGAATTACTATTAATTATCTTAGGTATGATGTGATATGTGACTATGGTTTTTTAAATTCATTTCTAACTCCTTGCTTAGACACATGTATTATAGCTTAACCCTGCTTTAGACAAAAAATAATAATTAACCTTCAAAATATACAATTTCTTTTCTAAATCTGCAGGTTAGGTCCATGGAAATGTTCTTTACAACTACTCTTTGTTATTATCTACACTTAAGCAAATATAGTAATGATTTTCTCCTTATCACATCTATGATTTTTTTTTTAGTAAAATTATTCAAATCAAAAGCAACTAATTCTAAGTGTTATTTGCTTTAAATCTTTATTAAGCCACTGTGAAAGGCCTAATATCATGTGACTTGTGGTAAGCAAATATGACTGAGCACATTACCATGTGCAAATTTATATAAAGCATTCTGCAAATACAGATTACTGTAGAGCTGCTAAGAAGCAGATGTACTGATCTCCTTGGCATTCACATGATTCAGCTGCAAATAGAATTTGAACAGATTCCAAATGCACAACTGTTAAATTCATAAAAAGTAGCAAAAAATGTCACGTAAAAGTTTACTTTGCCTTGAATAGCATTGTTATCTAAAAAACCAACAACACAAGAGTCCTGTTAATGGTTTATTTCTTCAGAGCTAATATTTGACAAGCATGCAATACTTTCATTTCATGCATAGTTTTTTTTTCATCAGGTTAACAGTGGTAATCTAGAAATTATTGTGAGAGAATATTACCATTTTTTCCAATTAAAATCTCAACATGACTTCAATATTATGAAATTCAACAGTTTAATTTGACTCACTAAAGTAGTACAGTGTAGAGAGTTTGAGGGCCAACTCTGAAAGCAAATAGATCTTGGTTCCACTCCTAGCTCCAACATTTACAGTAACTATGTAAATGTTAAGTCTCATTACCTCATCTGTAAGGTAGAATAAAAAAATCTATTTTAAGGTTATAAGAATTAAAGAACTCAAGAAATACAAACCTATTATGATTATTATCTTTTGTATGTGTGCAAAGGAGATTTGAGCATTTTAAAATCATTGTTATTAAGGTAACATTGGAGAAAGGAAAAATCTCTTTAACAAATGGTATTGGTAAAACTGAACAGCTACATGCAAAGGAATGTTGAGGTATGGTCCATCTTTTCCCAGTTTTTTTAGAGTCTTTATCATAAATGGATATTGGATTAAATGATTTCTCTCATATCTATTTATACGATGATAGGATTTTTATCTGTACTTTCATTTGTGTGGTAAATTATAGTTATTGACTTTTGGATGTTCGACCATCCTGTGTCCCTGAAATAAATCCCACTTTTTCGTGATATGCGCTCCTTCTGATGTATTATTGAGTTCAGCTTGGTGAGAACTTGTTTAGGATTTCTGTATTTATGTTCATCAGGGATATCAGTAATCCTCCCTTTTTTGTGATATCTGGTTTTGATATGTGATATCTGGTTATCTGGTTTTGGTATGTGAGTGATGTTGGCATCATGGAATGTATTTGGAAGCTTTCCCTCTTAAGTTTTTGGAAGAGTTTGAAGATATGGATAAGTTTGTCTTTGAAGGATTAGTAGAACTCACTTGTGAAACTGTGTCCTGGCTTTTGTTTTATTGGAAATTTTTTTAAAGATGTATTTATTTATGCATAGAAGAACTGGGGTAGAAGCCAGATGTGCAGGGGGTGAGAGGATTCACCTGAGACAGAGTTGGGAACAGAACAGGCAGACTGACTGAAATACACTGCTGAGGGGAGCAGTGGGTGAGACAGGAGAGGTCTGCTGCACCATGTGGTAGCTTCCTGGCCTCCTGGGATCAAACTTGTGCTGCAGAGGCTGTCGATAGCTTCTCAGTGCTGTGCTTAACCACTTGTACCACCATGGAGACCCTGGAAAATTTTTTATTACTGTTTCCATTTCCTTGCTTGTGATTTGTCTGTTCAGATTTTCTATTTCATCCTGATTCATCCTCAGAAGGCTGTAGATTTCAAAGAATTTGTCCTTTTCATCTAGGTTATTCGACTAGCAGACAGTTGTTTATAGTAATAGATTACTATTACTATCTTTGGAGAATCCATTCTACACAATATGACTAACTGTATTTTCACTCTACTTAGTTGTGAGAAAATTACAAATGAACCATACATACACTTTACCAAATTTCCACTGATACCAAGGTTTTGTCAGGGACTGATGAATTCTGAGAATTCTACAAGATGGATAGACAGGCATAACCAAAGACTTTATTTATTTATTTATTAAAGGATTTATTTATTTATTTATTTATGCAAGCACTGGGTATAGTCAGAAGCACGGGAGGGTGAGAGAATTCACCAGAGCCAGAGCGGGGAGCAGAGCAGGCAGATGGACCGAAATACACTGCTGAGGGGAGCAGCGGGCGGCAGGAGAGGTCTGCGCGCCATGTGGAACCCTCCTCCAGTGGCCGGGGAGCAGCCAGGGATCGAACCGGTGCCGCAGAGGCTGCAGGCAGCTTCACAACCCAGCGCTCAACCGCTGCGCCACCGGGGAGGCCCATAACCATAGACTTTAAAGGAAGATTTACCCAAGAATCTAAAGAATCCTCAATTCAATGTAGGGACCTCACATACCAAATGAAAGTGAAGGCATTTCTTGGATAACGAGGAGACAGACTCCATTTCAAGTAGATTTCTAACTAGACCTCTTTATAATACATGAATTTAACATTCTAAGCCAAACTCATTTAGTAAGTACAGTGGATGATAGTAAAATAAAATTTATCTCTAAGAACAAAGTAGTATAAAGCATACCTTTCCTTTTTCCAATTTGTTCTGGTGCACAATGTTGCTTTGCAACCCAGAACATCTGATTTATGATTTTTGATAGATATAAAAATTACTTTTTGTAATATCTATTTGGAAGATATTGAATGTAAAAACTTGATGGATTCAAGTTGAGTATTTTGGGCTAGAACAGTTACAGGTGATACAATGCTTTTATACATCATCTTCCATACTATTGATTATGTATAATTATTGATACTTAGGCTGATAACTGAAATAATGATATGGCAACCTCATCCCCTACTTTATAAATAGGTGACTAGAAAGTAATTTGTAATTTGTATGGTATTACTTTGATACTCTGTAGATCTTCAGTTTCCTTCAACTTCATGCTTTAATACTTGTTGAAACCCCTTACATACATCAATAAATTCAATAAAATTTGCAAAATAATCCTAATTCCATCACTTTCTATACCCTGACTTTCTTTAGTAAGTAGAGGTTGCCTTCATTACCTGGACCTATTTGGTTACCATAGACTATGGTTCCTACAGGGAAGGAAAAATAAAATATAATTCTTTACTTTTAGTTAATAATTTTCAAAAGAAAGATATTTTGGAGAGTAATATGAAAACCTGAATTTGAGTTTTAGGTAAGATGAAAATTTCTTCATTGGGCAGGTAGAGATTATTAATTTTTTTTAAAGTTACAAAGTTGTACATCAGGTATGATACCATTTTTATTAAATATATATTTATATGCACATACAGGAATCAATAAAGATTTAGAAAGATATATAATAACTATAATATCTGGATGGGGAATATGGTTGTTTTACTTTTCTGTTGTTTACATAGAGTTTCTAACTTTCTACTATGTATTTGCTATTTTATATTAACAAAAGGTTCTTATAAAAAAAAAAAGTGTTTTTTCCAGTGAGCCACATATAGCTTCTGAGTCATCATCATGAGGTTGATATGCCAACATGAGAGGCTATCAGGGCCCTAACCTAGCTGATTGCTTCTTCAAAGCCTCTCTTTGCTTGCTAATTTCTTTTGCTTATGCATCCACCCCATTGCTCAATAGGGCTATCTTAGCATTAGATCCACATAGTCTCTTCATTTTAGCAGCTATCACCAATTAGCAATGCCTTTGTATGTCTCTTGTTTTACTTGTATTTGGGCAGAAATCCTATTCCTTTTTTGTTTTTGTATCATCATATTCTCTTAGTATGCCTCCTATCTTCTGACTCCCTACTCTCCTTTGCAAGTTTATCTTTTACTACTTTTTCTTGAATTGCCCCCAAATCCTGTACACTGCCCTCTTCTCTTTTAAGCCTCCCCTTTCCCTAGAAAAGGGAAAAGAAAGTGGATCTTTGGTCATTCTTTTTAATCTATCAAATATATATCTCTAATTGATTCTCTCTCCTGAGCAACACAATCACATATAACCACTAATTACTATATTCTTCAAATAGACATTTTATCATAAACATGTCTAAATTTTAAGTCATCTCTTTATTTTCACATTAATTTTTCAATAGTTTTGAATGCCTTCTGAGAGCAAACTTATGGGAGAAACTGAATATAAACTGTGGTGAGTAAGACAAACATAGCTGGAAATTAAATTGAAGGAGTAAATGAAGACCAGATCCTGTAGAAGTTTACACAACTTGGTTGGAGTTTCAGATTTTTTCACAGTGCAATGAGAAACCATTGAGTTGTTTTTAGCAAATACGACCTGATCAAATTTGCTTTTATAAAAAGATTAGTCTCTCTGTAGAAGACTAGAAGAGGATATAAGAAGTAAAGAGACAGGAGGATAGGGCTAAAATTAGGCCAGAGCTAAATGAGACTAGGATGGGGCTATGTTTTGGAGAAAGAATTTATAGGCTTTGATGCTAGCTTGATTTGAAGTTGAGGAAAAGGGAAGATCAAGATAACTTTCACGGTCTGGCTTCAGAGGTTGGAAGAATGGAAACAGCTTTCAGAGAAAAATTAAATTTTGGTTTTAAATATGTAAAGCTGGGGGAGGCTTTAAAACAAAGGGAGGGAGGGAGGGAGGGAGGGAGGGAGAAAGGTTGAGCTGCCTGAGACCTGCAAGTAGGAAAGTTAAGATTGTTGGATACTCAGGTCTGAAGTTTTCAGGGGAGGTCTGGAGACATGAATTTGGGAATCTATTTTTTTTTTTCTGTACTCCCATCTCAGTGAATTCTACCACCACTTACAGAGCTGTCCAACTAGAAATGCAGGGCTCCTCATTTTCTTTCTACCTTCCCCTCCCCCTTTCAAAACATAATTATAAGATGTTAGACATCTGCCCAGATGTATTTTAGTATGGGAGTAGTGTAAAATTCAAGAAAATACTATTGAAAAGACAAAACAATTCATTAATTTATAAAAATCTTCAAAGGGACTCTCATTCATTTTTTATTAATAGGTAAATCTACTCCTTTCCTCAGGAATTCTCTAGTAACCCCCAACCTCTTTCCTGATATTTCCCCTTGAACCTAGTCCATGAAGCTTCTCTCTTCTTCTACCCTTTTTCAGCTCTATTTTTTCCTTAGATTTGGCCTCTCCCATGAAATAAGAATTATTCCTTTTATAAACAACAAATTGACAAAGCACAATTTCTTTTTTTTTTAATTTTTTTTTTAATTTTCTAGAGGCATGTCTTATTTATTTATTTATTATTTGTTTGTTTGTTTGGTTTTATACATGCACTGGGTATGGTCAGAAGCGCGGGAGGGTGAGAGAATTCACCAAAGCCAGAGCGGGGAGCAGAGCAGGCAGAAGGACTGAAGTACACTGCTGAGGGGAGCAGCGGGCGGCAGGAGAGGTCTGCGCGCCATGTGGGACCCTCCTCTGGTGGCCGGGGAGCAGCCGGGGATCGAACCGGCGCCGCAGAGGCCGCGGGCAGCTTCGCAACCCAGCGCTCAACCGCTGCGCCACCGGGGAGGCCCCAAAGCACAATTTCTTTTGTAGACAAGGGTGGGAGGAAAACTTGAATACCTTCTCTCTTGTTAGTAATTTGTTGCCAATTATATAATTTTATCTCTATTCTGTCTACTTCCTTATAATATCTGGATCAAGTCTATGTTTCTATCGCCGCCCCCCTCCCCTCCGCTTTTGGTTAGTCCATTTTTTTTTCACCTACAATAATTACTACTTCATTCAAAAAGTGTTTTCTGAAAATCTACATGTCCAAGCATATGATAAGCATTATTAATATAGCAGTGAATAAGGGAGAAATCTCTGCTGCTACAAAGCTTACATTTTTTTTGTGTGTGTGAGAGAAAAGAATAAACAAAAAGATTTATAAGGAAGACAATACCAAGAAGTAATTTTAAAGGTGATATAGTAGTGGAAGACTGAGTGTGACAGAGCTGGATTATCCATTAGCAGGCTAAGAATTTGCTTAGGTAACCAGTAAAGAGAAAATGCGTTGAGCCCACAGTTATAGTCTACTACTTGCTTTAGTCAGGGTCTCTATCCAGGAAAGTAAAACTCTCATCAGATGTTTAGGGAATGTAATACTGGGAATGTGTTGATAATGGCATTAAAACATTTGAAAGAACAAATAAGGGAAAGTGAAGCAATTCCGTGTCTAGAGCCAGAAGAAACCATTACCAAACACATGACTGGAAGAGTAAAGGGAATAGGGAGTATATCCTGAGCTAGGGTTGCAGATACCTCACGTGAGCTGAGACCTTGGAGGAGGATAGGGCAGGAACTATGCAGGAGACACAATTATTGCTAGATACACTCCAGAAAGCAGTGATAGAGGCAGAGGAAAACCCTGACTTCTTTCCTCTCTCCTTCTAAACTTCTGCCAATATCACCAGGAGGCACGCCTGAAGTCTGGAGCGCAAACATTTTAGGGCCAAAGCATAGCAGAGGATGGGCGCTTTTCAAGAAAACAAGAAAATCACCTGCTGACTACAACATAATATGAGAGAATTGGGTATCATCTTTTCAGTGATTGGAGACTCGAGAAAACTTTACTCTGTTCTGCCAAGTATCTAGGGGTGTGTGCTATTTAAAAGAAGGTAGTATTTGAGCTAAGATTTGTTGCATAGAATGAACCAGACAGGCAAGGAACTGGTCAGGGATAGAGTATTCAGGCAGAGGAAATTGAATGTGGCAAAGGTCCTGAAAGAAAAATGAGCTTGGTGATTTATAAGGAAAGGACTTAAGGGAATTAAGGTGGTTGAAGCACACTGAATTGATAAAGAGAATGATATTAGATAGGGAGGCAGAGATCAAATCATGTCCAGACACCCCAGGATGAGATATTTGAATGGAAATAGAGTGGAAGTGAAAGTTATTAATAGAGGAATATTTTGCTTTGATTATGTTTTTTAAAACTAAATAATTCAGTTCATTATGTAGTTAGGGCAGAAGCAGGGGAGAGCAGTTAGAAAGCTATTGCATTAGACCGGTTGAAAAGTGATGGTGATGAAAATAAGATGGTTGTAGCTGAAGGGGAGAGAAAGAAGGTAGATTCTAGATATATTTCTAAACCTAGGCATGTAAGAGATGAGGGAAGAGAAGCATTCAAGAATGATACTGAAGTTTTTGTCTTGAGAAAAAGGGCAGATAAATGGTGGTTCCATTACCTGAGAATGGGAGGTAACAGATTTTGTTGAGTGAATTAAGAGTTATGTTTAAGATATAGTCAATTTATAGTGGTGTGACACATTAGATAAGATTAGAAGATAAGTCACATAACCAACTGCATATACAAATCTTTTGCCCCCAGATGAAAAGTAACCCTAAGTGATCACCCTCCCTCCTGTTTTACACCTTTCTTATTTCTATGCTTCGCAATGTTGCAGGGCTGTCATTCTCTCTAATGAGCAATTCTAATCGTGTCACTACCCTGCTTAAAATCCCTTAAAATCCCTCAAAACCCCCCAAAACTTCAGAATAGAATCCGAAGTTCTTAAAATGGTTTTAAATCTGTTCCCTGTCTATCTCTACCTCAGCCTTCATGTCTATATTCTAACTTCCCTTTCCCTAAATGCACTATGCCCTACCATGCTTTGTTTCATTATTGCTCCTCAGCCCAGAACATGATTTACTCACCTCCGCATTCCACTAATGCTTCCGCATTCTGTATCTCTGTACCTGCACTGGAGTGTCTTGCAAGATACTATATCCCAAAATACAAATTAGGTACTTGTATCAATTAAGGGTTGCATTTTTCTGCATAGAACAGAAACCTAAAAACAGTAGCTGCATTAAGTAGGGGTCAGGCAGTCGAAACTAACATAGTGTCTCAAGAATCCCATCAGAATTGCAGCCTGTTTGAATTTTTGATCCACCCTCTCATCATGTGCCTCCCATCTTTATACTCCCTAAAATATCTTTTGTCCCATCAGGAAGAAGGAAAAAATAACAAGAAAAAAGTGGTACTGCTTTAATCAAGAAATTTGATTTGGCAAAACTGGTTCCAAAATCCCTGGTAGATTTCCAATTGCATCTCATTGAAAAGAAATGTGCCATGTACCCACTTATCCTTAGAGACAAAGGAAAGTAGGAAAACATTTTAGCTACTTGAGTTATTGTCTGGAACCAAATTGGATTTCAGTTAATAAAGAAGAAGTAAGAAATGGATATTTTATAGGTAATTTGTCACAGTATATGCCTTCCCTGGAAATGTCTTTTTTATATGACTCCATGAATGTCTGCTAGAGTACTTTACATCTCAGATTTTAAATGTGTTCTTTGAAGTTTATTTCTTCAGATCGTGAAGCAAGGGGTGAATTTTTTAAATTTATTTTTCCCATTGTTTGGCACAGTTTCCCACACAATAAGTAGGTACTCAAGTATTTGTTGATGATTTGCTGTTGAGTATTTCTTGTTGACCGACTGACTACTAGTAAACTTGTGGGTTTGGGGGAGGGGGCTAGGAAATATCATCACAAGAGAATGTTAGATATGAAATTTTTCTTGATAAGTAAAAATTTTATACTTATGTTTTCATTGATATTTAATGTCATCATCAAAGACCCATTATAAATTTAAAAATTAACTACAGAACATAAAAGTTTTCAAGACCATTATCATGTCTTATTCGTTGACATTAGAGGGGAAAGCTGTGTCACAGCTTTTCCTACTTCACTCTTAAAGTAAGAATTTGCTTCTTTCAGAACTTCAGGAAAGAGTAACTGCTGTTTTTATTTCTGCCACTTTCCCCATGTAGATGTGTTCTATTGAGTGGGTAATTTGGGAAGAAAAAAGTAAGAATAAGCCCCTTTCTTGCCATCTTTTTAGAATGTTCTCTTCTTCTTTCTATGTAATAAACTATAAACACATGGACCTTGGTTGACAGAGCACAGCTTGCAGCCTAACTCTTTTTCTACTGTCGACAACTCTGCACATGAAGCAGTCATTCTACCTAAGTTTATCTGTCCTACAGACCCAAATTTTCCTCTGGTGACTATCTCCCATTTGGACTTGCTTTTCTCCCATTGAAAAGCATAGTGGTGGTTATACATTTAAGTCATATTGTCCAAATAGCTTTATCAGTGAGAAGGTGGTTTTTTAACTTTATCTGTCTGGATCCCTAATAATTGTTACTAAATTCAGAGGAAAGTTAAGACATATGAGCAGCTATCACTGTCTAAGTCCCATTATTAGTAAGACAATTCTACCCAAAAGTGGTTGTTTAATGAGAACCTAAGTTTAATAAAAACAAATGGGAATCTTGCAAGATGCCACTGCACCAGCAGCACACTTTAATTAAGAAGGAAAATAAGTTCTTGTCTGCCTATCTGACAACAAGAGAATAAAAGACCCAGAAAAAATAACAATATTCTGATTTCTAAGTATTTCCAAGTACTCCAATTTGACTGAGTTTTGAGTTGTTATAATGACCAGTGGCAGAGAAATGCTTTATATTCAAAGTTGAGTGATTCATTTAGCGTAACTATCACAATTGAGTGCTTACTGCTTATCAAACTAGCTCTTTCCAGACACTACCTGATTTAATCCTCAAAACAATTCGGACAGACTAGAATGGTCTAGAGGATGTCGCAGTTGAAAAAAATCAGTGGTTTAACTGAACAGAGATTAATTTCTTGCTCTAAAATGCTGGCTCTGCACTGAGGCAACTCTTCTCCGTGATGCCAGTCTGGGCTGCCACAGCCTGAAGTGCCGCCACCCTGACACAAGTCCTCTTCTAAGACTGCCCCACTAAAGGAAGAAAGACTTTGGAATTTCATATCAGCTTTTCATGGCCTCATTCTAAGATGGAGACAACAATTCTACAGTATTTTATTGGCAATAAGAGTCACATGGCCCCATGTAATTGCAAGGCTGTTGAGAAAGACAGTCCATCCACCGAGTGGGCAGGAGGGAAAGAAAACCGAATATTGATTAGCACCAGCAGTATATGCCATAAAAAGCTATTATTAAATCTGTTCTGTTTTTATAGGAGAGGAAATGAAAGCCTAGTAAAACCAAGTAACTCATTCAAGGTTATAAACAAAGTAAGTAGAGGAGCCATTATGTGAACCTGGGAAATCTGACTCGAGAGCTTGTACTCAACCTCCATCTTAGATTACCTCCCAGCACCACACTGGATGCTTGGCAGAACCTAGCCACCAGAGGGGATATGAAGTCAATTCATTAAAATTCAGTTCAATTTAAATCAGCATACATTTACTGAAAGCTTTCTTCGTGCCAGGCATTGCAGTTGCATCGGAGGAGGGTTGGATGATTTGACTATCTCTTCCAGCTTTGAGACTGTGATCGAAACCAATAGGACAACTGTGATGGTTAATTTTAGGTGTCAGCTTGAATGCGCCACGGCACCCAGATTCTTTGTAAAACATCTCGCCGAATGTTTTCTGTGAAGACAGTTTTAGATGAAATTAACATTTAAGTTGGTGGGTTTTAAGTCAAGCAAACCACTCTCCATAATGTGGGTATGGCACATCCAATCTGTTGAAGGCAACCAGTAGAACAAAGGCTGAACTCCGCTGGGCAATAAGGAATTCTAGTAGGAGACAGTCTTTGGAATTGAACTGCAAATCTTCCCTAAGTCTCTACAATCTCAGGAGCCAATTCTTAAAACGAACAAATCTCTATCTGCCCCCATATTTCCCCCTTTCTTTCTCTTACTGGTTTTGTTACCCTGGAGAACCATGACTAAAACAATAACCTTAAATTAATCTCCATAGAAGAAAGTTAGGAGATGACAACTTAATTTTAAGAACAAGATCCTGTGCAACTATTTACTTTGATCTGAGAATACTGAGTGAAATGGAATCCTAGAATAACCTGCTGAGATAAGTCAATATTCATTGTATTTTCTATAATACAAGTCAAAAATTCATTGATTGTAAAATTCATAGATATTTGCAAAGAAATCTTGTAGACTGTAAAAAAAAACCAAACAAACAACAACCAAACAATCTACCACATATTGGCCTTAGAATATGGTTTTATGATCTATCTGTGTAGGGGAGTGTCCTAATCATCTTCACAAATTCAGGGTTGTGAGAACGTGTGGCTAGGTGTTAATTATCATTTTAGAAAGTATTTGTTTCTCCCACACAACTGTGAATGCTAATAGTCTACAATTTTAACTTATTCTCTTGTACAAGAGCTGTTTTTGAAGTATTTAGTTGCCCCCTGCTGGTCACACAATTATGGAATTCCTAAAGACATCTATTTCTCCATAGCATGTGTATGACGACAAACTCCTGAAGAGATACACTAAACTTCTTCATCAAATGAGTCTACAGTGCATTTCTATTGTTCAATTTAGTGGTGTAATTTAACTCAGACTTGGGGTATTTATTCCTATTACCCATAGGTGCCTGAGCTCTAGTTTATTTGGGCATTTCTTTGTTTTGCTTTTAGCCCTGCAGTGTGTGACAGGTGTTTTGGAGAGCTCAGCCTGGGCTTTGAGTAGTAGCCTTTTCTGTAAGGAAAGACTGGTGCTCTGACCTAATTCAGGCTACGGCCATTATATATGAAGAACCTCAGGCTCAAGCCAGTCATTTTTGCTCTATACTCCCACCCCTGCATTTCTCCAACAATGCCCATTCGGTCCTGGGTGTACCCCCTCATGCAGCACAATGCTGAATCTCAGGGTCCCCGATGTTGGCGTGTACCTCAGTGAGTATCTGGAGGGGGCTCTGCACTGCAGCCACTCCTTCCTTTTGTGGGTTGTGCTGCCCCATTATCACTCTAAATAAAGTTCTGTTAAAGTTTCTCCTACCTCTTTCCACTGGACCAATGCTCCTACGGTGCTCTGTCGTTGTCCATTTTTCCCTGTGGTTTTTTTTTTTTTTTAACTTCTTTTACAGCAGTTTGGTTATGATTATCTGGAAGAGAGGAGCCGGGTGTCTTCACTTTTCTGCCATTTTGCTGGACTGCAGACATTTCCAGGTTTGATACCTACTTTTTCATCTGTAACATGAAGTAAAATGGACCTCCAATAAACTATACAATTTTAAGCATAAATTGATCTGTCTTGATGTATGTATATAACCATGAAACTAGCACTAGTTAATATGGTGAACATATTTATTACTCCCAGCTTCTTCATGCCATTTTGCAGTTGCTTCCTTATGTCTCCTGCCCCTCCCAATCTCATAACTTTTGATATGCTTCCTGTCACTATAGGTTAGTGTGCAGTTTCCAAAGATGAACAGAAATTTTAAGCTTACTAGTTTAGGAGACTAAAATGAGATATGAAAAACTTTTATTTCTTTTTAAATATTAAAAAAAATTGAAACTCCCTCCTTAAAGCCTGAGGCAGCAGCGCAATGGAGTGGTTACAGACCTTAATTGGAGAGTCAGCAGTCATGAGTTTGGGGCTTAGCTCTGTCATTTACTAGCTGTGTGACCTTGGGCAAGTTACACAATCGCCTTACAGTTAACAGTTTTCCCATACTTAAGGGAAAGGATAATAATAGCATTTATCCTCATAAAGATGTTTGAAAGTGCATGCAAAGCAATTAGCTCAATGCTAGGTCTGTAGTTAAGCCCAACCAATGGTAGGTACCTATCTTCAGACATTTCAAAGAACACCAACCCAATTTTAAGAAAAGAAAATGAGAACTTTGAGCATGCAGCCAGAGCACATTTTGGAATTGTAAAAACTCAATAACTGAGAAAAGTTCTTAAAAATTATGAAACTGTCAAATTCACCGGGGTAGATATGTTTTACTTGTGAATTTTTCTTGAAAGCTCTAATTTTTTTCTTAACAAATACTTTAAGTTGTTTTTGTGGACATGAAAGATTTAAGTCACTAATTTTTAAGACAAAGCGTATGTCTGAAAACCTGGAATTGATCTATCATCCTTTCAGGTAAAAATAGTATCCATTTTTTGCGTTTTGTCTCAGAATTTAAAAAAAAAGCTTATATGTCATAAATGAATGGTTGCTACATTTTATAAAGCATATTCTTAAATGAAACTCACTCTAACACACACCCTACTCCTCTCCACCCCCACGAGCATGTGGCAAAGAAGAATGCAATGACTACTAGGTCAGTTTGGGATCACTTCCTTGATTTCTGTTAAGGCACCAGCAACATTACCCATCACTTGCCTTTGTATCACAGAACAAATGGCAACACTATGAGAAAAACTAATGATGTCTTAATATTATTGTGAAAATCATTTTGACCATGTACTCGAAAAGTTCTCAGGGACTTTGTGGGGGCTGCAGATCACATATTGGGAACCACAGGTCAAGAGAAAACTTTAGAGGTAGCATTTGTTTTTTTCAGATTATTTCCCCCTTTTTGAAGAGTCTGTACTGTTTTAACCAATATTGACCTAATTGCTCTCTCACAAACATTTTCTGCTAGATGATAATCATGACTTATCATATTCTATTCTTGGCTCTAGCTCAGTTCCCTGTTTCTAACCCTCCCTTCTTCTTGCCAAAGATTGCCTGCTCTATTTTTATCTACCTAATCACACTCCACACTAACCTTTAATTCTTGAATCTTATTTCCAGGAATCAACCTAGCCCTTTGGTGTAGAATTTCTTTCATCCATTATTTCACTCAAACATTGATGGGCTGGTTGAGCCAACATTTTCTGCAAATCCATATCAATTTCTAGATAAAAGCATTCACTTTTAGTCTTAAAAGGTGACATGATTTAGACAGGTAAAATAAGAGTGTAGGCTTTTAAAAGTATAAAAAATAATAAACTTGTGGTAAAAAAGGTAAAAATTAAGGTAAATTAAGGTAAAAAAGTAGGGAAACTTGCTTTGAGAAAGGCAAAAAAGGATCATATAATAAAGTTATTAAATACAAAGCCAGAACAGCAGAATAGGGTTAATGTGTGAGAGGTGTTGAATGCCTGGAGTTTATCTGATAAATAGAGGGGAACCACTGGAAATGTCTGAGCAAAGGCAGAGGTAATTGATTGAAACACTATCAAAGTTTGCTTAAGATTTATTGGACAAGGACATATCTAAATAATTTGATGGGGGCCTCCCCGGTGGCGCAGCAGTTGACCACTGGGTTGAGAAGCTGCCCGCAGCCTCTGCAGGACTGGTTCGATTCCCGGCCACTGGGCCAGGGTCCCACATGGCGTGCAGACCTCTCCTGCCGCCCGCCGCTCCCCTCAGCAGTGTACTTTGTCCTTCTGCCTGTTCTGTTCCCCGCTCTGGCTCTGGTGAATTCTCTCACCCTCCCGCGCTTCTGCTTGTATAAATAAATAAATAAATAATTAAATAAATAAATAAATAAATAAATAAATAAATAAATAAATAAATCTAAAAAAATAAATAATTTGATGGAGAAAAGAGACTTGAAACCAGAAGATACGGGTGGAGACCTGAAATGGAGCAGTGGCCCTAGAAATGGCAATGGAGGGAAATAGATTTTTGAGAACTGCCGGGGACCAGCCTCCGGCAAAACGTCTTGCCAGGGGTTCCTGAAAGGATGAGACGGCCTAGGCGAAAACGAAAGGGCTGAAACTTAGGGGCTGAGGGGAAGGGGATGAGGTAGAATGAGGAGACACTGACACTTGGTGAGGTGCTAGTATCTTCTGCCGAGAGACTCAGCAGGTCTTTTTTTATTCATTATTAGTAATAATAATAAGGAAATACATTATCATGTGTAAAGCAAAAACAATTAGTATATTATGTTTCCCATAGACTACTGGCCCCTACAGGTCTCAGCTAGACGGCAGCTCTCAAGGTTAACAGATAATAAACCAAACCTAACATTAAAGCTACTTATTTTTTCATTTAGACAATTATTAAAAACAGTGAATAACCGCCAGTGCATCCCTATCAGCTAAAGCCTAAGCATCAAAGGACTATTCTATTCACATGACCTTCAGCCGGAGACCAGCTGCAGTTCAGCTATCAGAACTTTTTTTACCTAAAAATTCCTTAACTCAAATAGCTTCATATTAAAAACTTTCCCAAGAAACTTCAAGAGAAAACAAAATAGAAGGACCTACTACAATTGTTGTGCTGAATTGCTTGTCAGGCATGCACAACAAACCATCTTCCATTGTCAAGTGGGCCAAACTGCCCAACAACTAATTTCTAAACAGACAATTTTCCATGCTATTTACTTACAGTATGCTGATACATATAATTTATTGCCTAATATACTTTGTGATAAATTTTTCTCTATGTCCATGAACAAAAAGCAAAGGGATGTCAGATCTTCAGCCCCACGGTGTGAGACCCTTTCTCTTAGCTGCTTGTCAGTATCCTATCTGGCTGGAGCAACAAGGCCTCCTGCAGCAGAGAACAATGAAGTAAAATCAGTAGGTAGTGAGTGGAAAGGGAGAAGGTTTTCAAAAATGATTCAGGTTTCAAGCTTGAATTACTGGGAGATTGGGGATGGTATTAAAAGCAACCAGGAAGTCAGAAAAAGGAACGTTTTATTGAGGCAATATGATGAGTTCAGCTCACCACTTATTAGGCTAGACTCAAAGGAGAACTATTTAATTTTATAGCACAAGACCTGGAACTTAAGACAGACTGGCCTTATATTGTCTCTGTTATGCAAATATAAAGGAGGGCCTCCCCTGGTGGCTCAGTGGTTGAGCACTGGGCTGCAAAGCTGCCCGCAGCCTCTGCAGTGCCAGTTTGATCCCCAGCCACCAGTGAGGGTCCCACATGGCACACAGGGTCCCACATGGCACGCAGACCTCTCCTGCTGCGCCTGCTGCTCCCCTCAGCAGTGTATTTTGTTGGTCTGCCTGTTCAGTTCCCCGCTCTGACTCTGGTGAATTCTCTCACCCTCCCGCACTTCTGACTGTACCCAATGTTTGTATAAATAAATAAATAAATCTTTAAAATATATATATATATAAAGGAGAAAATAAAAAATGCAGTCAGTATTTTAATCTCTGCAGTTTTTCTCTAGATAAGTATAGCAGGAATCTGTGGTCCATATATCACAAAGACAGTTCTTATAAAGTGACGACTCTTACTGAATGATGTGTGTTAGTTACCATGCTAAATTTTATGTCCTTGAATCCTCACAGTAGCTCTTGGCTATTATTATCTGGATTTTTTATAATAGAAATCAAGATGGAAATAAGTTAAATACTTTCCCATAGAAAGTAATGGAATGACAGAATCTAAATGCTCTTTCTCTCTCTATCTATCTATCTATATGAACAACCCTAGGTATAAAGCATTTTGGTAAGGTCCTTATGTTCAGTTTTCCATCACGTGATCTTCTAAAACAGTCTCCTCTTAAAAAGAAAATTATAGGGCCTTCCTAGTGGCCTAGAAGTGAAATCTCAGTGCTATATCACCTTGATGGTCTGAGTTCGATCCCACACCAGGGAGCTAACCCACATCCACCTGTTCTGTTCCCTACTCCCTCCTACCCCTCTCATCTCTGTTCTATACCCCAATTCTATGCAAAAATAAATAAAAGCTTTTAAAAAAAACCTATGAATCATTTTTAAAAAACCTATAAAACTCAAATGACATTTCCTAAAATATTCCATGGTCTCTAAAATTTGGGACTGTGTATTTTAAAGTTTTTTTTTCCCCCAACAAGTGTTCCATGATATGCTTTTTACTTTTTCTAAGTAGTGGAATGAAGAGAGAAAAGAGATATGTGCATGGTTATACTGGTAAACTAGATTTCGGGGGGGAAATCTATAAGAATCTCTTTGGAGTTTTATATTAATTTCTTTAATATAAATCTTTCCACCATGGATATTCTAAGCTACCAATCTGAAAACACTAAAAGTAGAATTGGGAAGTTGTGTGTGCAATCGGCTCTCATGAGTCTTTATATTCCAGTGATACAACCACTTTCCACTGAAGAGCCGAAAGACTACATCTTTTCTGATGTAGTTTCTAGAAAATCCAGTTTTGAAATTATACTTGTTTGTAATACTTTATAAAACCAAAGAGTTTGGGCCTCCCCAGTGGCACAGAGGTTGAGCGCTGGGTTGTGAAGCGGCCCGCAGCCTCTGCAGTGCCAGTTCGATCCCCGGCCACCAGGCGAGGGTCATGGCTGCAGACCTCTCCTGCCGCCTGCTGCTCCCCTCAGCTATGCATTTCTGTCAGTCTGCCTGTTCTGCTCCCCGCTCTGGCTCTGGTGAATTCTCTCACCCTCCCCCGCTTCTGACTGTACCCAGTGCTTGTATAAATAAATAAAACTTTAAAAAAAAAAAAGAGAAAAAAAAGAAAACCAAAGAGTCTTTTTATTAATCTTTTCAATGCTGCACTCTTTGATGTGATTTAGGTTTAAATGTGGCAATCAATTTTGCCTAATGAGAAACATAAAGATGTGAAGGTTAGTAGACAATGACATATAAAGATTTGTTTTACGCAATTTGTCGGTAATGTTTCTATTTCACTGGATAAGTCTACAGTGCTCCCCATGAAAGTCCACCAGATGGCAGGCAGCAACCTAACAAATAAGGAAAATCTTCATTTCTGCAACACTGAATGATAATTTTTGAAGATGCTAATGGAAATAAAATGTTTATTTGTTAAACAACAAATGCAGCTGCATGTCTGAAGCCTGTATTGTACTCATATTTTTACCCATCTAGCCCACACCTGTCTAGTGGGTTCCAGAGGGCTCTATTCACTGAATTTTAACATGACAAAAAACCCACTTCTCATCTCTTCTTCCCCACTACCTCCCCCTGCCCATCCCCACTTATCTTTCAGCCGTTCCTTCCAGTGTACAGCCCAGAAAAGTGGAAATCATCCTTGATAATTTCATTTTTCTTACCTTCCATTTCAAATCCATCAACAAATCCTATTGATCCTCATCTATCATCTTCACTTAGAATCACTGCTATTATCTCCTATCTTGTCTCCCCTTCTATTCTCTGCATAGCAGACAAAGCATTGTTTAAAAATATATAAATTAGAACATGTTATTTTACTGCCTAAATCCTTCAATGAATTCATCAACTTAAAGAAATTTTTTTTTCTTTTACTGTTAATGAACTCTTCCGCCCAACCTTAAAGCAATTAAGTTTTCTGTTTTGCCAGGAGGTGGTGGGTTGATGGTGATGCCCTGGAACTTGCAGGAGGTAGAATGTGCAAATTGAGAAGCCCCTCATCTTTCCCTCCATGTGAAGTCTTACATTTGAAATAATTCTGAAAATTCTGGAAAGTTGATTCCAGATATGAAGACAAAAAACAGTGCAGGCAAGAGCTTTTCTACATGAACAAGTATCAAGTTACAGATGATCAGGTTGGTGGACTTCAGCCTGTGACCTCGAAGGTGTGCGAAGATATAGAAGAGAAGCCAGAAGGTGCGAACTGAAATTCCAATGCCAGCTTATAAAAATTGACAGTTTTACCAGTTACATAAATAGAAAATATGATTGTCAAAGAAATAACAGTTTTATCTGGAAAAAAATAGATTATCACATCATCCATGTTTTTAAATCTATGGTTAAAATTATCTCTATGATCACTAGTTTTATTTCACCCAATTTTAAGGAACCCCGACTACATTGCATAAAGTCTTAAAAATGCAGTGTCACTGTGGTCATGGTGCACAGGTGCATCGGTGAAGGAAAATTCTATGGGGACTACACCTGGCGGGGGTAGGGGGGAAGCAAACATTGTTTAAAAATGAACTATGATGTAAAAAATAAAAAACTAAATCAATAAAAAAATGCAGTCTTGGGCCTCCCTGGTGGCGCAGCGGTTGAGCGCTGGGTTGCGAAGCTGCCCGCAGCCTCTGCAGCGCCGGTTCAATCCCTGGCTGCCGGGCGAGTGTCCCACATGGCGCGCAGACCTCTCCTGCTGCCCACTGCTCCCCTCAGCAGTGTACTTCGGTCCTTCTGCCTGCTCTGCTCCCCGCTCTGGCTCTGGTGAATTCTCTCACCCTCCCGCACTTCTGACTGTACCCAGTGCTTGTATAAATAAATAAATGAATGAATAAATAAATAAATGAATAAATAAATAAATCTTTAAAATAAATTTAAAAAATGCAGTCTCAACATTATTTCTATACCAAAAAATGGTAAATTTTAAAATAAACTATGGTTTTATTGCTTATTATAGCAAAGTATTAGAATGAACTGGTAAATGTGAGCAGAAAAAAGGCAAAACAATAAACTGCAGGATCCCACTGGATATACTTGACTCTTAGTGCACCTGCAGAAAAGAAGAAAAGAAGCTGTTACTCTGTTGTCCTCAGGTTCATAATCTACTTGCCACCTTCCCTAGGAAAATCATCTACTTGATACCTCAGGGATGTTAAAAAGAGTTTAGGATCTTATTTTGAAGAACATCAATGTCTCAAGAGAAATTGTGATGGGAACTTCGTGCTGGTGATTAGATCTGAACACAATAATATTAAGTGCTTCTGAGTAGAAAATGTTGAGCTAAATCATTGGACCAACTCTTCAGTGTTCTGATTATACTTGTGTAACAAGCCACCTATCTCAGTAGCATAGAAAAAAAGATTTTTTTTTTTAATTATTCTCTCCCATGGCTCTGGGAACTGATGGGCTTGCTTAAGTCCAGTTACTTGTGTGTTTATGGTCAGACTGTGGTTGAGGTTGGAGTCATCTTGAGGTTTCCTAATTCACAAGTACAGGAGGATGTGGGCTGTTGGCTGGGACCTGTAAGGGTGGAGGGGAGCAATGGGTGGGGAGATTGGACTAGAACATGTACACGTGGCCTTTCTCTATGGCCTGGACTTTGCGTGATAACTGATTAGTATGGGAGCATAAAGATCTAGTCATTTTGGTGTAACCTGGGACAGTTCTGAAGGTCATCCCAGCTCGAGAATGCCCTGTGATATATCATCCAATACTGTCATTGGGATGGCATCACAGCTCAACTTCTGTACACTCTGTTTCCTGACTCCTCTCCCCTTTCTTTTTCTTCCCTTCCCTTCCCTTCTCTTCCACAGGTGCAAATACCAAGATACTCCTTAATGAATGTCATTCATGCACACTAACTCAGTCTTAGAGCTGTTCCTGGGGAATCCAGTTTGCAACAATATGGGTACTGTAAATGTAGCAGGGAAGACTAGCTAGTGGGAGCTAAATGAACTACAAATATATGAAACCAATCAATGTTGGTGTCATAATTTCCATTTGGGTGCACTGATAATTTGATAATTTGATAATGCATTCTCTTGTGTAAATGCTTGAAAACAGTGGGAGTATGGGAAATTCATTATGGGTAATTATTTTGAAGTTCCTTGTATACAAGTACACTATGACTTTTAGATCATATATTTACTTGTGGGGTGTGTCTTGATAGCTAATGGAGATAAAGAGATAAAAAAGAAGTTCCTGTATGCACAAACATATTCCCCACCCTCCACCCTTAGGATGGCCATCTAAGGTTGGTTGAAAGAGTTGTGGCATTCTCTAGAAATCTATTAAGAACTTAGTAACCAACACTGTCATTGGTGTTTTATAGACAAAATATCTATGTATGAAACAAAAAATTATTGGGACAGAACCAAAGCTTGCAGGGGCAGAGCTGATGGAAGGCACAGGAACCAGTGCACTCACTGCCTAGCCTAAGATTGGCTTGTTGGAAGATTCACATAATGACTTTAAGAAGTGTATAGGAAAATTTGAGAAGTGTATAGTGGCTTGAAAATCAACCAAAACTCAGAGCTTCAAAACCCATTTACTCTCAAATATCAGCATGACTTACTCCATTTCTTTTAGATTTTCTTCAGGTATCATCAGGTCAAGAAGTTTCCATGACCATTCATGTTGCTTTAACTAGCACCATTTTCATGCTCCTCTTTCATACTGCTTTGCTTTTGCTCTATATTGCTTATCATCTGACAAAATTTTATGTATTTACTTGTTTATTGATTATCTCTCCCATTAGAATGTAATCTCTGAAAGGAAAAGGAATTTATCTATTTTGTTAATTACTGTATGCCAAGCAACAGGCAGTAGCATGACCTTAATAGATACTTATTGAATGAATGAATGAATGAATGAATAAGCACTTCTTGAATAATCAACCTTTCTCCAATTCTCTATATTCAACAAGAAATTCCAAATTCTTGGAGAGATGGAAAGTATAGGCAGCAACTTTTACTGAATATTTCACAATTGACTTTTATTTTATATTTGTAAAATTAAAAAATAGATTGCTATCATAAAACAGGTAGAATAAAATCAATCATTCTGGTAAAAAGTCAAACATCCATACTCAAATTTTAGTAAATTGAGGAATCCTTTTCCATTGCTTCTCATAAAAGATAAGGTTATTTCCTCGTAGTACTTATTAGCTGGAAAACATTTTAATTTGCTGTTGGAGATTTAATGTGGGTTAGAATCACACATTAGCATATGAACTTGCTCTTTCCAAATCAGTTTAAATGGGAACACTAATTTATTTGTGTGGTTATATAAATGCTGTCCTAAAAACACTGAATACACAAGTAAGTATTAATAATAAGCTAAAAATGCATTGACACAGAGTATATTTCCAATGCACTAGGGTGACTTTTATATATGAAAGGTATAAATGTAATCACTTGAACCATTTTGCAAAAAAAAAAAAAACACTGCCAGTTGGAGAGGCATCTGTGGAATATAGGGTATGCCCAGTTCACCAGTTACCTGGGAACTACCCTCTTTTTCCATATTCTGGGAATTTGGAGCTTGCTTTTCCAATCCATATAAAGTTACATTCTTCCTAAATTATGATACTCTTCTCCCCCTATCAGAGATAGACACACATACTAGGGACTGGGTCAATGAGACTCTCTTCCTGGAGATTGGAATATTGACCAAAGATTTCAACTGTCTTACACAGAGGAGATACACCTAGGAAGGAAATTGTTGTTGGCAATATTCTGCCCTGTAGACTAGAGAACAGAAACAGCCATTGCACAGGTGAGAGAAGAGTGGAGGCTTGGAAGAGAAGCAGAGAACTGAGACAGAGAACCTCATATTTCCCAGTAGAGCTCATGGTCTTGGTTCCTGTTGACACCAAGGTTCTAATGCATCTTTGCCCCTGAGTTCTGGGTGACAACATCATTCCTCATAATAAATTCCTTTTATCCCCTTTCATGTAGTTCAGATGAGTTTTTATCAGTTGCCACCAAAAGTTTTAACAAACATACTTTTCTTTAGTAAGGTTTAAACTTATTAAGTCTCTTATTTTCTCTCTAATTACCCTCTGAAGATTATCAGAGAAGCAAGAGAAAGAGGTGCTCATTCTCCCCTTACAGAGAAGTAGCAGTTTCAGCAGCTTAAAGGTATTTATCATAAAGGGTTGACTCATAGCATATGTTCACAAAAGTACCAGTCTTCATTTTCTGTTCAATTTGGGGATGCTTGTAAAAATGTATAATCCTGTGCTGTTTTACTATTACAAATCTCTCTTTGAAATATATTTGTACAAAAGAGTGTTTTAAAGACAATCAGATATGAGGAGAGATTGTTGCTATGTCTTCTGAAAAGTTTCCTATGCCTTCTAACAGGCTGCTTTTCTAGTTGGCTATCTTAATAACTCACTTCCTTTGTAGTTGCATTAGGTGTTTGTGAGATTTCTTTGTTAAGCCAGAAGAAAAGTCTTAGAATGTCTGTTTCTTCCTTTGTGCACAGATGAATAGCACATCACAACTCAGTTTCTTTATTCAAAGAAATAGGTGAGAGCTTTTGTCTTAGTAACTGGGACCAGTCAAGGTTGCAACTACTTCCCATTTCAAACCCATTTATTAACTGATCCCTAATGCAGGTGGAAGTATTTGAATACTATTGGTTTTTATTTCCTATTACTTTCCCAAACAATATCAATGGATGAGGGTTTCTGAAGTGTAAACTTACCACTTAGCAGGCTCCTAGGAAACGGAGTAAGAGTGCTACTTCAAGGAAAAGTAATCTGATTTTTGTGGTTTCCCAGCTGTAGGGTAAGGAAAAATATCAGGCTTTTCTGCCCTCCCTCCATTAGGATAGATGAGGGAACCCTGTGGTCCTGAATGCCTGCCTGATGGCGGGCACCTGAAGTGGGTACACCTGGGCTCAGAGACTGAGTTTATAAGGGTGGCATCACAGGGACGCCAGGAGAAGCCGAGAGAAGAAGAAACAGAGAACCACGAGAAAAGCAGAGAGAATGCCGGAGAGCCCAGAAAGAGTGAAGACTTGCTGGGGGCCTGGGAGGCCTCCCAGCCCCCCCAGCACTCCTGCCTGCTGTGTACCTGGTAAATCCCAATAAAAGCCTACAAAAGCCACTGAGGGCTCCAGGACTCCTCCTTTACCTGGTCTGCTGGATCAGAAAACCTGCTTAGTGTCCTGTTCTGCCCCTACACCAGGGAAACAAAACACTCCCTATAAGATCATTTTGTGAGGAAATTTGGGACATGTTCACATAATGTTGATTTTATTTGGTGTCTTGATTGGCACCTCCTAAATTTTATAAATGTAACTGGTTCCTGATACATAGTCCAGATCTGGGCAACACAAAATGAAGGGAGTTATCAAGTTGCTGGTGAATTGGGGCCTTATCTCTAATGAAACTGGTCCAGGGTACCCTTAAAAGAATGTATTATCAAATTGTTCACTTTTCTTTTTGGACCATGTTTATCTAAACAATGGATTATGCCTTGAATTTTCACTGTTACTCTTGGTCCATACTGGATCATCTACCTATCGCCTAAGGCTGACAAAACCGTTGTAATGCAGATGGCCCTTGACTTATGATGGTTTAACTTACAGCTGTTCACTTTATGATGGTGCAAAAGCCATCTGCACTCAACTGAAGCCATATTCAAATTTTGAACTTTGATCTGCTCCCAGATTAGTGAAATGTAGTGTGTTGATCTGGTGAAACTGGACTGTGACAGAGATGACAAGGGTAAGCAACTGATACTCTATAGGGTACTGTACTGCCAGTATTTTTAGATACTGTGTAGAGACAGGAATGACCACTGAGCAGGTTTTCTAGGATCCAGCAGACCGGGTAAAGGAGGAGTCAGAGTCCTCAGTGGCTTTTTGCGGGTCTTTTATTGGGATTTACCCGGCACACAGCAGGCAAAGGTGCTGGGGGGCCAGGAGGCTGACAGGCCTCCCGGCCCCCAGCAAGTCTTCACTCTATCTGGGCTCTCCGGTGATCTCTGCTTCTGCTCTTGGCTTCTGCTACTTCTTTCTCGGCTTCTCTTTCTGCTTCTCCTCGGATTCTACTGCTGGCATCTCCATGACACCGCCCTTAAAAGCACAGTTTTAGCCCAGGTGAATCCCATCTACCTCTGCCCACACCCTATTCCAGGTGCCCGCCCTCAGGCATGCATTCAGGACCTCAAGGATCCATCATCTATCCTGATGGCAGGAGGGCAGAAAAGCCTGACATCTTTCCTTACCCTACAGACTGTGTTTTCTGTTTTCAATGCTTCATACTTTCTTCAGCCCACTCTGCTTTCAGTGGTGTATGTACATTAATGGTGAGAACAGATATAGCCATTCTAGTTTTCACCTTTAGTACAGTACCCAATAAATTACATGAGATAGTAAATACTTTATTATAAAATGGGCTTTATGCTATATTATTATGCCCAACTGTAGCCTAATGAGCATATGTAAGGTAAGGTAGGTATGGGTTTATCTGGCAAGGAACACCTGTATATGTGGGGACACCTTAGTACCCACATAATATATGCAAAGGTAATCTGATTCACAGACTCTAACTTCTTTATCATCTTTCTGTTCACATGGAAAACTCACTTTTCCTGATTTAGGAAGTGAGATATTTCTTCATTGTATTTCTAGGTTAATTGTTGGGTTCAGAATTAAATTTATGGAAGCAAAACAATAGTAAGTATTCATCATGGTATAATATGAAATTACTATCAATTTCAAGTCTTCATACTTCTTTCCTGTAGGACTTTCGGGTCCTGAGGAAGATGGAATTCCTATGTAACCTCTTTTTCCAAGGTTCCCAAGATAAAGCAAGAAGATTAGCAACCTCTCCCCAACCTGACTTACATCCCATGAGTGTGTTTAATTGTGGACACACACACGCATCCATTTTCTACATGACATACTATGATTAGCTCTTCAAAAGTTACATGTACAAACTTCTCCTGTTTTCAGTTCTTTCCCTGTCTTCCCAGTCCTTGTTTGTTTGTTTTTTTCTTATATACCTGTTCCAGTTACAATTGCTCTGTAACAAACCTCCAACTTATGATATCAAAAAAACAATCTTATTATTATTACTTATGGTTTCTATGGGTCAGACTCAGGGATTCTCACGCTGGCGAAGTCAGATAGTGACTGAAACTATAACAGCAGATGGGAGCAGGGAGCATGGAAGACTCAGCAGCATGGGGCTGGATGGGGATTCCTCTCTTTGTAGCCTCAGAGTTTCCCCACATGGTCTTTCTGCATGAGTTATTTTGGGTGTTCTCATAGTATGATAACTTCAGGATTTGGGGATTTAGAATGATTTCAGGATTTATTTGGCAGTTCAGTCCTACAAAAGAGAATGTTTCAGCCAGGAAGACAGAAGTTGAATCACCTTCAATGTTTTAATTTCAGTCATAGTGTCACTTCCACTGTATACGACTGAATAATAAACAAGACACAAGCCTGCCCAGATCTGCTATCCCACTACCTTTTGCCCTCAGTTAGTACTTAGGTAATAATGGAGGCATAATCCCTAAGAAACCTCCAAAATCATTTAGCAAGTACTATCCTCTATCTGATGCTAGGGCTAATTATTCTCTAAATTGTTTTCCTATTATTTACATTGACTTTTGCATCAAACTTCAATCTACTTTAAAAGTGAGAACAATAACAAATTTTTCACACTCTCTTATTTTCAATAATAATGCTTTTGCAACAACTACCCCAGTAATAGAACAATAATTATTTTCAAGTTTTTGATGGCTTAAATGAAACAGGAAAACCACACACATGATGAAAAACAATAACATAACCCATCCTATAAGTAAGTGCTGAAGGAAAGGGTAGCATATGGAATGGTTAGTCAGATACCTCCACTGGGTGGTGTGGGCTTTAAGAGTAGCTCAGTTGGGGAGATAAGATGGAGAGGGCATTCATTCAGAGATGGAACACTAGCTCCAGACTCAACATGGATTCTTTCTAGCAAAGAAAGTCCTTCATACATATGGTATCAAATTTCACGATGTAAGCAATGTATTTGCAAGTGTTTTATTACAGATCAATTTCATAAGCCTCCTCTCCTTCAGTTGTAAATGATACAGTAAGTGTGATATGGGCATTTTAAAACTAGGGAGCAAAATAAAGTTATAATAGGAAAAGAACTGAGCCTGACAGTTCCTGGTTCTGGTCACCAGATGGCATGTGTGTAACTTAGTTGCCAACTGGAACAAAGGGCAGAAATAGATATTCAGGATCATGGCAGCCTTTGGGTAAATGTATGGGAAAGCAGTGCTGTTTATATTTCAGACCTTTATAAAGACTGGCTCTTTATATTTTGATCTGTCTTAGCTTTCTAAATTGCTCACTGCTAAAAGTGAGGAACACTTAGAGGTATAACTAAAAGCTGCACTGAAACTTTCTGTGCCTTAGTTTCCTCCCTGTAAATGGGTATAATAATGATGTCTACCTCACCAGATAATTGTGCGCAACAGTGAGATACTGCACGTAAATGCAATAGTATCGATTACAGAGTCATTGCCCAACAAATGTCAGTTATCACAATGATCATGAGATTCAGAGCAGCCACATATAATATCAACAGGTAATAGTGGAGGTACAATTGGATAGAATGCCCACCAACCTGGTAGCTCAGACTCTCTAGCATTAAAATATCCACAGAACAAATGGAGACACCAAAAAGGCGGGGGGAGGAAGGGGAGAGCAAAGTGGGAAGGGGAACAATGGACTCTGGTGGGGAACTCTGGGTGCCTTGGTCGAGTGGTAACATACATCTGAAAAGGTATGAACCTATACTTGTCAATCATACACAGTGCTATGAATCAAATGTTGGTTACTTCAATAAAAATATTTTTTAATCCACAGAACAGAACTGTAAGGAAATAATCAGTTTATGTTGGTAAAATGACTCTACTTTAGAAAGCATATCACCTTAAAAGTTCATTGAAATGTTGTTTCTCTGAGTATCGCTTAGAGTTTATGCATACTTTGTTGAGTTTTTCAGAGAGGTGCTCTATCAGTATTACAAAGCTAGACAAACTATTTTGGTTTATTCCTTAGGGAAGAAGTGTCAGTCCCTACCCTTTTCAGTTCTGCCAAGATATGGGTCTGCTCAGCTTTATGATTTCATTTCTACCCTACCTAGAAGGCCACTCAAGAAAGAGGCTAGAATGAGACTTGATCTCAGCTTGATATTCAGTGGGCCAGAGGGGAACTCCAGAACTTGCTCAGTCATAAAGCTACATTTTCTGTTCCTAGCTTTTGACTCTGAGAGTTCAGGTCTTAGATCATAGCTTCTACCCATCTTTCTGCTTTTCATGTCACGTTTTCCTGGGAATGTGAAGCAGTGCTGGCCCCCACCTAGGGACTTGGCATTCTACCTTGTTAAGGTAGTCAACACACATCCATTTTTCCCCTTCTTATCCTATACTCAAATTGGACCTCTTTACCTCAGATGCTGATGAAAGTCTGCTTCAAACCCTATAGGTCCCTCTGGAACAACTACCACTGCCTTTCTGACCAGAACTCCTAGTGAAGGAGAAGTAACAATTGTCATACCTCCTCTTGGATGTGGACCCCAGTACAGATGAACTCAGAGTTCCCAACATCTTAGACACTATCATTTGGACTACTGACCAGGCCTGCAAAGGCTGGTCAAGCGGCTGGGTTAGCCTTCCCTTGTCCTGCCCACACCCATTGTTACCATGCTCTCCTTCCTTCTCTACTGAATCAGAAAACCTCACTTACAGTTGACAAGAAGGAAAGACTGGAAAGGAAAGAGAGAAAAGCAGATACGCAGTGATGAGGCATGATAAGAATACTTTTGGCAAAAAAAAAAAAGAATTGATTGGGATTACATACAGGAAATAATAGTCTTCATCATAAAATGTAGACATTTATTCCTAATTCTAAAATTTTATTCAATAAAAATTTTGTCTAAATGTAATATGGGAGAACAGGGACCATTCTTCGGTAGAGACTGCTTGAAACCGGCAGAAGGCTCCCAGAGGAGCCAGAGGTGAGCTGGGAGGCTCGCCCACGCCACGCCCCTTCTGGCCTGCAGTCCGAGCCCAGAGGGGAGCGGCACCCACCACAAGGGTAGACTGGGCATGCAGGGGAGCGCGTCCCCGCATCAGCATTTTAGAACAGGGACCTTTCTTCAGTAAAGACTGCTTGAAACCTGCGGAAGGGTACCAGAGGAGCCAGAGGTGAGCTGGGAAGTTCGCCTAAGATGCTGGCCAGTACCAGCAAAACAGTGTCCCAAAGAATACGGCAAATTAGAAAACAGGCAGTAGGGAGTAGAAAAACCACATGCAACCCAGCAACTCCTCAGGAAAAAAGCACACCACAAAAAGAAAACCACCTACCAGATTGCAACGACAGTAATGTGGAGGAACTTCTGAGCCTTCCAGAAAGAGAATTTAACATTGCCGTGATTAAAAAACTGACAGAAGTCATAAAGGAAAACAATGATAAGGGGAAAATAATTAATGATCAGAAGAATGAAATTGAGTCCCTAAAGAGGTAAGTAAAAGAAATGCAGGAGATCAAAGAATTAATGGAGGAGCTAAAGAACTCTGGAAAAAGCAATGAAAGCAGAATAGATGAAATGGAAGTACGAATAAGTACTCTTGAAGACACAGAAATAAAAAGAACTAAAACAGAAAAGGAAAGAGAAGTACGAAGGAAAAAGACCAAAGAAAGACTTCGGGAACTATCTGACTCCATGAGGAAAGGAAATATAAGAGTTATAGGAATACCAGAAGGAGAGGAGAGAGATGTAGGAACAGAGAAAATATTCAAGGAAATAATGGAAGAGAACTTCCCAAACGTGAAGAAGGAGCTGAAAATTGATATACAATAAGGAAGAAGAACACCAAACTACCATGACAAAAGGAAAAATACAGCAAGACACATAATAGTAAAGCTCCCAAGAATCCAGGACAAGGAAAAAATAATGAAGCTGACAAGAGGGAAGAAACAGATAACATTCAAAGGAAAACCAATCAGGCTGACATCAGACTTCTCCGAAGAAACACTAAGGGCAGGGAGAGAGTGGAGGGACATAGTCAACAGACTCCAAGAAAACAGATGCCAACCAAGAATTCTCTATCCCACAAAGCTCTCCTTCCTCTATGAAGAAAGAATAAGGACCTTCCCAGACAAACAGAAACTCTGGAATTTCATTATGAATAAACCCCCACTCCAAAAAATACTACAAGGAGTCCTAAAGCCAGAACCTCAGAGGGACAAATAATAAGAAAAGAAGACCAAAAAAAAGTTATTAAAAGAATAAATAAATAAAATCAAAGGAAAGACAAGTACAATGGCAAATACAGATGCTAACATATCAATATTAACTCTAAATGTAAATGGACTAAACTCTTCAATGAAAAGACACAGAGTCACAGGTTGGATGAAGAAACAAAACCCAACCTTTTGTGTCTCCAGGAAACACATTTAGCTACAAAACATAAAAATAGACTCAAAGTTAAAGGATGGAAAACAATCCTACAAGCAAATGGACCAAAAAAGAAAGCAGGAACAGCTATACTTATATCAGATAAAACAGATTTCAAACTCAAAAAGATACCCCAATGGTCACTACATTATGATCAAGGGGACAATACTTCAAGAAGAAATAACGCTCATTGACATATATTCACCAAACGAAGGAGCACCAAAATATATCAGACAACTATTGTCATCTTTGAAAACAGACATCAGAGAAAACACATACATAGTGGGAGACTTCAACACACCAGTATCAACAATGGATAGATCAATGAGATAAAAAATAAGTAAAGACTCTAAAGCTCTAAATAAGGATCTGGAGAGCTTGGGCTTAACAGACATCTATAGAACACTAAACCCAAAAAAATCTGAGTACACATTTTTCTCAAGCATACACGGATCATTCTCCAGGATCGATCACATACTGGGACACAAGACAAACATCAACAGATACACCAAGATTGAAATCATACCAACCATCTTTTCTGACCATGAAGGCATCAAACTAGAAATAAACCATAAAAAGAAGGCAAGGTACTCTCCTACCTCATGGAGATTGAAACCCACACTACTGGAAGACCACTGGACTAATGAGGAGATCAAAGAAGAAATTAAAAAATTCTTTGAATTGAGTGACAAGGAGGACACAAATCTCCTAAATGTATGGGATGCAGCAAAAGCAGTAATAAGAGGAAAATATATAGCAATAGAGACTAACATCAAGAAACAAGAAAGAACTCAAAGAAACAACCTAATCTCGAAGCTCAAAGATCTAGAAAAAGAACAACAAAAAAAATCCAAAACCAGTAGAAGAAAAGAAATAATAAAAACCAAAGCAGAAATAAATGAAATCAAAATTTAAAAAAAAAAACAATCCAAAAGATCAATGAAACCAAGAGCTGGTTCTTCGGAAAAAAAAAAAAAAATAGACAAACTCCTAGCCAGGCTCACAAAGGAAAAAAGGGAGAAAGCACAAATAAACAGGATCATAAATGAAAGAGAAGAAATCACAACGAACATAGCAGAAATCAAAAGAATAATCAGTAACTACTATGAACAGTTATATGGAAACAAGTTCGACAATCTAGAGGAGATGGAAAAATTGCTACAACTCTACAATCACCCAAAGCTAGATAAAGAAGAAATGGAACACCTAAACAGACCAATTACAAGCAGTGAAATTGAAATGGTAATCAAAAACCTCCCCAAAAACAAAAGCCCAAGACTTGATGGATTTACAAATGAATCTACCAAACATTCAGAAATGAATTAGTGCCTATCCTTCACAAACTCTTCCAAAAAATTGAGAAGGAAGGGACAATACCAAACACGTTCTATGAAGCCTACATTACACTAATACCAAAACCGAATAAGGACAACACAAAAAAGGAAAACTACAGGCCAATCTCCCTAATGAACACTGATGCAAAAATCCTCAATAAAATTTTAGCTATCAGAATCCAACAATGTATCCATAAGATAATTAACCACGACCAAGTAGGATTCATTCCAGGGACACAAGGATGGTTCAACATCTGAAAATCAATCAACGTTATCCAACACATCAACAAAAAGAAATATAAAAACCACATGATAATATCAATAGATGCCGAGAAAGCTTTCGACAAAGTGCAACACCCATTCATGATAAAAACCCTTGAAATTCTTGGGATACAAGGAACATAATTCAACATCATAAAGGCCATATATGACAAGCCCAACAGCCAGTATCATTCTCAACGGCGAAAAGCTGAAAGCATTTCCATTAAGATCTGGAACAAGACAAGGATGTCCACTGTCACCACTGCTTTTCAATATAATACTGGAAGTCCTAGCCAGAGCAATAAGACAAGAAAAAGACATACAAGGAATCCAAATAGGAAAAGAAGAAGTAAAACTATCACTCTTTGCAGATGATATGATAATATACATAGAGAACCCCAAAAACTCCACAGAAAAACTAATTCAACTAATCAATCAGTTCAGTAAAGTGGCAGGATACAAAATCAACACACAAAAGTCAGTAGCCTTCCTATACACAAACAATAAATCTGAAGAAGAAGAAATAAAAAAAAAAATCCCTTTTATTATCGAAAGAAAAAAAAATCAAATACTTGGGAATAAATCTAACAAAAGAGGTAAAGGACCTATACAAAAAAAAAAAAAACTTTAAAACACTGTTAAAAGAAATAGAAGAAGATAGAAAGAAATGGAAAGACATCCCCTGCTCATAGCCATCCTACCAAAAGCAATATACAGATTCAATGCTATTCCAATAAAAATTTCAATGTCATTCTTCAAAGAAATAGAACAATTATTGATGAAATTCATATGGAATCACAAAAAACCCCGAATAGCCAAAGCGCTCCTGAAAAAAAAAGAAGGGAATGGAGGCATCACACTCCCAAAGTTCAAACTATACTACAAAGCCATAATCATCAAAACTGCATGGTATTGGAACAAGAACAGACACACAGACCAATGGAATCAAATAGAAAATCCAGAAATAAACCCACAGATTTATGGTCAACTAATCTTTGACAAAGGAGCAAAGACTATGCATTGGAGCAAAGAAAGTTTGTTCAATAAATGGTGCTGGGAATACTGGGTCGCTACATGCAAAAGAATGAAGCTTGACTACTACCTCACACCATACACAAAAACCAACTCAAAATGGATTAAAGAACTAGACATAAGACCTGAAACCATAAAATACATAGAAGGAAATATAGGCGAAACACTACATGATATGCACATCGAAGACATCTTTACATACACATCACCCAAAGCAGTGATAGTGAAGGCAAAGATCAACAGCTGGGACTACATCAAATTAAAGAGCTTCTGCACAGCAAAAGAGACAATAACAAAAACAAAGAGAAACCCCACCAACTGGGAGAACATTTTTGCACACAACACTAATGATAAAGGACTGATTACAAAATCTACAAAGAGCTGATAAGACTCAACAACAACAAAGAAAATAACCCAGTCAAAAAATGGGCAGAAGAACTAAAATGAAACTTCTCTGAAGAGGAAATGCAAATGGCCAACAGGCATATGAAAAAATGTTCAACATCACTTGTAATCAGGGAAATGCAAATCAAAACTACCATGAGATACCATCTTACACCAGTGAGAATGGCAAAAATTAATAAAAGTAGCAATAACAAATGTTGGCAAGGTTGTGGAGAAAAAGGAACTCTCCTGCACTGTTGGTGGGAGTGCAAACTGGTCCAACCACTACGGAGAGCTGTGTGGAGATTTGTGGACCTACTAAACATAGAGCTTCCATATGATCCAATTCCACTCCTAGGTATTTACCCAAAGGTCACAGAAACATCAACTCCAAAGAGCACCTGCACCCCTATGTTTATAGCAGCACTGTTTACAATAGCTAAGCTTTGGAAATAACTTAAATGCCCAAAAATAGATGACTGGATCAAGAAGATGTGGTACATATACACCATGGAATATTAGCTTTCAAAAAAGATAAACACATGCAATTTGCAGCAACATGGATGGCGCTGGAAGGAATCATGCCCAGCAAAATAAGCCAGAAAGAAAAAGAAAAATACCGGATGGTCTCACTCATAGCAGGAATCTAGAAAACTTAAATAAGGGACCAGGAAAATGAATAACTATAAGAAAGTGAAAATCAAAATCAACAAACAACTGTGAACCAGAGACACTCTATGGGGAGTGGAGGGTGGGAAGGGGAGTTATTGGGGTCAAAATAAGGGGGTTGCAATTGTATGGGGAATATAAAAATAAAATTTATAAAATAAATAAATAAATGTAATATGGTATCCTAGGTCAAATCGTGGAATAGAATACTAGTGACTATTAGTTAAATATTGAGAAATATTAGTGAAAAAATGAGAATTGAGTAAAGTTTGGAAGTAGTTAATAGGAATATACAAATGTTGGTTTCTTCATTTTTCCAAATGTACTATGGTGATATGTCAACTGCAAGCTGAACGGAATGTATTTTCTCTGCAACTGTTTCAGAAATCATAAACTTATAAGAAATAAAATGTTTCTTTAAAAATAAATAAATAGAAAGAGCGGCCCGCGAGACTCGGAGTGGGAGCGGCGAGCCCGCCCAGCGCACCTTTGGCTGCGCCCCCGGCTGTGTGCGCAGGCGGAGACCTGAGGCGCCCCGTGACCAGGGATAGAGAAAGTGAGTCTCATCAGACATTGATCAAGAATCCACTAGAGACCCACAGAGTCGGCACTCTCCGACCAGCAGAGAGGAGGAAAACAACAAACTAAAACGACCAACAAGAACAAACTACGCAGCAAGCGGAACTGTGAGTGGAAAGGAACTATTGCAGCCACCACACCCCGTGAACGGGAGCTGAGGCGAACCCTGCAGGATTCGCCGCGGCGGTGAGCGAACGGCTCCGGGCGCCATTAGAGAAGAACAAAGACCCCGGGAGACCCGCACACAGCCCCGGGCCGGCCAGTAAGCTTGCGTGGAAAAGCGGCACGCTTGGCGCGCTTGAAAAGCAAACGCGGACCGGGATCACGGCTGCCCAGGTCCCCGCGCCTGCGACCTAGGCTTGCGGGGAGACGCGCGGAGGCCCTCATGGGGGTGAAAGTCCCTCACTGAGTAAGCAGGAACCAGGCGCCCAGGCACGGGAGCTGGGTGCAAAAGGCGCCATTCCCGCGCCACTGAACTGGGCTACAGCCCGCGTCCTGGACCTGAGGGCTTTGAACTGAGATCCGGGGCACGAAATTCTGGGCGTGGGTTCTCCACGACGATGGGGCACAAAGCAGACACAACACCCCAAAGCCGTTGAGGGTTACCCTACCATTCTCGCTCTCTGTTCCCTGTCCCACGGGGATAGGGGGGTTGAAAAACAGCCCCCCAAGGACAATAGGAGAGATCTCTGGCGCCACCTAGAGACCAGAAAAAAAGTCACTAACACCCCATAGAACAGGGAAATTTCTTAAGACTTCTTGAAAAGGGCAGAAGGCTTCTGGAGGACCCAGTGGCCAGCTGGGAAGTTAGCCCACGCCAGGCCCCTTCCAACCAGCAGTCTGAGCCCACAGAGGGAGCAGGCACCCACGTCCGGGGCAGATCGGGCACGCAGAAGAGTGTGCCTGAGACTGGATGCGCAGGGACTGCGTCCCGCTTCGCCAGTTTAGAACAGGGACATTTCTTCAGTAAAGACTGCCTAAAACCAGCAGAAAGCTCCCCCAGAAGCCAGAGATGGTTCCTGGAGGAGCCAGAGGGGAGCGGAGAAGTTCACCCAAGATGACGGCCAGTCTGAGCAACACAGTGTCCTAATGCATACGACAAATTAGAAAACAGACAGTAGGGAGTAGAAGAACCACACGCAACCTAACAACACCTCAGGAAAGAAGCACACCACAAAAAGAAAACCACCCTCCAGATTGCAACGACAGTAACTTGGAAGAACTTCTGAGCCTTCCAGAAAGAGAATTTAAAATTGCCCTGATTAAAAAAGTGACAGAAGCCATAAAGGAAAACAATGATCAGAAGAATGAAATTGAGTCCCTAAAGAGGGAAGTAAAAGAAATGCAGGAGATTAAAGAATTAATGGAGGAACTAAAGAACTCTGGGAAAAGCAATGAAAGCAGAATAGATGAAATGGAAGAACGAATAAGTACTCTTGAAGACACAGAAATAAAAAGAACCAAAACAGAAAAGGAAGGAGAAGTACGAAGGAAAAAGAATGAAGAAAGACTTCGGGAACTATCTGACTCCATGAGGAAAGGAAATATAAGAGTTATAGGAATTCCAGAAGGAGAGGAGAGAGATGTAGGAACAGAGAAAATATTCCAGGAGATAATTGAAGAGAACTTCCCAAATGCAAAGAAGGAGCTGAAAATTGATATACAAGAAGGAAGAAGAACACCAAACTTCCACGACGAAAGGAAAAACACAGCAAGACACATAATAGTAAAGCTCCCAAGAATCCAGGACAAGTTAAAAATAATGAAGCTGACAAGAGGGAAGAAACAGATAACATTGAAAGGAAAACCAATCAGGCTGACATCAGACTTCTCTGAAGAAACACTACGGGCAAGGAGAGAGTGGAGGGACATAGTCAACAGACTCCAAGAAAACAGATGCCAACCAAGAATACTCTATCCCGCAAAGCTCTCCTTCCTCTATGAAGAAAGAATATGGACCTTCCCAGACAAAGAGAAACTCCGGAATTTCATTACGACTAAACCCCCACTCCAAAAAATACTACAAGGAATCCTAAAGCCAGAACATCAGAGGGACGAATAACAACGAAAGAAGACCAAAAAAAAAAAAAGTTATTAAAAGAATAAATAAATAAAATCAAAGGAAAGACAAACACAATGGCAAATACAGATGCTAACATATCAATATTAACTCTAAATGTAAATGGACTAAACTCTTCAATAAAAAGACACAGAGTTGCAGCCTGGATTAAGAAACAAAACCCAACCTTTTGCTGTCTCCAGGAAACACATTTAGCTACAAAAGATAAAAATAGGCTCAAAGTTAAAGGATGGAAAACAATCCTACAAGCAAATGGACCAAAAAAGAAAGCAGGAACAGCTATACTTATATCAGATAAAACAGACTTCAAACTCAAAAAAATAAAAAGAGACCCCAATGGTCACTACATTATGATCAAGGGGGCAATACTTCAAGAAGAAATAACACTCATTAACATATACTCACCAAACGAAGGAGCACCAAAATATATCAGACAACTGTTGTCCTCTCTGAAAACAGACATCAGAGAAAACACATACGTAGTGGGAGACTTCAACACACCATTATCAACAATGGATAGATCAACAAGACAAAAAATAAGTAAAGAAACTAAAGCTCTAAATAAGGACCTAGAGCATTTGGCCTTAACAGACATCTATAGAACACTAAACCCAAAAAAAACGGAGTACACATTTTTCTCAAGCACACATGGATCATTCTCCAGGATCGATCACATACTGGGGCACAAGACAAACATCAACAGATACACCAAGATTGAAATCATACCAACCATTTTTTCTGACCATGAAGGCATCAAACTAGAAATAAACCATAAAAAGAAGGCAAGGAACTATCCTACCTCATGGAGATTAAAAACCACACTACTGGAAGACCACTGGACTAACGAGGAGATCAAAGAAGAAATTAAAAAATTCTTTGAATTGAATGACAAGGAGGACACTAATATCCTAAATGTATGGGATGCAGCAAAAGCAGTAATAAGAGGAAAATATATAGCAATAGAAGCTCACATCAAAAAACAAGAAAGAACTCAAAGAAACAACCTAATCTCGAAGCTCAGAGATCTAGAAAAAGAACAACAAAAAACCCCAAAACCAGTAGAAGAAAAGAAATAATAAAAACCAAAGCAGAAATAAATGAAATTGAAACTAAAAAAACAATCCAAAAGATCAATGAAACCAAGAGCTGGTTCTTTGAAAAAATCAATAAAATAGACAAACCCCTAGCCAGGCTCACAAAGGAAAAAAGGGAGAAAGCACAAATAAACAGGATCATCAATGAAAGAGGAGAAATCACAACGGACACAGCAGAAAACAAAAGAATAATCAGTAACTACTATGAACAGTTATATGGAAACAAGTTCAACAATCTAGAGGAGATGGACAAATTCCTACAACTCTACCATCACCCAAAGCTAGATAAAGAAGAAATAGAACACCTAAACAGACCAATTACAAGCAGCGAAATTGAAATGGTAATCAAAAACCTTCCCAAAAACAAAAGCCCAGGACCTGATGGATTTACAAATGAATTCTACCAAACATTCAGAGACAAATTAGTGCCTATCCTTCACAAACTCTTCCAAAAAATTGAGAAGGAAGGGACATTACCAAACATGTTCTATGAAGCCAACATTACACTAATACCAAAACCGAATAAGGACAACACAAAAAAGGAAAACTACAGGCCAATCTCCCTAATGAACACTGATGCAAAAATCCTCAATAAAATTTTAGCTATCAGAATCCAACAATGTATCCATAAGATAATTCACCACGACCAAGTAGGATTCATTCCAGGGACACAAGGATGGTTTAACATCAGAAAATCAATCAACGTTATCTAACACATCAACAAAAAGAAATATAAAAACCATATGATAATATCAATAGATGCTGAGAAAGCTTTCGACAAAGTGCAACACCCATTCATGATAAAAGCCCTTGAAATTCTTGGGATACAAGGAACATACCTCAACATCATAAAGGCCATCTATGACAAGCCAACAGCCAGTATCATCCTCAATGGTGAAAAGCAGAAAGCAATTCCATTAAGATCTGGAACAAGACAAGGATGTCCACTGTCACCACTGCTTTTCAATATAATACTGGAAGTCCTAGCCAGAGCAATAAGACAAGAAAAAGACATACAAGGAATCCAAACAGGAAAAGAAAAAGTCAAACTATCACTCTTTGCAGATGATATGATAATATACATAGAGAACCCCAAAAACTCCACAGAAAAACTAATTTAACTTATCAATCAGTTCAGTAAAGTGGCAGGATACAAAATCAACACGCAAAAGTCAGTAGCCTTCCTATACACAAACAATAAATCTGAAGAAGAAGAAATAAAAAAAACCATCCCTTTTATTATCGAAACAAAAAAAATCAAATATTTGGGAATAAATCTAACAAAAGAGGTAAAGGACCTCTACAAAGATAATTATAAAAAACTGTTAAAAGAAATAGAAGAAGACACAAAGAAATGGAAAGACATCCCCTGCTCATGGATTGGAAGAATAAACATTATTAAAATGGCCATCCTACCAAAAGCAATATACCGATTCAATGCTATTCCAATCAAAATTTAAATGTCATTCTTCAAAGAAATAGAACAATTATTGATGAAATTCATATGGAATCACCAAAAACGCTGAATAGCCAAAGCTCTACTGAAAAAAAAAGAAGTAAATGGAGGCATCACACTCCCAGACTTCAAACTATACTACAAAGCCATAATCATCAAAACTGCATGGTATTGGAACAAGAACAGACATACAGACCAATGGAATTGAATAGAAAATCCAGAAATAAACCCACAGATTTATGGTCAACTAATCTTTGACAAAGGAGCAAAGACTATGCATTGGAGCAAAGAAAGTTTGTTCAATAAATGGTGCTGGGAAAACTGGGTTGCTACATGCAAAAGAATGAAGCTTGACCACTACCTCACACCATACACAAAAATCAACTCAAAATGGATTAAAGAACTAGACATAAGACCTGAAACCATAAAATACATAGAAGGAAATATAGGTGAAACACTACGTGATTTGCATATCAAAGACATCTTTACAGACACATCATCCAAAGCAGTGATAGTGAAGGCAAAGATAAACAGCTGGGACTACATCAAATTAAAGAGCTTCTGCACAGCAAAAGAGACAATAACAAAAACAAAGAGAAACCCCCCAACTGGGAGAACATTTTTGCACCGAACACTAATGATAAAGGACTGATCACAAAAATCTGCAAAGAGCTGATGAGACTCAACAACAACAAAGAAAATAACCCAGTCAAAAAATGGGCAGAAGAGCTAAAAAGAAACTTCTCTGAAGAGGAAATGCAAATGGCCAACAGACATATGAAAAAATGTTCAACATCACTTGTAATCAGGGAAATGCAAATCAAAACTACCATGAGATACCATCTTACACCAGTGAGAATGGCACATATTAAAAAAACTAGCAACAACAAATGTTGGCGAGGTTGTGGAGAAAAAGGAACTCTCCTGCACTGTTGGTGGGAATGCAAACTGGTCCAACCACTATGGAGAGCTGTGTGGAGATTTCTGTACCTACTAAACATAGAGCTTCCATATGATCCAGCAATTCCACTCCTAGGTATTTACCCAAAGGACACAGAAACATTAATTCCAAAGAACACCTGCACCCCTATGTTTATAGCAGCACTATTTACAATAGCTAAGCTTTGGAAACAGCCCAAATGCCCAAAAAATAGATGCCTGAATCAAGAAGATGTGATACATATATACCATGGAATATTACTCAGCATTCAAAAAAGATAAACACATGCAATTTGCAGCAACATGGATGGTGCTGGAAGGGATCATGCTCAGCGAAATAAGCCAAAAAGAAAAAGAAAAATACCGATGGTCTCACTCATCGCAGGAATCTAGAAAACTTAAATAAGGGATCAGGAAAATGAATAACTATAAGATAGTGAAAATCAAAATCAACAAAAAACTATGAACCAGAGACACTTTTTGGGGGGTGGGGGCCGGGAGGGGAGGGATTGGGGTCAGAATGGTGCATGTGCAGTTGTATGGGGGAATATAAAAGTAAAATTTATTATTAAAAAAAAATAAAAATAAAAATAAAAATAAATAAATCTTTTAATTTCACATTGCAGTAGCTCTTTTGTCATATGACTGCTTTTATGCATTCTGCTTACTTTAGTTAAGCCATGCATTTGCTGTGGCTCTTATTCTGTCAGATGTTTTACTTATTAAAAACAAAAATGTAGCAAAGAAAAAAAAAGAATACTTTTGGCTTCAGAGATGTAAATGCAATGCATAGGAAATGGAAAATAAACAAAGCAATTCTGATATTTTAACATGAGAGGGGAAACAATTTCATAGAAGCAAAGTGGAAATAACATGGAATGTAGCTTTCCCATTTATAGGTTATACGACTTTCTGCAAGCTCAAACTCTCTGAGATTCAGCTTCCTCATGCATAAAGCAGGTTATACATGCAGGGCGTACAGGTTATTAAAGCAGGTTACACATGTTTTGAGGATTAAATGAGATAATGCACGCAACAATTCTTTTTTGAGGTGGTCTTGTCCTTCTGAGGACCGATGTGTAGATGAACAGCTGAAAACTAATACCCTGATTGGATTTGGCGCAATGTTAACTTTTGCTTTGATCTTTTATCAGGGACCTCAGATTCAATGATTCACTGGGAGGAATTTTAGGACTAAGGATATAGTCATACTCACAACCGTGATTTATTATAGCAAAGCACATGAAGCCAAACTAGCAAAGGAAAAAGCATATCGGAAAATGTCCGGAGCAAACCTGGCACAAACCTCCGCCGGTCCTCACACAGGATGTGGTCTCTTTCCCCAGCAACATGTTGTGACAGTAAGTATAAAAATGCTGCCGACCAGGAAGTTCATTAAAGAATAAGCACCCAGACTTTTACTGTAAGCAGCCTCTCTGAGGCAAGTATCAAAATTCCAGACTTCCAGAAGGAAAGCAGATGCTCAGCATAAACCATGATGCTTGTACAATTTAGGCAGAGTGAGTCACTTTTATCAGTTCTGGGAAGGGTGGGAACCCTCCCGAAATTTCATTTCCCAAATGCCAGCCAAGGGTCAACCATGTACTGAGCAGCTAGTCCTGTTATATTAAGTCTTATCCAAGGGTTTATCTATGCGGTTTTTCTATTGTTTTTCTTAGTTGCCATCCTTAAAAATTAAAAACTTTATTCCATATTTTTAACACCTAAAAATTTGGATATTGCAGTAACAGATCCATATTTCCACATGATAACAACTGATAGTAACTTTTAGGCAATGCTTAAATTTCCTTATATTCATCTGAGTCTCGACCACTGTCAATAGTCTTCCCCCCACTAAGAGCCAACTGTCATTTAATGTGTTGATTTTATGACTCTGGCCATGGCCTACTTTAACCAGAGTTCAACTGACTACCTGCCAGTTGAAGACAAGGGAAAAAAGCAAGCCTGTGGAGTATCACTGAGTCATGATAATTAACAATAATGCAAAGGGTCATGTTCAAAAACTCTTGCTGTTGAACCTGGATACAGACTCTTCTCTGGGGTTTCCTAATACATTAATTTCTTATGGATATTCTTGGATTGACTACTGCTTGGATTGACTATTGCTTTTGACAATACTTTTATTGCTTTATACAATACAGCTCTTTTATTTAAGTTAACTTGAAACAGACTTTGTTACAACACACCTAGAGATTTTTTTTTAAGATTTATTTTATTTATTTATTTATTTATTTATTTATTTGATTTATTTATACAAGCACTGGGGTACAGTCAGAAGCGCGGGAGGGTGAGAGAATTCACCAGAGCCAGAGCGGGGAGCAGAACAGGCAGAAGGACTGAAGTACACTACTGAGGGGAGCAGTGGGCGGCAGGAGAGGTCTGTGTGCCCTGTGGGACCCTCCTCCGGTGGCCGGGGAGCAGCGGGGGATTGAACCGGTGCTGCAGAGGCTGCGGGCAGCTTCGAAACCCAGCACTCAACCGCTGTGCCACAGGGGAGGCCCCACACCTAGATATTATTGATTGGAATACTGAATGACAATACAAATAAAATATTACATATGTCATCAGTATTTTGTAAATTGAAGTTATTATCACTGCAAAAACTCATTAGAGTGGACTAAAATATGTCCACTTGATCTTCTATGTATCAATGTATCTACTTATTTACTAACTCACTAAATCTTTACTGAATGCTGACTATGTAGTAAGATATGCTAGATAACAAAATTAAATTTCATCTTTGTATCCTAGCATCTAGAAAAGTTACCAGACATGGAGTTTGGATCAATAAATGTTTCCTGACTTCATAAAGTTCATCAATAAGCAGATCTAGAAACCCAAGGAGAAAATTAATAAAAATAATTTTGCTCAGTATAAATTTTTGTTCAGTATGAACATTCTTAGTTGGAGAAAATGGACTTGATATTTTTGCAGGACTATGCTGCATGCCACCTAACCAGAGAGATGTTCTAGATGCTGCTTTTCTAATTCCACTTACAAAACTGAACAGAGGCAAGTTACAGAGGAGGAACTGCTACTATTCCAATGTTTGTTGAAGTGTCCATTTTACTCACAGCAGAGAATATAGAAATTTCTTTACTTTCTCCCTGTGATCATTTTATTCTTCAAAGACTGAGGAAGCAATTAGGGGAACATATATTGCAGATATCATTTATATTAATAAGGAAAAACTGATTAGTAAAGAATGCAGAAGCTACAGGAACATTAGGAAAAAGAGAGAGTGTTGTTTTAGAGTTGGACAGAGAGTAGAGTCTGAATTTGTTAGTAACTGACACAGAGGTGGGGGAGATTAGGTAAGGGGTTGGTACAATAGGCCAAATGAGAGATGTTAATAGTTTAGATCAAAGTGATAGCAGTGGCGCTGGCTAAAAGTGGTAAGATTCTGCATATATTTTGAAGGTAGTGAGTTAGAAGACTGGGAATAGTGAGAAAAAGAACTAAGGATAACTGAGATTTTGGAGTACACGAGTTGCTATTTACTGAGATGGACAGGAATGGGATTGCAGGAGAATAGGAGTCCCATTGTAGAAATATTAAGTTTCAGATACCGATTGTGATTTAAAGTGGAGATGTTGCCAGAGAATTGATATATATGCCTGGACTTTGGTGAAAGATTTTAGTTGGAGAGTTATCAGTATGTAGGTGGTATTTTTAAAGCCATGATAATGGATGAAAAGACTGAACGAGAGAAAGGATAGAAGATAAGAGTTCCGAGAATGAGGTACTTTGATGCTTAGATGTCAGGGTGATAACAAGGGATGGGCAAAGGAGACAGGAGGTTGAAAAGAAATGGTCAGTGAGACAGGAAGCAATCTAGGGGAATGAGATCTCATGGAATCAAAGAGAATAAAGTGCTTCAAGAGGGCAAAAGATCACTATCTCTTGGGAAGGGCACAAGGGAAAATAAGGACTGAACTTTGGGCTCAACCACTGGAGGATTTGATATGATCAGTTTAAATGGTATGAAGATACAGAAAGCCCTAAAGGAGATTATTCACCAGAGAATGAGAAGAAAAGAATTTGGAGACTACAATTATTAAACAAGAAGACACACAGTTTATTTCTATTTGCTTTTCAATAAAAAGGAGCAGAGAAGTAGGACAAGAGCTAAAAAAGAATAGCAAGAGAAGGGTTTCTTTTAATAAGAGAAAAATATGTGTTTGGTAGAAGATCCAATGAAGAAAGGAAACTAATGGAGTAGGGGAGTGAAGGCAGAAATGAAGGAGCAATGTTGTTGAGGAGACATACAAAAACAACAGATGTCCACTGCAAAAGCATATGGGAGACTGCAGAAAAACAGGCTTCTAAAATCCCAGAGGAAAGATAACTGTGGTTTTATGGCCAACATCATTAAAAATGGACATGTCAAGAAGAATAAGGCGTGTCGGGGTGGGGGGATTCTGATGGAGTGAAAGATTCTGGCTTGAACCTCAGTTTTGATAACCATTAGCATTAACCGTATGTGCAACGTCGGGGCATGAGTCATCCTTTATTGTGTGTGATTGGAAAAAGTGAGAGAGCTTCCTCATTATTTCCACTTTTTTCTACTTTCTGAAAGTTTTAGAATGAGTATTACTTTTTTAAAAAAAGATTTATTTATTCATACATGACCTGGGGTGCAGGCCAGAGGTGCGGGGGTGAGAACATTCACCAGAGAGTGGGGAGCAGAACAGGCAGATCTACTGAAATACACTGCTGAGGGGAGAAGCGGGCGAGACATGAGAGGTCTGCTATGCCATGTGGGTCACCTCCCTGGCCAGGGATCGAACTTGCACTGCAGTGGCTACAGATAGTTTCATAGTGCTGTGCTACATCTTAACCCCTTGTACCACCGGGGAGGCCCCAGAATGAGTATTAATTTTTACTTTAAAAAGTCTTAAAGGGGCTCCTCGGTGGCCTAGGGGGTTAAATTTCAGCGCTATCACTGCTAAGGCCTGAATTCAATCCCTGACCAGGGACCTAACCCACATATGGAGCAGCAGACCTTTCCTGTCTTGTCTGCTACTCCCCTTCAAAGTGCATTTCAGTAAATCTGCCTGTCCTGTTCCCCATTCTGGTGAATCCTCTCACCCCTCTCCCCTCCCCACCAACACACACCTCTGGCCTACACCCAGGTTCTTCTACATCAAAAATAAAAATAAAGAAATAAATGAAAAAGTCTTAACATTTTATTGAAAAATAAGGAATTCAATTTTAACACACATAAAAGATTCAGTAAGAATTCAACTTGATACTTTAGATGATGCCAAGGCCACAGTTCCAGATGAATTATGTCCTAAGGAACTGAGACAACAGATGTGATGGTGAGACAACAGTTGAGTCCTGAAGGCATGATGGAGAACAAGAAAATTGCTAATAAGTTATATCTAGTGATTTTCACAGTTTATAAAGCAACTTTATATGCCTCACATTAGTCACTATTATCTGTTAGACATTGTGCTAGACTAGGAGTTGACAAATTATAGCTTACAAGTCACTTTCAACCCGCTGTCTGTTTTTGTGTTAAGAATAGTAACTTAAATGGCTTTTAAAAAGCCTTAAAAAATATTTCATGACATGTAAAAATCACATGAAAATCAAATTTAGTGTCAATAACTAAAGTTTCATTTGAATACCGCCATGCTTATTTGTTTGTTGTCTGTGGTTGACTTTTTGACTCATGCAGAGCTAGGTAGTTGTGTCAGAGACATATGGCCTGCAAAGCCTAAAATATTTACTAGTTAGACTTCTACTATTAAAAAAGCCACCATTTTGCTGGGAAAACTGGGTCGCTACATGCAAAAGAATGAAGTTTGACTACTACCTCATACCATACACAAAAACCAACTCAAAATGGATTAAAGAACTAGACAAAAGACCTGAAACCATAAAATACATAGAAGGAAATAAAGGCGAAACACTACATGATATCGAAGACATCTTTACATACACATCACCCAAAGCAGTGATAGTGAAGGCAAAGATCAACAGCTGGGACTACATCCAATTAAAGAGCTTCTGCACAGCATAAGAGACAATAACAAAAACAAAGAGAAACCCCCCAACTGGGAGAACATTTTTGCACACAACACTAATGATAAAGGACTGATCACAAAAATCTACAAAGAGCTGATAAGACTCAACAACAACAAAGAAAATAATCCAGTCAAAAAATGGGCAGAAGAGCTAAAAAGAAACTTCTCTGAAGAGGAAATGCAAATGGCCAACAGGCATATGAAAAATGTTCAACATCACTTGTAATCAGGGAAATGCAAATCAAAACTACCATGAGATACCATCTTACACCAGTGACAATGGCACAAATTAATAAAAGTAGCAATAACAAATGTTGGCAAGGTTGTGGAGAAAAAGGAACTCTCCTGCACTGTTGGTGGGAGTGCAAACTGGTCCAACCACTATGGAGAGCTGTGTGGAGATTTCTGGACCTACATAGAGCTTCCATATGATCCAGCAATTCCATTCCCAGGTATTTACCCAAAGGACACAGAAACATCAATTCCAAAGAGCACCTGCACCCCTATGTTTATAGCAGCACTATTTACAATAGCTAAGCTTTGGAAACAACCCAAATGCCCAAAAATAGATGACTGGATCTGGATCAAGAAGATGTGGTATATATACAACATGGGATTTTACTCAGCGTTCAAAAAAGGTAAACACATGCAATTTGCAGCAACATGGATGGCGCTGGAAGGGATCATGCTCAGCAAAATAAGCCAGAAAGAAAAAGAAAAATACTGGATGGTCTCACTCATAGCAGGAATCTAGAAAACTTAAATAAGAAATCTAAGAAAACTTAAATAAGGGATCAGGAAAAAGAATAACTATAAGAAAGAAAATATCAAAATCAACAAACAACTATGAATCAGAGACACTCTATGGGGGTGGGGGGCAGGGAAAAGAGGGATTGGGGTCAAAATAAGGGGGTTGTAATTGTATGGGGAATATAAAAATAAAGTTTAAATAAATAAATGCAATAAAAAAAGCCACCATTTCTTAGATGATGCATAGTTGACATTATTCCTAATTTATGGTAATTGTGAAAGATTATATTTCATTAGGGCCTCTACAGTTCCTCCTGAATAGGTGGGCTGGGCAGTCACTCTTATCTCTGTAATAAAATTGAAGCTCAGAGCATGTAAGTGACTTGCAACTGATATACAACACACAAAGGATTTATGTTGGTCTTATTCTCAAAGTCCACACCTTACTGCTAGAAAACTAGCAAGAGAGTCAAATGTTTTACTTTTTTTTAATGGAGGGAAAAAAGTGAGAAAAATTTTATTACAATGTTTCATTTTAAACTCAGAAAAAAATTAAAATAAATTACTGAACAAGTGACTACAAAATGTAAGAAAGTATAAGGGAAATAAAATTATAAAGGACTCTTACTTCTGTATGCACTGGACACTTTTTCAAAGCACATTTACATACACTATTTTGTTTGATATCACAACTGTATCAGCTTGGCAAAACTGTGAGCCTCATTTTGCAGACGAAGCACAGGAAGGCAAAATGCCTCATCTAAAATCATAAACTAGTGACAGGATCAGGACTGAACTGAAATCATCTGACTTCCAATTCTGTGTCTGGGACATAATTAAGTAGTTAATGTTTATTGTGTTCTTAATTTGTGCCAAGAACTGTCCTAAATGATTAACCCAAATTAATTTATGTTTCACAATGACACTATGAAATATGATCTGTTACTTTTCCCATTTTATACATGAGGGAAACTGGGAAATGGAATGACCAAAGATGTTATGGCAAGTACTGCAGCTAAAGTAGACTACCAGGTTCTAGAGTCAGAACCCTTAACCGCACTACAAATTCTAGTTCCTTCTGGGGCATCTAACATAGCATCCCATGGTATCTCTCTGGATCAATGGCAAAGTGATGTATGCGGGTGAAAAAGCTATTAGGTAACTACATTGTCCACAGAATAACAATGTAGTAAGAACAGTGATTACAGGTTTGCAGTATCCTGAGTGAGTTTGTAGTGAAGACATTTTGTTTGTTTTGCCTATAATACTGCATCACAAATTACAAATGCAGGGAGTGGGTTTATAAGTTGTATTACCTACTTTTAACTAACTAATCCTCTCAAAGGGGGCGGACTGCTAGAAAGGATGCATGCAAATAAACTGTGTGGGAAGATCAGTTGATACTAATTTCTGTATATTTGCATAGTCTGATAATGCAAGCACCATCATAAAGATGATAGCAGAGCCACTACTTGTCAAGTGAGGGGAATCCTTTGTGAGCTGTGAAAAGATAAAGCAATTAATAATCTAAGCAGATCTAATACATGTAGTCTCATTGCTCTCTCTACAAATATAATAATAGAAAATCATTCATAAAAATAATTTTGTAGTTTGTACTGATCACCAACGCACCCATACAAAATAAAGCTGAACCTTGGAAAGCGACAGAAATCACTGAGCTCAGTAAATACCAGGACCATTCAGATAGTTCTGTCTTTGGGGCTGGCTCAAATGACTTGTATGATTACTATTTCATCTTTGTTTTGCATGTTACAAGCAGAACGTATAATCCAGGTATTTTGAGCAACTATATGAAGTTGTTTGCAATCATTCTATGTCAACATTCAGAGTTCGAGAACAGCTTGTCAGTATTAGGAGACTAGTAAGAAAGGCAAATTTTCATATCCTACCCCAAATCTACCAACAGAGGGCCTCTGAGGGTGGGACCCAACAGTCTTTTTAGGCAATCTCTTCAAGCGATTTTGTTTACAGCTTGAAAAATCACATATTACCTTAAAGGATAGGAAGACATTTTTCAAAAGTCAAATATGATTAGTATTGGATAAAAGGCATTTAAAGTGAATCATTTAAACCACTTGTTTTTCAAAGTCAGGTCCAGAGACTAACAGTTTTAGCCTTCCCAGTGTTAGAAATGCAGGGCCCTCCTTCAGCCTAATAGAATCATATCTCTATTTTAACAAGAGTTTCAAGTGATTAATATGCACATTAACATTTGAGAAGCTGTTATAGAAGATAGTTTTTTTAATGTTTGATTGGGAATTAACCTTTTAAAAGTTGATATTTTGGCTTCTCTTTCAGAAAAATGGTATGGGAATATAATAAAATTCTTCACCACACCATTTGACTTTAGAAGTACTAACATCAATTTTCTAACAAAAATAATTGGAGGGTTTCATTATTTTCCAGAGGACTTCTTTGAATCTTTGATAATCGAATCATTCTCTTTTGAGAGTGCCTATCATTATCCCTGTTTATTTTCTCTTAGTACATGTACATCAGGTCTAACTCCTGGCATTCTGATGGCTTTCATGTGACCCAGCAGACTGCCAACGTTATGTTCCCTGGTTTCATGAAGCATATCTTGTTTTAAAAAAAATTAAAGTCGATTTTCACTACATTTGTGGATGTTTACACCCCACATTAGAGAACAGTTGCCAGACAAACACTTTGACAGGATGGGTGGGGGTGGAAGCAAATATGAAGCTGGAGGATGTTGGGTGAAGACTAATTTTATAATTGGTTAGAGCAATAGTCGATGACTCTAGTATGATAACTATTGTTATTTTGGATAATCTCATTACTTCGGGAGATGGGTGAATAGAAACCCAGATAACAAGCCAATTGTGAAGAGTGATTATCTCTGGGTAGGAAATTCTTGGCTTTGAGCTTATATGTATTTTTTAAACTTTCTAGAATGAATGCATGTTACTTTTGCAGTTAAAAATTGTTACTTAGTAATTTTTTAATTGGGGCATAATATAATATACATCTGAAGAGGTATAAATCTACCTCTGAATCATATACAATGTTGTAAACTAACATTACTTCAATAAAAAATGCAACAAAAATTATATTCAATAAAATAAGATCTTAAACTTTCAGATGGAAGAGTTGAAACAACTATCTGCACCTCTGTAATTACCACTTCAAACAAGATGGAACTATAATATTAACATTTCCATCACTCAACCTTGGTACCAATTAAAGTCAGAAATTACCTTAATATAGCACTCTTCCTGTAATATACTGCCTCCAAAAATTTCTCACCACTAAAGCGGTTTCAATGGGCTACTCTGGAAAGTATACTATATTCAGATTTTAGCAAATACAAATTTCTATTTACCTCAAACATAGAACTTTGGTATACTGAGGTAGTGCTGCATTCTGCATTTCTCTCTATATACTCCCTTTGTGTATTTCTAAATCATACTTTAAGTAGAAAATAAAGAAAATGTTCTACTCCCATAATTTCACCTCCCCCACACTCATTCCATTTTCTCTTTTTCCTGCTTGCTTTGAAAAAGCTACTTACTGCACTGCCAGCCAAGAATTCTATTAAGATGAAAGCTTGCCAAGGCAGACAAAGGACTCTAAACAGAGCCTGCTTGCCAGTGTCTAGGAGAGGAAGAGGTGTGTCTCCCTCTTCTCTGCTACACCACACCCCATCAATGCCCACGTCTCCTAACATCTCTTATTGCTCCAGTTTATGGCAACCACATAAACAGTTAAAAACAATGCTGATTAAAAGATAATAAAGCTTAAAACACACAAAGCACTTTGATAAAGGTTATCTCAATTTTGTTAGACTCTCTTGCTACATGCTATGAGTTCTGTGGGGGAAATACTAGTATTCATTCTCTCCTTTGTTCATTCACACAGCACACATTTATAGATGTAGAAACCATGTGCCAGGCAAAATACTAGGCACCAAGTAAGAATGGCAAAGAGGAAACAGTCCTCATGGATCTTGTACAGTGGTGGAAATGGATGAGATCGGCAATTATGATTCAAGGTGTACCCATTATATAGGGATCACTGAACCAAATTAATTATAATAATGAAAAGTTGGCAGCAACCTAACCATTTAACAATAGGAGGATGTTAAATTATTACACGGCTGCTTTATGGAATGTTTTGTGGCCTCTACAAGTCACTTCTTGGAAGGTATATTTGAGGCTATATCAGTACACATATGCTACTTTTATAACCAAATGGAATTACAAGGTGAAAAACCTAAGATTGTCATAGTATATCCAGGTGTTACAACCAGCATTTAGGGATGATATCATTTATCTTCAAATACACCTTAAGATAAAATGTATTTTCTAATGAATTTTAATTAAAAATTTTTTCCTCATATCTTTTGTATTAATAAGTTATCTATAATGAGTTTGTTTAAAAATCTAGTAATTAGTTTTCAAATATATATAACTATATTTATGTAGCTCTTGACAGTGCTTTCATACATTATTTCACTTAATCTCAACAATAATCCTGTGTGATCAGTGTTATTATTCCCCCACCACAGAAAAAACCCAGACTGAATAATGTTAAAGAACCCAACTAACATCACAGTGAGTGGGTGGCAGAGCCAGAATGCCAATCCAGTTTTTTTTTTAACTCCAAATTGAGAGTTTCTTGGAATGCATTTCCCATCGGTAAATAACTAGCATTATTTATATCCCAATGGGCTCCAGACATTTCAGTCAAGTGGGGTGTTTGAATGCTTTAACATTTATTTCTCTATTGTTTCTTAATGAATTATTGAAATGATTTCCAAGTACTTAATAAGGGTCTAATATGTAGAAGCCACATAACATATTTTAAAAGTATTTTAAGTACATAATTATATTTTCTTGATTACAAAAGTAACAATTGTTTGCACAGAACTTTTTAAAATCAGGATTTTTTTTAAGATTTTATTTATTTATAAAAGAGCTGGGGTACAGGCAAGAGGTGTGGGAGGGTGAGAGGATTCACCAGAGACAGAGCAGTGAACAGTACAGGCAGATGGACTGAAAGCACTGCTGAGGAGAGCAGCGGGCAAGACAGGAGAGGTCTGCTGTGCCAGGTGGGTATCTCTCACCATGTGGGCTGGCCAGGAATCAAACTGGCTATGCAGAGGCTACAGACAGCTTCACAGTGCTGCACTCAACCCGCTGCGCCACTGGGGAGGCCCAGGATTACTATTTTTTACCAAAACTATTATGTAGTTTTTTCAAATTTATTGTTTAAATTTTTATTAAAACAGTACATCTTTGTAGTAAAAGAGTCTAATAATCTGATTAAGTTTATAGTGCAAAGGAGCAGTCCCTCTTCATTCCTGCCAGTCCTGATTCCCATTCCCCAAAAGACACTTTCTCCTAAAAATTTTAAACCTATTTTTGGGGTAATATACCTTGATAATCTGAAATAGCTCAAGAATACCACTACTATCTTCTTTTCTTTTTCTTTTTAATCTCATTATTGACCTGCACATGGTAATTTCTGCTGAGGCCCTCCATTTTTCCCTGACATTTTATTTCTGTGTGGAACAAGGTTAGTTAATCCAAGGTCTTCTTTCCTTCCTTGCTCCCTCCTTCTGGGAAGAGTGATTGGGCTCTCCCACAGGCCTACCTTAGACCCCTCCTCTTTCTCCTGATGCACCTGCCCTCGGCGCTGGACTGCCATTCTGTGAGATTCACACAGTCTGCTGTCTTCGTGAGGCCACTGACAGAGCAACTAAGTCAACATTACTCATAGTAGAAATATTAGGAAACTCACCCTCTATGCTTCACCCCAGTTTCTGGACAGAGGCTGCTTATGCCCCATCCCACAAACCCTACCCACCTCCAAACTCTAAACTACATGACTGCTTCCAGCCTCCCAAAAGCTCCCTACATCTCTGCTTCTCTGCAGGAGGGCTTTCTTTTAGTTGTACAAGTAGAATCCGCAGTACAGAGGGGTCAATACCATTTTCAATTAGTGGAACCAGCCTCCAGTTTCCTGGTGGGACAATTCTGAGGTAGGTCCCACATGTTTCTCAGAAGGTCCACGGGGGACAGAACTTACTGACACAGTCTTTAGTGGCTTTCCTCCCTCACCTCTGTCTTTCTTTCCTGCTTCCTCACTCCACTTCTTAGCATCACCACCCCCCAAAATCTTCCCACACCTAAATCTTATCTCTCAATATCTGATTTTTATGTCTCTCAATTGGTTCTGAACAACTTCCTATTATAAATGTTAAAAAAATGAAAGCATGTCTCACTACCCTACTCTCCCCACTCATGCATATATGCTTTTCCAACTCTTTTTTTATAATAAATTTTATTTTTATATTCCCCAAACAATTGCAACCCCCTTATTTTGACCCCAATCCCTCCCCTCTCCACTCCCCTCCCCCCATAGAGTGTCTCTGGTTCATAGTTTTTTGTTGATTTTGATTTTCACTTTCTTATAGTTATTCATTTTCCTGGTCCCTTATTTAAGTTTTCTAGATTCCTGCCACATGCCAGAAGCCAATAAGCAAAGACAGGAATTGAATCTCTATAATTCCCACTTTTATAATTAGATTTGCCAGCAAATCTGAAAATGGCCAGGCATCATGTTCTAAAGAACTGTTCTAACACCTCATCTTTAACTGGCTGTTTTATAGTGAGTTAAACAAAGACAGTTAATTATCAGTGAGCAGTCTTTCACTCCAGGTGGTTAACAACTCTGAAAATTTGTGGTGTGCTGTCCCCCTGTAGCTCCCCCTCTGCTGGCATCTGGATTTTAGGAGCACTTCCCTGGGCTACTGGGGCAAATCAGTCTCTGACAGTTATGGCGGCCATCACTCTTCCAGGCGCCTCCTGGTCTGGGAAGTTAACTTAGAGCAGAGAGCTCATATGTCAAACGATGTGTGTATGTGCAGATTCCTAAACTATGCATGGTGCCCTTTCCTCTCTCTTCCTATCACAACTCTGCCTCAAACATAGTTATATAACCTGTATTGGATTAAATTAGCACTTACTAGAAATAATGTAACCAATGTTAGTTACATTATTTTAGTCATAAATATAAATCTTATCTGAGCTACCTACACACTACATTACACTTCCTTCCTGCCACAACTTTTGTCTTGAAAACCCCTCTGACATGGTTGAACATATCTGACCATCTATCAGTCCCGTTTTTCCATGGTGATGTTGCTCCTGCCTTCTGCTCCAGCCCAGACTGGTTGCTGTCCACCCTATGCATATTAGATTTTAATTTTCTTTATCTAAGTCAGTCACCACTCATTGTGGCTTCTAGTAGATGAAAGATTTCCTATACAGTTGTAAGATTATTGACCCTTACTTCCAACTACATTACTAATAATGACATGATATTTGCATAATGTGTAATTATGGAACACTTTCACATATGTTATCCAGTGTAATTCTTCCATTAATTTGGTGAGAGAGAAGTTATTATTCTCAATGTTCGGATTTATTTAATATTCACTGCAAGATTGCTAAGTGCCAAGCTGATAAGTTAGTTTAATAGATGATCACTCATATCTTCTCAAAGAACTCTATCTTGAAGGAACTATTATTATCCCCATTTCACAGATTGAAAATTTGAGGCTCAGAAGTTTAACAACCTACCCAAGTTAAGTTAGTTAGTAAATAGAGGGACTAGCATTCAACAGTGTGTTTTAAACCTCCATGATCTTAAAGAGTGCTTTTTTGTTGCCGATGAAAATGTTAACACCAAACTCAAAAGAGTAATTCTCTAGAGTCAGTCCTTGAACCTAAGGCAATTTTTTTTAACTCCATGCTTAAAATGTTCTCAGATTACTAGGTGAGATAGCAATGGTCTGCATTGAGGTACAGTTAACCCATTAGCTATCTCTGGAACATGGGTGGTAGGGATTTGCCTCTTTTGACATTGCTTGCTGAATGTACTTGGTACATAAATTTTTGATATCATCTACAGCTGTTCTTGGAATAAATTTTTCTAAGTTACATTATTGTATTAAAAAGATATGAAAATAAAATTCTCTCAAAGATTTTTTTTTTAAATTCCTAAGTAATTTGTCAGAAAGATTGTCTGAATTTAACCTTACCCCTAGTATAGAAACTATACAACCACACAATTGCAATAATGGATTTATGTTCATATTCTCTCTTCTGTGTCTATCTGTCTCTGTCTCTCTCCTCCTACCTCCCTTTATCACTCATTAGTCTTTCTTGTTTTCTCGTAATATCTTTCATAGTTTCTCTACAGGTGAGGAGTTAAAAATAAACCAGAACAAATAATAAAATGCTTTTGTGGCTCACACACTCAAAATTTTTTCTTCTTAATTATGTTTATTTAAAGAAATCTATGACTTTGCAAACTGCAAATAATACAGTGAAATATAAAAACATGGAAATCCAGGTGGTTAGTCAACCTAAGATTATCCTTTTTTCATCTAGCAGATTCCAGCTTTTAGAATCTTTCTTTCACAATTAAGACAAAAATTACTATGAAATCCTTCTTACAGCAATAATTACTGCCATGTGTTTGATAAAATTTCTGGACTTCTGTACTGCCAATGGCTTTTAGGTAAAATCCGAAGTTTACTGATAAAACGATCCTTTAGCAAAGAAGCCACTGCTGCTGAGGTAAAAAGGAGCAACTATTTGACTCAAACTAACAAAAATTCCCTGAGTAACACCTGGTGGTTCCATAGATAGTTATTTTAGAATTGTGAAGCCCTGACCAAAAGGTCAAAAAACAGCTGGAGGCACTATAAGATTTTCCTAGAAAGAGAGTCCCTAAGGAATATGTTGTCCACAGCTGAATGCCAGCCACCTTTCAGGAACAGTGAGAAATAGGAGTCTGCTGACTGGGATCCAAATTTTCCTCACCATGACTTTGCCTAATGGTCTTGCACCTTTTGGGAGATCCAGGGAGAGGGGAGGTGGGTATTGTTGGGTGTGTCTTATTCATCACCAAGAAAGAGTCAGATTCAATGGATTCCACTGAAGGGTAGCAGGTGTAGCTGCATTTTTAAAAATGACTCCTCAAAAAGGTTGTTTTTGTTTTTCTCTTGCTGAAAATAAATTTTCTTGCACTAACTAGTGGATGGAGGGTGCTCAGTAAGCATTAACTTTCAGAAAAAAATTTCAAGGCACAGAGAGTATCAGGGAAAGCAGCTTGATGTATATTTATTAAGTGGATAGAGCACTTGAATATATAGTTATACCAAGCATTTTGGTAGTATGTGCCTGGTCTGCTTGGGTTGTTGAGAAAGGTCCCTTCCCTGAGAGTTCAAAACAGAGTTAAGAATTTGAGCCCTGGAATCTGACAGGGACTGAATTTTAATTCTGCCACTTACCCTGGTCATGCACCTTGGTAAATTGTTCACTCACCTTGTGCTTATTTTGTACATTCATATAAAATGAAAGTCATACATAGGAATACGTCGTAGAGTTTTTGTATGGATCAAATGAGAAAATGTGTGTGAACATTTAACATGCAAACTATCTTACAAATAGTGCACTCAATATTTGGTGCAATTATATTGGCCAAATTTAACTTACTATGCCCCTTAGTCTATATTCATTTGTGAAAATGGTCATATGATTATTCAGAACCAGCCCTTTAAATACCGAGAGAGAAGGCCTCCCTGGTGGTGCAAGGGTTAAAGTCAGTGCTATCAAGCTAACTGGCAGCCACTACAGCAGCGTGGGCTTGATCCCTGGCCAGGGAGATACCCACATGGCACAGCAGACCTCTCCTGTCTCGCCCACTGCTCCCCTCAGCAGTGTATTTCAATCAATCTGCTGCTTCGGCTCCCCACTCTGTCTCTGGAGAATCCTCTCACCCTCACGCACCCCTGGCCTGCATCCCAGTTCTTGTATGAATAAATAAAAATAAATCTTTAAAAATAAATAAATTCGAAAGAGAGAGAGAGATGAGTGACTCAAGTGACCTTTTTTTTTTTTAGATTTATTTATTTATTTATTTATTTATTTATTTATTTATTTATTTATACAAGCACTGAGTACAAGCAGAAGCGAGGGAGGGCGAGAGAATTCACCAGAGCCAGAGCAGGGAGCAGAACAGACAGAGTGACGAAATACACTGTTGAGGGGAGCAGCGGGGCCTGGCAGGAGAGGTCTGCGCGCCACGTGGGACCCTCGCAGGCGGCTGGGGATCGAACCGGTGCTGCAGAGGCTGCGGGCAGCTTCGCAGCCCAGCGTTCAACCGCTGCGCCACCAGGGGAGGCCCTCAAGTGACTTCTTGAGGGAAATAACAAAAATAAATATTTTGTTTGCCTCTTTGAACATAATGAATCTCACCTTATGAATCACTACCCTGGAGTCCACTGTAGGAGAGAGAAATCTAGCTTAGCAGTAATCACAGTGGCAGTTTAGAAAGCTTCCCTAAGAGTGGGTGGTTCTTGTTTCTTCCTGGGATTACACTGTCAGTGACCAACCATGAAGAAAAAGTCCTCAGAGATTAAAAATCATAATATTGGTGATTGAGAGAAACACGCAACAGATGCAAAACAAGTGGGTCCTGAGTCAAACTGACAGCAATGAGAACTGAAATGATTTGTTCTTTTGTTATCATTGAAATCTTTACATTGGTTTTTGAGGAGTCTTCCATGCTGTGCCCCTGGAGTAAGGTAACAAGGAAGATATGGCCGGAGGGCAAAAGGGGGAAAGCCAACAAATGAAATGGCTAGGTTCTTTTAAATGACTGTAATTTCTAGAGGCATTTTGGTAAAGCTGACAGACATGTTGCTGATGTCCCTCAAAGACAGAGTCAGAAAGGAGGAGACCTTTTTGTTTTTGTTTTTTGCTTTTGTTATTTCTTTTCTTTTCTTTTTTAATTGTTGCTTTGAAGGGTAATGATTTCTTTTCTTTTTTAAATTTATTTTTATATTTTTTATATCATTGTTCATTTTTGAACAATATTTGCTTCCCCCCGCCCCTATTTGTTTTTGACTCTTCCATAGCCCTGACAGAACTAGGAATGAAGGAATAAGAATCAAGAAGTGAAAAACTCTTCTCTGCTTAAGTATGAGCATATGGAGTAACGGTAGATTCGGATGACAGTCAGAGACCTTCAATATACAACATTTATGAGCTGTACGATGATGCACAAAGCAGTAGCCTTAGTTTGAATTTATATATCCCAAACAATCCTAGTGTTACTAAGACAGTTTCATTTTTTACCTTTGAACAATAGCTGTGTTGTTGGGGAAAGAAATCTTGCAGACACATTACCAAATTGCTAGTGCATGTCTGGGTATTGCATAGTGTACTGGTTATGAACATGGATCTTGGAGTCAGGCAAGGGGTTCACAATCCCCAACAGGCTGCGTAACTCCTGGCAAGCTATTCAATATCTTAGTACCTCTGTTTCTCCATCCATATTATGGGAATAATATAATTTACCTCACGAGTTGTTGTGAGGATGAAATGAGTTAATATATATAAAGCATTTAGAATACTATTATCCTTGATAATCTGACATATGCATATGGCATATATTATGTTTGAAATTCCTAACAAGCCTATACATAGGTATTATTAGTCCCATTTTACAGAAGAAAGCTAGTAACTATTGGAGTTGAAAGACCTTGATCTAAATTCTACTTTTTAGCTGTTGGCCAGCTCAAGATATTAAGAAATAACTGAATTAATATTCAGGAGATAATGCCTACCTCCCAATATTGTGTTAGAACTGATTGAGCTGATGAATGTAAGGCACTTTGCAGAATGTCTTGCAAATGTTAGCAGGTCTGCTGCATTGCACAGCTCTGACAAGCATTGTTCATATTACATTCTATAAAAATGGAACCCAATTTAATTTCCAATACAGAAATCACTATTCAATCATATTCAACCTCTTTTGGATAGTTTTTAGTGATGAAAAACTCATTCCATCACTTAAGTGGTCTATTATTTCTGAGGATTTTTAAGTTTTAGGAGATTCCTGATTGTGATGAACTGAAATCTGTCTTACAATATGGACTCACTGAGCCTGGAGTTCTGCTTTTTTGAATAGCCCAGGATGAGCTGGTCCTACAGTCCTTGCACAGGGTGAGTGAGGGACAGGCAAGGGTCAAGGATATCTATGCACAGATTGTAGTGGCCTGTGAACTTATATGGGGGAAAATGACATTTTTATATTCATTATTTCAAATTAAATTTAGATACCTTTCAATTATGAATGGAGGCCAACAAACCCAGTAATTTTAATTTTCCCTATGACCTTGTCAACAACAGAAATCACATACATTTTCACAGTATATGAAATATGATTTCAGTTGTTCTAGAAATCTTGACATATCATTGACAGCATAGCTTTGAAAATATAGAGGTTCTTAGGCTTGTGGCTGGCTGCATTTTATAATTTATTGTGTTAATATAAATATTATATGTTGCTGAGTCACAAACTTATTTTTAAAGATTTTTTGTAGTGGTTGTTGAACAGCCAATTTTTTTATTATTATTCATTTCTTGCTTTGAAATAGTCCTTGATGACATCCTTGGCCTGAGACTCTTTGCAATAGTCCTTATCTACCATAAAATCACAACCAACCACTTTACTAGGTTTCTGCTCTGTCAATTTTACAGAGGCCCCCCAATTTTTTTTTTTTTTACAGAGGCCTAGCATACCCTAGTTTCTTGTTGTTGTTAACCTTAATTAAGTTGATTTGATGTTCAGCAAAAGGGCCTCCCACCAATGTGATATACATAGATTCATCATAGTTAGATGCAAAGGCACAAAGATGGGCTTGGTGCTTGTCTAAGGCTTTGGCAGTTTCTTGAATTCCACTTGCTAGGCCACCGTGGATGAAGGCAGTCTTCAGCACTTCTTGCAAAGCAGTATTTTTTTAAGATTCATTTACCTATGCCCACAAGAGCTGGGTTACAGGCCAGAGGTTTAGGGGGGGCGAGAGGATTCACCAGAGACAGAGTGGGGCACAGAACAGGCAGACCGTCTTGCAAAGCAGTATTTTTTTTTTTTTTTTTTTTTATAAATTTTATTGTTATATTCCCCATACAATTGCAGCCCCCCATTCTGACCCCAATCCCTCCCCTCCCGCCCCCGCCCCCCTAAAAGTGTCTCTGGTTCATAGTTTTTTGTTGATTTTGATTTTCACTTTCTTATAGTTATTCATTTTCCTGGTCCCTTATTTAAGTTTTCTAGATTCCTGCTATGAGTGAGACCATCCGGTATTTTTCTTTTTCTTTTTGGCTTATTTCGCTGAGCATGATCCCTTCCAGCGCCATCCATGTTGCAGCAAATTGCATGTGTTTATCTTTTTTGAATGCTGAGTAATATTCCATGGTATATATGTACCACATCTTCTTGATCCAGTCATCTATTTTTGGGCATTTGGGTTGTTTCCAAAGCTTAGCTATTGTAAACAGTGCTGCTATAAACATAGGGGTGCAGGTGTTCTTTGGAATTGATGTTTCTGTGTCCTTTGGGTAAATACCTAGAAGTGGAATTGCTGGGTCATATGGAAGCTCTATGTTTAGTAGGTCCAGAAATCTCCACACAGCTTTCCACAGTGGTTGGACCAGTTTGCACTCCCACCAACAGTGCAGAAGAGTTCCTTTTTCTCCACACCCTCGCCAACATTTGTTGTTGCTAGTTTTTTTAATATGTGCCATTCTCACTGGTGTAAGATGGTATCTCATGGTAGTTTTGATTTGCATTTCCCTGATGACAAGTGATGTTGAACATTTTTTCATATGCCTGTTGGCCATTTGCATTTCCTCTTCAGAGAAGTTTCTTTTAAGCTCTTCTGCCCATTTTTTGACTGGATTATTTTCTTTGTTGTTGTTGAGTCTCATCAGCTCTTTGCAGATTTTTGTGATCAGTCCTTTATCATTAGTGTTGGGTGCAAAAATGTTCTCCCAGTTGGTGGGGTTTCTCTTTGTTTTTGTTATTGTCTCTTTTGCTGTGCAAAAGCTCTTTAATTTGATATAGTCCCAGCTGTTTATCTTTGCCTTCACTATCACTGCTTTGGGTGATGTGTCTGTAAAGATGTCTTTGATGTGCAAATCACGTAGTGTTTCGCCTATATTTCCTTCTATATATTTTATGGTTTCAGGTCTTATGTCTAGTTCTTTAATCCATTTTGAGTTGATTTTTGTGTATGGTGTGAGGTGGTGGTCAAGCTTCATTCTTTTGCATGTAGCGACCCAGTTTTCCCAGCACCATTTATTGAACAAACTTTCTTTGCTCCAATGCATAGTCTTTGCTCCTTTGTCAAAGATTAGTTGACCATAAATCTGTGGGTTTATTTCTGGATTTTCTATTCGATTCCATTGGTCTGTATGTCTGTTCTTGTTCCAATACCATGCAGTTTTGATGATTATGGCTTTGTAGTATAGTTTGAAGTCTGGGAGTCTGATGCCTCCATTCCCTTCTTTTTTTTTCAGGAGAGCTTTGGCTATTCGGGGTTTTTTGTGATTCCATATGAATTTCATCAATAATTGTTCTATTTCTCTTGCAAAGCAGTATTAACATCCTTTACACCTCCAGAAGCAATGCCTTCCTTGGGCATGGTGGTGGGTTACAGGTGGAGCTGAATCTAAATGCAACTGAGCCTCAGCCTCCTCACAACATGGTGGTGGTAGGATTTAAAGGTAGTTTGATAACATATTTCAGTATAACTGGTCTCGTTGTAAACCTCCTGTGCATTTAAAAACATTGTTCTAAGAAAGCATCCATAAGATTCACTGCACAGCCAATGGGCAACAAATGAGTATAAACCCTAGTTCCTTGTTGCTGAGTCAGGTCTTCAAATACTAGAAAACCGCTGTTTCCCCAAACCTCTTTTCCTGAATAAAGAAGGTTTCTAGTATTCTGTTTCAGGGCATAACTTGTCACTGGGAAGCTGCAGTCTGGGAGGAGCCAGGAGGAAATGTGATCCTCCCACTGGAGAGATGGAGCTAGACAGGAATCCAGCCAAGGGCTGACACAGAGAGAAGTGCCATGCTCCAGCAGGTACAGATGGTGCAGAAGCCAGCAGGAAATGGGAGGTATTTAGACAGTAGTCCATGTGGATGGAGGATTAAGGTGGTAGTAACCCAAAATAGCAGAGACATCCCAACTAGAGGACAGAGATCAGAAGCGGAATGGAAATAACATGTCAGGCATCATACTAGACAATGCACAGACAACATTGGTCTTATCCTCCCAGCAAACTGGCATGGTGGGTATTATTTCTCTTATTTTATACACGAGTAAATGAAAGTTCAGGAAAGATCTAATCACTTATCCTAGTTTATCCAGCTGCCTACAAAACCAGGCAGAGAGACAGGTAGCACTTGGGAAAGTGTGTTAGCTGTCTAGCAAACTCTGGCTGGGGTGGGGGGGGCAATTCAGCTATTTGGGGGTGACCTGGGGAATTAGGCAAGATACTAAGACCCGACAAACAAAATAGAATCCACTTTGCAATGAGACCCCAAATGGCACCTGGTCTCAGAAATAAAGGGAAGTATACACTGACCCTTTCACCTCAATGCTTCTGTTCTTGATGGTCCTTCTGGCTGAATCCTACTACCCCTCTTGTATTACACCCAAACCCCACTCTTTTCTCTATTACATAGACCAAATATCTATCATCTACTTTCAGGGACCTCAGCTGATTTATAACATATTTCTTTGGCTTTCACTTAGATGTTTTCCCTCTCCTCCTGGTGTAACTTAATAAAGACATACAGACTGAAGCATTTTTCTTTATCTGAGATTGCCTGTTAACTTACAGAATCACGATGGAGTGATTTTGAGCCAGACTGTCAATAAATATATTCCTAAATCAATCTTTATTCATTCTAAGAAAAATGTCATACTGATATTTAATCAAAAATACAGTCAATGAGGTTTTTGAAAAAAGATGAATGTTTTCATTATGTCCTTTTCCCTCAAGCATTTTGAAACCCACTTGTGCAAACACTGTTTAAAAATCACAATGCTATTTATTCTTTATGTGAAAGATTTATTGCCTGTACATTAAGGAGTCTGAAAAGGCATGTAAAAGATAGTATTCATCAGCTCATAGATGCTTGGATGCACCATAATAGTGACAGAATTCATTGCAATTTACTGGGAAAGTGCTATTAATAGAAGGTATTCTGGGAGATGAATCTGTGAACAAGGTATGCTCTCTGCCCTCGAAGAGCTTTTCATTTAGTGGCAGACATGGAAATAATGCAGAAATGTTCATACTAGAGAAACAGCAAAGCATTAAAGAGCAATTATCTTCTTCCCAGCTAGAAATAATGTTTAGAGGGCAGGCACTGTCTTTTCCCCTCTTCCCTCCCTTCTTTCTTTCTTCTTTTAATTAACTTTAAAAATCATTACTGGCATCTAATACACATGCGTCTTTTAACTGATTTCTAATAACTTTCAGGTGGATGTGTTGCATTCAACTATTCTTATTAAATATTTTGGCAAACTGATTTGTTTATTCAAACTAAAAGATTTTCCTTAACAATCTCTTGGATGGCAATGATGTGATGATGATGTCAGATTTGACATTTAGGAATAGTCTGGGAGTTATAAGTCAGGCCAATTCTCTGAGCCTTGGTTTGTTTGCAGTTGTCATTGCTGGGCTAAATGATCTCCAGTGTCTCAAACAGCACAGCTTTAACATTTCTGCACTTCACTGACACCAACACCTGACAAGGCCATTTTATTTCTGTAGCCCATCACCCAGTTTCATAATGGTTATTTGGTTCTACAATGGCCACAGTAGCGAAATGTCAAGTTGTTTTGAGTACCATCTTGCAGTAACATGGTTTAGCCTTTAGAAAAGTTATGTGTGTGTGTGTGTGTGTGTGTGTATTTAAGGTATGTTACTGGTCAAAACAATGAAAATGTCTATGTAAAATAAAACTTCTCTATAATTTTATTAGCTGCTGCTGCTAAGTTTCTTTTTACATAATACCAAAAAGACTTTATGAAATTAAAATTAATTCTCCTGCCTATAATAGCTTATGAACTTTCAACCAAATGAAAATTACTTTTATGTGAATCTGGAAAGAGATCCTTGTTATTGAAGCAGCCATGGTTTTCATCTTCAGAATATTTAAAAGTACATTGTTAAAATGTAATTTATGAATATTTCAAAAATCTTCCTTAAAAATCTATTTCTTTGAATTAAAATATTGAGTGCTTTGAAATAAAATGGAATATATACTGCACACTTAAAGAGTTTTATTGTTGAGGTTCACAAAGCTTTAGAAGTGTGAGATATATTAAAAAGCATTAGCTTTTGCTATTTATGACAATTCCATAAGGGTAGGTAAAAGAATAGTCTTAAGAACACTTTCCTTTTTAGAAAATTAATGTCTTTTAATTATTGATATTTTGAGTTCCAGTTAAGCACCATATGTTTGGGTTAAGCCTTTAACCTTGCTTTAATGCAAGTAAATCCCAGAGGAAAGTGTCAGCAGAGGCAAAGTAGACTAGCTGAGACATGGAATAAGGAATGAGGAGCAGTAAGAAATGAGGAGAGCTGAGAGAGGAAATGCCCAAGCAACTGAAGTCCTCCTGGCTCCAACATGAGTTCCCCCAAGACTCCTACCTCATATCCATGAAATTCTGCTTTCGAGAACACATGTACAATTATCAGTTGCTTAAGGCTAACCCCTGTGCCTCTTAAAGAGGGATGTTTGAAGCTGTAAAATAAATAAATGAAATGACGACAAAAGAGTGTAATTTACTGAGGTGTGAATATGCCTTAGGCAATATAAAAAATCTAGTGAGTTACAACTCTCCAACAGAACAGTTCTTTAAGACTTGCACACATTTGCCTCTGTCAAGCACTACCATGTATCCACCAGAGGAAAGAACCAAAAAACCTGCAGTGTTGTTCAAATAATGTTAACATTCAAGCATTAAATAAGCCCTCAGTGCAATAATATTTCAATGGCACTTGCAAGTACAGTGTGAATATAAAACGTTCTCAAAATTTGGGATCCTAGCAATAACATTGTCAATAGAAGGTAGATAAAAATAGTAGCATAAGCCCCCCACCCCCTCCACCTTTTGTAGGTCAGTGCTCACTGCTGAGTGTACTGTAATTATGTACACTAAATGAGCTACAGCTTGAGCTAATAATACCATACTGAGTACTAGAAAGCTGTAATTATACAACAACATAATGTATGCTTGGCAAGATTTTCAGTATTGGGGAAACTACTGTCAAATAGCATCTGGCAAAGTTAAAAGTCCAACTTTGGGGCTAGAATAATTGGTCTAGACTGAACTATTCAGGCATTGTGGCTCAAGTGGAATAGCCATGACTATTAGACAACCAAATCCAATGATAATGAATACATTTAGAAATAGTGAAGTCTTAAATCATAGCCTCATTACTTTAAACACAAAGCACTTCCAAGACTGAACACCTGCAACACACCCATGCACTATGCTGGGTGCCTAAGATTTAAGAAAATCAAAGAAAACAGGAGAAGGAGAGAGAATTCCTGACTGCCAATTGCTCAGCGTCACACATAATTATGACACAGGGTAAAGTTGTGTTTTCATAGAGATATATACGAATAGCTACGAATAAACAATACCACTGACAGCTGTTTTCTTTAATGATGGCCTACAATAAATCACTACTGTATTGTTTTGTTTGAAAACATTTTCCTTAAACCTCATGATCTCAAATGTTCTGATAGAAGAGCACAGTATCACCTTGATAAAAAAAGTTTTTATTATGAGTTTTCTCTCCTTGATAAGCCTTTATATTTTATTTTCAGTCCTACCTACTCCACTAATGGAAGCTGAGATTATTCTATTGTTATAAACTTGTCTTTCCATCTGTCACACATAATGGATACAGAGAATTCCGTTATCTTTAATAAAGGTTAATTCTAGTGTTTCCTTTGTATGCCTTCGCTCTGAATTCTGTTTAGCTTACAAAAAGTTTTATGTAGAAATATATTCGGTGGTGTTTAAAGCACTTGTGCTTTAATTATGCAAGTACCACACTTCTACTCTGGTAGAAATTATTTGTTGGTCAAGTGATACATTGGACATTTTAGATAATAAAGAAAAGTTAAGTCTAAAATATTTCATTGTTTATAATAACTTGTTTCTAAAGGCATCTAGATTTCTTATGACTATTTTGAGATATTTCCAGGTTCTTCAGTTGTGTGTTTTCATGGAAATCTTGTGCAAGTTTATTATGACAGAGCACAATTTTATTTAGTACATCGTTCAATTCAGGGAATGGTGTATATATTTTGATGCAACTGACCTCCTGAAGTTCTTATTAAGCAATAAATTTATATGAATAGAAAAAAGTTTATATGAATAGGCAAAAATGAGCACTTTAACTTAGCTATTTTTGATAACATCATTTAGGAAACTATTCAAGAGATTATCCCCCCCCCCTCTGATATATGCACTTAAATTGTCTTTCCTTTGTGAGTACTGGTAAGGATATTCAGAAGTTTTTAAGCACAACTATTCAAAGAGCCAAAGAGTATTGATTACTGCTCTGCTACTGAGATAAAGGAGTACAAGTGGTTTGACCCTTTTGTAACAATGCATTCCTGTAATTTATAATTATATGGCAAAAAAAGGACCAGGCATATGAATAAGGCAGCCAAAGTAATTATAGGTATTTATTATGCAGAATTGAATAGGTTAATCATTGAAATGCAAAGCAGAAATTACCTGTACCATTAAACTAGACTAGCTAATTACTATAGTGTGCTCCACTCGGATTCAATTCATTGTTTCTCTTGTTATATGTAGGTCATTAGATTATTGGTTTCTTATCTGTTTCAGAGAATTACACAGTCTTCCTTCCTTCCTTCCCTTTCCTTCTTTTTTTCCTTGCTTCCTCTCCTTTCTATTTTTTTTTCAGAAGGAATAATCCCTACAAACTAAGAATAAAAAAAGACTATGGGTCTAATATGAAAATTTAGTAAGAATGTTAGATACAAGATTCAGTCACCAAATCAATAGTGTTCTTCTGCATCAACAATATCCAAGTAAAGATAAATTCTATGCTGTCATCTATAATAGCACTCAAGGCTACAAACTATGAATTTGACCAAATAAATAATACATAAGATCTTTATGGAGAAAAGTCTTTGAATTTATTTAAGACCACGAAGGGCTAAATGAATAGAGTGCTATAGTATGCTCATAGAAGGAGTGGCAACAGTGTAGGGTATTAGTTCTCTAAAACTAGCCTATAAATTCAGTTCTGTCCCAATTAAAATTCCAATAGGAATTTTTTTTTATAGAGGCATGTATTTTTTATTTATTTATTTAGTTTATTTATTTGTTTTGTTTGTTTATACATGCACTGGGTACAGTCTGAAGCGCGGGAGGGTGAGAGAATTCACCAGAGCCAGAGCGGGGAGCAGAGCAGGCAGAAGGACCGAAGTACACTGCTGAGGGGAGCAGCGGGCGGCAGGAGAGGTCTGCGCGCCATGTGGGACCCTCGTCTGGTGGCCGGGGAGCAGCCGGGGATCGAACCGGCGCCGCAGAGGCTGCGGGCAGCTTCGCAACCCAGCACTCAACCGCTGCGCCACCGGGGAGGCCCTCCAATAGGAATTTTTAAAAATGAATCCAACATACTTAAACTTATTAAGAGACTAAATACATTATAAATAATTAAAGCAAATTTGAAAAACAGCATTGAAAAGGGATGATTCATTGCCTGGTATCAGACAGCTGATATGTGCAGGTGGAGAAAGGACTGGCAAAGTGTTTAATAGATCATATTAGGGAAACAGCATTTTAAGAAAGAAAAAAACTGTTGGATTTTTAGCTTTATAGCAATGCTCCTCAAACTTTTTTTCATTATTGGTCTCCTAAGAAGACTTTTTGTTTTAAAGACTTATTTATTTATACATACAAGAACTGGGGTCTAGGCCAGAGGTGCAGAGGGTGAGAGGCTTCACCAGAGGCAGAGTGGGGAGCAGAACAAGCAGATATACTGAAATATACCACTGAGGGGAGCAGAGCAGTGGGACCAGACAGGAAAGGTCTACTGTGCCACATGGGTAACTCCCTGGCTGTGGATCAAACTCATGCCACAGGGGCTGGTGATAGCTTGATAGTGTTGTGTCTTTAACCCCTGCACCACCAGGAGGTCCCCTTAAGAAACCATTTAAGACACTTTTTCCCAATGACACAGATATAATGTGTCTGAAGTGAGGACACCAGGTATTACACAGAGTTTCTTCTCCCCTCCCACCTCTTTGAGGCCCATTCCCTTTTCAAAGGAAGCGATACTCACCAGGAGACACATCCTTTATTTTTCCAAATAGATTTCTTGGAGCCCAACACCTGTGTTGTTTTACCAGAAGCATCCAGAAATATATGAATTCCACTTGGGTTCAAAGTGGGACACCTTCTGAAATGAAGTCAAGGAAAGAGGAGGTCCATATTAAATTACACTCCATTTCCTGACATTGACTCCCAATTCCTCCCTCTACTTAGCTATGGACAAGCAAGTTTCATTGGAAACCCCAAACCCCAGTTGGGCACAGAGCCTCCAGAGAAGGAACCTTTCTCAGTGCAATAAAGAATTAAGAAATACCTCCTGATGTGTTCTTTTTTTTTGCAATCTGGTTGCCTACCCTGGAGGACAGGCCTCCTCTGTATTGAGAGAGAAGTAGACTGGAAGTAAATATTACACTATCATATGGGAGGATCCAGGCACAATAAAAGAAAATAAACTGTTCACTTAGGTGAGCCAACAAAGACCAACAGGTATGCAGAGGTGGGTTTCAAAAGACTTTTGTTGTTGCTCATGCTAATGAGCCATTTGGGTGTGGCTGACTTGGGCAGCTCTCTGAAATGATAAATGCTATCTTTAATTCTAGCCAAAATGTTGACATCTGGATCTTCACAGGAGTCTGCCTTTTTATCCCTCAGAAGTCAGAGTAAATCCACATTGGTTTAGCAACATAAATTCATGACTTTCACCAGTGGCGTAATTCATGCTGGCAAATAAAAATGACATCCCTTGCTTAGGTGATTTTAGAAGTGAGTTACTAGGAGAGCATCAACTCCCAAGGGTAACCCATTAGCGTTGTACCAAATGGCAACAGATGCCAGCAGTAAATTGTAAACAGTGATTGTGCAATCAGCTGTGAGCTCTTAGAGCCCAGGATCTGTGGGCATTTAACCACTTGCACTTCTGTCACACATTCTTTCCAAGGAGAAATTCCATGTTTTATTTATCTGATCAGGACAACAATGACACTTAGCTGGAAAGGAAGTAAATGATGATGCAAATCATTTGTGTTTTTTTCCAGGTAAGGAAAAAAAGCACTATATTGGTGAATTTAGCATTTGGAGATAAATTTGTAATTCCTTGATGGCAACAGAGAACAATAAAAGCAATTTTACCTGTTCTAAAGATTTGCTCCCTTCCCTCCCACCAATGAGGATTAAAAAGAAATGTGCAGGATGCTTTACCAGATTGGGGGATCTGAATCCTTTAGATAAGGAGAAGGGATTGGTCTTCATCACCAATCAATATTCCTCAAATAGAATTAGAAATGCTTCCTGTGTAGAAAACTGTTTACTGAATGGAAACTTTATTACCTGGGTAATAAATTCAGTGATATCAAGGTCATTCCTTTATAGAAAAAGGTCCTTCTGCCCATCCTTTTATTAATTTACATGTACTTAAATATGCCTTTGAAGTATTCTTCTATTTTTTTTTTTGTGGCTTTAAAACTTATTCATTTTATTTTCAAAGCCAGTTGAACATTTTTTGAGAGAATGTCAAATTTTAATCTACAATTTCCCCCTTTCACCCATTAGTAAGCAGGGACTTAATAAAGGTCCATCATCAGAGGGTGGAGGGCTGCTCCTACCCTGGGGCCTTTCCTTCCCTGATATTGACACTTCTTTTTGCAACATTTTGCATTATGGGTTACCTTCCTAAACCAGGTCATATTGCTCTCAACTCAGAAAGCCAGACTCTTTAACCATGAGATTGTTTTCATAAGGGAAGCTTTGTATTAGTGAGTGGTGCTATGGCAGGAGGATGGCAGAGTCAGTACTCCAGAAAGGAATGCAGAAACGTGCAGGCATGGGGAAAGGGTTTTTATTTATTTATTTTTTTTATTTTCAGATCTATCTAGGGCGGGGTGCAAGGCAGACTAGGGGCAGTAAATCACAGATTATTAATAATATTTGTGGAATAGCTACCCTCTTCTGGTTATCAATTTAGAATGATCTGTGAGTTTCATCAATGATGTTATCAACATCCTGAGAAGGATCAGAAATATCTCACTAAGCATTAAGCAACCAATTACCATGGCCCTGAGCAGTGTGATACACAGACATCTAAAGCAGGAGTCAAGTGATTATTCTTGGTTCGGGTCCTACCAGATCACCATCTGAAAAACAGTGATTTTTTAAGAAACAATTAAAGAAACTGGTGAAAATAAATCACTTTTGAAGATGGTGCTCAGGAGACACAAGTATGGTGCCTGCTTCACCTTCTGATGCCTTCTGCTTCTTCCTTCTACCCCCATCATCTGTCCTTAGCTTAGCACGGGGTTAGTGACTCGATAGCTGGGGTGACTCACTGATTCAGGTTGTGATAAATTATTTTTCCCTAAGGATTTTGAAGTATTGGGGTGGGGGGAGGGAAGAAGAGTGATCAAAAAGAGATTAATGCAAGTGTGGATAAAATTATAAATGGATTCACTAACCATGTGAATGCATGTTCAGTTACTAATAAATATCTGATATTCCTTTAACTCCCTATGACTTCTGTCCTTTAGATCTTAATCAGTCATATTTGAAATCTATTCTTTCATGCCTCTACTTGCCTTTGTCAACTCACCTAAGTGAACTGAGTATTCTTTTCCTTTACTTTTTTTTAAAGACATTTATTTATGTGTAGAAGAACTGGAGTCTATGCCATAGGTGCAGGGGGTGAGAGGATTCACCAGAGACAGAGTGGGGAGCAGAATAGGCAGATTGACTGAAATACACTGCTAAGGGGAGCAGTGGGCCAGGCAGGAGAGGTCTGCGTGCCATGTGGGTAGCTCCCTGGCCAGAGATCAAACTCAGGCCATGGTGGTGATAGTGCTGAGAGTAACCCTGATGTCACCAAGGAGGCCCCATGAGTATTCTTTTTCTTATTGATTCTTTGTTATGCCCGTATAAGAGTTTTTCTTTCTTTTTTTTTTAAAGATTGATTGATTGATTTATACAAGAACCAGGGTACAGGCCAGATGCACGGGAGGGTGAGAGGATTCACCAGAGACAGAGTGGGGAACAGAACAGGCAGACTGACAAAATACACTGCTGAGAGGAGCAGTGGGCGAGACATGAGAGGTCTGCCGCGCCATGTGGGACCCTGGCTGGCTGGCCGGGATTGAACCAGTGCTGCAGAGCCTGCAGAAAGCTTCACAGTGCTGCACTCAAGCACCTGTGCCACCAGGGGAGGCCCATCAAGAATGTTTCAAAAATCTCTACAAAGAGCTTGAAATCCAGTGATTTGTATCACTCCTAAGCCTTTATTGGCCCTTGGAAACTTATTTTGCTTTCTTTCTCCTTCTCTGTTTTTTCATACTTTCTTTTTCTTCTTTGCCCCCCTTCCACCAGTCTCTGGAGATTGTAGACTGCTGTTATTTCAACTGCCTCTCAATCCTGCCCCTTCATTCTCCTCCTAGTGCACAACTGACCTAGGTAGTGTTCTTTCAAGTGGGTGGCACTCAGCATCAAAGATGGATGGGAATACATATTGCTCTAACATGGAACTTTATGACATGGACAGGAAAGAATGGGAGTCCAGACAGTGTTCTCCAAATCAAGACCCAATAATCTCATCAGAAAAAATGCTTTTTATTTCTGCTGTTTGCTTGAACAAAGAATAAATTTAAAAATTTAAAAACACGTCTCGCATACATGGAATGGACATGTGTCAAAACTTAGTCAAATCATTAATGAAGTAATCAGCAGAAAAGTAAAACTGTTTCAGGGGATTCCTGGTGGCATAAGGGGTTAAGTCTCAGCACTATGAAGCTATTGGCAGCCTCTGCAGCATGAGTTCAATCCCCAGCCAGGGAGCTAACTCACATGGCACAACGACCTCTCCTGTCTCAGCTGCTGCTCCCCTCAGCAGTGTATTTCAGTCAATCTACCTGTTCTGTTCCCCACTTTGTCTCTGGTGAATCCTCTCACCCTCTGCACCTCTGGCCTGTACCCCAGTTCTTGTATGCATAAATAAATAAATCTTTAAAAAATAAAACTGATTCAAAGAGCATTTGCATAAATGGATGTTTAAAGTCATTTGAAAAAAGTTAGAATATGTGTATAGTATGATCCAATCCTTTTTTCTATTTGGACTATCAAATGTCTGAGCCTCTACACATTCGGGGGGGGGGGGGACTATCTTCTCCCAATAAAACTATAATACCACCCTTGTAATATATTAAGTATATGTACATGTGTGGTTCTACTTCTAAGTTCATTATTTTATCCCATTGGTTATTGTTTCCCTTACTGATATCACATTGCTTTGCTTTAATTAGTGTTTTTATAATAATACAGCATATTATTATTCTTTTTTTCCATGAGTGTCCCAGTTATTCTTGGATCCTTCATCACTGAGGTAGTTTTAAAATATGGGCAATTTAGGATGGTGTCAAAAGGAGGTTCCTTGTCCTGGCCCCCAGAGGAACATCTAGGTTAACCAGTGGATCTGCACCCAGAATATCTCATATTTTGGGGTGAAACTGGAAGACCAGGAAAACTTCACCAGAATGGAAACAGAGGCGATTCATGCTTCACTGAACAAGAGGTGGGTGCAGAGCAAAGCCTAGGGGCTGGTCTTTGGGGGAGGGAAGTTGTAGTACAAACTGTGGCACTGCTGATGGCCAGAAACCCTGGGGAAGGGATTGCTGAATGGTATAGCAGTACACCCAGCAGGTCAGGACTGAGTGAAAAGAACAAGGAAAATGCACTGTGCTGGCTTCCCCTCTGCACCATTTGGACTGACCTTGTGTCTCTCATTGACAGCACATAGACAGCAGTTACAGGCCTAGAAACCCAGAGAGGAAGACTCTTGGCAGTGTCACAGACAGGAGCTTTTCCAAACCCTTATGCCTGAGCGCATTAAGATCAGCAGTGTAACTCTTCCAGGTTCCTCACTCACCCCATAATTCAGCAGATGCAAGATCAGGTCTCTAGACCTGAGTAGCCTCAAAAGGTCAAGCATCTAAAATCATATGAAACCACAGTGCCACCTTCTGGAAACGTAGGAGTAGTTCAAACCTTTAAGTTACTGCTGCAGATTTTAAAAAAGAAAGAAAATCTAAAGCAGTGAAACGAGTAGATCAAAAAACACAATACAAAGCAACTTGTGACTTCAAGGGAATATGACATTACAAGGAGAGAAGAACTCTCTGGAACGCAACCCCAAAGAAATGGAAGATTTTATCTCCCTTTCATATAGAGTTCATATTTGCTAAAGAAATTCAAAGAACTGGAAAAAATGGCAGAAAGCAAGCCAAAGTGATATAAGAGAGCACTGAAAAGCTAATCAAGACATGCAACAAAATTCAGAAAAACGAATGTCATAAGAAATAAAATCAATGAAGAGAAAATACAAATTGAACCTTTAGATAAGAAAATAACTGAGTTGCAGGATGTTAAAAGATCAATAGATTATGGAAAACACTCTGGAGAAATTTTTGGAAGAGAATGGAGGACTGAAGCAGTGACCTTGAATATAACAATGCACAAGGAACACAGGTAGAACAGGAAAGAGAATTACAAAGGGAAAAAATGAAGAAACACTTTGAAAACTAACTCCATTGGAAACACAACATAAAGATAATAGGTAGCCCAGGAAGGGAAGAGAGAAATCAATAGGTAACTTATTCAAAGAAATAATAAAGGCAAGAGGCACCACTTAAACTATACTTAGGTTCCAAATCTACTGAAATTGTCAGAAATTGAATGTTTTTTGCCTCTAAGTTTTGGGGTGATTTGTTATGCAGCAATAGATAACTAATACATCCAGTATGGCTAGAATATAGGGAACAAGGACTATGTGGACTCAAGAGATGTAGATGACTTGGATTATACAACGTCTGTAGTAATCTGTGGAAAGGATTTGGAATTGTATTCTACTGGAGGATTTGGAGGGAAATCTGATTAGTACACTGTCTCCTATAGGCCAGCGGTTTTCAACCATAGTTGCATTTTAGAATCACCAAGGGAGCTTTTTAACAATACCTATGTGGTGCCCCACCCTTAGAGATTTTAGCTCAATTAGCCTCTGGAGAGGCTCTGGTATTGTTATTTTTTAAAAGCTCCCCCGGTAATTCTGATGGATAACTCAGACTGAGAACCAGATGTGCTTTAGGGCAAACCTGTATGGGAAGCCTGAGAGGGTAGGTTGATGAATTAGGGATCAGAACAATGAGGGTAAGTGCATATTTTAAATAATGGATTATTATATAAAATTAAATAGGCCTGATGTATCTAGGGTGATACTCTTTTTTTAAAAAAAAAAAAAGGTTTATTTATTTATACAAGAACTGGGGTACAGGCCACATGTGTGGGAGGGTGAGAGGATTCACCAGAGACAGCGCGGGAAACAACAGGCAGACTTACTGGAATACAGCAGGTGAAACAGGAGAGGTCTGCCGTGCCATGTGGGTATCTCCCCCCAGGCCGGGATCGAACCCACACTGCAGAGGCTGCACAGCTTCACAGCACTGTACTCAACTGCCTGCGCCACCAGGGAGGACCATAGGGTGATACTCTTCTGATGAGTGCAAGTGCCACATTTGCTTATTCCTTTGATTGTTCCATCTTTCTCTTCCCACAAGTTACAATACTATTAATTAGACTCCAGAATTAAAGAGAAAAATACAGACATAGCAAATGTAAATTTTTCATATTACAACTCTTTTGATAAATCCCACAAATAGAAACAGAGAAAATCTTTGTCTTACTTTTTCAAAAAGACAAAATGAATTTGTCAGCCTACCTGGCTCTATTCTTAAAAAAAAAAAAATCTGTAAGCTATATTATGTGGTTCTATAATCAATATATGCAAATAAGCAAATTAGAAGACATATCAAGATTCTTCATCAAATTTCTTAAAATGTCATCTATAATGAGAAACACAGACATTAATTCAAAAACAAAAAAAAAAACACTTTCATGGGATTACAATAATTTTGAATTTTGTTTATCATATTTTCTACCAGTTATCTTTTATATTTTTGGCTAAAAAATTTGTCTGAATCTTAGACTCTGATTAACATGTTAAAATTGTTTGTTGAAATACAATTAAAAATTTAATTGAAATCTAAATTTAATAATCTTGACTTTAAATTTTGTCTTAAAACACTATGGCTTTTTTTAATTTTATGTATCTTACATCATTTTTCATTTTTGCACAATATATGCATTTTCACCTTGGTTATAGTTCCCATACAATTCCCACCCCCCTTGTTTTGATCCTACTCCCTTCTCTCCCCCCTGTAGTGTGTCCCTGGTTTATAGCTCTTGTTGATTTTGATTTTATTATAATTAGTCTTTTTCCTGGTCCCTTATTTAGGTTTTCTAAATTCCTGCTATGAGTGAAACCATCTGGTATTTTTCTCTTTCTTTCTGGCTTATTTCACTGAGCATGATCCCTTACAGCTCTATCCATGTTCCTGCAAATTGCATGAGTTTATCTTTCTTGATTGCTGAGTAATATTCCATGGTGTATATGTACCACATCTTCTTGATCCAGTCATCTATTTTTGGGCATTTGGGTTGTTCCAATAGCTTAGCTATTGTAAATAGTGCTGCTATAAACATAGGCGTGCAGGTGCCCTTTTGAATGAATGTTTCTGTGTCCTTTAGGTAAATAGCTAGGAGTGGAATTGCTGGATCATATGGAAGCTCCATCTTTAGCAGATTGAGGAATCTCCACACAGCTTTCCATAGTGGTTGAACCAGTTTGCACTCCCACCAGCAGTGCAGAAGAGTTCCTTTATCTCCACATCCTCACCAACATTTCTTGTTGCTAGTTTTTTTAATATGTGCATTTCTCACTGGTGTGAGATGGTATCTCATTGTAGTTTTGATTTGCATTTCCCTGATTACAAGTGATGCTGAACATTTTTTCATATGCCTGTTGGCCATTTGCATTTCCTCTTTGGAGAAGTTTCTTTAGTTCTTTAGTTTCTTTTGACTGGGTTATTTATTTTGTTTATGTTGAGTCTCATCAGCTCTTTGTAGATTTTTGTGATCAGTCCTTTATCATTAGTGTTGTGTGCAAAAATTTTCTCCCAATCAGTGGGGTGTCTCTTAGTTTTGGTTTCTGTCTCTTTTGCTGTACAGAAGCTCTTTAATTTGATGCAGTCCCATCTGTTTATCTTTGCCTTCACTATCACTACTTTGAAAACCCTACGGCTTTTTGAGGTGAGATGAAGATAGTTATACTTGCTTCTTCTCCCTTGTCAGCTTGTGGTCTGAAAGAAGAGAAATTCAATATCTATCTGGCTTCTGAATTCTAAAGAATTTTCAGTTTCTAAGATAGTTAAAGAATGGGGTCAAGATATGGTATGGAATCCATACCATATGCTTCTAGATCCATGGCTTCTAGAAAACCACAAGTTGAGAACAGTGGAGCAGGCCTGGGATTACTTTTTGGCTTAGTCTCAGTAGAGATTTGTGATGGTATAGAGCAGAAGAGAAAGCTTAGTCTGATGGAAAAAGGAAAGAACTGGTGGTCAAGTTCTGCTGCTACATAGCTATATAGTTGTGCATGATTTTACATGATTGTATAGTCTAAAATTTGCAAAAATAAGATATTTGAACCACTGATTCTTTTCACTCAGATTTCCCACCTGTTACACTTTCCCTAATGTCAAATGGTATTGGAACAGCAATGGGCATTTGAGACTCCAGCTAAGGAAAGATGACTTGGGAACATTCCATTTTACCTACAAATTTGAAAGCCATTTTGGATTGTTTCAAAACAACTAGACAAAATATTAGAATTTTAATTTGGAAATATATGAAGGGTAACTTTGTAAGCTACACATTTATTAAAGAACTGAGAAAACTGGATAAAAACATAATGGAATGTGAAGCAAAAGAGATAAAGAAGAACAACAGAATCAGTGGAAACTGTGGCATTCAGAAGCAAATGGTAACAATTTTTTTTTCAGAGTATAGCAAAAACTAGCTCAGAAAGAGGAAGAAATGACTCTTGGGTTGTCTGATATTCCCTTTAATTAAGATGAGTTGATCATATGGAAAAAGATTTAAACTTCCCTGATTTGACATGTGTGATTATTAATGTACTTTCAGTTTCAAATCACCCTTTCTGTCTATTCTTTGACAAATGGATCAGCCCCTTTAAATAATTTTCTTTCCCAAAAAGTTTTTTCTTTTTCCCAATCAGAACTTTGTCAGTGGAAACAGTGCAGGAAGAGAAGTTTTGCTTCCTAATTCTGGTGTGCTTGGTCTGGTTCTTTCAACACATAACTTTTGCTCACAGCTTCTCTAGCAACAGACTCCTACAGTTTAGACAGTTTCTACAGCAATTTGGCTTCATATAGATCCCTCTGGCAAGTCCCTTGGGCAGTTTTGTAAAGGAGTTTCTCAGATCAGATGCTTTCCCTTTGTAACGGGGTGGTCCCCAGGAAAAGGGGGGGTTCCAGGTCCCCTGCCCCACCCAAGGGAGGATGGATCTGAGTAGCAAGGAGACACTCAAGAGATGACTGCAAGAAGGAAGGAAGGGGATCAAGGAGGAGACCTGGAAAAGGCACATGGAGAAGAGAGATGTGTGAAGAAGCTGTGCTTGCTTCTCTCTCTTGTACTGGTACCAAGGACTTGGAGGTCATGGAATGAGACACTTGAAACAGGCGTGGGTGAGAGACTCGTGGGGAGGTTAACAATGGCAGCCTTTATCTTGATTTTGATTTTGCTCTTCTCCTTTCAGATTTGCCTGGCTCTTCTACCCGAGTTGCCTTAGACTTGTGAAGAGCTTTTGGGCGGTTTTGTAAAGGAGTTCCTCAGATGAGATGCCTTCCCTTTGTAACACAGTGGTCCCGTTTGGCTGGGAATGGGTAACTTTGGGTGTTTTGTGTAAAAACTATTTTATCTATTCTTCCCTTCTCTTTGTTGCACACTAATTATAGCAAAGTTCCTTTCCATTAAAGGTCTTAAGCACTAGAATATGTACCATATGACATAACTCATTTAGAGTGGGCAGATTTGGGGGTCCTGTGGTGCCCCTTATCCTATCCTGTAACCCCATGATCAGCTCTCAAAACTTGTTAATAGAGAAACTAAACCAGGGCTAAAAACTCCAGCAGGTTCTGCTCTATGTACATCAACCATTTCTTTTTCTCTGGCGTGTTAATTTCAGTCTCTCCTATTGTCCAAGCCCACTCCACATAGAAGGGAACAGAGTTGTAACCAGCTTGTGCTTACATTCTTAGTGGTTGCAATCAGAGTCCATGTCAAGGGTCCTCTCTCCAAACTCCAGGTTAAAAAATGTCTGGTCTTCTGCCCTCTGTTGGGCTAATTATTGTGGTCAGAAATTTGGGATATTCTAGGGCCTCCCTGGTGGCACAAAGGGTTAAGATGCAACCTATGAAGCAATCCGCAGCCATTGCAGCACAAGTTTGATCTCCAGTCAGGGAGCTACCTGCATGGCACAGCAGACCTCTTTGTCTCACCCGCTGCTCTCCTCAGTAGTATATATCAGTCAATCTGCCTGTTCTGTTCCCCACTCTGTCTCTGGTAAATCCTCTCACCCCCTGCATCTCTGGCCTGTACCCCAGTTCTTGTATGCACAAATAAATCTTTTCAAAAAATTGGGGATATTCTAGTTAGTACAGCTTGGATAACAAGCTGACCGAGACCTGAATGCAGAATTCATTACCAGAAAAATGGAGAACATGTTGTGACCATCTGAGGGAATTTTGAATCAGGTAAACACACTAATTTGTTTCTACTGTGATAATCAAAATTAAAAAAAAAATCCCAACTTTCTAGAATAACATGTTTTCCATCATCAATGCTCATCTTTTTTTTTTTTTTTTATTAACTTGGGAGAGGCTGAGTTTTGTAAAGTCTTTCCTCTTGAGCATGCTCAGTAGTGATCTGACTGACTCTAGTAAGGGGAGGTAGATGATGCTCAAAGACTTTTCTGCCCATATGCTTATAAGAACCTATTGGCTGGATATATAGGTTGTACCCTGCATTTGGGCTGACACCAAACCTGTGCTCTGGTCATCAAGATTTACACTAGAAGGAACTGCAATAGTTGAGAGAAAGAGATACCAATACCTCTCCACAGATCTGTGTTCGACTTCAGTTTAGTACTATTCATCATAGGTAGGCGTGACTAGTTCAGGGACTAGACCACCACAGCGAACACACAAGACATCAAAGGAACCAAGCAACACATTGAATCACAATATGTATCCCTGGCAAACATACCCCCCTCAAGTGCCTCTTTTCATATTCATTTTATTGGTTCAAATTAGATATCAAAGAGTTCACATTAGAGAGTAACCACATTTATACAATGAGGGTAGAAAAATCTTTCCAGTCAAAATGAGGGTAGGGAAAATTGACTGTAGTTTGTATTTCATGTGACACCAGAGACTTCACACTGGAAATAGGGAAGGGATGCTCTAGATGCAGTAAGTCTTTCAGCTGTCGGCCAAATATTTTATCACTAGAGAACCCAAACTCAATTAAATATGTGGATATGCAATAAATATAGAAACATAAGAATTTAGTGGATTAGAAGATCCCCATTTGGATTCAAGTTCTTTTATTGGATTTTTAGCTTATTAGGAATAAACCCCATGCAGTTTTATCCCTAAACTCCTCAGAGTAAATTGCGAGAAATCATGTCATGAGTGAGATCAACTATGACACAGACAACTAGCTGGGCATTTGCTAAACAAAATTTTCCAGCCTCGTCTGCAGTTAGAGGCAGCTGGGTAGCTGAGTTCTGGCCAACAGAATGTGAGTCAAGGTGGGCCTCCCTGGTGGTGCAGGCAGTTGAGCGCCACACTGTGAAGCTGTCTGCAGCCTCTGCAGTGCGGGTTCGATCCCGGCTGGCCGACAAAAATCCCACATGGTGCAGCAGACCTCTCCTGCCGCGCCCACTGCTCCCCTCATCAGAGTATTTCGTCAGTCTGCCTGTTCTGCTCCCCCCACTCTGTCTCCGGTGAATCCTCTCAACTTCCCCGTGCATCTGGCCTGTGCCCTGGTTCTTGTATAAAAATAAATAAATCTTTAGGAAAAAAAAAAAGTATGTGAGTCAAGGTGATGATGTATGTCACCTCCAGGACAGGTCCATGTGATCCACCCATTCTCTTTTTGCTTCCTCTAGTTTTGTGGAGATGAACACCACAGCCTGTAAGTCATGTGCTGAAGATGAAGGAGGCACAGATAACTTTTTTCTTTTCTTTTCTTTTTTTACTCTTTTTAAGTGTTAGTTATTAATGTGGTGATTAGTGCAGAAAAAGGAGGACTGGTTTGAAAAGCTTCACCCACCCTTGATACTCAGCCTCGATACCACTGTAGAACATTGTCATGGCAGGAAGGGCACAGTGCAGGTTCTCTATGATCCAAGCAGAGTAAAGGAGGAGTCCTATAGCCCTCAGTGGATTTTGCAGGTTTTTTTTTGGATTTACCAGGCACGTGGCAGGCAGAGGTGCTGGAAGGCCGGGAGGCTGGCAGGCCTCCCAGCCCCCAGCAAGTCTTCACTCTTTCTGGACTCTCCGGCCTTCTCTCGTGTTCGTTCTGCTTCTCTCGTGGTTCTGCTCACGTGGTTCCTCCTTCTGCTTCTCTCGTGGTTCTTTATGCTTCTGCTGGCGTCCCCGTGATGCCACCCTTATAAGCCCAGTCTCTCAGCACAGGTGAATCCCATCTACGCATCCCATCTCAGCTCCCTACTCCAGGTGCCAGCCATTAGGCATGCATTCAGGACTGCAAGGATCCATCATCAATCCTAATGGCAGGAGGGCAGAAAAGCCTGATACCTTTTCACTTACCCTACAAACATCCAGCCAAAAGTGTAGTCTCATTTACTCTTTGGGGCAAATAGCAGAATACAGCTAACAGCAACTCCTAATGTGTCTACATTTATAACCCAGGCACAGAGAGGCTGACTAAAATTTCTTGGTTGCCAGTCTACAGGTCCATTGGTCCAATAACATTCAGGTGACCACTTGTGGTCAGGTCAACCATGATGAGGGCATAGAGTCATGAAGCATCTGTGGTGCGGCGTCCTCTATCATGGGTGAAATCAGGCAACTTCTGAAATAAAGGGATGAGGAGATGGGAATGTGATAGGTATCCACTGCATCAGTACAGTATATTGCAGAGAATGTTGAAGATTGTCTACAATGTTTACCAGATTTGAGGCAATGGGAAAATGTACCATTAACAAATTTGTGTATATGAGATTCTTTAAAGGGATTTCCTATCTTGAGTATTCAAAGATGCTCTAATTTATTGAATAGTCTACATAGCAAGTGCTGCTCTTGAGAAGGAATATACAGTTGACTTGGTGAGTTGGTGGAGGTTTTAAGTTTATTTATTTGTATTCGCTTTTGTTTTTATTCCTTTCCCCTCTATTTAGATTAGGAGAAAACTGCAGCTACATTTAGAATTATATGATTTGGCAGCTGATGTTTCTATATTTTTCTGCTAGTGAATGAGCTTTCAATATTTGAATTTTTGCAAATGTAAATTAAAACTTACTAGTACTTTATGAATACATACACTTGGTAAATTAGTCAGCATGGCATGCAGTGCAAAAGTTTTATAATCACAAACAAAAACAAAAACAGCCAGACTGCTTTCTTCTCTGCTAGTAAGTTTATAATAAATCAAACTATAAAGCTCAACATAAGCTTGTATATTCTTTCATAAAAAATGCCAACTGGACTACAGTGGCAATACCTGATGGGGGTATCCAAATGTTACCTCAATTAAAAATAAATAAATTTTTAAAAATACCAAACTGGGATCTGTAAGTTACATGCTTCAATAGCTACTAATTGTCTGTTACTCTATATAGGTCACGACTGCACTGATTTTAGTTTTCCCATTTGTAAAATAAACTGATGAAAATAGATGTCTAATGGATGTTCCAACTTCAGAAATCTCACGGCACTAATTACAAATCTCAGAGAAGGTGGGTAAGTAGTTATTTACAAGACCAACACTTACTAGAAGGGCAGGGGAACAGAAATAGTAAAGAATATTGAACAACAAAACAAACTGTTAACAAAGCAAATCTCAGTTGTCAGAAGTAACTGCTGTTGGGGAGAACAGTATCTTAACAGAATCTTAACAGTATCTTAACAGAATCAAGGGAGAAGGGTCAAGAAGGATTATATGGTGGATGGTGGGAAGATCTGGGTTCAAGGGGATTTTAACAGGTATTTCAAGGTAGGGAACAGACTGGGATAGGGAAAATTTGTGAAATAATAGCTTAGGGTTGGTGAATATAGGGAGGCAAGAATCTTGGAGTCAGATGAATAAACTGTGCTTTGATAAAGGGCATGATTGTCGTCTCAGATAAGCTGATTTGCAGGGATTTCCTGAAGCAAACAGTGAAGTTATTGATTGGTTTATGGTTTTCTGGGCAAAATTTCCTGGAACAAATAACTAAGTCATGTTGACACAGGTGGTCTCAGTTCTTTGGCCTTCTAGCTATGTCTTATTAATGCAGGTGGCAGAGTTCTCATGAACTTTTTATTGATGCATAACAAAATGACCTATAGCAGAAAAATCGTTGATGAAGTTCTGCTCCTGGCCTTTCTTCAGTATTCTTGACTACTCATATAGTGAATTTCCTACTTGATATCTCCTCTTGGGATGTATTATATATTTTTTGAATTAGAAATGAAATAAACAAATTCCAAAGAGAACTCCCTCCAGTAGTCTCCATTTCAGTAAACAGCTCTATCATCTATGCAGTTAAATAAAACACCAAGGAGCCTTCTTTTTTTTTATTTTTTTATTTTTTTAGGAGCCCCTCTTTTTTTGTCATACCCTGACAGGTCATAACAAGTCCTATGGGTCAGACCTCCAAAATATACCAAATCCAACCATTTAATGCCTTCCGTGTTGAAACTCTAGTTCAAAGGATTATTATCTTTTGCCCAAGCACAGTCATTTTATTATAAATGCCACATTGTTCTTTTGCTTTTTCTAGATTATGCACACTTATTCCATGTCGGGTTCTTATATTAGTCTCTTCACTCTCTATCTAGATCATTATTCATCCAGATCTTCCCATTGCTCCTTCTCATTGTTGAGATCCATCACTGAGATCTCAATGCTGAATCATCTAACTAAAGTTGGCCTCTTTCTCCCTAACCACTGATTCCTTATTTTATTTATTTTATAGTAGTTGGCAATTTCTGAAACATTACCTATACTTCGTTTCCTTGTTTCCTGTGTATCTTCCCATTGAACATAAATTCCATTAAGGTAGAAAACCTACCTACTATGTACCAAGGTCCAGTGTTCCCACAGCCTTGAACAGTACTGGCACAGAGTAGATTCTCAAGAAATAACTGTGAAATGGTTTGTGAAGAAATTTTCAGCAAAAAAAAAAAAAAAAAAGAATGGGTGGACATATGGATTACTGCATAATTTTAAAAGTAAGACCCATTAGTGGTACTATAGTCAAAGATGCTAAATACATAACACATCGTCATTAATGGCTTCATGTGCATACTTCAGCACCTACAGTAACTAATTTATGAAATAGATTCCTTTTATCCAGTGAATCTCAATATTAAGTAATGAAATTCTTTTTATGATAAAATTGAGTATTATTAGATTCATAATAGATATATTTATTGGATTATAGCCATGCATGGTTTAACAATGGGGATATATTCTGAGAAATACATCGTGAGGCAATTTGGTTAAAGAGGCAGGAAAAGGGAGAATACAGTTAGGGATAAGAGGTTCAGGAAACATCTGAATGTTTAAGTAGCTCAAAGCCAAGAAAAAACATGAGAAAAGGTTGGCTTAAAACTTAAAAAAATTTCTGACTTAACAGAATTTATTTATTTATTTATGCAGAAGATAACTGTTAAAATAACTTTCTGGATTTTGTAAATATATTTCAAATGATATTTCTTTATTTCATAATAGCAAAACTATTTTAGTGATCAAAAGCAAATATACTTATTTTTACACACCTCTACTCAAGCAACTTAAAGGGAGTTGGTGTTCAGTTGATGATGGGGAGGGACTCACTCAGGCAGTTCTCTGGGAAGTAACAGCTGTGGAATAATGCCACTGAGTTCAGCAAGTTGAGGAAAGCATAGTGTCACAGTCCAGGAAAGCAAAGGCTAGTGAAGGGCTGGGACACAAGCGTGAAAAAGAGGCTAAAGAAAATGAAGGAGAAATCAGGAAGCCAGTTCACTTTATATGAGCTTCAACAGATTGACAAACTCTTTTAAAATCAAATACCTTTGGTTAAAATTAGGCCAAAAATACCTTGAAAAAATACTAATGGATTACCTACTACCTTCCAGGCATTGAAGTGGCAATGAGAATGTAAATATTGACTCAAAAAGAAAAGCTACAGTTCTTGTTCTTCAAGTTCTTTTTTTTTTTTAAGATTTTATTTATTTATACAAGAACCGGGGTACAGGCCAGATATGCGGGAGGGTGAGAGGATTCACCAGAGACAGAGTGGGGAACAGAACAGGCAGACAGACCGAAAGCACTGCTGAGGGGAGCAGCAGGCGAGGCAGGAGAGGTGTGCTTCACCATGTGGGATTCTCCTCGGCTGGCCAGTCAGGATTGAACCCGCGCTACAGAGGCTGTGGACAGCTTCACAGTGCATCGCTCAACCGCCTGCGCCACCAGGGAGGCCCTCAAGTTCTTTTTTTTTAAGTGACAATACAGATGAGACCTCAACAGGGTTCAAATCACCTAAGGCTACATGTTTCTACCTCTGGGGTTTGACCTTTATTCTGAGAACAATGAGAAACTGTCAAAGGATTAAAGCAGCTGAATGATTAAATGATTAGATTTTCATTTTACAAAGAATAATGAGCTGTTGGTATTTAGAGGATGATCATGGGTGAGAGATTGGTAGTGGCTGTTATAGGCAAAGAAACTAGGAAAACGTTTGTTTAGAAGGATGCTGCAATAAGCCAAGCAAGGAGATGATGGCGGACATAACTTAAAGAACTACACAGGAGATGAAGATACTCAGATGGAAATGCCAGCAGCAAGGAATGGACAAAATCCAGTGGATGGTTTGATGAAAAGAATAGTTAAGAAAAGGGTGTGGGGGGTCAAGGTTGAAAATTCATTTGGCAGAGAGATGATAAAAAGTCATCAAAAGAACCTTGACTCTTTTTTATTTTTGAATTTTTACATTGTGTAGGGTTTTTAATATAACATTTATGCCAAAACAGTAATTTATTTTATTTTATTATTATTTAAATGTTTTATTTTATATAATTCTTACAATTTCTTTCATCTTTGCATAATGTATGCATTTTCATTTTGGTTATATTCCCCATACAACTGCACCTCCCCCCTTATTTTAACTCTAGTCCTTCCTTTCCCCACTCCTTTCTCCCCCTGCCCCGTAGTGTGTCTCTGGTTTATAGTTGCTTGTTTATTTTGATTTTTACTTTGTATTGATTAGTCTTTTTCCTGGTCTCTTATTTAGGTTTTCTAAATTCCTGCTATGAGTGAGACCATCTGGTATTTTTCTTTTTCTTTCTGACTTATTTCGCTGAGCATGAGCCCTTCTAGCTCCATCCATGTTGCTGCAAACTGCATGTGTTTATTTTTTTGATTGCTGAGTAATATTCCATTGTGTATATTTACCACATCTTCTTGATCCAGTCATCTATTTTTGGGCATTTGGGTTGCTTCCATAGCTTAGCTATTGTAAATAGTGCTGCTATAAGCATAGGGGTGCAGGTGCCCTTTGGAATTACTGTTTCTGTGTCCTTTGGGTAAATAGCTAGGAGTGGAATTGCTGGATCATATGGAAGCTCTATGCCAAAACAGTAAATTAAAAGAAATCTCTAGTTTATTAATTTCTTTAAAAATTTTTACTATTGTAAATTGTGCTTGTACTTAGAAATCAGGAAATAGAGAGTACTTTCCTTTACTTGATCTTAGCCAAAAGTCTGAGAAGTGATTAGAGAGGACTTTCCTTAATGATAAACTTCCTTATCATTCTATTTAAGATTTTAAAATAAATTAATTCATATATTGAACAAAAGAGCTGGTAAGATACTTTTATGTGTGTGCTCCAGATACACTCTTATGTGGCTGACAAAAGCATCATTCTCCAATTTTAAAGGAATGTTCTGAATGTGAAGTCATAGGAAGTAGCAATGAGGCCATCCATGTTGGTTTTATATAGACAAAATCTAAATTATTCATATTAGAAATGTTCTAACCACAACTTTTTCTAATTATCATGTTCCCCAAAAGTACTCTTGAATTCAAAAAATAATTACAGTCAACTCTGTCACAAGGCAGTTTTGGTAGACTCTTTTTTTTTTATTTTATTTTTATATTCCCCATACAATTGCAACCCCCTTATTTTGACCCCAATCCCTCCTTTCCCCGCCCCCTAGCCCCCATAGTGTGGGTAGACTCTTTTTTAAAAAAAAATTACTTTCATTTCCAAAGCAAAATAAGAAAGCAGATCTTTCTACTTCATCCATAGGTATAGAAAAAAATGATCATTATTATTAATTCCAAGTGAGCTTTATATATATACACACACATATATATATAAAGTCATATATATGTATGCCAAGGTATAGTAATTATAAAGCTTTATATAAATATATGTATATATGCCAAGATATGGTAATTTAAACCTGTATTTGTATCCAGTTACATTTCAGCATAATTTCTGTATTTCATTAATTATTTCAATTGGTATTTATAATGCAAGGACTTTGTAAGCCTCTGCTCATTAAAAAGACTTGCAATTTACTCCTAAGAATGCAAAAACAGGGCCTCCCTGGTGGCACAAGGGGTTAAAGAACTGCACTATGAGGCAATCCGCAGCCTCTGCAGCACGAATTCGATCCCTGGCCGGCCAGGGAGCAACCCAAACGGTGCAGCAGATGTCTCCTGACTTGCCCACTGCTCCCCTCAGCAGTGTACTTTGATCAATCTGCCTATTCTGTTCCCCACTCTGTCTCTGGTGAGTCCTCTCACCCCCCACATCTCTGGCCTGTATCCCAGCTCTTGTATGCATAAATAAATAAATCCTTAAAAAAAATGCAAAAACACTGATTTTAAGTGACTCATGCCCTCCTATGTTCATTGCAGTACTATTTACAATAACCAAACTATGCAAACAACTTAAGTGCCCAAAGACAGATGGACACTTAGGGTACTCTAATTAAAGAGTACTTTTGGGGAACATGATTAGGAAGATGTTGCATACATACAAAATTGAATACTATTCTCTTATGAAAAAGATAAACTCTTGCCATTTAAAACAATATGGGTGAAACTGAAGGGATTATGCTAGATGAAGGAAGTCATAAAGAGAAAGACAAATATTGATGGTACCACTTATATGTGGTATACTGAGAAACAAAATAAAAGGTTAGATAAAACCAAACCAACAACAACCCCCAGAAACGTAATTGTAGAACTGAGGTTACTACAAGGGAGTGAAAGGGGAGAAAGCAAAGTTAGGAGGGACACAGTGGACTATGATGAAGGACTATGTGTGCCTAGTAGTAGGTGTGGTGTGGTAACATACACTGGAAGAGTGTGATCCTATAACTCTAAATCATATACCATGTTGTAAACCAATGTTATGTTAGTAAAAAATTAATTAATTTTCTAAATAAACATTCATTGATATAAAAGTTCATTATGTAGTTAATGTGTAGGCAAAACACTGAGGTAACAGTGAAGTGAAATTCATAAGCTTGATAATAAAGTTCTGGTTAATTATTAATTTATAAAACCTTTAAGAAATAGCACCTTTAAAAGACAAAAGCTTATTGCCTGAGGAAGTGCTGATTAGGATCTAATTGATTGCATTTATGAAGTTAGAAATTAATAAGCATAGAAAAATAAGATAATAAAGGCAGGCCAGGTCCCAAGTATTTGGTGTCTCAGTCTTTGGAGGGTAAGAGCCTACACACATTAACTCAATCTGTGGGCAGATTATTGGGCAGCTCTAGAATCTCCTGTGGGAGGAAAGCCATGAGAAGTTAGGAACCTATCTCGAAACCCATTTGAGAATAAGCACATAATTTACACTTCAAGTTCACTGTTACATAAGTTGCTTTCCAGGTGCTGAAAGATTTGGGTGCAACGAGGTCTCTCAAACCATTCCTTGGTGCTCTAATAGACCTACATATCTCATAATATCTCGGGGGCACTGGGAATTAGAGGATTGTGCCTTGATTTCTAATACTATATTAGCTACTGGCATGGCATTTTCATAAAATCATTCAATGTTTCAGAGTTTTGGTTTGCTCATCTGTAAATGATGATAAAAATATCTTGATCTGTGTTATTTAGATCAGGATTGAATGTATAGAAATGCCTTGTACATAGAAAGCAATGATTAAATGCTCGTAATTACTATGAAAGCTTAAGGCATTAAATCAACAATTTTGTCATATCCCAAACTTCTTTACCATTGTATTCACTTTCTATTGCTACTGTAACAAGTTACCACAAACTCATCAACTTAAAACAATATAAAAATATTATCTTACAGTCACAGAGGTCAAAGTCTGAAAAGGATTGGCAACTGGGCTAATACCCTGTCTGTTGAGTATTCTTCTGAAACTGTAGGGGGAGGATTGTTTCCTTGTTTGTGACCCCCAGCTGGTAATTACAATATGTGAACCTCAGCTTCTGTCATCACATCATCTTTTCTGATTCTACATGTCTGTCTCTTAGAAGGACCCTTTTGATTACATTGGGTTTACGGGATAACGCCAGGTAATCTTGTAATCATCCCTTATCAGGACCCTTAATTTAACCCAATCGCAAATTCCCTTTGCCATGTAAGGTTATATATTCACAGGTGGTTAGTCAGAGTTCTCCAGAGAAACAGAATCAATAATATTATATATATATAAATGGCAAATATATCTGCTATTTATTATGAGAAATTGACTCACATGAATATGGAGATCAGTACATCCAACATCTGCAGTATGCAACACCAAGTTCAAGGCTCAGCAGCACGGATGGAGCAGATAAAGTCCAAAGAGAATTCTCTCTTGCTCAGAAAGGCTAGACTTTTTGTTCTATTCAGTCCTTCAAGTGTTTGGATGAGAACCACCTACATAATGGAAGGCAAACAACATCCTATTTGACTCATAAAATTAACCATCATAACATGTTTCAGGGATTAGGACAAAGATATCTTTTGGCTTACTTTGGTTTATCTTTAGGTCAAAGAAATCTTTGTGGGGGGCGGGGGAGGCGATTGATCTGTTCACCAAAATATCCACCTCTTTTTATCCGTATATTGAGTTCTATGTTAATCATTAAATCTATAAAAACTAGTTAGCCTGGCTTTTGCTTTTAAGGAACACACATTTAGTGGAGAGGACACACAAATTGATAAGTACAACACACTAGAGTAGGTGTAATGATAGAGTTATGCGCAGTGTGCCATGGAAATACAGAAGGAGAGGCAAGTAATTCAGCTTGGGGGTGGGAAGTGCAGGTGGAGAAGGTGGGGGTGACAAAGAAAGCTTTCTAGAGGGGATGATGCTTAAGTTGAATTCAAAGGATATGTGGGAGTTAAAAAGGGAAAAAGACATTGCAGGAAGAGGAATCAACCTGAGCACAGAGAAGTAACTACTCCAAGTGTGATTCTGCACTCACTTTCTCATGTAAATTACTTTACTTGAAAGTTTTTTTTTTTTTTTTTTCATGTAAGGAAAGAATATGTTGACCAGAGAACTCAAGTGGCTAGTTTTCTTGACAATAACATTTCTCAGTGTAATGACTAAATTGGCATTCAGGTATGTATCATTCTTTATAGTGTGGTAGGTATTCTTGGCTACTGACAAAAGCACTATCTTGGCCTTAGTTCTTCCAAACAGAAATGCAATTTTGTTCAGAGATTTGGCATAACATATTGAGGGGAAGTGGGTCCTCCCTTAGCCCAAGGGGAAAAATTATGAGTGTACTAATTTAATGGACATATCCATTCCTTTTTGTGGTGACTGGCCTAAGGAGACATGGTTGTGGCCATTGAGACAAAAGAAAAAAAAGAGAAGTTGACTGGGAAGCTTTCAGAAAATATTTTTTCTTCCTGATAAAAAAGGTGATATATAAAGAGAAGCTCTCAACCCTTCTTTCTTGCTTGCCTTTTGACTTGATTGAGAATATGTTTGGAGGTGAGGTAGCTATTTTATTTCTATGAGGAAAACAATATGATAGGCTGAGCATGAGAGCAGAAAATAGTCACTAGCCTTAGTGACATAATTAAACAGCTGGAGCAATGGTGCTGGGTAGAGATCAGTGAACATATGTTGGTGCCCTCAAAGGTTATGTGCAAAATAACCAAGACTGTATTATAATCAACATTATTTATGAATATTTCTTTGTTTTTTAATTAAGTTAGCATTGGTTTACAACACTTGTATAGGTACCAGGACTACATTTTCTTATCACCCCCATTACTGAATGTCTACCTCCAAACAATGTCTACCAACAAACAATTTCTACCCATTCTCTTTTCCCTCCTTCCCCTCTGATAACCACCATTGTGTTTTTTTTTTCTTTATATTCTACAAATGAGTGAAATTACATAGTATTTCTCACCTTATTTCACTTGGCAGAATCCCTCTAAAGTCCATGGGTGTTGATGCAAATGGCAAGATTTCATCTTTTTTTTTATGGCTGAGTAGTATTTCATTGTGTAAATATACCACATCTTTCTTATCAATTCTTCTGCTGTATCTTGGCTATTGTGAATAGTTCTGCAATAAACATAAGGGTGTATATGTCTTTTTTAGTTAGTGTTTTCATATTTTTGGGTAAATACCCAAAAATGGAATTACTCGATCATATGGTAGGTCTATTTTCAAATTTTTGAGGAACCTCTGGCCTGCTTTTTATAATGGTTGTACCAGTTTACACGGGGCAAGATTTCCTTTTTCTCCACATCCTTGCCAACATTTGCTATTTCTTCACTTTCAGATAATAAGGGGAGAATCTGTCTTTTTATCTTATCATAGCCTGGAATGTTAGACTACAGGAGGTTGTAGGGAAAAGAAAGAAAAATTCTTCTTTTGAAAGGTACATTTATTTTAAACAATTTCTAAATTTTTCTATAACTTCCTAAACTTTGAACTTTGAAATCAAGAAAAATCACTTCATCTCATAATACTTTATCTCTTTTTGTCCTCCAATTTTTGGAATGTGTTTGTTCCAGTAAGGTCTCAGGTACTAAGGAAACTCTTTTACTTACAGTTTTATTTTGCACTTAACTATTTTTTTAAAAAAGATTTCAACTATGCACAAAATTGTTATTAAAGCATAGAAATGTTTAAATTTAGAAAATGACTTATTTTCCTTTAAATTCTGATTCATATTTACATGTGACGTTCCCTGAGATTCTCTAAAAAGCATAAAGTATATACATATACCTCTTAAATCATGAATTTCATTGTTTTGAGTATAATATTAATAAATAGCTAATAAATAAAGAACCAGAGAATACATCTAAAATGAATATTCCCATTCAATAACATTTGTGTTTTTTTTAAATTATTTTTTTATTAAAGTGCAGTAAATGTTCTGGCCCATTATTGTACTTCTTGCATTATATATTGATTTATGGCACATTGAAGTAGCAATTATTCTCACTGCTGCAAAGTGCTTGTGCTCTGCTCACTCAACATGCAAACATTTCAAATTACAGTACATTAAGATGTCAATGACGAAAGGGAACATTCTAAAAATAAAATGATTTTTAAGCATTTTATAAAATGACTAACTCCTCCTTTACCAGTGAGCATATACTTCACATTCCTTCAAATACTTCTTAGAAACCCCATAAGCCAAAGAGACATACTTCTAATTATTTTGTAGTGATGGGTTAGTATGGTTAGCATCAAGAAATAGTGTCTCCCTGATTATTTAACATTTATCATCAGATAATTAGACTTGTTTTTCAGGCAAGGCTGACCTGGGCTATGTATAAAGATAAACTAATATATACTTTGTTGACCATCCCAATGACTTACTTTACCACTTTCAGGTAAGACAGTATGTTGATCTGATAGACTTACATTCTTGGATCTCATTCATGGAATACAGGAAATGTTCAAAAGTACTTTTTCTATGGGACAATAAAATTATTTGCTACTTTTTTTTGCCACTATCACAGCCTTGGAAAATTTCTCTGACGTGCTTATTTTTTTAAAATTTATGCATACAAGAGCTAGGGTGTAGACATGTTGGCCAGAGCTGGGGGAGGGGGTGAGAGGATTCACCAAAGAGAGAGCAGGGAGCAGAACAGGCGGACTGACTGAAATACACTGATGAGGAGAGCAGTGGGTAAGACAGGAGAAGTCTGCTGCACCATGTGGGTTAGCTCCCTGGCAGGGGATTGAACTTGTGCTGCAGTGGCTGCCAATAACTTCATAGTGCTGAGACTTAATCCTTTGCACCACCAGGGAGGCCCAAGCCAGGAATTTCTGAAGTCAGAATTTGATAAAAATTTGTTTTTTCTGGTTTGATAAAATACTCCCTTTTGTGGATAGCTTATGAAATAGTTTGATCTTTAGTGTGTCCAACCTTTTGGATTGCCTTACTCAAAGAAGAGCTTTATTAGTTTATTATTTCAACTAATATTTATCAAGTGTTGGCAGTGGGATGAATGTTAGAGATCAGTGACCAAGATAAAACCCATTCTTTGTTCTTTTAGTCTACAGAGAAAGGGATGGGGATGAGGCAGTATATAAGGGAAAGGAAACAGCCAGTATTAACTGAGGGGTGTTTCTGTGCTAGTTACTGTAATGCCTACAGTCCACATATAGTCTGTAGGGTAAGGAAAAATGTCAGGCTTTTCTGCCCTCCCGCCATCAGGATAGATTATGGATCCTTGCAGTCCTGAATGCATGCCTGATGGCGGGCACCTGGAGTAGGGTGTGGGCATAGGTAGATGGAATTCACCTGGGCTGAGACTGCTTTTAAGGGCGGAGTCACAGGGACGCCAGTAGAAGCCAAGGAGAAGCGGAAAGGAGAAGCCAAAAGAGAAGCCGAGAGAGAAGCAAAGAAGCAGAAAGCAGAAGCAGAGGTCACCGGAGAGCCCAGATAGAGTGAGGATTGGCTGGGGGGCTGGGAGGCCTGCCAGCCTCCCAGCCCCCCAGCACCCTTTCCTGCTGTGTACCAGGTAAATTCCAATAAAAGACCTGCAAAAACCACTGAGGGCTCCAGGACTCCTCCTTAACCCGGTCTGTTGAATCAGAAAATCTGCGCTGTGTCCATTCCTGCCTCTTATGTCACATTTAAAACTCACAGAAACCCTATTGGAAGGTATTTTGACAATTCTCCACATTTTACAGATGAGGAGCTGGAACTTAGAGGAATATCTATTTTACTTGTTCAAAGCTGAAGCAAATGGGTCATCATCTTAAAATAAACCAACCACAGAGGCCTCTGGTATACAGATCAAACATACATATATAATTATTCTATATTCTATATTCTACATGTTATTATGCATTTACAATATTTGTATATATTGTGTATATGTAATTATACATAGTTGGAAAAGTTGACAACTTACAAACAAATGGAAGATTTCAGTAAAGATGGCAATTAAAAAAAATAAAAACAAATGAAATGGTAGAAATGAAAAATATATTTTATGGGCTTAATGTAGTCTGAACAAAGCACAGAAAATGGACACTGAACTTGAAGATATTTGGGTCAATAGACATTACCCCAACTAAAACAGAAAGAGAAAAGAGACATTAAAATAAGAACAGACTATAATATCTAAAACCTTTGGAATAATTCTAATGATTTAAAACATATAGCTAGAGCCTAAGGAGATATGAAGAGGAAGGAGTTTCCAATTACTTTCCAGAATTTTAAAAAGACATCAAAACACAGGTCCAAGAAGCTCAGCAAACAAGTAAAATACAGAAACACATGTATGTATTATAGTCAAACTACAACATCTTTAAAAGTGCTGAAAGAAAAACAAGTCAACCTACAATACATCCAAATGACCCCTTAAAAAGAAATACAAAATAAGGACATTTTCAGCATAACAATAGAGTTTGCTGACAGCTTACCTAAATTACAAGAAATGCTAAAAGAAATTCTTTTGTTAAAGGGAGATGATATCAGATAAATTCTAAGCCAGATCAGTAGGAAAGAATAAAAACCACCAGAAGATCTCATTTATCTTTTCTATGTTTTTGTATCATAGATGTTTTTATTTCATAGATTTACATATATATGTATATTAGGTATATATATTAGGTTATATATATTTCATATATGCATAGATAACTAGGCAGAAAAACATAGATAGATATTCTGTAACCTGCAAAACATTACAGAAAAGAGTGTCCTATTTATAAAGGCAAGGGAAAAAAAAAACAAAACACAGAGTAGTTCCCAGAACACTACTATTGAGTTGTTATGAATGCAATTTGGGTGTCAGCAGGAATACTCTCACCCTGGAATTCCGAGTCCAGATATGATTGGCTCAATACCCCCATTCAAATGCCCTGGATTCTTGTTCTATTCTCTGCATGTTTGTGTCTATTCCTTTATCTCTGCTGTGACTGAGAAAAGCTGGGGCATAGCCCATACTTTCTGTTCCCTTCTATCAACCCACAGGTACCTTGTATTAAAACTGTATCAAGCAGCAGAAAGTTTACTGTCTACAAATTCCATTTCAAACAACTGAAAATTGTTTGCAGCACATTCCTGTTCTAAATATTCCTTGTTCATCACTGTCAAGGTTTTCTCACTGGCTGCTTCACCCAACCACCACTTCATTCACCCCCAGACCCCACCATCACAATAAGCTTCTCTCTGTGTCCTGCACCCTTCTGATCTTTTTTCTCTTCTGTTCTCACTCAAGAACTAAATCAAAATTTTATCACATTCTCATGTTAAGAAGCATAGCTATTCCTCTCATTCCTTTGACTCCTGTCAAGTCTCATCTTTTTCTCGAGCTTTTTCATTTAACTCTAGGGGCCATGCTTACGTTGTACTCCATGTAAATTGGTCCCCCTAGAGCTATGCAACACACAGCTATGCAGCTATGCAGCCCTACGTCGACTTCATGTATTTTCCTGATCAAAAACTACTCTGGTATTAGCTATTATGCTAATAATCTCCCACCTTTATTACATAAAAGCTACAAAAACTTCTTTACATAAAAGTTACAAAAACTTTTTAGGAGGTTGGAAAAATATCAAATACATGGAAAGTTATGCTATGTGCTTGTATGAAAAGTCTAACACTACAAAAATTTCTACTCTTTTCAAATTGCTCCTGTCATTCATTCTAATTAAGGTATCAACAGGTTTTCTACGTTATTTGATATATGATAATTTTATAAGACATTTGGATAATTGAACAGGAGTGAAAGTAAAATTTTTAATTAATTAATTTTTAATTAAGACACAAACACCAAATTTTTAATTGAGGTAATATTTGAATACCCCCATCAGGTACTACCAATGTAGTGAACTCACCAACAAATCACCCATAGTCCACCACCACAGTCCGTTGTGCTTCCTTCCCTCCTCCACTGCTGGAAAAGAAATCTTTTGGGAAAAATTTGGTAACAAATATTAGATCCTATAAATGATCACTAACTGTCATCTACATAGCTACCCAATTAGCTAGTTTCCCACCTAGTTATCTTTGATCTACCTTTCATGAACATCTGAAGCATCTCTTCTTTTTTCAAACTTAAAAAATTTATATATTTACATCTTTTCTTTCAATAGCATTTTCCCCTTCTTCGGTTTCTGGGCATCATCCCCCCTATGCATCCCATATGGTTTTCTGTGGAGCTGCCAATTATAGGACCCTAGTCCCTGATCTAAAGGTGGACATGTAATGTAGGCAGGATCTATCAAAGTAAACTACCTGCTTGGCCATAATGATTGGTCTGGGGCTAGGTAAATGACTCATGTCACTCAAGATTTCTTCCTGGAAATTTTCAAAATGGAGCTGAGAAAATATATCCTTTTCTGGGAAAGATAACTGGGATGATATAAGCACAAAGCTGCTGGCAGATATGCTTTCTGCCAGTGGAAAAAGCCCATCTGTTATAAGAGAGGAGGGAAGCCAAGCAGAAGCAATTAGACATGAGAGATAGAATGAGCAAGAGAGAAAATTGTGGGGGTTTTGAGTCTCGGTTTACAATTTTTGAAACTCCAGGATCTACCTGGTTTCTGAAATTCTCAATGTTTTCCTAGTGTGTTTCTAATAATATAGACTTGAGGTGCAGACAGTAATATAACTACAGAGAATTTTCACATTATTCTGCCAAGCTCTCTCCTGTAACCGAAGGAAGAAAAGGAAGAGATGCCATACTTATTGTTCAGGATCCTAGACATGTTTAGGGTTATGATATATTCTTGGATGAGTTCACTTTAGCTAATGGTTGTTATGGTAGTGATAGGAATATTAATATGTATAATAGTAGTAGCAGCAATTGCTCTGCTCCTGGTTGTGCCAGATGGTGGCCGGGAGTCCTAAGTTTCTTCAGGTATCATTTGCATATTTGCATGGGGTTCAGCAGGGAAAGTAAATGGTATATAAACTATAATTGGTTATGGAATAACAGGATCTGAGGAAATGGTTAAGTTACTTTATGCCAACTTTGACAGAGTTTGACCAAGGGCAGACTTCTCCAAAGTCTTCCTTTTCTAGGAAATAAGATTACACTTGTGTGAGGAAAACTTAGACAGTCTCCATCTTGCTTTAATTTATCTGGCTCTTAATTGTGTATTTCTTTGAGTTTTCCTCCAAGTTACCCAAGGATGATAAAATCTTCTAAGTGTACCACATCACTGAGGCAGTTCAGGATTTCCATCCTAACTCCTCCTGGAATGTTTTCTTCTATCATTTACTTTTATTCATGTCACCTATATGTATTTTCTTTCCTGTCATTAAGGGAGTTTGTGCAACTGTAACTGTCTTCTGTTAACTGTCTTGGACAGTTCCATTTATTCCACTGTTCATCCATTTATTCAAATCAATGTAATGTAGTAAGTACCTACTATGGGCCAATCATTATGTCAATTGAATCCCAGCTTTTAGTCTGTAGCAAGACAGATATAGAAATTACTTAATAAATAATTGCTAAACCCAGCCCATTTAGCAAGGTTTGATATGGTTGGGTAGGCAAACTTTTCTCAGTATTTCAGTGTTTCCTGCCCCTTCTTTCCCATGTTACATAGCCAGTTCCCTTCTAGGGATATAGCTGGGAACATTTAGTTTGATTTTCTAGTCACAGGCAAATTCTAGGAACTCCTAACCTCCTTATTTCCCTGTTAACAAAGGAGGGAAAGAACTGTCCACAACTTTAATACATAATGTCTTCTTCTGTAGATATTGCACTACCAAAGCCCCTGGCCATGTTTCCAAAGAACCTGGCTTTCTTTAGGCAAGGATAGGAAATGGAAAAATTCCAAATCCCTGATTTTGTAAATAGTTCATACTGCTTTACCAAAGATGGTGATGGAAGGGCAGTAGAAGACAGGTAAAGACAAGTGTTTGAATGACTTCACTGTTGGCTATTTGGACAATATAATTCCATACAATAAATTTGCTCTCATAACAAAATAGAATTCAATGTTCATTTATACTAGTACTTGTATTATCGGATTAGAGTGACAGAAATTTGTAGAATCGAGACTACTAGAAGGAGATGATGGTGGACCAGGAGCAAAGGGAGCAAGGAGCCCAGCAAACTTAGGTGGAGGATATGGGTGCTTTGGTGGTGGCTGCGGTATGATAATATCTTGTGTAGAACCTATACTCATAAATCATATACAATGTTATAAACCAATGTTACCTCAATTAAAAAAAATTAAAAATGAAAAAAGAGGGGCCTCCCTGTTGGTGCAAGGGGTTAAGACACAGCTCTATGAAGTTATCCACAGCCACTGCAGCACGAGTTCAATCCCCAGCCAGGGAGCTACGCACATGGCCCAGCAGACCTCTCCTGACTCGCCTGCTGCTCCCCTCAGCAGTGTGTTTCAGTCATTCTGCCTGTTCTGTGCCCCACTTTATTTCTGGTGTATCCTCTCACCCCCCACACCCCTGGGCTATACCCCAGTTCTTGTCTGCATAAATAAATAAAACTTTTAAAAAAAATAAAATGTGATAAACCTTTCAATTTTGCTTTTATATAATTTACTTTTATCTTATACTTCACTTAACATCTTAAAATATTACCTACGAGTGGCATGCAGGCTTTAATTACTATTTAATTTTACTACTCAAATGTATATTCTATTAGCTTATGGACTATATAGTAATGCAAAGTTGTGACTGATTCAAAGTATGTTTTTTTTTAAAAATAAAATTAGTGTATGCTTATTATACAAACAGGAAAAGCTGAGAAGAAGAAATTACCCATTCTTTCCAATTCTACTTCCCAGTCACACCAGTTTGTATGTGTCACTTCGGATGTTTAAGCATGTACAAGTTATTCCCACAAATCTTACAAATGAACTTATGCTTACACACACACATAGTCTTTTCCACTTAGCCATCAGTCCATGTCACATGGATATTTCATAGTATGAATTCACTATATTTAACTCCATTAGCTATTGAAATACTATTAGAATAATTTTAGATGTTCACCCTTACAAACACTCTATAATGAATTCCTTTGTATTATATACTCTTTCACACTTATATACCTATAAGGCAAATTCCTAAAAATGGAATTGCTGGGTCAAAGAGAGATATTAGGAATTTGGATAAAAATTATGAAAATGCCTTTCCAAATGTTGTGCCAGTCTCTTATCAGCAGCACGTGTATGAGAGTAACTGTTTTTAGTCTTTGCTAATCAGGTAGTAAAACATTGTAGAGCATTGTTATTTTAATTTGATTTTGTTTACTCATGAGTGAGATCAAGTACATTAGCATACATTTATTAACCAGTTACACCTCTTTTTCTCTAACCTGTATTCTTTCTGTGACTGGATTTTTTATATTGCAGATAATTTTCAAGAAATAATTATGATAATTTTAAAGCATACAATTAATATAAGAAGATTGGTGCCAGGATCATATATAATGAAATGATTCTTGATGAGGAAAAGACACCCAGTTCTGAAATGAGAGATATTCACATTGTAGATATTCACATTCTTCTTAAAAAACTGTGCAACAGGTACAGGGTGAGTGAAGCATTTGCAGATGTTGAGATGTGAATTGTCTTCCCCAATTTTACAGCTATGTAAATGAATGACAAATCAATAAAATTTGATTAAAAAAAAAAACTCCTACATGACAATATGGTCTATTGTAATCCCAAGACTCCAAAATACAAAAATCATAGAGGCTGTGTTTGTTCAGTGTCAACAGCACAGAAAGCAGCTTTTCAGAGGTTATGTAAGAGGTGGTAAGAAACATAATGGTTATACCATGTGTAAAACTAAAAAAAAAGTTGGGATTGGCCCAGATCTCAAGAAGTGCAGCTGTGACAGAAACAGGAGACAGCAGTTAAATGCAAAGGAGAAAAGCTCTAGTAGTGGTGTGAGTCTGAATACTGGAAAGCCATGTGAAGATTAAGCCAAGGACTTATTTATCTTTGTTTAAATTCAATTTAAGTAGCTCACCAAGATAGGGAAGCTCAGGAGGACAAACCAACGGTTGTAGTTTTAGCTTATTGGTGGTGGTGGTGGTGGTGGTGGTGGAGGTGGTTGCAAGCACAGGGGTGTGATTCAAACTAAAGTTCAGGCTAAAAAGTATTCACCAGTTTATGTAAAAGGAAGTAGAGGGATTATCAGTTTTTAAGCGTTCATGAGTGCCAGTGCAGAAGTGTTCGTCTTCATTATATCCCTCTTCAACTCACCTATTTGGCCTGTTTGGTCACTGCAAAAACCAGATTCATCACAGCAATTGAGTGGACGACTGTAAATGTAACCTAAGAATAGCTCAATTGCAGCTGCAATGCCAGATTTGGTATATTTATTAGAATATAACAACACTGTCTTTGACACCTCCTACGTAGTTTAGATCCTTCAATCCTCATCAGTAAAAGGGAGCAAAAGTAGTTATTGTTTATGTGGAAAGAAGAACAGTACATATGCACTATTTTGCTGTAGGGTTATGTTAACTTTCCTATTCTTTGTCACAATATGTGTAGTCCATAAGGACATTGCTCAACTTGACATTCTGTACATTATCATACTATACTGATGATGTTATGCCGATTAGACCTGCTAATTTACCTGCTAAGCACTGAGTAGCAAGGTGCTCCCATACCAAATTCTTTAGAGTTTTCACATCCGATAATAACCTCTAACGGGTAATTGTAACAGCTTTAACATTCAGGCTAATAAAACTAAGGGGTCTGGTCCCTCAAGAAAACAGAAATGGGTAACCCAACAGGTAAATACTCTAGATCAAGCAGAATGGCATCATGGATAGAGGATGAATATCAATTATCACAGTAAGATCAATTATAGCTTCAGAGAATGTTGCTTGTTCCTCTAACACTCCTGCACTGAACGTTTTGTGAGCACTGCTGTCAGTGACCACCTTGAAGGCTCTCTGATATAATGTAGACTACTAGCAGATCTGATATTACACACTGTGGAGTATATCAGATCTCTCTCATGCCTTTCATATCCATAGTAACCAGTTGAATCAAGGTGATACCTGATAGCTGCACCAAATACCTCTTACTTTCTATCCTGGGGCTTCTCTGCTTTGCAAATATGGAAGTATGAAAAAATGAATATCCCCGGGGCAAGCATATTATCAATAAGGGACAAGGTGCTCCCTTTTTCTGTGCCTTAGCAAAAACTGAATTTTGCCCCTCAGAAACTCTACAGCAGGACAGAACCCAGTCTATAAAGGTTCTATCTCAATAATGTGCCTCTGTATTGATTTTCTTCTTGTTTTACTCCTAATTTGTTGCCCCCAACTGATGTTCCCTGGGATCATATCTCAAAATAAATGAATATGAGGAAACTCTTGTCTTCACTTCTTTTTAGGAAATCCAAGCAAAGACAACAAATTAGATAGAGCCTCAAATGTGGTGCTATAAGGTTTTTCAAAGGAAAATAGTTGAGTTATACCTTAAGGTCTTATCTAAGAAATAATCAGGTCGACAAGAGGGAAAAGTGTTTCAGGTAGAGGTAACAGCATGGACAAATTGTCCATAGAGGTAACATTGTCCATAGAGGTAACAGCATGGACAAATGGGAAGAGGTAGAAAAGTGTTTCACAAACTGAGGGCCTTTTGTGTTTCACAACAGAGTCATATCTGGAGAGATAAGCAGGACTCAGAAACAGAAGATTTTACGTGCAATGCTAGTTGGGACTCTTTTGGTAAATTATAAGGAAGCAATTATATTAATCTTATACCAAACCTCCTGCCTAAACTGTAGCAATGTGAAAACCAGTTCACTTTCCAACACTCAATTGCCATTATTTAAAAATTACCTCTCATTTAAAAACAAATTTGTTCTGAGAAGGTTGGCTGAAATTTCTAGAGGAAATGTAACCTAAAATACATTGTTCACTACCTAACCCAATCCATTTCTTCTCCCCCTTTCCTTCCTTGCTGAGGTGAGCCTGATTTTATTTGTGTTTACTGACCTTATCGTCATGTGTTCAAGGTAGGGGTTCTCTCACTTCAATTGATAGTTTAAAGTAGAAGTTGGCTAGCTTTCCTTTAACTTGACCAGATGGCCAATATTTTAGGTTTTCTGGGCTATATGAATTGTGGCAGCTATTCAACTCTGCTGTTGTAGTGTGAAAGCAGTCTTTAAGACAAGCAAAGCGTTATCATAAAAGATAAACTCAAAAAAAAAAAGATAAACTCATGCCATTCACTTCGACATGGATGGAGATGGAAGGCATTATGCTTAGTGAAATAAGTCAGAAAGAAAAAGAAAAATATTAGATAGTTTCACTTACTGGAGGAATGTAGAGGAAACAAATAAGGGATTGGGGGGAAAAGTAATTATAATAAATTAAAAGTCAAAATCAACAGGCAACTATAAGTCAGAGACATTCTGCAGGGGAGGAAGAGGGAGAAAGATCAAAACAGGGGTCAGAAGAGCACAAGGGACTATGGTGATGAGACACGGGTGAATTGGTGGTGGGAATCTCATGGGGACTGCACTTGAAAGGAGAAAGCATACATTGTACAAAAATTAGGAATGATGTAAATATATATATAAAATAAAATTTAAAAAATAAAAAATGACTACCTTTATTTAGGGACATTGACTTTTGAATTTCACATGATTCTTATGTCACAAATTATATATATGTATATTTTTTATTTTTTGTAACCATTTAAAAATGTAAACTCTATTGCACATGGACCATGCAAAAAAACAAGCAATGGGCCAGATATGGTACATACTCATAGTTTGCGAGCAACTTTAATAAGCCAATCAGAGTGCTGTCATTTCCTTTGCCAAATATTAGCATTGGCATGTAGCTAAATCCTGAGCAATGTGATCTGAGAAATGGTATTCTGCAGATTTTCCTTGATTTAAAAAAGTCATAAAGGGGCCTCCCCGGTGGCGCAGCGGTTTTGAGCGCTGGGTTGCAAAGCTGCCCGCGGCCTCTGGGCGCCGGTTCGATCCCCGGCTGCTCCCCGGCCACCAGAGGAGGGTCCCACATGGCGTGCGGACCTCTCCTGCCGCCCGCTGCTCCCCTCAGCAGTGTACTTCGGTCCTTCTGCCTGCTCTGCTCCCCGCTCTGGCTCTGGTGAATTCTCTCGCCCTCCCGCGCTTCTGACTGTACCCAGTGCATGTATAAACAAAACGAACAAACAAATAAATAAATAAATAAAACATGCCTCTATTTAAAAAATAAATAAATAAAAATAAAAATAAAAATAAAAAAGTCATATGGTGGCGCAGTGGTTGAGCGCTGGGTTGCAAAGCTGCCCGCAGCCTCTGCAGCGCCGGTTCGATCCCCGGTCACCGGGCGAGGGTCCCACAAGGCGCGCAGACCTCTCCTGCCGCCTGCTGCTCCTCTCAGCAGTGTACTTCATCTGTCTGCCTGTTCTGCTCTCCGCTCTGGCTCTGGTGAATTCTCTCACCCTCCCGCGCTTCTGACTGTACCCAGTGCTTGTATAAATAAATAAATAAATAAATCTTTAAAAAAAAAAAAAAAAGAGCTTCCTTTAAAAAAAAAGTCATATAAGAAGGAACAGTCCTTTTATTGCCTGTAGATAGTGCTATGTGATGAGTAATGCCTAAAGCTGCTATCGCCATGTTGAGACTGTGAGGTTTCTCACCTTTTTACTGAGAATAGCAGAGCAGAAGGAAAGAATCTGGTTACATCTTTGTAATATTTCTGATCAGTTGAATCAACCTGGAATGTATTTGAATCTTTGTGAAATTACTAAACTGTTGAATTAACCTGACTCTAGATTTCTGTTTTAAGGAAAAATAAGAGTTCTTGTCATATAATAAACCACCTTTAGTCAAATTTTCTGTTACTTAAAAACAAATATGTTCTAACTGGTATATATATATAAGGACTCAGGAGAATGCTAAGACATTACATAAAAGAAACAAACTTTAAATGCTGCAATGGAAAGACATTAAAGATAATTTCCTAATTGAAAAAAAGCACAGTGTAGATCAGTTTGCATTTATGACCTTATCTTTTTGTACCTATGGCTATATCTTCAAATTTGGGGAAGACTAAGATAACCATGATTAACTCTAAGAAGTACTATTAGGATGAGCAGAGAAGAAAGAAACTATCTTAATTGTAGGTATTACCTTGTTAAAGATTTATGAGGATGTGCAATTATTCTAAAATTAAAAAGCTGATTTTAAAAAAGCAGAGAAATAGAGAAAATTGTTGACTTTCTAGACAGGCAGATTTTTTGAATAGGATTCTGCAGGAATCTGATGATATAGCAATGCAATGCTGAGACCTAGACTGGATTAAGGTCCTAGATTCAAATAAATGATTTTACTTCTATTTTACTTTCTTAATGTGGTATCTTGAACTATACCATATCCTCTCTGAGCTAAGGATATCTAGAGTAGAATAGTAGAGAATACCAGATACTGCAGCTACACCAATTTACTCTTAGCTCTTTGAGAGAGAGAATAATGTACTGCCTTTGGGTGTTAGTACAGTGTCTCATCTCATTTACCATGTACATTAATGATTTAGAAGTGGCGAAAAGGGAACTTACTGATAGAAGTCCTCCCTTGAGTTTCAATTGTTAGACTTCATCTGTCTGGGAATGATTTAAGAAAAAAGAATGTTAAGAAGATGGAGAAGAAAATAAAAGACAACAAGTGAGGAATACAGGATAGAAATCCAGAAAACAATCATGGCCAGAGCAGAACAGAACAATACTTATAGATATTGTAGACTTATCATTATGATACTTTATGAGGAAATTGTCTAAGAAGATATTACTACTGTTATTATTAGAATCATAGAGATGAAAGAGACTTTATGGAGCATCTATTGCAAGTCCCTTCATTTTACAGAGGACAAAATCAAGGCTGAGAAATTAGAATGACAGATACCATTCAGTTACTTACCTGTAACTGGTGTTCAGTTTCTTACAATAGTCTTTCTTTTATACCACATTTACCAAGAACTATTTTGTCTAAATGCAGCAAATAAACTAGATGGCATCTCAAAATGCTTTATAGGCTAAAGACATTAGCTAAGAACAAAAACTATGATTTACTTTAATCAGGCATTTTTTTTCACCTTGGTTCCATGCACCCTCTCAAGAAATCCTAAACTGCGGACATTTACTCAAAATTGTATGGATAATGTCCCAGTGCCTTCTCATGATTAACAAATAATACAGCAAATACCCAAAAGTAGAATTTGAGATTAATCTCAGAAAATGAAATTAGGAAAAATCATGCAATGAATGAGGTAACCAGTTATAGAGAGAACCTAACCTCAACAACAAGGAGTGGAGAATCCTAGGATTCTCAGGATTAGTAATTTGGGAATATTTTCTCCAGTATCTGAATATATCAGCATGTGAAAAGCTGAATGGGTGTGGAGGATTTCTCAGATGCCCAGCTCATGTGGTAGGGATTTTTGAGTTGCCTACTAAAACTGTACCATAGACTGTTTCCTCCTTGAGTATCTGTTGAAAAAACTTCAGTTAAAAAAAAAAATGCAAGGTGCATACTCTAAAGTTAAAAAAGAAAATAAGAAATTGGCAGGCACACAAAGAAACTTAACATTATGGAACCAGAGCAGAGAAGAATGAATGGGTATATATCCTAATTTTTCCCTTTACCCATATAAGGTTATACTGATAAACCAAATTTTGATATTCATACTAATATCCCCAAATTTGTAGAGAAACAAACCTAATGAGTTTCCTTACATTTTTCATTTTCTTACTGTACATTACTACTAGAAACAGCTGCAAGAAAGGCTGGTGATATGGGGAAAGTGAACTATGAGGCTGACTCTATTTAATGAAAGCGAAGGCTCCAGGGCTATTCTCTAAGATGGGGAAACTATCTGTTGTCTTAGAATATTTCCCTATGGGAATGAAATATAATTCTCAGCAAGGTGGAATGAACAAAACTCAGCAAAGACAGCAGTAACCCAGGTCTCCAATGCAGGCTACGTCTCACCTCAACTGAGCTTCTCTCTCCACCATTTTCTCAAGGTAGAGAATAGTAAATAGAAGATGAAATTCTCTATCCTCAATTAAAAACTAAGAGTAGAAACCAAACTGACTCGGATATGAAAAAAAAAATTCTCTCACCACACTGTATCACAACAAATAGAATGTTTGTCAGAGTTATCTAAGCCTGAACAAGAGGAAGAGAAATGACATGGCAGTTATCCAAGCATCTTACAGCCAAAGAAATTATGTAACTTTTCTCAGGACACAGATTTAAGATGATAGAATTGGTATTCAAACCCAGGTGGTCTGACTAGCCTAGGAAATGTAGAAAAAAGAATGCTTCAATTTATTAAACTGTCTGCTAAATAAAGCAGATGAGGGAACTATAATTAGATTTCCAACTTTCAGTTTGATTCTTAGGTGTCAATAAGCCAATGAGAGAAAAGCCCCTGGTTCTTGATGTAACAGCCATAGGGCACAGAAGCCAATCAGGATATATTCCTACAATGATGGATCAAGGGCTTGGGGGAAGGGGTCAGGGACAGCATTGCTGGGGAACATTATGGAAGTAACCTGGTCACAGCCTAGGCTCACAACAATTACCACACAGCCTTACTATCCTAATGAAGCCCTGATATAAAAGCTTATTTTTTTAATACGCTCATGAACAGAGGGAGCTTGGATGGACAGCAAAGTGAGTTAAGCCACTATTCGCACCACATGAGACACTTTCTCTATATACCTGAGGTAAGTATGCCTGGAGCATAACAGTGTCCTCTCTAGAGTGAGGGTGACAGGAGAAGAGTGATACCATAGTTGGGGCACTACCTTTAAGTGTCATACAGTCACATCAAAAGCCCTCTTTTTTCTTTCTAAAGAAAACGCGTAGAGGATACCCACTTTAATCTCAGCACGTCAGTGAAGATGTGAATTTAGTTCTGCAGTGCAGTAGTCATTCCAGAAAAAAATAAATGACTTTAACTATATGGCAGTACACAGGGGGCAAAGAGAGGATGGCAGAGATGTGGAAAATATGTGGGAATCACTGAAAAACATGTATTGACTTTTCCATATTTCCCCCTAATTCATACAAGGGAGAAGGGGAATCCAAGTTAACCAGCATACTCTGCTGTATTTTCTATTTTCAACCAAAATATACTATCTGAAGCTGAAAAAAGTCAGTAAAACTTTATATTTTCCCCTGGGGGAAACAAATTATGAGGAGTTTTGTCTATACGTAGGCTGATATGCTTCCTTTTTTCTTACCTTCTTCATTCATTCTTCATTCATTTAACAAATAGAGAATAGCTACTTTGAAAAACCAATATGATCAGTATTATATATAGGGTAGGGATTCTTTCTCTTATGGAGATTACTGCTTACAAACCTCTCATTTAAATTAACATAAAATAATATAGCAAAAATCCTTAGTATAAATTTTCCTTTTCGTAAAAGGAGGCAGTAATTCTAAAAATTTGGATTTTTACACTTCAAATTTTCCTAGAAATGAGCAACCTTTTTGGATCACTTGAAAATGTGATGAAAAATGTGTATGTGTATGTATCATTGATCACTGCTCAATTAAGCCTTTCTCAGATACTCCTCCAGTCTTCCAGCTTGCAGGTGCTTAGAAGTCGGAACATTGGGTTGGAACATTGTAGACAGTGAGGGTCAAAAGGCCAACAGTAAAACTTAGTGGTACTGCCTGGCATGGCTACACCCTGAGTTATTCTCAAAGCACAGTAAAATGAAAGCAAGCTAGTGCTTAACATGGGAAATTTGATTCCACATACAGAATAAGGCAAGACCTTGGCTGCTTCAGGGCTCTGATCCACGAGGTTCCTGGCACTTATATGCTCTCACGGTGGAATTGTCTCTGCTTCACTGAGTGCATTCATCCCACATTTCCTGGCAGCAGGAATTTTCTTAGACAAGTTCAGTTGTAACAATCCAAACTCTTGCTACCTAGACAATCCTCTCTCTTCAAATCCTCTTCAATATATGCACTGTCATTTGAAATCCTCATTATTTTTCAACATAAAGTCACATTCTCATTCTTATCCTTTTTTCTTTTTTTTTTCTGGAGACACAGATGGCCCTTAGAAATGAACCCCAAATTATTCACACTCTCTAGGGGTGTGGTTAGCTCAGTTTTTCAAAACTCTCTGCACAGGCAAAGATTGCATACCACACATAATGTTCTCCCCCATAAAAATAACAAAATAGGTTGTAAATTCCTACTAAGGGGGCAAAGTTTAGGAATAAAATAAACAGTTCTATTAAATCAGATTGAATGTTTTATCCTGATGCTTTCTTATTAATACACAACTTTGTAAATGACTTTAAGAGTTTCAAATTATATAGGCTCAATTCAGCAGTGATCAAAATTTAGCAGTTTAGAAAAATAAAAATAGTTCAGGCAGTTTTAGTGAATCAGGAATTGAGGTACACTTGAGGTGGGTGGTTCTGGCTCAGGGTTTCTCATGAGCCTTGGGTCAAGATGTTAGCAGGGGTTACAACCATCTGAAACTTTAACTGAGGCTGAAGGACCTGCTTTTAAAGAGGCTCACTCACATGCCTGACAAGTCAATGCTGGTTATTGGCAGGTGCCTCAGTTCTCTGCCATGTAACACTCTCTGTGGGGCTGTACAAGTGTCTTCATGATATGGCAACTGACTGCCACCAGAGCAGGTACTCCAAGAACATGGCGGAAGCCACAAGGTATCACACCTAGCATGAAAAGTCACATGCAATTTTTTTCTTGCAGTATGTTATTGGTTGCACAGGTTAGCTCTCACCAGAGTGGGAGGGCACTCACTATACCAAGGTGTGAATACCAGGAGATAGGAATCATTGAAGTTCCTCTTAAAAGTTGTTTTTCAGACATACCAAATTACACGTATTTCCTTTAGTCCTCCAGCTTGATTTTATCTACATCAATGATTCATACAGAATATAAGTGCAAAACTATGGTTTTCACTTAAAATAGCATTGCTTTGTGTGCTTGCTTTCTGTTGTTAAAATAAAATCCCTTAGCTCCATCCCAAGTCTAAGTGTTTGTAAGTATTCTAAGTATTAAGTACTCAATATTTCACTTAGTTCTAGACTCCAGCATTCTAAAGAGACATTGAAATTTGTGAAATAGTTATAGGAAAATGTTACAACTAAAAGATTTGATTAAAATTCAAAGAACAGGGCCTCCCCTGGTGGCGCAGCTGTTGAGCGCTGACCGCAGCCTCTGCAGCGCCGGTTCGATCCCTGGCCACCGGGCGAGGGTCCCACATGGCGCACAGACCTCTCCTGCTGCCCCCTGCTCCTCTCAGCAGTGTACTTCGTCACTCTGCCTGTTCTACTCTCCGCTCTGACTCTGGTGAATTCTCTCACCCTCCTGCACTTCTGACTGTACCCAGTGCTTGTATAAATAAATAAATAAATCTTAAAAAAAAATTTAAAGAACAAAACTTACTGGGCAGCATTTAGCTAGGTCAAATAACCTGAGTGATATCTTCAACATTATATCTATGATGTGACTGATTCTAATATTTTCACAGAACAAATGTTTAATAAGTAATTATTAAATGGACAAAATAACAATTCATTGAGGATAGTTACATGTGAGAGAGAGGCAAGAGTAGCAGATGGCCTAGTCAAGAGGCTTCCAGACATGGCTCTACTCCTACTTAGTTCTGTATTTGTAAACAGGTTTCTTAAAGCCCCCAACCATTATTTTCCCATGTGTGAAATGTTGGTTGGTCTAGAACTGGATGATCTATAATGCTGTCTTTAGCTCCAGAAGTAGCTGAAGATATGAAACCCCTAGTTATACATTCCTTCCAATCTGGCTGCTTCTAAATTCATTTTACAATTCTGCCCTAACAAGGTCAATTTTCTCTTTTATTTTATTCTCTTTCAACAACCATTCTGCATTCCTCCATGACTGTGTGTTATTCTTTTGACACTCTTTCCATTGATATGTGCATTTTCTTGGTTGCCCTTTATAGTACCCTGGATATACTGTCTTAAATGTGGGTGAAAATAAAACCCTATAGTTGCTAAGATGGACTCTGAGTGTTTAGGATTCATTTTGGTCATGCTGAATCCAGCTCAAACCTTAACTTCAACATGTTTTCCCAAGAATAGATGCTTTTGCTACTGGTATCTTTCTTTCTTCATTTAATAAGTTTATTTCAGCCTCACAGGAGTGAACAAGGTGAACGCCATCCCTGCTTGAGTTGTTTTAACTTTTTTTCTATTTTTCTTTTCTACCCTTCCTATTTTCTGTGTTTAGGTTATAGAATTGTCAGAAGCCACAAATAAAAACGTCTACAGCAAGCAGGTAATAAAAATGAGTAAAGCAACCACAGGCCCAATAGAGCCTCTCTCTCTATTCCCAGCAAATGCATGACATATGGGTAATGAGGGACAAGATAAAAATTGAATTGTTTAATTGTTTAAGTCACAATTATTTCTGCACGTTAAAATGAACCCAAAAGCAGTTTGCTATTTCAAAGGCAGAATCCTAATTCTGCAGAATCCTAATTCTGTGTAGTTCTGCATATTGGGCAAAAGAGTCAAAACCAAGATTTGTGTTTTGGGTCCATGCCAAAAAAGAAAGTTAGCTCAGATGGCAAAAGAGGAAAGGGTACAGCAAATGCCAGTTGTAAAATTCAGAAAATCTCGTTTCCCAATGCCATGCAGCAGCTGTAAAATGCCATACCCCACTCCCTCCTTGAATGATACTGCTCTTAGAGTCAGTTCCAGGGCCACAACGCTATCTTCACGTATCATTGGACATACCTTATTAGTAAAGAACCTTCTCATGACAGCATCCAATCCCTGGTTAATCTTTGCTTTTCCTAATGCCGCCTCAGAAACAGCGTCCAATCCAGAACTGATCCCCATCCCTCCCTCTCTCCCTAGAGTCCTAGAGACTCCTTTGGCGGGAACCTAAATCCTACAAGATTTAGGTATCCACGCTTCCTCTGGAGTGTCCTTCCTCTGACTTTGCAAATAAATCTGATGTATCAGATTGCAGGCTTCTTCCTAGTGGTCTCTGGTTGATCTAGCTTTAGGACAGCTTAGTACCAGGATCTCTAATGGAATTTCATGAACTCTAAGCATCCTTTCAGATTTACAAATTTCAACAGTTAAAAACAAAGATAAATGCCTTCTACAATTGTCCTATTTACACATTTCTGAGAAGCAATTCACCCCAGCTTACAAAGCTCTAACATTCGTTTAAAAATGGAGTCATTTTATCTGGTTCGCTGAAATTTCAGCGAATTCAGTTTTAAATGAGCTTAAAATAAGAATTCCTGGACTGCATTAAAATGCAATAGACAGGAATGTGTGGGCTTTAAGGGGGTATCTCTTTCCGTGGTTACTGCTAATTCAAGACCCACGAGATCAGGTTGGCATCATTGTTACAGGCTTCTTTAGGGGAAGTCTCAAGTTTTATCCATGTTTTTCCAGGCGCCCCGCCCCCATGCATAAATAATGGGGTGACCCTAGTGTGTGTGGAGGAAGGGGTTGCGATTTTCGCCTTGATACCGATGCACGCCTGGCTTCAATTCTGAGAGGTCAAAATCTTGTACCTTGAAGCAGGTGATGCTTTCGCCCCGGGTCTCTGAGGAGAGCTCCCAGGGGTCTCGGAGAGGACTGTGGGGCTCCTGGGGCGTGGGCCGCTTCGGGGCCCCCCGACTTCGGCCGCGCGGATCCGGAGCTTTATCCTAGTTCCCGCGCTCCCGCTAGGTTTCCCACGTTAACCACTCCGCCGCCCGGAGGCCACCTCCCGCGCGGCCTAGAGGCGCACCTCAGCCGGGAGCCCGGAGCCCGGAGCCCGGGTCCAAGCCCGCCCCCGGGCCGCGGCGCCCACGCCCAGAGCCTTCCGCCCGCCCGCCCCGGCGCAGTGCAGCAGAGCGCGCTCCCGCGCGGGCTGGCCCGACTCGTGCGCACGCGTGCGGGGCCCCGCGCCCTCCTGGAGGGGGGGGGCGGCAGGGGGGGATCCACGGGGGGAGGGGAAAGAGGAGAAAGCGGCCGCGTCGCCTCCGGCGGGGCTCGCGCTCGCCCTCCGCCTCGCCCGCTCCCCGCGAGGGGGAAACGCTTTCTCCCGGCATGCAGCGGGAGGAGGGATTTAACACCAAGATGGCGGACGGCCCGGATGAGTACGATTCCGAAGCGGGCTGCGTGCCCCTTCTCCATTCAGAGGTGAGGAGCCGCGCCGAGCGCGTTCCTCGCCTTGCGGCCCCCCGACCTTTTGCCCCTGGACCCGCGGAGGCCGGCGGCCTGCGCGAATGGGGGAGGGGAATATCCCGAAGTTGGGGAAGCAAATCCAGGCCCGAGCGCGGCGGCGAGCGGATAACGGGGGAGGAGATAGCGGGGCGGGCCCGGCCGGGGCGGGCTCTGGGACGCGGCCCCGGGCTGTGCCTGGAGGACAGGGGTGGAGGTGTGGAGGGCCCGGCTGTGGAGCCGGGCTGCTCGGGGAGCCCGGGCGGCGGGGGCCTGGTGCTGGTCTGGAGCCGCAGTTTGAGAGGGATGTGCTGGCTCTGCTCCTCCGAGTTCGGGGGCGACGAGGAAACGCGTCTGGTTTTGATTTTTTCCTCTTTTCTTTCGCCAGGGTGAATGACGGTATCTAATTCCTCCCCTTTAGCCACTATGGGGAGTGTAGGGTAAGAATATTCTTTCATGGACAAAGTGATGTCCGTCCAGGTTATGCCGTAGGCAGCAGCTCAGGGCGCCTTGTGTCGGATGTTGGTATTTGAAGCTTTGTCCTTAAGGCATTAAAAAGAGAGGTCAGAACTTTTGGGGCTAGAGTCACGCTTCCATTAGCTTATCCCAGTATCGATTTTGTTTGTTTTGTTTTGTTTTGTTTTGGAGCGGGGGAAGACAGTGCAACACGTTTCCCATCACAACATGAGTATCTTTGCATGTAAGTAAACAGTGCCGGCTCCAGAATCAGAACAGTGTGTGCTTGTTTACCTCTTAGTTTATAGCTGAGCTGGTGCTCGTTCAGGTCTGGAAGCAATTCTTGATGCATTCCGGTTTTTAATGATCCACGACCAAGTGCGGATCAGGCAGCCGGAAAGCTTCCCGAAGAACGCCTGTAGTTTTGTGAGGTTTAGGGATAAGATTATAGGTGTTTTGGAGTAGGTTGAGCAAACATGAAGTCTTGACCTGCTTACTTTGCACTGGAATGATTATATTTCTGGAATTTGGCTTGTATCATGCCTGAATTTAATAAAATGTAAATACATGTTTTAAGTTAATACTCAGTCATCCTCTCATCACTTTGATTTATCAAAACATGTTGGACAGTGCCTTAGGAATATACCTAGGCCAGTCTCAGTAGAAAAGGCTACTTTGGACTTATGACAGTAAGACAAAACATTTTTTTTTTTAACCAAAGTGATAACATTTTCAGAACTGGCCTTGGCGCTAATTCTCTTTAGTTCACACTGAGGCCCTGAAAATATGTCAAGAAATAGACAAAGTAGTTTTCAGATGTTGCACTGAAAATGTTGCTATGGACTATTTCTGTTCATCTCGTCCTGTGAAAATATTTCATATATTTATGTTCTATGTATTATACAGTATTGCTCTCCTAAAACCTTTGCTCTGTGAAGTAGTATGTTGTTCGCTACTTTAAGAATAATTTTAACTTGTACCAAATTAAGATATTGCTTGGTACAATGGAATGACTGTAGACTTATATTGACCAGTCTTTAGGTTGCCATTAATAGAATAGTACTGGGAAAATTATCATCCATACATTGAAAGTGAAAGTTGATATAAATGATGTCTGCCTTTCTTTCCTTTTTATCTAAGGAAGATCTGATTAGGTTCTTTGAATCTTGAGCTCCTAACTACATTGTCTTAAGGTCTTTGCATTTTTCCTGTGCTTGCTGTTTTCAACTACTGGTGCTGACTTGGAGTTTACATTCTTGGGCAAACTACTTTATAGTAATGGAATACATAATAATAGGTTATTGTGAGGATTGAGATACTGTGTATTTTGGTGTTAGAATCATCAATGTTTTTAGTTTTTAGCAGTGTTTTCAGTCTTCCTTGGAAAGAAATCTCTTCTCTTTCTTGGTGAGCAAAAAAAAAAAAAAAAATAGTACTTTCAACCCCATTTTGGAGAGAACATAGACTTTGGTCACACAGACCTGGGTTTCATTTCTGGATTTGCAGTAGTTAGTTAAGTGACCTGAGACAAATACTTAAAGCTCAGTTTGTTCATTAGAAGATGGAAGTGTTGCCTAACCTCACTGGCAGTAACGGATCAGGTAGACTGTGTTCAGGTTGAAGAATGAGCATCATGCTGTAGGTGCTCAGATAATGTTATTTCTCCGCCCCCCCCCCCCAGGAGTTACCCACTTAATAGGTTTTGATAAATGGTTTGGAAACTTGTGTGGGTTTTAACTTAGTGTAATAGGGTCTTGTGGGAATGTTTTATTTTACTTTTTATATTCAAATTTAACATTGGCATAAAATAAGTTTTCACTGTTGAATAGATGAATTATTTATATAATAAATGAATTAGGCCTGGCTTAAACTGCCTGTGAGTATGCTAACTGCTCACTGTTTAAAACCTTTCTTAAGGAACTATATAATTAGATAAACCATGAATTCTTCTTTTTAGAGGCATTTGCAGTCTCTGGGAAAACCTTACTTTTTAATTAATTAAATAATTTATACATGTAGTTAGTTATTTAAACACTTATCGTTTTGGGTCAGATACTGTACTGAACTATTGAGACTTTGGGATTTTTGTGGTAAATTCAATGAGAGACAGTATAGAGTACTGGTTAAGAGCCAAGATTGGTGACACACTGAGAATCACTGTTCTGCCATGGTCAAATTACATTTGCAAAATGGGGTTAATAGTACTTACCTTCTAACAGTTATTGTATTAAGTAGAATGTGTTTCAAAAGCAGTTTTTACAGGCACACAGTTTGCCAAGCACATCTAACCTTTTAAAGGCCCTGACTTATACATACAGTCCCTGTCGTACAGTGACTCAACATGATTTTTTGTCTCTGTGATGATACGAAAGATACATGCATTCAGTAGAAACGATACTTTGAATTTTGTTCTTTTCCTAGACTAGCAGTATGTGGTACAGTTCTCTTGGTGATGCTGGATGAGTGAGCTATGGCTTCAGTCAGCCATGAGGTCACAAGGGTAAACAAAGATACTATACAAACTGCTTTTACTTTTAGTACAGTATTCAATAAGTTACACAAGATGCTAACACTTTACTATAAAATAGATTTTGCGTTAGATAGCTTTTGCCCAACTTTAGGCTGTGTAAATATTCTACACACTTTAAAGGGAGGCTAGACTAAGCTATGATGTTAGATAGGTTGAGTGTGATATGCTATGATGTTAAGTCGGTTAAGTGTTAAATGCATTATCATGTTACCTTTTTTTAAGATTTATTTTTATTTATGCAAACTAGAATTGGGGTGCAGGCCAGAGTTGCCAGGGGGATAAGAGGATTCACCAGAGACAGAATAGGGAACAGAATAAGCAGATCTACTGAAATATACACTGCTGAGGGGAGCAGCGGGGCAAGACATGAGAGGTCTGCTTCCTTAGGTGGGTTAGCTCCCTGGCAGGGCACCAAACGATAGCTAATAGTGCTGAGACTTAACCCCTTGCACGACCAGGGAGGCCCTCTTTACCCTATTTTTAATATATGATGAGTTTTGGGACATAACTCCTTGTAAGTCATGGAAGAATCTATAGCGAATGATGATGCTAATATTTTGCTTTCTCATAAAATACGTATTTTATCATAATGGAAGAAATTAGAGGTTATTTGGAAAGAGTTAAACCAGATTATCAGGGGTTTAGGGTGCTAATCACAATTTAGGCTACTGGACAGTAGCTACTCTTTAGTTTCTTTGCTTTTAAGATAAAGAGGCTAGCCTAGATAACCACCTAAGATTTCTTCAAACTAATGTTCTGATGGCATGCTGTAAGATTTCCCAAGATTGATAGACATTACTACCTTTTTAGTGCAGGCATTAACATTGTTCTAGATTATGTGGGTGAAAATAAAATAAATGGGCTAGCTCCTGCTCTTTAGAAGTTAATGATCTAGTTCAGAAGATAACATGCATATAAAATAAGTAAGTGCTGAATTAAGTAGAGTAGCCTATAAGCTGTGTCAGATACCTGCTTTGGTAGTGGGATAGAGACCATGCAAGTCCTGCTGACTTACTATCACCAGTTTTCTCTTTCACCCATTACTACACCCTCAGTCAGCCATATCAACTCCTTTATAGAGTGCGGTCATACAGTGGTACCCCCTTCTGCCAGAGTATTATTATAAGGGGCTCTCTCTTTCAGTAAGATGTGATTCAGAGCTTTGAACTGGATTGCTTATATTATTTGGGGCTTTCATCTCTTGCTTGCTTCCTTTCCCCCCTCAATTTCAAGACTTCTGTTACTGCCTTTTCTCTAATTTAGATTTTTTAATGCTTACTTTTTTTTGTTTAATGTTAGTTTTTTTCCATTTTCATGCCTCCTTTTTTTTAGAACACTAAACTGAATCATAACTATGTTTACTTACTGTCTTGATTTTATAAATTCTATTTTTTGAAGTTTTTCTATAGTGAAAGTTGATTTTGTTTTTTCCATTACCGTTTTTAATAGAAAATTTCAAATTTTGTTACTATTTTTTTGTCATGTCATGTACACATATCTATGTGTACACAACTATAAATTAAATACAAATTTGCTTCCAGAAAGCGGATAAAAAAATCACCTTGAAAATTGCTTTTCTTCTAAAAGATTGCAAGCACATTCTTTCTTTTTCAAAGCATAGCCTTCTCCAAGCTTTAGAGTTTGGTGCCTTTTTTGAAATTCAACGAAATGTTATAGGCCATATCATTGTAATTTAAATTTTAAAATACTGTACCTTAAGCATAGTAACCACAGAGTCAACATGTATATAAAATGAAAATGCAGTTCATTGGTGACCTCAGGGATTGCGGCAAAGTTAGAAGTTGAAAATGACAGACTTGTAGAACCAATCAGTTGTACTTCGTTGTGAGAAATGCCATTTTACTGTTTTGACTTCTTGTTTCATTTTGCTAATGTTTTTAACGAGATGTTTATCCCAAGAATATTTATTAAGAAAGAACTATGAAGTGGGTAGATATAGAAGCATATAGAGTTTAAGTGTGAGTATTAGTGTTCGTCTGCTTGAGTTTAAAGTTTCGTTTTGCCATTTATTAGCTATGTGACCCTAGTCCCAGATAAGTTATTAGACTATGTCCAGTTTTCCAGACTAAATTGGGGTATGTAATAATAGTATCGATATATCATGAGGCTGTTGTGAAGATTAAATGGGAATATATACTTAGTACCTTCATAAATGTTAGCTGTTAATGTTGTGAGAAGTTAGTAATGTCTCAAGCAGTAGAAATTTACATATATTAGATATGGGAGCAACTGCTGGGCTAATTAAAATTGGCTATCTGGGGATTGAGGAGAGGACAGGCAGAGAACACTGTATTGTACTTTTTTTTCCCTTAAAGATATGTGCTTTGATATGAGCATCTAAGTGTGGTCTTTACACTTTGCTGGGCCACAAAATAAGTACAAAACAACACTTGGTGATATAGGAAAGTTTACGTTAGACTTTCAGATTTCTCAGGATAGGCAGAGGTGAGTGAGTATGAGAGAGAGGGAAAGGGACCAGGAGGGGGAGGGGGGGAGGGGGGGAGGGGGGGAGAGAGAGAGAGAGAGAGAGAGAATGCATGTATGCAGAATGTCCACACATTTTGTTAAAAATTAAAAATGTGTCTTGGACTTCCTTTTTTTAGAGAGTATCCTTAAGAATACGTTAGGGTAATTAGGGTTGGTTAGTTAGGTGTCTTGGCAGAGTGTATTTTTAACAGAACCCCTCATAAATTATGTAATTCAAAAAGATGTTATTTCAATATAAAGATTCTGGGAAGTTCTCTTTTAGGCATCGTCTGATTTCAGTATTATTTTATGATTAGATTCTGTTACAGTCATGTCAATATTATATCTATAAAATGAGCAAGTAAAATTTTTGCCCAGTGGAACAATTATCCAGGTGTAGGATAATCTTCTTAATGTAGAGCTACAGCAGCAAATTAGAAAAGTAAAGTGAAACTTCAGTCTTTTGTACAGGAGATATTATGAAGACCTTAATTTCCTAGTTATAGAGGGTGAATGCTTTTCATTTTTTGTTTACTCCCTGAAAACTTGTCAAATGATTTATTCCATTTTCTAGGGTTAACACACACTAAATATGAAATCTTTATTTTACAAATCAGAACATTATAGTGTTTTAGGATCATCTTTCAGATTATCAGTGATTATTGTTGAGGGAAATGGAGGTGATTGGGCTAAATTTACCTGAAATTTTTTTTTGTGTGTGTATCTCAAATAGCTTATGTTTATCAGTTCTTTTATACTAAGAAAAAGAAAAAGAAAAATAACTACTGATTGCCATCTTACTGTTGTATGCCCTAATTGTTTAGTTTTTAAAAATAACTTTCTGATGTTGAATTTTGTTAATTTTTAAAAAAGATTTAGTGAAGGATGAACAAAACTGGCTGAATCTATCCCCATTCTCATGAAACAACAAAAACCAAAACAACCCTTCTGTGAGCTGAAGACAGAATTTGCTTGTTGTGTTAGTTAGAATTTGGGGATTGTGAATGTTACCAGCTCTTTTAAAATTTACTCAGGCAAAAACTGGAAGATACAGACTTACATAACCCATTCCTGCAGTTGGACTGAAGGATCACTGAAACCCCAGCTGAAAATGTCACCATGATTTTGTTTTCTATCCTAATTTCTGCTTTGAACTTGATTTTCTCCTAAGATAGAGCAGCTTTTTCCATTGTGGGGGTGAATAGAAACATGGATGCCAGTTTGTTTGTTTTTTTTGGGGGGGGGGCGCATATATCTAACATCTCAGCTTACCTTTAGAAAGAGATTGCACATCTTTCGTTATTCTACTTTGGAAAATGGTATTGACTTTCCCTGATTTATATTATGTGCTCATGCTTGTGACCATGGGCTAGGACACTGTAGTTGACAGTAATCGCTTGGTTGAAGTTGGAGGAGTGGTTTCTTTTAAAGAATGGATGTTGGCATGTAGTTTGTAGGCCATATAGTCTCTGTAGCAACTGTTCAACTCTGGTAGTTGTATGGACAATATAGAAATGAATAGGTGTGCTATGTTCCAATAAAAGTATAAAATCAGGTGGTGGGCCATATTTAGCCTGTGATCTATTTTTGCCAAGCCTGATCTAGAAACTCCAAGAAATTTATGTTAAAGTACACATTTCAGCTTAACTGAATTCCATTGATCAATACCTTCATCAGAACTGGATTTATATGGGAGATGGGTTGCATAAAGTAAAAATGTGTGTGTGTGTGTGCATGTGTATTAGTGTCTAATGGAGAATTTGGTTAAATGCACATGCTTCCATACACACATCAGAGTTTCTAATTTAGTTTGTGGGTGTGGGGTATGTATATTTTAAAAAATATCCAGAGGTAATTCTGACACACATTCTCATACTTTAACCCCTACTCTCTGATAACGCACTTGATAATGTGTGAAAGTTTTACAGGAGGAAGAAGGAAGCTAATTTTGAAATTGATTGTATGAGACATTGTACAGTGTGCTTTCCATGTTGTTTCTTCAGATAATAATGCTAATTGCCAACACTTAACTTATATCTGAGCTTGGCACCATAGGAAAGTTTTGTACATGTATTCATTTTATCCTCATTCCTATTTTTCAAGTCAAGAAGCTGATGCATAGAGAGGGTGAGTAATTTGTTGATGAGTGGCAGAATGAGCTTGAATCCAGGGGTTCCCTGTTTTTATAGTGCAACACAATGTGATAGTGGTGGTATAGTGTTGATTGAATATTACATGCAAGGTACTGGCTAACTGCTTGCACATTTCCTTTTTTTGCTTTTAAAACCATTGAAAAAAATTCGGTACTTTCTTTTTTAGAGTAGTTTAAGATTCACAGAAAAATTGAGCAGAAAATATAGTATTAACATAAACCCATGTACCACTGCCCCCATACCACACTTCCTCTCCTGTTATCAACATTCTCCCACAGGGTGGTACATTTCTTAAAGTCCATAAACCAGCATTAATATCATTATCACCCAAAGTCTGTGCATTAGGGTTCACTTTTGGTATACATTGTATGGGTTTTGAGAAACATAGCAACATATATCCACCATTATAGTACCACATAGAATAGTTCCACCGTTCTAAATATCCTGTGCTGCACCTGACAATTGCTGATCCTTTTACTGTCTCCATACTTCTACCTTTCCCATATTATCATGTGGTTGGAGTCATGCAATAGGTAACCTTTTCAGATTGGCTTCTCAATAATAGGCATTTAAGTTTGTCTTTTCATGACTTGTATGTAGCTCATTTCTTTTTAGCACTGAATAATATCCCATTGTCTGAATGTACTAGAGTTTTACCTATCCAGTTACCTTTATTCAATTACCTAAAGTACATCTTGGTTATTTCTATGTTTGTCCATTCACTTTTCACAGTAGTTTTGCAAAGTAGATGTTGTTGAGCTGTTTATATTGGAAACAGACTCAAAGAGGTGAAGTAATTTTTTTTAGGTTCACATCATTAGGAATTTACTCCAAACCCACACTTCTCATTTAGTCTTTGCCACATACATTTATAGGTCAAAAAACAAAATTCTATTTTGCTATATAATAAGACCGTGAGAGTTACTGTCAGTTCTTTTTGTTATTAAAGGGAGTTAATTTCAGTAGTTGCTCTAGAGTCACTTCTTGGGTAATTCTTTGGGAATAATAAAACTATGTTTTCTTAAAAATCCTCCTTTTCAAAATTTCCTCTATTCAGTCCATTCTTTTTCTTTATTGCTTAGTGATTCATAAGTTAAATATATTTTCATTAATAAAATCCCTTGGAAGGATGTAGGTATGGATTGGAATGAAGGGTTTGGAAATTCATGTTCTTAATATTATCTGTGGCAATTGATGAGAGGACAGTAGTACTTGTTTAATTATTAGATTCCTTAGAGTTATTTTGAAGAGTCCCACTGTTGTTTGTGTATTTCTAAATCTCTTTTGAAAATGTTTTCTAAATGATAGTCTATTAGTAGAGTGTTTTGGGGTATATTTCAGGGAGAATAATGTAGTTCAAATGCCACATTCGGAAGTCTGTAACTATATAGTCTTGAGCAGATTACCTCTTTGTGCTTCAGTTTTCTTATCTGGAAAGTGGGAACAGTAATAGCACCCTCCTCTGAGGTTTCTTTTGAGGTTGAAGGAATTAATATTGCCTATTATGTAGATTTTAACATGTGTATGTTTTATACACATGTTTTATACACATGTAATTTTAATATCTAAAATTGGAGTTTATGTAGTAAATGATACCTGTTGCTTAGGCCATGTGGTAGCAGTGATTAGTTGTAATTGCTGGTGTATGTGCAGTTTTTGTGGTTTGTATTTAATTCAGTTGACAGTGCTTTCTTTCTAGGGGTGCATTTATACACTAACAGTGTGTTTTACAATCAACAGCATCTTTGATTCTTTGGAATCTCCTCTCTAAAGTTTAGAAGAGTAGTTGGCACATAGTTCAAATAGTTACTACTTGTTACTCTATGTTTCTGCAGTTCAAGATTATGAGGGAGTATATACACCATTGTTAAACTTGTTTTTACCTTAGTTTATCTCCCTATGTACCTTCACTATAAATATAGTGGTTTCTTAATCTCCATTTATAATTTTGTAACTGTAATCACGAATAAACTGTAGATATTATTTCCAAGGAATTTTTATTGAACACTCATTAAAATATCCAGGAGCATCCTGTTGTTAATTAACTTGATTGGTTTCAGAAATTTCATTATTTAAATGTTTGTTTTTTTTCCTCATTTGTCTTCATTTTTTATTTGGATAACTTAATGTAACCAAAGTCAAAAAAAAGAATCAAACTTGAAAAAAAATTATAAGCCAGAATCTGGCATTATAACATAGACCAAAAAAACTTTCCGGTCTATTATCCTAACATCTGACTTATTCTGTATTGTTAAATAATATATGAATTTTCAAGGTATCAGAAATTTAAGCCATAGCATGGGTTATTGGCTTTAAAAAAATGTTGATACATTATTGTCAAAGGTTTATATAATGAGGGCACATAGTAGAAGGTAAAAGCATATGTAACCATACATGTAAAAGCATATGTAACCATACTTATATATTTTATATATATGGTTACATATTTTCTTGTTTTTCTTACGTAAATGGTATATATTATGAAATTTGTGTTTTTGTTTTGAATATACTTTGGACATAGTTCCATCTTAACATACCTATTTTCCCATTCTTTGTAATGTTTAGTCCTGCCTTGTTGAATATGGTAGCCACCAATGACATAGCTATTAAATTTTAATTAATTAAAATGATTACATTTAAAAAAAATTTTAAGATTTATCTATGATACAATAATTGGGGTACAGGCCAGAGGAGGGGGGGTGTCGCTGAGAGGATTCATCAGAGACAGAGTAGGGAACAGAACAAGCAGACTGACTTGAAATACACTGCTGAGGGGAGCAACAGGCGAGACAGGAGAGGTCTTTTGCACCATGTGGGTAGCTCCCTGGCTGGCTGGGGATCCTGGGATCAAACTTGTGCTGCACAGGCTGCAGATAAGTTCACAGTGCTGTGCTTAACCCCTTGTGCCACTAGAGAGGCCCTAAAACGAATAAAATTTTAAATGAGTGTTTTTTTGTAATACTACTATTTACATCTCAGTTGTTTATTAGCCTTGTGTGACTAGTGGCTACTGTTTTAGACAGTATAGAAATAGAACATGTCCATAATTATAGAAATATCTATAGGATAACACTGGCATGGACAGTTTTTTTAATTGTATGTCTTGAAATTAGTTATTACTGCATAACTTTATTGAGGCATATTTTATTTATGATAAATTTAATTTTTTATATTGATAGTTAGAGATTCACATGTGGTAAAGAAAAAATGCAGTTCCTTTGTACCCTTTACCTGGGTCCCCCCAGTGGTGATCTCTACCAGGAGTTTGCTGTTGATACAGTTATGATACAGAACATTTCCATTACCAAAAAGATCCTTCATATTGCCTTTGCATACCTATACCATCTTCCTTTCAGTTTCTAACCCTCTCCTTAACCCCTGACCTGATAACCACTAAGTTGTTCTCCATTTCTCTAATGTATTATTTTAAAAATGTTACTGAAGTCGAATCTTCTGGTATGCAGCCTTATGAGATTGACTTTTTTTCGTTCAGCATAATTCTTTGGAGATTCATCCAGATTGTAGTGTGTTCAGTAGTTTATTTTACATTGAAGGACATTTGAGTTGCTTCTAGTTTTTGGTTATTGTAGAAGAAGCTGCTTTAAACATTTGTGTATAGGGTTTTAAGTAAATATAAATTTTTTATTCTCTGGAATAAATACCCAGGAGTCAAATTATAAGATCCTATGGTAGTTGTGTGTTAATGTTTAAGCTGTTTTCCATAGTGGCTGTACATTTTACATTCCAACCAGGAGTGTATGAGTGATGTTACCTCTCCATGTCCTCACCAGCATTTGGTAATGCCACTTTTTAATTTTAATCCATTTTAATTAGGTATGTGATAATAAATCCTTGTACCATTATTTACATTTTCCTAATGACTAATGATACCAACTTACCTTTTCATTTGCTTATTTGCCATGAAATGTCTCCTGGTATTAGTGTGCTGGGCTGCCATAACAAAAGAGCACAGAAGGGGTAACTTAAATGATGAAGATTTGTTTTTTCACAGTCTGGAGCCCAAAAATCTGAGATCAAGGTGCTGGCAGATTTGATTTCTTCTGAGGTCTCTAAGTTAGAGGCCACCCTGGGTCCTGCTGTGTCCTCACGTGGTTTTTCCTTTGTGCACATGTGTCCCTGATGTCTATGTGTATGAATTTTTCTCCTTTAAGGATACCATTGAGACTGGAGTAGGACCCACCCTGCAGTATAAACAAGGTGCTGAGTTTTCGGGGAAGGGATCTTTTTTGTTTTGGAACTCCTATATAAGATAAACTTTAATGGAAGAGAGAGTACTTCGAAGAAATATCAACCCAGAAGAAGCTGTAGTGTTTATATTGTCCTCCATGTGGTTGGTTTGCAAACATTTCCTTTGAGAGAGGTAACTTTTGGGGAGGGAAAATGCTCTAGTTGCTGAGTTGCAGAAAATAGACCTTTCTGGGATACTGTCTTAGTAGAGTGTTAGAGAATTCTCAGCAAAGTGTGATTTGGTTTCCCTGGAGTTACTGCGGCCTAGAGACTGGAGGCTCATGCTACTTCCCTACGGGAAGTATGTAAGAGGTATATAAAAGAGCTTTGCAGAAGAGCTGGAAGAAGGGCCTTCCTCTGTGTGTCCAGTTAAAGGTTTTTCCTCTGGACCAAGGTAACACTTCAGAAGCTAGACAGACCAGAGCAGTCTTGAAAAAAGCTCCCCAGAATTGTAAGAATGAGTCACGGTTGAATGAGTTTTTAGCTTAAAAGTTTTGAGAGTTAGAAACTGCTTTAAGTAACTATCAGTAGGATAGGAAAGAGGAAGACTATTGTGGAGGTGAGTAGGAAGAAAAAAAAGGATCACATCCTTTAAAATTATGCTTCTTTTCCTTACTCAGAGCTCTGAGTCCCCATTACCTATTGACCTAGATTCCTAAATGCCTTTGTTTATTCTCAGCTGAAGATGGGATTTGTACATTTTTTCCGGAGATTGTTTACAGCACCTTTTAGGATTTTCAGTGTTTCTTTGCCAACTATATTTGCATTTTTTATAATTAAATTTAAATAGCCCATTTACAATGACTTGTGCACTTGACTCATACATTAAAAAAAAAAATTAACAAAACAATTTACATTACTTAAAAAGTACTACTGTTGTAGAGCAACCCCGATACAAAACGGGGTGCCTGACTGTGGGTCCTCACCCGCGCGCTTAAAAGGACTTATCAATGCTCTACTGCAGGCACACGTGAAAGGTTAATAAAAGGTTTATTTACAAGGGAAGGGGAAATGAGGAAATGTACAGCTCTGGGAGAAAAGTGGGAGACAAAGTTTTAAATGAGTCTTACCCGATCCGCCGACCAGGAATCCCAAAATGGCGCTTTCAGAGTTGGCCGCCAGCCAGGAGCGGTGAAGCCAGGAGGCGAGCATCGCGAGCCAGAGAGAGCCCAAGGCCCATGTGTTTGGTTTTTATATCCAACCTGGCTGCCCAACTCCACCCTCAGGTCCCAGCCACCCTCCCCTTGGTGGTGATGGGATTGGTCTTTCCCAGAGTCTTGATGGCTTTAGTTTGGAGTGGGGGTGGGGTCCACAAAGCCTGTATGGGATTAACTCAGGACATCACTTCCCCCTAACACTACCTCAGAATTTTCCAGAGATAGGAGACATTTTGTGTCTGTCCCACCTTTGTAGGGCCTAGTTGGAAATGTGACCAAGATTTGTTTGGCATTGATAAGAATGGGCTCTGTGTCAGGAGGGGGAGGGAAGGTGACTTCCATAATAAGATTTTCAGTCCAACCAGAGGATATATTAAAATATGTTAGTCAGAATTGTAGACTTGGAGTCTAAAACTGAGAATCTCAAGTAAAATATGAAATTGGGCATAATTCTGTAACGCAAGGACGTGTGATCCTCAGGCTGGGCGTTTATATCCAGGTGCTGTATGTTCACTCTCTGGAAGGTGTTTGAATAAGGATGATTTAACAACTTTATTTATAATAGAGAAACAATAAAAAAAAGTTGCCATTTTAAAATGGAGAAAATATAAGGAAATAAGAATGTGTTGTCATTATTTGTTTCCAATATTAGATTTGATATTTTTGCCTATGCCACACACCATGGAAATGAAAAACCACAGTTAGACTATATCCTTAGATTATTGAAATACATCATAATACATCAGAGGTTATAATTTTACAAGTTGGCTAGATACAAATCTCACATAATTGTAGCATGCACATATTCTATTAATCCCTGCTCCAAATAAAATTATTTGTATGGATGTCTGTCTGCATATTACTATTTACCAGAATAAATCTCAGCATGGTATTAGTCAGGGTAAGTGAAGTTTTGCTGCAGTAGTAACCCTAAAATTTTAGTAATTAAGCATGCGCTGTGAATTGGATAGAGGCTGTTCTGGGGTCCCAACTGATATCTACTATTTGGAATATTGCCAGTCTCCATGGCAGAGGGAAAGAGAGAATAAGAAATTACATACTGACTTTACGATCTATTCTCTGAAACTAACATACCCTTTTATTCATAATCTATGAGTTAAAAAAATATCAACCACTTAGACATTTAATTTCCAAGGGGTCGAAAATGAATACTTCTACCACATGCTTGGAAAGAGAGATGAAAATATTTGATGGGTAGCTTTACTGATTACAGTAGTGTTTAAATATAAAAGTCAACACCAGAGATAGCCCAAGGAAAGGATTGTTTGTGCCTATAAAAAGTATAATCTTTGAAATTATATTGAGAACATAAATGACTAAAAACGGAACAGAGGTGTTTAGATAAGTCTGAAATAAATGAGTATGTATCATAGTTCTCAGATTAGATTATATCTAATCTTCTGCCTACATAGATCCCTGACTCAAATATCAAATAATCTATTATTGGGACTTAAATAAGATAAAATGGACAAGAGGAGGCCAAGGAGCCAAGGGAAGTTAAATGTATTGTGAAATACTAAGTTGGATCCTGGAACAGGAGAAGGACATTATGTAAAAAAACAAGGAAAACTGAATATGGACTTTAATTATATCAATATTGTTTCATTAATTGTATCAAATATACCATTCTAGTTGGGATGTTAATCATAGAGGAAACTGGAATATGGTGGTAATTCTGAACTCTACACTGTTTTTGTAAATCGTAAACTATCCTAAAATATGAAGTTTATTTTCTTAAAGATATGGACATTTGTTTAATCAATTCAATGTCTGTGGAAAGAAAAAAAAAGTATGTGTATTGTTACAAATATGTATATATGTATGGATTAACGCTAGAAGGGAAAGAAGTGTAAACCAGCCTTTAAAGAAACTAGGTGATGATGAATATTTTCTTGGTCTAAAAGTTTCCTTTATTATCATCATCCAGTCAAACTTGTTGGAAACAGGGTTAATTGGACATTTTAGATTGAGGAAATGGCGTATGCCCTTATTTTTTTTTTTAAAGATTTATTTTTATTTATACAAGAGCTGGGGTACAGGCCAGAGTCGTCAGAGGGTGAGAGACAGAGTGGGGAGCAGAACAGGCAGACTGACTGAAATACACTGGTGAGGCAGGAGAGGGCTGCCTCTCTATGTGGGATTCTCCCTGGCCAGCGGGGGATCAAACTTGTGCCGTGGAGGCTGTGGCCAGCTTCACAGCACTGCGCTCAATCTGCTGTGCCACTGGGAAGGCCCTGGTGTATTATACCCTTATATGTGGTTTTGCTTTTGGGTGTTTCAGGGATCTGCAGTAACAGTGGTTGGAAAATATTATCTACAGTGTTCAGGGGGAGAAAACCACATTCATGTAACTTGTTTATACTATGGTATTATAATCTATATTATTGTTAATATTTCACTCTTCCTAATTTATAAATTTATGTAAGTATATATGTATAGGAAAAACAGTGTATACAGAGTTCACTACTATCTGAGGTTTTAGGTATGTACTGGGGGAATGTATACTTGAAGAGAAAGGAGGGACAACTATATTGTACCACTAACTTACGCCTCAAGCTGGACTTCTATTAGGGACAACAGTCGTATACTCTTAGCTAGAGACTGGGAACTTGTAGAATACATAGAATGTAAGGGACCTGTATATTACTGAAAAAATTGATTAGACGCATCTCCATTACATAACCAAATCGTTTTTGTTCAATCTTCCCTTAAAGAGGACATATCAAATAGGTTAGTAAAGACTGTTTTGAGTATAGTGCCATCTGCTGGTGTTATTAACTAAATATATCTTTAAAGAATGTTTTATGATTTTTGTAGTGGCTACTGGTTTTTCTTATTCATGGTTCACTTGGTTTTATGTGCTTTGCATATTGTTTTAAATGTATGCTATTATAGAACGGATTCTTGAAGGACCTTTTCTGATAGAGCACTTAATGAAACATCTGTATTTGGTTGGTAATGAACTTTCAAGTACTGAGCTATAGGGAATTCTTTGGTGGCAATACTGCTGTCCCCTTTTAGTGAATATAAACTAAAGATTTAATAGGTCTAACAATAAAAACATTAACTAGATTGCGCACAAACACTTGGTAACTAATGATGGGTTACTTAAATCCACCTCGGCATGTGAATAAACATGTATTTGGCAGCTATCATCTTGACATAGAAGCCAGCATTTGCCCCATATCTGCTGTGTAAGTTTGATTTCTCTCTTGTTGATTTCTCTTAGCATTACATAGCAGTTGAGCTCATCCCAGCTCTTCTCATTCCTGTCTGCTACTTCAGCAGCAGAGTTTGGAGGTGCTCTTTCCTTCTAGTTGTCTTTTACAGCTACCAGGACTGCAAAACGTTTGACTGTCACCTAAGTACTTTGAGAAATTCCTTCTTACTTGAATATATAAAATTACTGTATGATAGCCATAGAAAGGATCTTGGAGGACTTGTAATCAATTATTATTTATTTATTTATTTTAAAGGTTAACGAAAGGTTTATTTACAAGGGAAGGGGAATGAGGAAATAAACAACTTCAAGTATTTTTTTGATCAGATGGATTTCATGTTTTAATTAAAAAATTAAATCATCCATAAGTCCTAGTATCTGACAAAAGGATAAATAAAGTGCATCCTTTAAGAAGGGCGTGAATATTTGGGGCTTTAACCTTTAAACTTACTGACACCCTGAGGTTGATCCTTGAGGTACCTCATAGGACCTCTTTGCTGATCTTACTCGTCCTCTTTTTCCAAATGGGGTATCTGAAGCCTCTTGTAGCTAATTGCCTTGCTGGGTTGAAGCCAGATGAGAGAGTGGAAAACTTTCAGTTCAGTAGCCTTCCTTTCAAGTCAGAAAAGGAATTAATGTATTCTTACATGATACAGTGACCTACATATGTATTTTTAAATTAGTATTGCTTTTCTTGGTAAAGATACATTAAATTGCTTCTTTGATTAATAGTAAGGAAAAGTGATAGAATTTTAGACTGTCATAATTAAATACTTGTATATTGAAAATGTATCTGATATATAACAGCAAATCTGTAATTTAAAAGATTAATATCTAGACACTTATGTGATATACTACATGAACATAGGATTTTTTGTTTTCAAAGTTTTAAAATTACAGTTATTTCTAGGCCTAGGATAGTGGTAGTTATCTTGATATAGAGCATTATCTATAATACTTGTCACATTTTCATTTTGCTTAAAAGTGAGAAGAATGATTTAAGTACTGTATTGTAATTTTTATTTTTTTATAATTAAGCAGGTTGGAGATTTTCTTAAGTACCATTTCTTTTTAGTGAGAGTAACTGTACCTTGGTTAAGATTACTCTAGGGATAGGTTTAATGCCATCTTTTAAAAAGTCATTTCTTTTACTATAAAAGTAAAAACAAGCAAATGAAAAACTTAAAGATGGGATTAAAACAAACTGGTAGGGCCTCCCCGGTGGCGCAGCGGTTGAGTGCTGGGTTGCGAAGCTGCCTGCAGCCTCTGCAGCGCCGGTTCAATCCCCGGCTGCTCCCTGGCCCTGGAGGAGGGTCCCACATGGCGCAGACCTCTCCTGATGCCCGCTGCTCCCCTCAGCAGTGTACTTCGGTCCTTCTGCCTGCTCTGCTCCCCGCTCTGGCTCTGGTGAATTCTCTCACCTTCCTGCACTTCTGACTGTACCCAGTGCTTGTATAAATAAAAATAAAAATAAATCTTAAAAAAATAAAAATAAAACAAACTGGTATGTGTTTCATTTGAAAATAAGTGATTTCTAGTATATTTGGAGTATTCCCTTTGACAATGTCAGTGAAACAAAATGGACTGTTAGAAATAACAGTATAGGCAAGCATACCTCGCCCGCTGCTCCCCTCAGCAGTGGATTTCGTCAGTCTGCCTCTTCAGTTCCCCACTCTGTCTCTGGTGAATCCTCTCACCTTCCTGTGGCTCTGGCCTGTACCCCAGTACTTGTATAAATAAAATAAATCTTAAAAAAAAAAAACCAAAAGAAATAACAGTACAATTTAATTATTATATCCAATAGATGAGGTCTGTGGGGATGAAAGTGAAATTAAAATTACATGTAAACATAATAATAAGCCTTAAACAGACACTATATTTATGAATATTCATTATTTGCCTTAAAAAAAAAAAGCCGTATATTTGTCCTTAGTAAACAAGAATAGTAGTTTGTCCCTGCAGATTTTAAAGGGAGTTCTTTAAAAACATTTTGTAATACTCAAGTCTTAAATAGATTGCGGTATACTGACTCTGAACTGATTAACCAAATGAACTTTTTCTAAAATAGTCATGTCCAATGATGATAATTATCCTTCATTTTTTGTTGTGTATTTATTGTTGCACATGGCCATCAAAGGTCATTATATGGCAGTGAAAGTGCTCAACAATCTTACATAATAAGAAAGAAAGAAATCCATCAGCTCTCTCAGGAAAAAAATTAAAATGAAAATGGTTTATAAAGTTACATTATTACTTCCATACCTTATATTGTTTTTATGTAGGTTTCAATTTATTATCTGTGGAAGATTCTTGCTTCCACTATTAGCTTTATGTGTCTTATATACTTTGTTTTGCTACTCTGGATTGTAAAGTTCTTGAGGACCATAGACCCTATTTGGTATACTTTTACAGTGCTGCGCATAGTCACCTTCACAGGGGAGCCTGCTGGAAAAGAACAAATCAGCAATATTGTTGCTTCTGTGTTTGAAATGTTGGTGTTTGCTTCATCAGTGATTCCCCCCCCCATTGTTTTTGATTTTTAAAGATAATTCCTTTAATTCATTAAAATATTTTTAAAATTATGATTGTTAGTTTTTTGGCACCCTCTTAAACTGCACACTGGCCTCCCTCTGCCCTGTCCTAGATTCCCAGTACATCATAAAATGCGTTCCACATGTTTTTTTTTTTTTCTCATCTTTTAAATTTTTATATATTTATTTTTACATCGTTCTTTATTTTTTACAATGTATGCTTTCTCATCTTGATTATAGTCCCGGTGAAATTCCCCTCACCAATTCACCCGTGCACTAATTCCACAGTCCCCTGTGTTCATCCCACTCCTATTTTGAGCATACTCCCTCCCCCCGCCCCCTACAGAATGTCTCTGGTTTACAGTTGCTTGTTGATTTTGATTTTCACTTTATTATAACTTTTTTTTTCCTGATCCCTTATTTGGATCCTCTACATTCCTCCTATAAGTGAAACCATCTGGTATTTTTCTTTCTCTTTCTGGCTTATTTCACTGAGCATGATCCCTTCCAGCTCCATCCATGTTGTTGCAAATGGCATGAGTTTATCTTTTTTGATTGCTGAGTAATATTCCATTGTGTACATGTACCAGATCTTCTTGATCCAGTCATCTATTTTTGGGCATTTGGGTTGTTTCCATAGTTTACCTATTGTAAATAGTGCTGCAATAAGCGTAGGGGTTCAGGTGTCCTTCCGAATTAATGTTTTTGTGTCCTTTGGGTAGATTCCTAGGAGTGGAATAGCTGAATCATATGGAAGCTCCATTTTTAGCAGGTTGAGGAACCTCCACATAGCTTTCCATAGTGCTTTCCACATGTTTTATTGGCTTTACTATTCCATTCTGATTATAAACTATGAAGGAAGTTTTCATTTTTCTGTAGATGTCTTACAGCCCTTTCAGGAAGTTTAAAGAATGATTTTTCTTGTGATAGGGGAAAAGAAAATGTGGAAAGTGTTAGTAGTTGAGGTGTGTCTTTCTTTACTTTGTTCCACTGCATATAGCACATAGAGAAGCTTAGAAATGGAATTCAGTGGAGAATTTAAATAGAAAAGGTTTTTAAAAAGTTCAATGGGAAGTTTTATGTATTAATTTGCTTTATTATTCAGACTTGCACACATCCAAAATACTGCACAGTACCTGTCCATGTTCAGAGTTTACTGACGCTTTTATGGAGAACAGTCTTTCCTACAATCACTTAGGAAACTATATGAAGTATGCATGTTGTCAATCTGAGCTTAAGGCCAATAATTATTTTCTTCTGTTGCTAATGTAGTTTTATGATTATTACTGTGGTATTTTAATATTAGCTATACCATTTTATAATAAACTCAGCATTTACCTGTTGAAAGGTTATATACAAAGTAGAATTTTTTCCTACTTTGTGAAACTTTTAATTCTCTATCATTAAAAATACTCAGATTGATAGTCTTCTAAATTTAAGGCCCCAAACAAATTATTTTGGAGTTTTCCACACAAATTGGCCAGAGTAATCTAAAGATAATAGCTTTTTTCATCCAGTAAAATATCTTTAAATTTGGATTATTAAATATCAGTGACCAAGAGGGCATGAATTGTTATAAAGATTTAATTCTTTCTAGATATCTTGCTATGCCTTATCCTTTTATTTATATTTATATTTGTGTGTTGTGTGTGGTGTGGTGTGTGCATGAGAGAGTACATCATAATCATAGAAATTTGATGGATGATACTAGAGTTCAACATGCTCAGTTTTTTTCTGTTTTCATATAAAAAACAATTGTGTGGTAGTACACTATTATATTGAGGAAACTGTGTACCAAATTTTGTGTTTTGAATAGAAAGTTGTACACAGCATATAAGCTTGGAACATACGTAATCTATAAAACTTGTTTAATTAGATTTTTATTTTAAAAGTTAGTTTAAGTGTGTTGACTTTTTTAGAGCTATTCGAGCAGATTTACATTTTATCGTATCTGCCTCATTGCTCTTTATTCATCTAATGGTAGATGCCTAACAAGCACTCAGCATGATGGAGTATAAGAAAAGGTAATATCTGAGAAAAATAGGAGAATAGTATCACTGGTTTCTTTTTTTTAGGATATTAGAATTTATCTATCATGTGATAAAGATTTTAAAGTAGAGTGTTGGAGTTAGGGGTTATGCTAGTATAGAAAATTTGGTCTGAGGGAATGAGAGTTGGCTTGATAGAGGAAAGGGTTCTGTGGAGCTAAAGATATCACTTACTTAATTTTTCACTAATTTTCTAGTCTTACAGCTTTTCTATTTTTGATAGAATATACAAGGGGTAGGCTATTTTCTCTAAAGTGTGCAGTGTTCAGAAAAAGGTTAAAACCATTGCTATAATGAGCATTTTTCAGACATTACAAAAGCCAATAGTAAATTATTGGAATGTTTTCTGCACTTCATTTCTCAGTTCTTGCTTCTGTATGTTTTTTCTCTTTAACAGGAAATCAAACCCCAAAGCCATTATAACCATGGATATGGTGAACCTCTTGGGCGGAAAACACATATTGATGATTACAGCACATGGGACATAGTCAAGGCTACACAGTAAGGTTTTTTTGTTTTGTTTTGTTTTTAAGGTAAAGTTGGTTTACATTGTTGTTGGTATTTTGGAAGTATAGGATTCCTCCCCCTCAGGTGTTACCCTAGGATACTAACCACCATAGCACCTGTAGTCTACGGTCATAATCCATTGTACCCCTCTCGGCTTTGTTCTTGTCTCTTTCCTCTGGATGCCTCAGTTGTGATTTCAGCTTTCAGGGGTGACTTTCAGGGGTTACCAAGTAATCGTTCCTTTTCTGATCCTTTGGATATTCTCCACATTTTACATATAAATGACTCCTTCTGACTTACTTCACTTAGCATCATCCTTTTGAGCTCCATCCATGTTGTTGCTAATGGCACGAGTTTATCTTTTAGATCTCTGTGTTCCTTTCCACTCTATCCCCTCACCCTGTGATGAATTATTTTGCAGACTGCTATGGTTAAGAAATTGCAATATTAGGTTTGTTTTTGTTTCGAATTTCCAATGACCCAATATTTTTTGTAGGATAAAGTTGATAATTCTTAAGGCTCAGTGATGGGTTTTTTGTGTTTTATTCTACTACCCTCTCTACTTTTGCTTATGCTTGAAAATGATTACCAAGAACCAGAAAGGAAGGAAAGGATTACGCTCTCTGCATATGTGTTCCTTTTTTATCAAATAAGAGTATCTTTCCTAGAACTTTGCCAGTACATTCTCTTATGTATCACTGACTTAAACTCAAAAGGTTCTTTTCTCTACCCACTCTACTTCCCATCTACACACAAACTTTTTTATTTGCCTTCAGGAATATCAATGCTAAATTTATGAGACTTGTAAATATCCTTTCTTTTGTCTTTGATATGCTCTATGTTTGCTCTTTATATATTTATTAACATAATTATATGTATTTTTATAAGATGTCTTATCTGTTTTGTGGAATAACATAAGTGGACATATAAATAAAAACAAGCAATTAATAGAGATTTTATTTCTAGTATCCTTTTCTCTCCTATCTAATGAGATATAACATTCATAGAGATGTGACCTTTAATATTGTAAAATGAATTAATGAAAGCTGTTGGAATATTGATATTTTAAAAGTAATATTTTATATTGATAAATCAATTTAATCAAATAGAGCATTATTTTCTTCTGGAAATGTCATTCTCAGCTCTAAATGTTTCATCAAATAGTAATAACATTCTTGTTTCTTTTCAAGATATGGAATATACGAACGCTGCCGAGAATTGGTGGAAGCAGGTTATGATGTACGGCAACCAGACAAAGAAAATGTTACACTCCTCCATTGGGCTGCCATCAATAACAGAATAGATTTAGTCAAGTAGGTTGTTCCTCTATCTTTAAGTAACTATAACTTTTAAAATGTAGATATTTTCCCCCCCAAAAATTGTTTTTAGCCTATATTAAGTGATATGCCAGGTACTGCAATGAGTGTTTTTCCATGTTTATTTCCATTAATCTATATTCTTGTAATAATCCTATGTGAAAAATAATTATCGCTGCCCTAGTGATATTAAAGTTGACACATAAAGAAGTTAAATGGTGCACAGCTAATTGAAGGTTGAAGTCAGGACTTTAACTCAAGCAGCCTAACTAGGAGCTCCCATTCTAAATAGGAATTCTTTTGGGGAGGAGCTACAAAAGGAGAGGTTAAAAAGATAATGGGTAATAATTTGATTTAACTATTTACACCAACATAAGTGATATATACCTACTAAGCCTAAGATAATTTTTGCTACTCACTGTTGCTCTGCTTATTTAGTATTAATGAGTGATAGTTAATCAATAGTCAGGATGATAGGCAGTCTTTCTTCAGCAAACATGGTTTAGTGCACTCTGAATTTGCACTTAAGATCTTTAGATAAAGACACGAACCTGAAATGAATTGCTGACAGATGTACACTGAAATACAGCATGCAGAGGCTAGCAGCAAACAGGATGTTAATGCCAGGTAAAAGGATTTCCCCTTAGAGTCCAAAAGATAGAGCAGAGAAGTAGTAACTGAAGCACTGAACTCCATGAATCACTTTCTTCCAGAAAGCATATTTCCATTTATTTGTTTCTTTTTTCCTTCTTATCTTTCTTACTTTCCTTTTGCCTTTAATATGGGTGCTCTGATGTCTATTTCTTTTTGCGTTTGTTGGAAATGTTTTTATTTCATCCTAATTTGTGAAGGAAATTTGCATGTTACAGAAATCTAGGCGGGCAATTTTATTTTTTTTATTTTTTAACCCATTGAAAATATGATTCCACTGTTTTCTGGCTTCTGTTACTTGTGAAGAGTCAGCCTTTGTAATTTGCTTTTGAAGGGTTTTTTTTTTTTTTTTTTTTTTTTTTTTTTCAACTACTGGATAATTTGTAGTAAGAGAACACAAAGGATTCAACCTAAACATTGACACAAGGAGTAGAAAATTTTTTCAAACCCAAGACCTAACAATGGGAAACAAATCCCAAAGCTGGAGGAAAATGGATATAAATCAATCCTGATGCTGTTTCTTTGGAAAAAAGAGTAAACTGGTCACACACTTACAAATGAACCAAAAAGGGAAGGGTAACATAGTAAATTAAGGCAATAATGGGAACAGCTGAGTGGTAGGATTTAAGACTGTCTTTGTTTCAGTTTCCTGCAGTTTCTTGATGTATCGAAGCATGGATTTCCTTATATTTACTCTGACTATCCAGATCCCTATTTTCTAAAATCCTTATTTTTTGGATGGACATTTTCATCACTTTTGGCTAAATCTCAGCCTTTAAATTTCTTCAAGTATTAGATCTGTCCCATTCTCTTTTTGCTCTTCTTCCATGTTTGACTTTTTTATTACATACAAAGCATTTCCTCTCTCTGTATGTTCTTTCCTTTTTCTCTGCTTCATTCTGAAACTTCTTATCTTTCAGTTCATTTATTCTCTAGTTATAATCTTGTTAAATCTGTTTAATGGATTGTTAATTTTGTTTTTTAGTACTAGAATTTTATTTTTCAAATTGATTTAGACCTTTTATTGCTGAAACTTTCAATTTTGTATACTTGAACATAATGAATATAGTTATTTTATAGTCTGTTTCTGAAAATATGACATTTGGAGTTGATGTGGGTTTGCATCTATTATTATCTCTCGTGTGATTGACTTTCTTTGAATATTTACTGGACATTGTGTTTGAATAATTTGAGACCTAAGATGAGCTTTTCATTTGTTTCTTAATTTCAAGGTTAATGTCTAGATTTTTGTGAATTACTCAGGTGACTGAGGACCAAGGTAGAGCTATGGGATTTGTTGATTTCATTCTTTTGATAAAAAATACTCATATTTGTTATATGTATAAAGGTAGATTGGAAAGTATGAAGTAAGAAGTAGAAAAAGTCTGAACGCTGCTTGCCAACATTGACTTGTTCCAAGTCACCAATGGACTAGTGAGATAATAGAATAGTGAATTATAGAATGGATCAGTAATCAGTCTCTGTATTGTATATTCAGGTGGGTAAACTTAATTTCTACAAAACAATCTGGAAAGTTACTTTCCTGAAACATGGTGAATAAATGCAGTTTTCATAACAATACTCATTTCCTCAAGATTTTAATTTTAAATTTTACTGTTGGGTCTAGATTTGTACCCTGTTTAAAAGCTACCATGTGTTAATATTTTCATGAATGCTGGTGGAAGATAGCTAACTCAGGTAGAGACAAGGGATTTTATTATTCATAGCAGAGCAAAGCATTAATATATTTGCATAGGTCCTCTTGCATCCTAGGCCTTATGGAAGTGGCTTATAATGATCCAGTTGGATGTGGCACACAGAGTGGGTTTGACTTGTAGCTTAGGGGAGTCAATGCTTTTATGTACGCAAGCTTTGTTTTTGTCCCAGAGGAAAACATTACCTCATTTTTCAAGGTTGCTTGATGTAAATACAACTCTGAGAAATGGCCTTTGTAATGAGTAGTCAGAGCCTTGCATTCTTAGTATACCCAGCAAAACATGGAAGAGCATAAGACACCCATGGAGAAGTGTCTCTTTAACAGTTAAGTTCGAATGAGATTTAGTGAAGAAATTTGACCGAATGCTTTGGGTAACTTTCATGAAATTAAGTGTAATTTGGTGAAGAGACCTTCATTCTAGCCTACAGTTGGTTTATTTTCCTAGTGTTTTCAAGTGAAAATATTTCTTACCTTTTACTCTTAATATAATAAAATAGAAAGGAATATCTGTCTTGTCTTTAGTCTTCTGTCCCCTTAAGATTCTTAACAACAGCTGATAATACTCTAGTTTCAGATTTCAGGTCATGGCTATGTTAAAAAATATGGAGCTATACTCAACTCTGAAGCTTAGCATTTTCTGAGAACACACTGTATGTGTGACTTACTTTTCTTACTTGGGACTGTGTAAGTTTTTTTGCTTTATTTTCAGCTTTGTGAAAGTTTACTGTGTATTGATTTTTTTTTAATATCTAGTTTATGAACATTAAATGGCTACTTTTAATCTAGAAACTTGCCTTTTAATTCAGGGAATTATTCTTGCACTGTGGCCTCAAGAGTATCTTTTTTTTTTTTAAGATCCATTCATATATGCATACAAGAGCTGTGGTACAGGCCAGAGATGCGTGGGGGGGGGGGCGGGGTGGGGGGGGCGGTGAGAGGATTCACCAGAGAGAGAGTGGGGAACAGAACAGGCGGATGGACTGAAGTACACTGCTGAGGGGAGCAGCGGGCTAGCCAAGAGAGATCTGCTGCGCCATGTGGCTTGCTCCCTGGCTGGCCAGGGATTGAACTCGTGCTGCAGAGGCTGCAATAGCTTCATAGCGCTGTGCTCAACCCCTTGCACCACCAGGGAGGCCCAAGCATTCTTTCTTGATCTATGTTCTCTTCTGCATTTTTTTCTTTTGAATATTTTGTTCTTATTGCATGGATGTTTTATCTTCTCTTGGGTTTTTTAGGAGGTATTAATTATAATTTTTTATGGTTTTCAAGTAAGATTTGTTTCCTCTACATGTTGTCTGTTTAGACTTCTAATTATTTTGATATTCTTCTAGACATGAAGCTTTCCTACATTATCTGGTCATGTTTGACCATTCATGTTTAAGAGATAAACTAATTGGAAGTTTTGGGGCTTGGAGACTTCTATGAGAGGAAACTCCCAAATGTTAATTTCTAGAGGTGTTTCTTTGGACCTGTCAGGTTTCTTTTAGAGAAAAATCATATGATATCTGTGGGGGAGGTACTGTGACTGCCAACTGATCCGAGCAAGGAAAGGGGCCTGGAGTTCTTTTTGTTCAACATGTAATCGTCATTGAATCAATACATTTTCAGGACTGTGTCTTACATGGTTCTCACATGATCTAATTCCTTGAGGTTCAGACTTCTCTGGTAAGGTAGTATCTAAAATACGTTTTAATGTATTCTAATTTTAGATGTCTTTAGATAAATTCTCTTGAGTCTCAGACTTCTCTGGTAAAGGTGTATCTAAAATACCTTCGGGCAAATACTGAATGGTTGAATGTTAAAATCAATATGAGCCTGACCACTAACGCCAGAAATAAGAATAATACAGTACAATTTAGGGAAACATGAAATGGAACTTTCAATACTACTGTAAATTATTTCATATAAAATTTATATATGTATATAAAATAATATCAGTAATATAAAATTTGAGTAGTCATTTTAAGATTTGACTATACAATGTAGAAAGAATACTTGTCTAGCTAGCACTGTCAACTGCTAAATTGCTTCTTGCCACTAAAATGCTTATTTGTGGTGCTAAACATTCACTTTGAGTGACTGTGAATTAGAAAACACAATTTTCTGGTAACTTGTTTTGACTTTCCACCAATATAAATGTTTATAGCTCAGCTTCTTATTACTTTTTTCACAGGAAATAATTGCCTTTAATTTCTTATCCTTGTCTGGTTTTTGTATCATTCTGGTTTGGTTCTCTTTGGTGTCTCATTCTAGATACATTTGAGGTCTAGCTGTTTACTTTTTATTTTTTAAATACTTGTTGATATCTTTTGTTCATTGATGGTCCCAAAACCTGGAGGTCATTAGTACCTGTAAGGACCTCCCTAGATAATAACCTTCTTGTAGTATTAGTAATCTAGGGAGATTTGAGTTTAAGAATGAGTGATCTACATAGAAATTTGTAGTTTTTAGCTAAAATCTTAAAGCTACAAAAAAATAATTATTTTATAAAAATAAAGTTCTTACAGTTTAAAATAAAAGTAATCGAAGTTGTTCTTTTTAGCATGAGAATTAAAGTTCCCCTGTTCTTGTGAAAAAAAAAAATCCTTGTGAAAAAGTTATATTGTAGAGCCAGTTTGGAAATCACTCATTGCCATAACTCTAGCAAGGATTTGAAATGTGAGTAAAAATAACCCGGAACAGATATATTGACTATACAGAAAGGTGTAAATTGCTCAAAAAATATTTTTAAGAAAATATTTCCTACCAAGGCATCAACTTAACAAGTATTTATATAAAGCAGAAAATATCTGAATAGGTCGTGTATATATGAGTATGTTTAATATTTAGAACTATATACATTAAGAGTGAATGCATTAATGATATAAGATAGCAATCACAGCAGTGTAAAAGACTCAGTGACATCAAATGCTTTAAATCCTTTATTCAAGATTTACTGTACTTATCAGTCCCAAAGCAAACATAATAAACAGGTCTCATTCACTTCATAGGATAAAAAGATGTCATGGCATTATATAAGGCAGTTTTTTTTTTTTTTTAAAGAAATGCTATTAAGCAAGAGTACAGGTATAACAAATGAGGGATCTTAAAGACCCTTTATGTTATACTTTATAATTTATAAAATTATTTCACATGTATTGTTTGATTTAGTCTATAGTAATCTTATGAGTAAAGTAAAACTTAAAAAATAGAACTATTACCCATCGTAGTGTGTGCCTAGTCTACAACTGTTCTGAGTCTAGTATTCTATCTGTTATCACTATCTGATTCAAATTTTTGTGGCTCTCGGACTACCTTCTTTTTGTGTGTGTGGTTATTACTTGCCCTTGGTAATTTAATATTATTTCTCTTTTCTTCTAGAACAAAAGAAAATAACATGTTTGAAATAAAATTTTTGCTAAATATATTTATACTATCACAAAAGATTATCTTCAAAACTATAAATGAGCATAAAATCTAAAATGGAAAACAAGCTTTTGTGACAAATTGTCACATAATTTCTTAAATTTGAAAATGAAAATTGTCTAAATTATTTAAAATTTTGTTTTATAGATACTATATTTCGAAAGGTGCTATTGTGGATCAACTTGGAGGAGACCTAAATTCAACTCCATTGCACTGGGCCACAAGGTTTAAATTTGCTTCTGGACTTCTTTTTCCCTTTGGTTCCTTTACTAGTCTATAAGCAACTTTTTCTAAAAATGAATGGGAGGACTTATATGCCAATAGTTAATAGCATTAGTATGCCAATGTACTGTTTCTAGTGTTACCTGAATTAGAAGCAAAGTTTATTGTCCAGTATTCTTAGAGAATTAACCATGGTAACATTAATTCTGTTAGTAGTAAGATTGGTTAAACTTTGGATTTGTAGATATAATACTTTTGCAGCATGTATATATAAGAGCATATTGGAATAGGATATACTATAGTTAACTATTACATATTTAGAGAAGTTATGAGTATCTTCATACAATTACAGACTTACTCTGGTTAAGACTTCACAAATAATAAAGCTAAGTGTATACCATTTTATAATAATATAAGCATATACTTTTTTATAATAATTTTTAAAAATTGTGTAATATTTTTCACCATTTAAAAATGATCTTTCAAGAGAATCCTTCGATCTAAGTGTTTATTCTTTTATATTTTAGACAGGGCCATCTATCTATGGTTGTGCAACTAATGAAATATGGTGCAGATCCTTCATTAATTGATGGAGAAGGATGTAGCTGTATTCATCTGGCTGCTCAGTTTGGACATACCTCAATTGTTGCTTATCTCATAGCAAAAGGACAGGTAAAAAATCACAGTGGTGTGAATTTTAATCATGTCCTTCATAGTTTAAATGCCTAATACTGTTAGAAATGTAATAATGTAGTGGTATATAAACAATGCTTTCTGATTGATGAGATGTTTAAATAAATTTATAGTTAGCTTGGTATTGAGCTATTTAATGTAGTTGACATAAAAATATGAAAGGTAATGATAAACCAGATAATGATCCATTAAATTTTCATAATTTCTGGAGAGAGATGAGCCTTAAAAAAATAAGGAAAAAATTTTAGGTATCTTTTTTCCCCTTAGTTACTGTCTTTTGAATATATCATCTAAACTCATTTAAAACTCTTTTGGACATATTATTTGTTATTTTCTATATTAAGTGTCTTTTGAAGGCATATAAATTCTTTAAGTTCAGTTTCTCAGTTTTTGTTATATTAAAAAATACTGCTTCTTACCTGTCAGAAAACTATTTTTCATGATTTTAGTCATTCTTCCTGATTTTTCCTGAATGAATGTACAGTGACTGTAATCACGTTAAATAGTAACCAGTTTATATGTACCATGTTTTTGTAATAAATGTATTTTGTTAAAAGTAATGTCACCCAGTTTTTCTTTCACGTGTTTTCTCTAATTATACTTAAACATTAATTTTGTAGCTAAGGCTCTCATTGTAAAAGAAAAACAATTTTAATTTATTGTTACTAACATATTAGTTATTTCCATTTAAAATTGTGTGCAGATGTAGAATTTTGATAGTATTTTATAAATTCTTTAAGGTATTTGCTGTTGGTAGTGTCGAACAATGAGTTACATGTTGTGCATTAAAACAGAAAAAGAGATAATTGCTAGAGGGAGAAGTTTATTGTCTGTTGCTTTGTTAACAGACTACCCCGCAAATCTAATAACTTAGAACAACCACAACCGCTTATTATATTTTATAATTCTGTGGGTTGAATCAGGACTTAACTGCCTGCTTATTCTCATGATGGTGATTGCTGACCACTGTGATCATCTGGGGCCTCAACTGGTCTGGAGGATGGCTCACTCATACACCTTTTATCTGAATAGGGTTGACTAAAAGACTGTGCTCAACTGGGAGGCTGGGACAGCTAGGCCTCTATTTTTCTCCGTGCAGTCTCAGAACTTCTCCTTCTCTATAATATCCCTCAATGTGGTCTCTCTAGCAGGGGAGCGAAACATCTTACATTGTAGCTCAGAGCTCTTGAAAGAACTAAAGTAGGAGCTATTCTGCCTTTTTTAAGTATTAAGTCTTGATCTAGCACAACATTTCTTCTCCATTCTGCCAGTTAAAATAAGCAACAGAGTTAGCCATTTTCCATTATGGGAACACAAGGGTGTGGATATCAGGAAGTAAGGTTTATTGGAGGCTGTTTTTGGATTCTAACTACCACAGGGGGTTATTTATTCTTCCATAGTTTTTGTAGATGGAAGTTGAAATGGTAGATGGTGCTGTGGCCTTTATTGCAGATGTATTTACAGTATGCATTCACTTTTTTTTTTGTTACAGTTTTTAACAGGGAAGGGAAAGTCGTGCAAATTCTTGAGTTATCATGGTCTCTTTGTTAGCTTATTGATGTTGGAGTTTGGATAGGTCAGTAATTTTTTTAATTGGCAAAGTATACAAGCCTTAAGCCGCAGAGATTTCTACCTGTCAAGTATCATTTGTGCAATAAATTTTTAGGATGGTAATAAATGCCTGACAATTAGTTTTCTTTTTCATGAATAATTTATTTTCTGCTTCCAAAAGTAACATACTTATTTTAAAATAGTCACACATAATGGAAGGAAGAGTATGACTTAGAAATGAAATCACACCTCTTCCTAAAATCCCTTTCCCCCACTGAGATCACTTCCTTGAATATTTTAGTATCTATATTTCTAGAAGGTTTTCCACATAGATGCTGTGAATTTTTCTTTTTAAAAGAAAAATAAAATCTCTTCTGGCATGCATTACATCATACGTTGAATGGGGTCCAGAGTTCTCTGACCTGCAGAACCATGTATGGTCTAACCCCAGATCCCTGTCCAGCTCATCTTCTGTCATCTCCCCCACACTCTGCTCTAACTATACCAGTCTGCTTCCTGTTCATTGAGCATCTCTGATGTGCCGTTGTCTTAGGGCCTTTGTACTTGCTGTTTCTTCAGCTTAATAAATCTTTTTCCTCAGTGACACAGCTCTCACTTTCTTACTTCAGTAAGATGTTTGCTCAAATTTCATTAGTTATGATTAGGTCCTAATTATCAGCAATATAGAATTAGTGTATCTTTTATTTCTTTCTCTTCCCTTTTACTGACTTTAGTCATTAATACTGTTTTTCTGAGTGTTGACTTGATTCTGATAAATATTACTACATTTCTGTTACTTGATTTTTCAGCTTTATAATCTTTGATTCATAGCTATTACAGATTAGGCACTCATCATACTTTCTTTTCAAACTTCTTTTTCCATTTTTCCCCATTTTTTTGTTAATTGTATCAATTTTACATTCTTAAGACATGCAACATTTCCATTCAGTTTGTCATTCTATTCTTCACAATTATTTCATTTTAGTTATATTGTTAAATATATTCAGTGCTCACTACCAATTCTTTTGGATGATTTTCAGGAGAAAAAGGGGAAAATGCTAAGTTATGGAGCCCTGTTGATCATGGAATTCCCATAAGCTTTTGATCTGGGCTTGTTAATTCTTCCTAATAGAGAATACCCATACGTCCAGGCTCAACTTGGAAAAGAAGTACCAAGTTTTAAATCCCGACCCAAAGAAAGAAAAGGTTGAATTTCATTTTTCTTTTAGTACTCTAGCGATGTGGCATAATTTTACATTTTGATTTTATTTACTGATATTTTAATACTATCACTTTTTATAAAGGATATGAAAGGACTAAGAAGGAAGAAGAAACTTAAACCTAAGAATTTATGTTTGATTATATTGGACATCAAATTTGGTTGAGTTTCTTGAAACCAGGACATGAAAGAAGTAAAATATTTTAGTATATGTGCTGCCGAAGCGAGCACAAGAAGTAAAATAAGTTACAGTACTTAACTCTCATATAAGGAACAATAAAGTTTGTCATCAGATTTTTTTTAAAAAAAGATTTTTATTGAAAACATAATTAACATTTACATTGGAAACACTGAGTGATATTACAGAAGATGTTCCCAACAACATTTGAAGTAAATTCAGAAGTAGATTTGTAAGGGATAAAGCATGACATTGATTTTAAGATTCATGATGGGTGACTAAAACTGTTGATATCCAAGAATATATATTCTAATTTGTCTAACGTAATGGTTCACAGCTATTATTCTACCCATACACTTGTATTAGGTTCATATTTTTGAGACATAGTCTCTTCAGTAATAGTGGCTTACAAAGAAATGCCATATAAGAATCTGAAGTGTTTTTACATTTAGTCATACAATTCTGTCTTCTTTCTACTGACTGGTAAATTAGATAACACAATTTGAATTTGAACTGCTGCTTTAATGTAATCCAGAATTGGGAGACTGGGAAGGGAAGAAGAAGAAACATAGTATTTATTGACGGTTGCATTCTAGGTTATGGATTAGGAACTTTACATACATTATTCCATTTGATCATCACAAGTGTCTTATAAAGCCATTGTATGTATTCACGTTTTTATATGAAGAAACTGAGACGCAGAGAATTAGTTTTGCTAGTTTTGTAGCTATTTAATTGATAGAGCTTGGAATCTTAAAACTATGTTTGTCTTGCTTTAAAGCCCATGACTTTCCCAAGCATTAGAAGAATAGATAAATATGTTTTTTCATTTAACAAGTTCATCCACTCTGCTGTGCACTGAAAATACAAGGATGACTTTAATATAATTTTGGTCTTCAAAGAACTTCATTCTGGTTAATGAGACAAATGCTTCAGACATAAAGGAAAGTACTCTGCATTATAGTAGCCTAGGGAGATAATTTTAGGGAAGTGAAATTAATAGGATCCCGGATATATCAGAATATCTTGAGAAGAGATTCAGGTGACTAGGAAAGAGTTTTGATTGAATAGATGGTAGTTTTAATCCTAATTTGCTGAAAAGGAAGGCTGAGTACATGTGGGGGAAAAAGACAGTACCAAGGAAAGCAAAAAGTTGAATAGTAGGAAAAACTCATGATTTAGTATGTGATTTTGTTGAGAATAGTCTTCATATACATTTGTAATGTAGATATCAAATGTTTATATAACTAGAATTACATATTTGTGATGTGCCAGGGAGAAGAGAAGCTCTCATTTTATATACTGAGGAGTCTTAAAAGATGATGCCTAAAACTGAAAAATCAAAAGTAACAGTTCAAGACAGGCCTTTATTGTTTTGAAATGCCTTGTAATAAGCAGGAACATGCCTAGTAGAAATTCCCTTTTTTTAATAAGTGATTATGAATATGTTTTTCTGAGACTTAAATCATTTAACTTTTGCGCTTGGAAGATCAAGAATAAGTCAGAAGCTTTAAATGCAAAAATGTTGAAAGAATGATAAAAGCATTTTACAAGGGAAAATTATAAATGTATACATTAATTAAATAATATATATCTGTTAATTATACATGTTAATCAGAAGATTTAATGATAGTAGTTTTATTTTAAAGTTAAGAAGGAGAACATTCCCTAAATCATCCTCAATTGAGTAGTGTTATACTAAGTTCTCCTGTGATGGGTAAATTAGACGTGTCCAGTAATTGTGGTAGGAACTTGGAAACTTTCACTCTCTGAGTTTTTTCTTTTTACTCTGTCAGGATGTAGATATGATGGATCAGAATGGGATGACGCCTTTAATGTGGGCAGCATATAGAACACATAGGTATGTAACCATTATCAAATATTTATTCAGCTCATTTTAAACATAGTAAAATATAACAAATGATGAGAAAAAGCAATAAATATATTAATACTCAAAATTTTTCAAGTGTATATATATATATATATATATAGCATATAGCATAAATGACTGTAGCTGTTTGAGTCTCTGTGTTTACCTTTACCTTAATAATTGCAATGTCCTTAATCTGTTCCTCTTTTAACAATTTCCAAGAATGGAAGCTGTTACTTTTTTTTAAAAGCGATTATTTTCACTTGATTTGCATATTGGCGAGTTTAATGTATTATGTTAAATTGTATTAAATTATTTTTAAATAATCCAGATTTAAATTTAAAAATATAATTATGTAGCTATTAATCACATTAATCTCTAGATTAATCAAAAACAATATCAGCAACAAGTTTGCTCCCTCTTGGAATTATGTTACTTTATGTGGTGTAACACATACTTAATACTTCATGAGAGAGTCTTTTCTCATTACTGATTATAAAGTTGTTGAGAATAGATTAGAATAGAAGTGTTCCAAGATGGAATATAAATGCAACCGCAATCAGTTTAGTATCTGCAATGATTTCTATAATTGAAATTAGGGTTGTTGTTGTTGTTTGTTTTTTTTTTTCCTTTTCAGTGTGGATCCAACTAGATTGCTTTTAACATTCAATGTTTCAGTTAACCTTGGTGACAAGTATCACAAAAACACTGCTCTGCATTGGGCAGTGCTAGCAGGGAATACCACAGTCATTAGTCTTCTTCTGGAAGCTGGAGCTAATGTTGATGCACAGAATATCAAGGTAAAAATATCCTATATTGATTACGCTATGTGCAATGTACTAATATTACTAAGATGTGAATTCTTTAATAAAACACAGGTTTTTCAAAGACTTTAAAGATGAAAGAAACTTTCTTCAACCCTTTATCTGTGCAGGAATTTGTTTTGAAAGACTAATTTATTTATGTATATCTTTCAGCATTGAAGTAATTTTCAGAATTTGGTAACCTTTTCAATAGTGAAGTCTTACTGGCTTTGGAAATTTATATGTATCTTTATAGCTAAAGAGAATAGATTTCTGGTTTCTTTAATATCATTAGAGACTCAATAGTTTGTAGTTAAACCACATGCATAGTAACTAAGTAATTTGATTTGGTTATTGTTTTATTTTTTAAAGGTCAAGACCTTTAACTTTAAACATGTTTATGATGTTTGTAGGAGAACCCCCTCTTCCTAATCCAGGAAATGTATACAGAAATATCTAAGAGCACATCAAAATTAATTTATAGCCATTTTATAAATACCTCCCTGGAAGAAAATTCTGTTTCAGCAACAGACTCTTTATATAAAATGACTAAACTTTCAAACATCATCTTCTAATAATACGATACACATTCATAACTAACTATGCATCCATTGACAAATGTGCTTTAACTGTAAATCATAGTATTTTCTGAGTTGTGTTTTTAAATTTCTAAGGGATATGATATGTGCTAATTAAACATAAAAGGGTTTCAAGCCACATAATAATCTGAACTAGCAATCAAAAAGTAGGTTATCTCCTGCTGGATCAGGGCTTCTGGTTATATTTCAATTGAATAGTTATTTCTTTAGCCAATTATTTCAAGAGAAGGTTAAACTACTAAAATAAAATAGCTTAAACTATTTACATGGACCTTAATCTCTTTACAATGATAGCCAATTTTTAATGTATCTGATATATAATTAAGACTGACTGTTGAGAAAAAGAAGTTATTTTTTGTATAATTCCTGGTTACTTCTGGAGTGATATTATTTTTAAAGAACAGTCTAAGGAGTTGCTTGGGGAACATTTATACTTTCAGAGTAAAAATAATCTTTCTGTTTACAATGGTGAAAAAGAGATTTTTGTGTTAAAATGCATTTTTTGTAATTAAAAGGGTGAAATAAGCATTGGATGCCTTTTCTCCTGAACTGTGGCATTGCTAATATGTTTAAGTGGAATCAGTCATCACCTTCTGATGGAAACCATTTATTCATTCATGCAACAAGTTATGTGTTCAGTGCTGGGGTGTCATCATGTTCAAGACAGATGAGATTCCTATTCTTTCAGAACTTACATTTTATTAAGGAAATAGATAATAAGTAAGACAAACTAGCCACACAGGCAAATGTGGTAGAGTGAAGATTGAAGGGGTGGGAGGGTGTCACATCATGTGAGAGTCATTTGTGAATGCCTCTGAAGAGATGGCATTTGCTTTGAGACTTGTCTGACAAGAAGGGATTAGTGAATCAAAGATAATATGGGTAATAATTTCCTTTCAATGTAGAGGAACCCAAAAGTGCAAAAACCAGGTCCAGGAATAAGCTTGCCATGGTAAAGGTGCAGAAATAAGGACAGCTTAGATTAAGTGCAGTGAGCACAGAGATGAAGTCACTGATCGGTCATGAGAAATAGTTGGGAGGCTTTATGTAGGCTGATTACATAATCTGCTTTGTGTTTTAAGTATTCTTAGAAGATTACTTTTGTTGCTGTGTAGAGAATACATTGAAAAATTTAAAAAATGTAAGGGACAAATGAACATCTTTTAGGCCATTGCAATAAATCAGGCAAGTAATGATGATGTTAGTTTAGCTGAATGTAGTAGAGTTAGAGAGAAGTGAATGAATTTGGAAATTATCGCTTACAACAGAAGTGAAAAGGTAGATTAGATAAGAGAATGAAAGAAACCAATGATGATTTAGTGATTTTGGTTTGAATATATTGCTGTTGTAAAGAACTAAGGAAAAAGACAGGGTAAATGTAGTAAGAATTTTTTCTGTTTTAGTCAGAAATGATATGTGTGGTGCTTTTTAGCTGTGGAAAGTCAGACTAATCAAGTTGACTGTTGTAGATTTTGAGGGGAAATTATTTTTAAAAATTAATTTAACAGTTGAAGTTCCATTTGTTTATAATATGGAAGTAACATTGGTTTATAATATACAGATTTCAGGTGTATAGCATTGTAGTTCAACATCTGTATTATGCTACATTATGATCACCACCAGGTAAAAATTCATTAATTAAAAAAAATCTTCGATTCTTTATCTAGGAATTTGACAAAGTTGTTTATACCTGTACCTTTTTCCATGTTTGATTTTAAGTCTTAGGAAAGAGAATCTGGTTGATAATCATGAGTTATGGCAAAAATATGAAGCCTACAACCTGGCTATGACTTTTTAAATGGCTAGTAAATATTATATTAGTCAAAGACTATGAAAAATTATACTTTGTGTTATAGTTATGTAACTGTTGGTTGTATCATAAAATAGCTATTTCCTAAATAAGATTAAGCTTTAGTTTATTGGAAATCTGTCTCTAGATTAGCTATTTATCCTCATAAATCAGTTATTTGCTTAGGGAGGTCATTTCCTTTACTGTATTAAATGGATGTGTTTTTTAAAATCCAAATAAGATAGTATTTATTTTGAAAACTATTATAGGTACCTTTAAAATGTCAATTTTGGTCTTTAGAAGGATCAGGGATGGTCATAAATCCTAGATTTTTAAAGGCTCTTGATCTAGGATCCACCAGTGAGGTTTGTTTAGGAACCCTTGAAATTGTTACAAAAAAGTTTCATGAAAAGAACTTTTGTGGGGAAGAGAGCCAGATTATGAATAGATGTGATTCAAAAGATTTTAGGAACTATGGCCTTAGGTAATAGTTATATAGAATAAATTCAAATCTTATTAAGTAATGATGGTAGGGGAATTAAAAGTGATTTGGGATACTGTTTCTTTGTTTTTTTAAAAATAACTTATGAAGTGATCTCTTTTTATGGTAGCATCTTATTAGTAAATTTTTAAAAAGTCTTATTTTATCCCCTAGAATGTGTTTTTTGGTTACATAGATGAATTGAGTTTTGGGGAAACAACCTCTTGAGTGCTGCCTAAATTGTTCTTCCTAAAAAACATCTAAAGGCATAATTTTTAGATTGTTGTAGAATGAAAATTACTAATGTATTGAAATATTAATATATTGAAGGATTCTTAGATGGTTTTTTGAAATGAGATAAAAAAACTGTTTTGGGAAATTAATTTTCATTACCTCTAAAGAGTACCCAACCTAGATAGTGTCCAGGGAAGAATTTTTCTTAGTTTTAATAATGAAATTCAACCTCACTTAGCCAAAACTGGTCTTCCACCCTAGCCATGTTTCTCTCTCCAAAATCCTTGAAAAATTTCTTTAGTTACCAGTTACATAGTCTATATATACTCCATGATTCTTCTTGTTATTGCTGTTACTACTATCATTGACTTTTTTGACTTACACATGGAGTGAGAAAATAGACTTGATTTGGAAACCTGGTTTTAGTGTAATTTTTAAATTAATTGCTTGCTTATATTACCAGCTGAATAAAAGAACTATACAAACATAGCCAGGTGACTAGAAGAATAGTTGATTTCCTAAAGCTCCCTCCATCTTTTTATCTAGGCAATCCTTAGGTGTCACATGGCCCTCTAGTGGAAGGGATGCTCAGCTGGACCGAGGCAACTGCAGAATATTCTCTGGGAGTTGTTACTCAAGGGATTGCTTTTATTCAGGTAATCTTTATAGTTTGGATAAATTAGCTGGTTCTGACAATTTTAGGTGATAGAATTTTTGAATAGGTAAGGAGATATTTTAAAGTAAATATCTCTACTTATGGAAGACACACCTAGACAGCCCATTTCTTACCAAGTATTTTTTCTTAAAAGAATTGGTTGGGTTATTGTTATTGTGCTGTTGTAGTTGTTGTTATTGGTGGTAGTGGTGTGTTTATTTTGTTTGCTTATTTTTATTTTTCAGTGTTTATTAAAAAACTACATTTGCTAATCATCCCCTCAATAAGTTAGGCACCCCAAAACTCATTTATTTCATCGAATTTTTTAAAAAACTAAATTTCAGAATGTTAAAAGTAATTTGAATACTTTTGTACTTTCTTGAAATTAAAGCAAACAAAAATTTTTATTTCACCATTTTTTTTTAAGAAGTAACTTTTTTTTTTAAAGATTTATTTATACAAGAACTGGGGTACAGGCCAGATGTGCGGGAGGGTGAGAGGATTCACCAGAGACAGAGCAGGGAACAGAACAGGCAGACTGACGAAATACACTGCTGAGAGGAGCAGCGGATGAGACAGGGGAGGTCTGCTGCACCATGTGGGTTTCTTGCTGGCCAGCCGGGATTGAACCCACACTGCAGAGGCTGCGGATAGCTTCACAGTGCAGCTTTCAACCACCTTCTCCACCAGGGAGGCCCTCACTTTTCTATTTAAGGAAGTAGATAAATAGTGAGTAATTTTAAATAAAATAGAAATGTAGGTATGGAATTTGTAAAAGGAGAAATATAGTTTTAACTTATTAAAGGAAAAAGAAGCATAGATCTATAATTGGGGGTGCTTATTTTTTGTTTCTTCACTTAAAACATTTTCATTTTATTCACTTACTCTCCTTGGCATTCTTTTTCTTAAGATTTAAAGGAACTACATTCAAAACTTGAGTTTTTCAGTCTTTTGTTATTGCTCTTGTTCTCTGAAAATTTTTGGATGGGTAAATTTCAGATGGATCAAGAATTTCAGTACAATAGTAGTAGAAGTCAAAGTTGACTTTTCTTTTCATATTCATATTTTTGTAATTGCTGAAATTAAAGTGAGAGATTTCTGGTAATTTAGTATTATAGCAGGATGTTTTGTAACAATAACTATTATTAATAAAATCCTTAAAAAGTATAAAATAACCAAACAAACTCAGTGATAGCATCTGATCCAGCAGGTGGTAACATACCTTTTGATTTACTCTCTAATACAGGACAAAATAATAGTAAAAACCAATCTACAGTGTAAAATGAGTAAAAGTACTTTTCGATTATACTTTGAATGGGAAAGCATAATCAGTAATATGTAATGATTTAGATTCTTTTCGTAATTGACTTTGGCCATTATAAAAAAATGAACTAGTAGTGTAGTCATTTTATTTTCATGGTATGCTTTAAACGTTAATAACTAAAGTTTTCTGCTTTTTATTTTTAATATGATGTTCTTCCATTTATATTGTCAGGGTGAATCTGCACTTGATTTGGCAAAGCAAAGAAAAAATGTATGGATGATCAACCATTTGCAAGAGGCAAGGCAAGCAAAAGGATACGATAATCCATCTTTCCTTAGAAAGCTGAAAGCTGACAAGGTAAATTCATGATTGATGATTTTCAGTATATAAGATTTTTAGGTGAGATTCACAGACATATTTTCTTGGCATGAGTGTTTACAGTCTTTAATTTTGTCATTGACCAGTGTAATTTGTAAAATACTATTTCATCCAAAAAGTGAAGGTACATAGCAAAGTTTCTTAGACTGTGCCTATATGGTTAATATGCCAGATTTGTGTATTCCGAGATATAAGATGGGTGTATGTGAAAATGTTTAAATCTCTATAGGCTACTAACACAAATTTTAGTTGAGATTATTCTCCTGACTTAAATGTAAAGTGTAAAACCAATAAAGCATTTAGGAAAAATCATTAGAAACTAGGCCTACACAAACTTTGTATGAAAAATGTGGTATGTAAAAGTAAAAATTGATCAAATGGACTTTATCTGATTGAAAACTTGTTTTATGACAGACCTAAAAAGTTATGATAACACTGAATACTGATGAGGATTCAGAGAGAATGGATAACTTATACATTATTGATGGTAATGTAGAATAGTACAGCACCCCGGAGAAAAGTTTGACAGTGTCTTTAAGACTAAACATGCATTCGGTCATACAACCCAGAAACTGCACTCTTAGGCGTTTATTCCAGAGAAATGAAAATTTAAGTTCACACAAAAACCTGTATCTTTTTATAGAGCCTGTATTCATAATAGCCTCCATTGGAAAAATCCCAAAGTCCTTCAGTTGGTGAATGGTTGAATAAACTGTGGTGCATTTATAGTATGGAATATAAATGGAACAGCAACAAAAACAATGCACTAATGGTACTTGCAGTAACCTGGAAGAATCTCCAGAGGATTATTTTGAATGAAAAAGTCAGTCCCATATTACGGTTAGGTTACATGCTGTATAGTTTCATTTATATAAAATTCTTGAAATGACAAAATTGTAGAAATGTGGAACAGATGAGTGATTGCTGGAGGTTAAAGAAGAGGGGTGGGGATGTGAGAGTGGTAAGGAAGTTATAATAAATGCAATGAGAGATACCCTTGTAGTGATGGAAATGTCAATGTCAGTGTTCTGGTTAGGATATTATACTACTGTTTTGCAAGGAGATAGCCATTGAGGGTACCTGGATAAAGGGTGTTGGAGATATCTACATTATTTATTACAACTACATGTGAAACTATAATTATTTTAAAATAAAAGGATTAATCAAAAATATGCATTACTGAATTGTAGAATCTAGGTGATGTCTGTATAGGTAGTCACTACAAAGTTCAAATATATTGTACATTTGAAAATTTCCATAATAAAATATAAGAGAAAATACCTATCTCATATCTACTAAAGCAGTGTGCCACCATCTTTATAATATAATATGAAGTTTAAATGCCAATTGGAAAAAAAAAAATTTATATTGGACCCAAAAATTCCATACATAGGTATTTATCCTAGTGAAATGAATTTATGCTCACACAAAAACCTATTGCATATGTTTATAATAGACTCATTCATAGTCAACAGAATCTGGAAACAATCTGAATCTGTCAGCTGGGTAATGGATAAACAAATTGTGATACATAGTGTAATAGAATACTACTCAGCTTTAAGAAGGAAAGAACTACGATACATGCAACAACTTGGGTGAATGTCAAATACATTGTATATGTGAAGGAAACCAGACTTAAAACACTGCATTCAATAGACTTTGTGTTGCTTTGAAGATAAAATTGTGATAGGTATTACAAAGAAGTAGATAGGTTTTGTATTTGGAGGTGTGGGCTTTGTAACAACCAGACCAGTACAAGCACTGTTTTGATAACTGTTCAAAGGCACATAATCTTCATTTTGTGGACTCCAAGACCCTATAGATTTGTAAATTTTAATCTTTAGATCTCATTTTAAGATTTTACTGTACTGTTTATATCTATCATTCAAAATGTCTTCTCCAGGCTAAGCCTCCTCACTCACGTTTCCTTATCTCATATAGATCTTAGTCCTTTAGTTTTTGCTGGTCATCCTTGTCTCTCTAGTTATCAGTTCTGTTAAAATAGAGTGATATTTGTCATGAACTGTTTGCTCCCCTCTTCACATGTTAGCAGGTGGTACTGCTGTCTTCTGTATCTGATTATCCAGAACCACTCCTATTCATTTTCTGCTTTTAACTAAGTGCTTTTGAAGTTATTTGTTTAAATGTCTGTCACCAAAAGACAGAGTCCAGCCCTTTGGGTAATTCCTACACATAGTAGGCATATTTGAATGAATGAATTTTATACTCTATTAAAACATTTTCACAAAGGTAACAGTGGTTCACAGTCAGGTTACTTTAAATACGTAAAACTTTCTAATTTTTTTTCTGTACAGGAATTTCGTCAGAAAGTCATGCTAGGAACTCCCTTCCTAGTTATTTGGCTGGTTGGATTTATAGCAAACCTAAATATTGATTCTTGGCTCATTAAAGGGCTAATGTATGGTGGTGTTTGGGCTACAGTACAGTTTCTTTCAAAGTAAGTGTTATTTTTAAGTGTATATGAAAGAATATAATTTGTACCCCGCTATAAAAGTTTTTTGTGTATGTTTAGGACACTGCCTGTAATGTAACATGTTTTATCTTAATATTTAAGAATTCTGGCAAATTTCTATGTAAAATCTTTTAGATTTTTTTTAACATTGCTACTAAGATGGTTCTTAAGGTGTATTCAGTGACAAAGTCCATTGTATATTTTTTCAGGTTAAAGTATGGTTTAAAAAATTTTCTGTAAAAGTGGATTTGAGTCTGTTGAACTCTAAATATATATACATATTATTTATTCTAGGTAATTATAGTCCTTGAGCTTGCCTTTCAGTAAGAATTATATTGTCTTTGGTCATAGGCAGTTTGGAAGAAGGATGTATTAGTTCAGTAGCAAGATAGAGTCTAAGTATGAAGTAGGCCAGTTTTTAAGTTCTTTCCTTTTTTCTTGTCTTTCTCTTTCTTTCTATTATAAAATTCCTTTGCCCTAAAGTTTCTCCATCCAGCAAACATGGACATGTTTCTCAACCAGAACATGCCACCAAATCAAAATTTTGATTCCTTTAGTACCTTGTTTTCACCTAAATTTAAAAAAATAGTTCCGAATATAATTTACACAGAGAATGACTAGTGATACAATAATGTGTTAATTCTCAGGAAGAGGCTTGCTTCTAGGTAATTAATGTTTCTAGGATCTCCGAGGGCTATTATAAGTAGAAATTCCTCACCTATTTAGCCTGATGGATGATTGAGCCTATCGATATTTAATAAAATGTGTTGACGTCCATTTTCCTAAGTATTATGCTGACCTTCAATTCCACTGTAGTAGTTAGTTCATTCTATTTGTAAAGATTTGCCATAGCTTAATGGGAAGGTGTAGGCATTGAGAAACTACAGTGAAACATACAGAAAAACTTGAGGATTGCTCTGTTCTCATTTGTTAAGATTATAACATGTCTTTGGTGAATAATATGTTGAATGATAGTATATATTCTAAAGTGAATTATTGATTTAAGAGAATAGGAATGCTCAATAGTTTTGAAGTTAAAAAGTACATGGAATGTAACTTTATATCTTGGCAAATTAAAAGTAGCCTCAGAATCTTGCAGTCATCCAGCCATGAACTCATTATTTATTACTATGAACATATTCTTGGTGTTTCAGCATTCTGGACTTCTGAATGTTAAACCATTATTTACTATATGGAATGTATATAGTTCTCAGATAAATATTTACAATGAAATATTGAACTCATCTTAAAAAACTTGTTTTACAGATCCTTTTTTGATCACTCAATGCATAGTGCATTGCCTCTGGGAATATATTTGGCAACCAAATTCTGGATGTATGTGACGTGGTTCTACTGGTTTTGGAATGATATCCTTTGCAACAAAAATCAAAAGCAATTTTTCTTACTTAAACAAATGTTCAGTAATAATTTAACTGAACTACTCATTGTTTGCTATAGTAAAACAGGATTCCTAGAAAAAGAATGTGTGGACTAATACACTTTTTAATGTTTCATACTTACTGTTTCATAATTTCATGTTTTTAATGTTTCACATTTCAGATTACTTTTGAAAGGTACTTTTAATGGCATTAGTAGTAATAGCTACCATTATTGAGTATATACAGGGTATTTTTTTTCTTTTATATATGTTTTACATCATTCTTCATTTTTGTACATATATGCTTTCTCCTCTGAGGTGTAATCCCCATGAAATTCCCACCACCAATTCACCCGTGTCCCATTACCATAGTCCCTTGTGCACTTCCCACCCCTGTTTTGATCCCCGCCCCCTGCAGAATGTCTCTGATTTATAGCTGCCTGTTAATTTTGATTTTTAATTTATTATAATTACTCTTTTAAGGGTATTTTTTTCTTCCCATATAAAGGGTATTAAATACTTTGTACTCATTTACTACACATCCTATGAGTTAATATCGTAATCTTCATTTTATAGATGAAAAAATTTAGGCTTAAATAGGCTAAGCTATTATGATTTGCCCAAGGCCACACAGCTAATCTCCAGTGCAGGTGGACTAGAAGCACTTACTTGTCTGATTCTGTTAACACTTATTGTAAGCCTTTTTTTTTTTTTTTTTTGGATTTGATTATTTATGCATATAAGAGCTGGGGTACAGGCCAGAGATGCGGGGGTGGGGGGATCAGAGGATTCACCAGAGACAGAATGGGGAACAGAACAGACAGACTAACTGAAATACACTGCTGGGGTAGCAGCTGGCAAGACAGGAGAGGTCTGCTGAGCCATGTGGGTTGCTCCCTGGCTGGCCTGGAATCAAACTCATGTTACAGTGGCTGCGGATTGCTTCATAGGTTGCGTCTTAACCCCTGCACCACCAGGGAGGCCCTGAATATAATCTCAAGATGGTAGACCTTCCTGAAAAGCAGTTTGGAAACCTATGGAAAGAACTTTAAAAATACCCTTTGAAGTCTTAATCATTTTAAGTTAATAATCAGGATAAAATCAAAGATTCATTTACATTCTGTTTATCATAATACTATTTATAATAGGAAGAAAATGGAAACAACCAAAATACCCAACTTGAATAGGAAATAGATTTACCAGTTATGCTACATGTGATACAGGATAAGATAAGCCATTAAAATGTTTTTCTAAGACAATCATGTGGGCTCATGCTAAGAGTATATAATAAGTGAAAAATACTAAGTTATATTTACATAGTGATTCTAATTTTAAAATGTGTAAACGATAAGAGCTTGAAATGAGTACATGTAATTTTAGCAGTGGTTATCTGTTAGATTGATGAATAGCTTTGATTCTTAGTGGTGTACTAGGTTCATGATACTTAATGCTATTCTGCTTCTCCACTGTGCTCAGCAAAATATCCTCGGTCATTAAATATTCTGAGAATAAAATCACATTTTTAAGGCTTGATATATAATCTTCGTAGTCAAATTTTTGTCCAGAAAGATATACAAATTCATAACCCACTAGCAAAACCTTGCTTAATTACTATTTGATTACCCTTCATTGAGGAAAGAAAAAAAATGTTGCCAGTTTTAGAGGCAAAAGCAGTTTTATTTTATTGCTTACAAATTTTAATTTATAATTACTCTTTTATGCTTAAGCAGTTATATAGTTAGAGATAAAACAATTATCATCCATGTTCTTTGTTAAATGTATGTGTTTTTTTTTTTCCCCACATTTAATTCATTGATGGGCTTGGATATTTTGATGCCTGCTGTGAACAGCAACTAACTTTTTATAAAACTCAACAGAAGAAAATAAAAACAGAAAATCAACCTTAACAATAGAAAAGTAAACCTTAACTGCCCTGCAAAATAATAGCAACCACTCTGGAAAGGGAAAAAACCATGTCATAACATTTATGTTTCAACTAGAGGTCAAAGAAAGAAGATTGTGGCAGGTTGCTTGCCTTACTTCTATTTATATAAGTAGTATGAATAATGTAGATGAGAAGACAAAGTCTGAGAAGTCTCATCAATTCCCTCCTAGTTGTCTGATACAGATTGAATTGTGATCAAAATTCATGTGCTGAAACCCTCACCTTTAATGTGATTGTATCTGGAGATATTCTTTAGAAGGTTATTATGGTTAAATGAAGTTATAAATACAATACCCTAATCTGATAGAACTGAGGTCATATAAGAAAAGGACGAGGTTAATTAAGTAATCCAAGGTTATTTATATGCTAACACTTTTTGAAACTGTTACAGTAAGTGTCAACATTATCCTTTGAAAAGTTCCAGGGTTCAGCATTATTTACCTAGGTTTATTCTCAAATGATTTTTAGCTGTGGGAACAGCTGAAAATTTCACTTTTTCTTCCTTTTTTTTTTTCTCCACATTTTAAGTGGTAGTTTATTAATTTGGTATTTACTAAACAAATACTAAATCATTTCATTCAGGAAACTTATCTGCCCTTCATAAGAAATAGAAACTACAATATATATGTGATAGCCAAAAAAATCTTACAAAATTCTTGTACTTCTATAAAATCTTGACAGTGGTATTTGAATATTCCAGATATTTATTTATTTATACAAGCACTGGGTACAGGCAGAAGCGCGGGAGGGTGAGAGAATTCACCAGAGCCAGAGCGGGGAACAGAACAGGCAGACTGACGAAATACACTGCTGAGGGGAGCAGCGGACGTGGCAGGAAAGGTCTGCGTGCCATGTGGGACCCTCGCCGGCTGCCGGGGATCAAACCGGCTTTGCAGAGGCTGCGGGCAGCTTCGCAGCCAGCATTCAACCGCTGCGCCACCAGGGGAGGCCCAATATTCCAGATATTTTTATCTTAAAAGGGGATTGGGGTCAAAATAAGGGGGCTGCAATTGTATGGGGAATATAAAAATAAAATTTATTTAAAAAAAAGGGTATTGCTGTAGCATCACTGCTTCATTTTTTCCAGTGTTATTTAAAGTAGTCTTTGATTGTTCACTAATGTTTATAAATGCCTGGTACATTTCTTACGTTTTCATTAGAAAGAAAAATATGAACATAAAAAAATTACTCTTTTAAGCAATTTTGTAAATAATTTTTCTAAAATTAAGGTCTACTTGACTATGTTCCCAAAAAGACAACACAGAATTTAAAAGCATTGTTTTAAATATATATATATAATGTCTTTGAAGTATTTGGTGGATGTATAATGATTGTAATACATATAGCTAGAATATTAATAACTTTGAACAAAAGTCCTTTCTCTTTTGTCAGATGAAATAATCATGTAAAAATAGTGTATTCAGTGATTTTTTTGGGTAATGTATTACACTGACTTTAAGAAAGTGCCGGATAAGGTTATGTTACTTATAACTTATAAAGAAGTCACATTTTGTTCTTTATATTTAGTTAGGAACATAATAGAAAAACTTGATTGTCATACACCAAAGTGCTTTGGTATCATAGAGGAAGCAACTTGTATAGCAGATGCAGTTTATTTTGATATAATAAATAAGCCAGGTTGAATTTTGATCAGTGTGTGTGGGGGGTAAAATTTTATGGATTATAAGATTACTTGTAATAGTAAGTCATTTATCAATGCTTCTTTAGATTCCTTAACTTTAGGCACATCTCAACTTTTTATTTATCCATCTTCCATTCCTTGCCAATAGTGTTGCACTTTTCTACAATTTTGGAAAATCTTGGAAATCAGATCCAGGGATTATTAAAGCTACAGAAGAACAAAAGAAAAAGGTAGCAAGATACAATCTCATTAGTGTTTTAATTGCCAAATTATCAGTGTGTTACATGTGTTTTAATTGCCAAATTATCAATATTTATAGCAGATATTAGAATAAATGAAAATGTCTTTTAGAATGTAAAGATGTTTTAAGCCAAATGAGTGTGTATAGTTGATGCTCATACTGGTTGCTCTTGTGATGCTTGTCCATTCACTTCCATGACATTTTATAATTTAATGTTTATCTCCTTTATAGGGCTATTGTATTTGCTTTAGTTACTACTATAGTTAATTTTTCCATATAATTGAAGAGATAAATACATTATTTTAAACATCTCTATAAAACATCAGCAAATAGTGTGCTTTAGGTAATTGATGAATAACTGTGTCAAGTAGAAGGCCAATAAATTGGTTGATTATGCAGATATGTAGTTCCAGTAACTGAAAGATTTCTTTGTATGATCCTGTGAATCCCTCATTTATAACCCAGGCACTATGGAAACCAAATTGAAAATCTAAAGATGTCATGTAAGTAGAGAATTGGACTAAAGGAAGTTAGATTATCTTAACAGATATTTTATTGAGTCTCTAAAAACAAAAAAAATATAGAGGAATTATTCTGGCCACAGTAGACATAAAACACTGGCAAATTCTTGTAACCTAATCTTATTTTCTAGAGTGTGTCATAGAGATTGCTACCTTGATACTACATTCTTTTCCAGACATTATTGCTGATTGGTTTATTAGGGTTTCTTGGTCATAACCCAGTTCTGAATATTCATTACTTTTTTGGGCTTAAGTTTATTTTTATGTCTTAGTCAAAAGTATACAGAGCAGTTCTTTGAGTAGGTAATTTAGTTTTATTCTCATTGAGTACTCCCAAAACTAAGTTTAGGATTACCTTTTTTCATATCCAAGAATGAAAGTTCTTGTATTCATGTTCTAATGAAGTAGAAGTAAATGAACAAAGGATTTTACTATTTTGAGCTGAAAACATCAGTTCGTTAAAGATGAACACCATGAATATTAATTCATGTTAATGGTATATTAGTTGATGAACACTGTTCAGTTTTGAATAAAATTATATGTTTTTAAATTCACAGACAATAGTTGAACTTGCAGAGACGGGAAGCCTGGACCTCAGTATATTCTGCAGTACCTGTTTGGTAATATTTTAATATTTTTTTTCCTTTCCCCCAGCAGTAGCGTAATATATAGAGTGTAGGGAACAAGGAGAATGGTTTCATTCACTGAGCACATTTCATGCTCCACCAAAATGTTCCTTTTTGATGATGGCATAAAAGGAAAGATACTAAAATGATACCTCCTTCCAAGTGTACATTACATGTAAAATAGACATCATTAACATAAATTCTTTATTGCCTTTCAAGAAGTAAGTAATATATTTTGTGTTTTTTTGCCTGAAATAGGGACTACCTAAACTTCCTAAGCATGTTGATCACTCATTTTACCAGGGGAAAATGATGTACGTTCTTGCTGTAATCTCAGGAGGCATGTTAAAGAGAAAGTAGATGTGTGTACACTTACTGTTTTTTGCTGTATTTATTAACTTTGAGAAGACATTTTATTAATGGCTTTGAAATTTAAAAGCTTGCTTTATTCTAACCTTACCTTTCTTTTACTATGAAAGAACAATTTCATTCTATTAAAGTACAACCAATATCATTACCCTTAATCACAATAAATTTTCATTTACCAACCTGAAGAGTGTTGAGTGTTAAGTTTTTATTATTTAGAAATTTTAGGGATGTGAATTAAGTATTCACATTCATTGCAACAGCAAATTATTCTTTGATTCTTTTTTTTTATATATACACAATGGAATATATATACACATACTATACACACATACATATACACACTCGGCGATCAAAAAAGATAAACTCATGCCATTTGCAGCAACCTGGATAGAGGTGGAAGGGATTATGTTCAGTGAAATAAGCCAGAAAAAAAAAGAAAAATATAGGATGGTTCACTAATAGGAGGAATGTAGAGTAGCCAAATAAGGAATCAGGAAAAAAAAATAACTATAATAAAGTAAAAATCAAAATCAAGAGGCAACCATAGTCCAGAGGCATTCTGTAGGGGAGGAGGAGGGAGAGTGATCAGGACAGGGGTGGGAAGAGCACAAGGGACTATGGTGATGGTGCACAGGTGAATTGGTGGTGGGAATTTCACGGGGAAATCATACATTGTACAAAAATGAAGGATGATGTAATAAATATATTAAAATAAATAAAACTGCAGTGAAAAAAAATTTATATTTCTACTCCATTCTTAACAGTTTATGTTCTATAGTAGTCTTATCCTTTTCATATTAGTTGCATTTGATATTTCATTAAACAAAGCAATTTGTGAATTTGGTTTCATTCCTTTGGAAACCTTACTATAATTATTTTTAAAAAAATGTTTTTTTTTTTCCACGATTGTACTTTGAGAAAATATACACTTAGCTTTCCTTTCATAGGTATAGTGTCTTTCATAATCTTTTAACTTGCCTATTAACAGATACGAAAACCTGTGAGGTCCAAACATTGTGGTGTGTGCAACCGCTGTATAGCAAAATTTGATCATCATTGCCCATGGGTTGGTAATTGTGTAGGTAAGTTTTAGTACTTACTAAATTTATTTCTAGATATGCTTAGAAATTTCTAAATAGTGTTAATTTAAGTTAGTCTAGGTAACTAATGAAGTACAATATTAAAGTGGCTAATGCATCCTACTGCACCCTCCTTCCCTTCATTCCTCCAGTTATCTTCTGGTTGACAAAACAACAGCTCAGATGAGGGGGTGGTCTAAAAGTCACTATCTTAAAAAAGATTGGTATCATTTCTTTATCAGTTCTTCTTGGTGCCCACTTAATCCTTTTTTTTTCCATTTCATAGTGTGACTCAATAAGGAAACAAGTATTGCTTTTTAATTAAACTAGAGAAAGTTAAGGCAATAAAAATATTTGAAAAGATGTTATATACAGAGGCAAAGGGAAGTGACAGATAAGGACTATGCACACTTCAGTATTCAAGAATGATATAGTTTATGGAGATAGAATAAGTGGCCTGAGAAATTTTATGGAAATTTTTATGACGTGAAAGCAGAAAAACATTACAAAGATTATGTGACTCTGGTGGGGAGAACCTTTGAAGAGTTGGATTTTAAAGTTTATGAATGTAAAGAAGAAATAGGATTATTTTAAACTTCACAAAGCAAATAATAGTTAAAAGTAATTAAAGCTCAGAGTTGTGATTTATTGGGTTCATTTGCCTTCAGAATGAGTATTATTGCAGTCATCACATCTTTGTATAATTATGCACACTTTTTAAAATTTATATATTTTACATCATTGTTCATTACTGTACAATGTATGCTTGTATGCTTTCTCCTTTTAGGTGTAGTCCCCGTAAAATTCCCACCACCAGTTCACCCATGAGCCATCACCATAGTCCCTGGTGCTCTTCTTATCCCTGTTTAGATTCCTTTACCTCCCCCTCCCTTGCAGAATGTCTCTGACTTATAGTTACATGCTAATTTTTGTTATTATTATTATTTTTTTCCTGATCCCTTATTTGGTTCCCCTATATTCCTCCTATAAGTGAAACCATCCAATATTTTTCTTTTTCCTTCTGGCTGTTTCACTGAGCATAATCCCTTCCACTTATTTTAAGATACTGAAAACACTTTTTTTCTTAAAGAACATTTTATAAAATAATTTATGTGATTATATTCCATACAATAACTGCTTTACATCTTTCAGGGCATCTCCCACCTTTATTCCCTGACCCCCAAAGTGTATTTCCAGATGTTTTTTCTTAGATGAAAAAAAATTGTTTCTGTGTTGTTCTTTAGGTGCAGGCAACCATAGATACTTTATGGGCTACCTATTTTTCCTGCTTTTTATGATCTGCTGGATGATTTATGGTTGCATTTCTTGTGAGTACAATTTGGTTTTTTTGGCCTTCTTAAAACACAAATGTTTGTATTACTCATGCTTATTATATTAACAAAAACTAATTATTATAGTTTGGGCATCTTAACTACAATGAAGCATAAGGAAAAATACATATAAAACTGCCAGAGGTGTTCAATAGATAGTATGAGCAACAGAATTATAAGTTTACCTTTTAATATGTATATCCTTTTAAAAATGTATTGACTTAAGGTTTTGAAAATCTCAGTAATACTGCAACATTTTTCATATCACATGCTTGCTTTACTCTGGTGATTTATAGGTTTTGTAATTGTACTACTTGTTCTTTCTTATCAAACAATTGGGAGAATATAATTGAAGTTAAGTTTACATAGAACTTGAGTTATTTTGAAAAGTTGAATATAATTATTGCATTGTAGAGAATATTAAAAGGTATTAGAAGTTACTCTTAGAAACAAGGTGTCATTCATTTGATCATGAGTTTATTAGTATTTTAGAAGAAATGATTTTTAATTGCATTTGAGAGCATAATTTGAAAAGAGTTTAAATGATGATATTAGTTACTATGCTTTAGGACTTGGTGGTACTTAGCATAAAAAGGTATTAGAGCCCAGCTTAAAAATTAAGTCTTTGAAAGGATGACTTCCTAGACCTCCTACTTCCATATATATTAAGAATAATCTCTATTATTACCCTAATGAAAAAGGAAGGTACTTCCACAAGTAGAGATAAGGAGAATGATTTGCTCAGATCTTGACCTAATTTTTGAACCATCACACTTGAGAGAGAATATTGCCCTGTTAATCACAATGTTTTTTTATGGCAGCTGCTCTTGGAGTCAATTTGTGTTGGAAAAAGCCTTGATCTCACCAATGTGCTCTTGTTGTGTGTTATACACACAACAAAGTCCGTTTTTTATAAAGAAAAAAGTCCATTTTTTATAAAGAAAATGTCCCTTTTTATTATTTGTATACAATACCACTTAAAAAGCAAACCTTTATTGTTATAGTAGCTTTTTTTTTTAAGATTGCATGTTGCTTTTCCCCTTTATGCCTTTGACAAGTGTTCCCCGTCCCCAGTTTTAAGAGTATAAAATATTTGCATGGAAAGTCATCAATTAAAATCTACACTATTGAGTCAGTCATGTGTTTTTTTTTTTTTTTAAGATTTATTTATTTATACAAGCACTGGGTACAGTCAAAAGCGCGGGAGGGTGAGAGAATTCACCAGAGCCAGAGCAGGGAGCAGAGCAGGCAGAAGGACCGAAGTACACTGCTGAGGGGAGCAGCGGGCGGCAGGAGAGGTCTGCGCGCCATGTGGGACCCTCCTCCGGTGGCTGGGGAGCAGCCAGGGATCGAACCGGCGCTACAGAGGCTGCAGGCAGCTTTACAACTCAGTGCTCAACCGCTGCGCCACTGGGGAGGCCCTTATGTGTTTTAAGTGATGCCTAATATATAATAAATGCCTCCATGAGATGTTTGGATGATTATTAAGTAAATGTATTTCTATTCTGGTTTTAGACTGGGGACTCCACTGTGAGACCACTTATACCAAGGATGGATTTTGGACATACATTACTCAAATTGCTACATGTTCACCTTGGATGTTTTGGATGTTTCTGAACAGTGTTTTTCATTTCATGTGGGTGGCTGTGTTACTGATGTGTCAGATGTACCAGGTATGTATAAGTGTATTATTTATTCTCTAGTATGCCAAATGAGTTGAAATTTTCTACCTCCTTTCCCTCCCTCCTCTCCTCTTTATTCTTATATTATGAAAGTTTGATACTAAACAGAACCTTTTATTTCTACTATTCCTTATTTAAATATATCTTGCTAGATGTACATGTGATGTTGGATTACTGATGCCATTAATTTTCTGTTCATTTTAGTAGTAATATTTTCTTATCCCTGAATACCAATATTTATTTACAAGATTTTTTTTAGGGATTTAAACAACATTCATCCCTAAAGGGACTGGTTGAGGGGAGTAATATCAGTCCCTCCATGAATACATTGCCAGGTGACTGGTTTTTAACCATTTTCCCCATTTAACTGAGCTTTCCAGAGTCAAATTGATGTCATGTAAACTAGCTTGATCTGATGGATAACCAAAATCTCTCCATCCTAGTCCCCTTGAGAAGTAACTTATTTTACATTAAATTTCAGAGAGACAGCTAATGGTTTGCTTTCTCTTCTTAGATATCATGTTTAGGTATTACTACAAATGAAAGAATGAATGCCAGAAGATATAAGCACTTTAAAGTCACAACAACATCTATTGAAAGCCCGTTCAAGTATGTACATATTTATAATATTTTTCTTTGGCATATAAATTTCTTTACTAACCATACTCAGCAATTAGCTAGTTAATACATCAAAGAAAAGTATTTTCATTAGGTATGTCAAGAGGATAATAAGCAGGAAAGCTTTTTTTTTTTTAAACTTAGCAATAGGTAAAATACATATTCTGCCAATTCTAAGATTTCTGGCAGATGTAATATTGGTTAATTTACCATAACTTTAGCATTCCTCATATTAATTATATAAAAATTTGTGATAGTCCCTGTATATGTGCTATTCTTTTTGTATCATATGTAATATATAAAATATTCTTTATCCTTATATGCTATATGTGATATAAATTTGTATATTTTGCATTCAGTTTATATTTAGAAATTAATATCCTAATTATATGAAATATTTGAAATTTTTTAATTCTAGATACTTATCCTACTGTCTTCAAGCTTTTGCAGTGCTAATGTAACATGCTTCTGAAAAGCAAACAAACTTTTAAATCAACATAAGAGAGTCACTTGGGTAGTTTTTAGAATCCTCTTATAGGCACAATAATTATACAAAATTTGAAACTGACTGCTTTTCCAAAGGTGTTCTTGAATACCTAAAATTCCCTAACCTTGACATTTCTTTGTTTTAATTATTAATCCTAGGACTGCCAAATTCATGCTATTGGTAATTATTTTTGTCTTTGACTTTCTGAATTTTGGATATAGTTTGTCTCCTTACTAGGGAGTCATCAATGAAAGGTTTCATCAAAGGTTGTATGTGACACAGTAATACAAGAAATGCAGATTTGAATAATTTAAAAATATAATTGTATATTCCAGTAAATTAACATAAAAGAATAACCAGTGTTGGCAGAGCTGTAAAGAAACAAATGCATATATTGTAGTTATAAGTAAGCCGGGATTTTAAGTTTAAAAAAAATATATTTAATACCAAAATGATATATTAAACTCATTTAAATCATTGTACTAATCGAATTTTTCTTTTTCTTTTTTTTGGGGGGGGTTTAGCCATGGTTGTGTAAGGAATATTATAGACTTCTTTGAATTTCGATGCTGTGGCCTCTTTCGTCCTGTTATCGTGGACTGGACCAGGCAGTATACAATAGAATATGACCAAATATCAGGATCTGGGTACCAGCTTGTGTAGCAACATCTTTAGCCTATGAAGCATATTGCTGAGTGGTGCCTGAAAATTGTGTCTGTCCGTGTCTCTCTCACACTCGAATCCACATCCTTTGAACAATAGCATGCTATAGGTAGGGCTAACAGTGAATTTTACAGCCTTTTTTTCAACACTTTTATTAACAAATGTAAACATGGACAGAACACACTGCCACTTCTGGGAAGAATATAAATCATAAAGAGACTTAATGGTTCTTAATGTGGGACTTCACAACATACTCAACTTTTTGCTTTTGTTCTCTTAACATTTTTTACAAGAAAAAGAGTGAACTTATTCTGTTGACAAGACATGCTACACTGATGAGAAATGTTTAATTCTAACTAAAACTAAATTTTATGATGCAATCTGCTAATAGTATTGCATTTAATTCCAGGTGAGTTGTCTTAAATTGATTCAGACTAGTATTATGTACTTTTTAGGATGTACATGTAAATACTGTGATGAAAATCATGTGGTTTTATTAGGGATCTACTGTATCTTCAAAGGCACAAGAAAATAATGTTCACAAAAAGTATGCTAACAATATTTTATTGCTATCAGCTGTTGCACTGCTGATCTAATTCTAGTTCAGTGAAATAATTTGTAGTAACCTTACTCTGAGGTTGTTTGGTCTGATAATAAAACACTTGCATGAGTATAGTAAGTTACGTTATTTTGTTCAAACTTAAAAGCCCTACTAAGTGCATGATACATGTCATAGAATGTATACTAGCACATAATATCCAGTAAAACATAAATTACAATTTAATTTGATGTTCAAACAGTTCAATTTTTAAGAGTTGAGGTATTTTTTTAAGAGGCAGAATAAGTTAAAACAAAATTCTCAGTAACAGATGAATGGATATACTTTTAAAATTCTGAACTGCAAAATAAATTGTAGACAAAATAATGGTGTTTAAAGATGGGAGCATGATCTCTGTACATAGTACATGTGAATAAAAGAAAATGGTATATTTTGGTTTTTTAAAAATGACTTACCAGAAAGAATTTAATTCCCAAGATTATTTCAATTTTCCTAATAACTGAATGTTTTGAAATTTGTTAATGCTGTCTGGGACAATTTCAGAAAGACTTTATTGTTAAATGTGATGCACTGATCAATTTTTGTTGCAGCATTTCTATACTCATGGTGAACTTTTAGTCACTACTTCCATAAATATTGTTTACAGAGTGAGACTTGGTTTAGTCCTCTTAAGTGCTGTAGCAAACTGTGGTTCAAGCAACCTGTGGGAAATGTGTGAGAGGGAATGGACTCGGGGAGGTTGGGAAAAGGGTGGTCAGACTAATGACAGATCCTAGACCGGTGTAAAGATTGTGTATCTGTATATAAATAATTTATCAAATAGTTTTCTCTTTTGTGTCTGTATGTTAGTGTATTTAAAGCTGCTCATTTCATTTTATCCAACCAAAAAGAAAAGGGAGATAACTAATGAGCTTCTAGTGATGTTCAATATTGCTGTTAATAGGCATTATATCCTGCAAGTTCACTGCATGTCTGATGCTTGGTAAAATTAGTATTCCCTGTAAAGTGCAGATTACAGGTATTAAACAATCTAGTGGAATACAGCCCCTTGCCTTAGTAAGAGGAGCAGTGAAATTGTATATAGTTGATGTTCAGTATTTCCAGGTACCATTTTTATATAGTAGTTTCCTTGACCATAAGTCACTTATCAAAAAAAGATTATCCTTAGTGTATGTGAGTGTTTTAATATTAGAAAATTGGCATATGTACTTTATTTTTGAAAAGGGAAGAGATGGGTGTGGGGTGGCATTAGCATTGTGCCATTTTGTCATAGACTGTAAAAAATTGGTTAACTTTACAAATGTCTGATAGTTTTGACTACTAATTGGGGGAAATTTTAGATAATTTTTAAATTCAAGTTATTTATAAAAGGCTAGAATTTGTTTTAATTTTTTGTACTTTGAGCCACTTCACATGAAGACTCAGTTGCAATTTTTATCGAATACGTTTTTATTAACAGTTGAATATAATGGTGGTTTTCTTGGAGTTTGGATAGGAGTGTTGTTACCATGTTCTTTGTGGTACAATATTCTTTTCAAAGCAAGAGAGATGTCTTTCAGTTAAATAGGGGGAAAAAAAAACTCTAGATATTACATGGAAAACATTAGCAATGTGAATGCTTTAGTACTAACTTCTCTCTTAGTACCAGTGAATCTCTAACTCTGCAGTGGTCAGATGGTCAGGAGTCAACTATGCAGCAGTGTACTGTCTAATTATTTTGTAGGTCTTGTGTATGGAATCAGCTTAATAACCCAGTTCTAAGTTGTGTATAAAGGTGACCCTTTGGGGAATAGCTTATATATCAGCCTAATTGGATATGTTTAGCAAAATTGAAACTTCTCAGCTCTGAACATGGATTAATTCTTTGGAGTTTTTTTTTCCTTCATATTTTGGTTGTTACCAGGAATTTATTTGAAAAATTAGTATGTGTAAAACACCATTATTCTTAAGCTATGAATATTTTTATTTTATATTTTATTTATAACTGTGCCAAGTATTATTTTGCTACTTACCGTGTTACTCTGTGGAAAGAAAAACCTGTAAAGTGTTTAATTAATAAATTAGCTCTCCTTACATAAATTAAATGTCAAAATTTTTAAAAACCATTAATCAGAATAAATATTGACTCTTAAGTGTGTGCTTGTTTGTGATTTTGCTCAGTTCACTTTAAGAAATTGATGAAACACTGGTAGTAATACCTATATAAAATTATTCTATATATTTATATCTGGGCCAACTAGGACTCAAGTGGCATAAGACTGTAGATATTGGCAAAAGTTAAAGTTGATGGTATTCTTTAAAAAAAACCTTCAATTCTGTGTGTATGTATAATTTTTAATAAAGAGAATAAATACATTTTTAAAAAATTTTGTATTCCATGGAGTTAATTAGGATCCCCAGGGACTATATAAATCTCCAAGTAATTTGTCTAAAGACACTGGAGTAAAATACTGGAAAAAGAAATCTACTAAATATTGATCTGTTTTTAGAAGCTATGTATGACAGTTTCTTTATTGGGGAAATTAAAAAGCAAAAATTAGGAGCTCTTTTCTATTATTTACATGATTGTCTGAGAACCCAAAGATATTAGACATTCAGATTAGATTAATTGTAGTTATGTTATGATATTGAAAGTAATGTCTCCAGAATTGCACAAAGCCCATGTGACAGTATTTTGGGCAGATATCTAAAATAGATTCTTCATCAAGCCATCAGTTTTTATTAGGTTCTTTTCTCCTTTTGTCTACTAGTCTGGCTCTCCCCAGTCCTTCCCAGATTATTAGATATACTTAGGTTTATAGAGATAATTGGCAACAGGTGGTACATAGCTTCTTGTTAGAAAGCAAGCCTTTAGTTTCGTAAGTGCTGGGTACAAGAGTTTTCTCTATATGTGACCTGGGGCCTGTAAGTTTACAGTTTTCAATAACTGGAAATTTTTCAGTCGTCATTCCGCCACTCCTCCCTTTTTAGGTAACTCTGATTACACCTATATTAATCACTTGAGATTATCCTACAGTTTTGTAGCCCTCAATTCATATTTTAATTTTAATTTTTCCCCTCCCCCCGTTTTTTTTTTAAGTTTTGGTAGTTTTTCTGTCATATTTAGTCTGCAATTAGTACCTTTCACTGTATTTTTCATCTCCCACATTAGTTTTTATTATATTTAACTTTCAAAATACAGAGTGAATTTGTAACAACTGTTTTACTATCTTTACCTGCTAATTTTCACATATATGTCAGTTCTGGGTTGGTTTTGGTATTTTTCTTTATGTATACTTTTCTGCTACTTTGTGTGCCTAGTAATTATTGACTGGATGCCAGATAATATGAAGTGAATGCTCAATACATTTTTTTGTTTCATTCCTACAAAATTTTCAGAGATTTCTTTCATCTAGTATTCCCTAGTTGACTTAACAATAAATTTCTGCTTATATTTTATACCCCTTTTAGCTTTTCAAAATAAACTGTGTAGTATGTTAAAACAGGCTTTAGAAAAAATACATATTATAGACCAATTTCACACTCCGGGAAAATAAAAGGTTGGATCAAATCTCAGAGAAAAGCTTTTGGGGAAACAATGAAAACATTACGTTTATAGCCTAATGCTCCTCTTCTACCTGAGCCAGCAACACTCCTTGCTACAAATGTAGAATTGAAATATGTCAAAAGGGTACCCAGTTTCCAGGATTTAGTAAATCTAATCTTAATCAGATTAGAGTTAAAAAAAAGTTACACTAGGGGGCCTCCCCGGTGGCGCAGCGGTTGAGCGCTGGGCTGTGAAGCTACCCGCGGCCTCTGCGGCACCGGTTCAATCCCCGGCTGCTCCCCGGCCACCGGAGGAGGGTCCCACATGGCGCGCAGACCTCTCCTGCCGCCCGCTGCTCCCCTCAGCAGTGTACTTCGGTCCTTCTGCCTGCTCTGCTCCCCGCTCTGGCTCTGGTGAATTCTCTCACCCTCCCGCGCTTCTGACTGTACCCAGTGCATGTGTAAATAAACAAACAAACAAATAAATAAAACATGCCTCTATTAAAAAAAAAAGTTTAAAAAAAAAAGTTACACTAAGCCTCCAACTCTACAGCTCTTTGTAAGTAGCTGCTCATAATGATCTTTAGGTACAGAGAAATTAATTTTATATGTGTCTTGTTTAACAAGTACCCACCCTGGGTCATTGTGCCTTTTTGTGGAACTTGTTAAAAGGGCTTGTATGGCTATATTCCTAGTGTCTGCTTCTGTGGGGCTTAAATATGACCTAGGAATAAGCCCAAGTGATTCCAATACAAGTTGTATATGAGCCATAGTTTAGTAAACAACTCTCTCCAAAAGAGGAGTTACTAACAAGTTGGAGTGGGGCAGGCAGGCCAGAGATGCTCTACTGCTGAATTCTCGCTCTGAGGAACCAAAATGTTAAGGCCTATTGCCTAGCAGCCATCATTCTGGAGGCACGCTTGCCAACTTAAATCTTTTCCTAAAGCTGCAGTGCAGACATTAACCTAGCAAGTCAACTGGATAATGAGGTGGACTCTAATTAACCAGTAAGACGCAGGTAGAGATTTTCCACTAACTGAAATCACAGTAGCTCCTGCAAAAGGTTAATTTAAAAACAATGAACACCTGAATTAAGCTGAAGTTTTATTTAAAATGTAAAAGAAATGGTTCTTGAAAATGCTGATGAATAAAGCAAAAAGTGTTCTTGCCCTACAAGTCAGCTGGCCTATCCAAATAGAGGACAATATACAGTACTTAAGTGCTGTAGAATTTCACAGTAGTTTAGTATTAATCTGTGCCTAGATTATGTAGAGATCCTCAGTGTGTGATGCTTGGTTGTGGGTTTACACCTTACTGAGCATGAACAAGGGCTCCTGCACCTTGGCCATAACCAAATCCTTTGGGCCCGAAGTTCTTTGCATAGCATCCTACAAAAGAAGGGAGAGACACTGCAAGTGAGGTTTGCTAGTATTATTGAGGAACCATGCAACAGCAGACAATCCCCACCCTCCTATTAAAAACCTGTCAAGATAGGCCAAAAAGAATTCAACTTAAGATATAACATGTGCAGAGCAATTCTAAGCATTCTGGTTCCACAGTGTTCAGTTCATGGTCCACTGAGATAACAAGCATGAAGATCAAGCCAGGCAAGTTACATATTTGTCTATTACCTTCGTATATGCTTTGCTTAATACATGAAATTGAAATAACTAATGGGGTTTTTTATTCATTTAAAGGGAGTTTTAAATGATAGGAACTTTATAGCGTATAAAAGTACTCTGGTTCTCTGTTATCTATAAGTCTATAGACCCAGCTCCAATTTGCAAATAGCTTCCTTTTCCTCATTTTAAGAGCTTTTTGTTTGTTTTTTTTTAAATGCTGGTGACATTTCTTTAACCAATAGCCACTTGGGGTATTCGTATAGAGAGCAACAACTGAAATTAATTTTACCTTTACAATAGATTTCGCCTTCTTTCTCAGTCAGAGTTGTTGATTCAAGACTCTTACCACACTTGGCACAGCGGAAACAGTTTTTGTGCCAGGGCTGGAAAAAACAAATATGTAAATATGAGAGACCAATTTCCTGCAGTAGAATTTAGATGCTGTGGCAAAAAGTGACTCAGGAAGATCAACCCAAAGTGAGTGCATTAATTCAATCCCAACTGGAAGACTGCAGCTGGACCTCACCAACATTTATAATCTTTGTCGCCTACAAAAAGACTAGTTCAAACTTCATTCACGAAAGTCACAGCAGGAACGTGCTATGGAAGAGCCATTTTCCTAAGAGCAGTCTTGAACCTTGGGTAAGCCCAGTGTGCTCTTTCAGAGAATGCCTCCTTTATGATTGAGAAAACTGAAGCTCAAGTGGTTAAGTTTTCCAAATCCACACACCACATTAGCATCAGGTGTCCTGTCTCTGGTTCACAGCTTTTTCCACAATATTGAATAACCTGCCAAGTTCAACGTTCAGATCTGTTAACAGTCTAGCATTTTTGGCTTAAAACCTTCAGGACTCCCCCTGTGGAAACAGGTTTCCTTTAAACATAGATGTGATGTGTTAAATAAGGGCATCACTTCAAAAAACTAATGATTCAGACAAATTCAATTTTAAAAAGTGTTTAACCCAAGGCATTTATAAATTGTGCCTGAGTGGTATGTGGAAGGTTAAGGGGAGAAAGGGAGCAGAGCACAGCCAGCGCTGTTACTAATTTAAGACAGGTTTGTACCTTTCCAGCTCCAATTATCTTCTCAGCAGCATATACAGAATCCCCACATCTGGAACACTTCTCGGCACCTCCAAATTTCTGAGCAAATTTAGAAGTGTTTGTGTTTGTTGTAGGTCTGTGAGGTTGAGCACTGGAGGAAGCGGGGGTGGTAGAAATTAGGTAAGGTTTTCCAGAGGGCCCTTAGAAATTCACAAGGCAGTCCACAAGAACTCAGGGATGAACTGTTACACTGTCTTGTGGCCAAGGGTTTTTGCAAGGCCAGCAGAGGGGAAAGAAGAAACCCCAAGTACTGACCAATTATTACTTTAACCTACTTATGGGCTTATTATTCATATAACGAGGAGCCAAAGTTAAATACCCTTTTGAGTCTAAGCTCATCAAAATTCTTTTAATCCCTATCGCAAGCCTCACCAATCAATTATACTATGCTTTACAGAAACCTACCAGTCACCTATTTTTTACTCCAGATTTATTTTAGTACCACTACAACCACATCTAGTGTTTTACTTCTAAATGAGATAAAAATCAGTTAAACAGCTAAAAATATCTGCAAATACGCCAGTGAATAATATAAGTAGTCTAAGGTAGTTAAGTAGGTTTTGCAGATTATTTAAATATATCTTTTATATAATTTTTACAGATTCCCAACGTATCTTAAATAGAAGTATAACTGTACTTTCTTCATGGGAAAGTATTTTTTTTTAAGTTGTTTTTATTGAGTATGGCTGGTTTACAACACTATGATTTAGGGTACCAGTTCACACCTTCTCAGATGTGTGTTAACACATCACACCCACCCAGTACCAAAGCAGCAATGATCCTCCACCATAGTCTTTTGGGCCCTCTTTACACCCTTTGCTTCCACCTTTCCCCTCTGGTACTTTAGATAATTTGCTTATTACTGTATCACCTATTTACCTCTACTTTTTTTCTGGATAGAGGTATTTCTGTTGTTCACAGGTCACTGGGTAAGCCATATTTCCCTTGCATAGGGAGGTGCATCCACCATGCACAGCACCACTGTGGGCTTTGAGGAGATTTAAAGGCCCTTCTAAGAGCTTGTAAGTTAGTTGAGCAGATGAAAGTATCATCTAGCACTAAGCAATCAATAGCTAAGTGTCCATTTTTCCCACTGGTAAAATAATCACTTTCCCTAAATGCTGCCTTTTCATGAAAAGGTTTATTAAAATTCTTTACATGTATTTTATTACCTTCTCTCCACTTTTGGGTCATTTAACAGTTTTCTACACTTCCATCTAAGATGTTTAATATACAGCATGTTTTTAAATCATGTTTGACGAAGCCACTAGAAATTTAACTATTTCATACTATTGGTTTTTCCAGTTGTCCCAAGTATAGGCATATTTTAAAAAATGTCTCCACAACCTACTGAATATGTTTTCTTTTAAAAAGTTATCTTTAAAAGCTGTGAATGACTGCTGATTATAAAACTAATCTCTCAAAGACTGGAATTTCAATTGTGTTTTTTTATTTATAGAAAAATAACTTCTTGAGGCACTCTTATATAAAAGGAATTCAGAATCATCACTAATTTAATTAAAAATTAAATGTATCTCATGATTCAGATACTGCATTTCCCTTTGATTTCATGTCTGGTCTCCCAAACACTGTGAAATGGTAGTAAATGTAAACCACTTGGCTTTTAAGAACATCTTGAATCCTTGATATACCTTGGAATACTCTAAAACCAAATCTCATATCACTGGAATCATAAGAACTTTGTTAGATCCAAAACTGTCATTAATTTGAGCTTTAAAAAGTCCCAATTTATACATTTTCTGTGTTTAATTTAGCAGGCTGAAAACTCCCAGACTTCTGTTCACCAAGCAACATTGTTATAACTCATCTCTGAAGGTAACTAACATGATCCTAGCTTACCTCTCTGGCTTGATGCCCAGCCTCTCCCCGCGATCCATGTTGAGTGTGCCAGCACCCTGGCCATAACCGTAGCCTTTGGGCCCATACTTCTTTCCATAGCAGGACTTGCAGTAAATCTCCTCATCATGAATTGCCACTGTTGTGCTATCTAAATTTTTCCTACAAACCACTGAGGGTAAAAAAAAAAAAAAAAAAAAAAAATCAAGACTTTTAAAAAATTTTCCAAAGATGCTTTTTTTTTTTTTAAAAAATAGAATAAGGTGGTAGACACAGTTCTACAAATGATAAAAGTCTAGGCACTCCCACTTTCCTAATTTATCCTATGGTTTCCCAAAAGCAATGGGACAGTGTCTGGCTTGGTCAGCTACCATTAAAGACCATTTGCCCTTTTCAATAGATAGCATAGTGGTTTCAGAAATGTATCCAAATCTTAAGATCCTGAAGCCTCACACTTTTCAATGATTTGCCCCTCTTGCAGGACAGAGACGTTTTAGAGATGGCTTTAGATAAGTATGTCTGAAAATTGTTAAGTGGTTTAAAGTCTGCATTTATTTTGCCTTCTGTCCCAAAGGAGAAAACATTCTTTCTTGATGGATTTCTTGCCACAAGATATTTCCATGTATCCCACTTCATAAACCTGCCAGATGTCATCATGTTTTATCCAGACATTATTTCACTTTCTAAAACTTCAATTAAGCTTAAGAAAAAAAAATTAAGTGTGAGAAACTCAGTGGTAGCAAAACCAGGCAGTGAGAAATCCAAGGTTAGTGCAGTAAGTAGGAAAGGAGATTTTCTTCCTTTTCCCCTTATCTAAAAGAGAGAGGGAGAAATGAGAGGAGGAAGAAAGAAGGGCCTCCCCGGTGGCGCAGCAGTTGAGCGCTGGGTTGCGAAGCTGCCCGCAGCCTCTGCAGCGCCGGTTTGATCCCTAGCTGCTCCCTGGCCACCGGAGGAGGGTCCCACATGGCGCGCAGACCTCTCCTGCCGCCCGCTGCTCCCCTCAGCAGTGTACTTTGGTCCTTCTGCCTGCTCTGCTCCCCGCTCTGGCTCTGGTGGATTCTCTCACCCTCCTGCGCATCTGACTGTACCCAGTGATTAAATAAATAAACAAATAAATAAATAAATATCTCCTCACCTTTAAAAAAAAAAAAAAGAAGAAGAAGAAGAAAAAAAAAAGAAATGAGAGGAGGAAGAAAGAATACAGAGAAGGGGAGGGAAAAACTAGCTGGGCTGGTTTAAATAAGAGTTAAATTAAAAAATAATAATAATAAAAGTTAAATTAAGAAGTTTCTATTACCGGGCCTCCCCGGTGGCGCAGCGGTTGAGCACTGGGTTGCGAAGCTGCCCGCAGCCTCTGCAGCGCCGGTTCAATCCCTGGCTGCTCCCCGGCCACCAGAGGAGGGTCCCACATGGCGCGCAGACCTCTCCTGCCGCCCGCTGCTCCCCTCATCAGTGTACTTCGGTTCTTCTGCCTGCTCTGCTCCCCACTCTGGGTCTGGTGAATTCTCTCACCCTCCCGCGCTTCTGACTGTACCCAGTGCTTGTATAAATAAATAAATAAATCTTTAAAAAAAAAAGTTTCTATTACCTTACACTAACGATAGAGTAACATCACTACCCTGGAACCTTGTGGTTGAAGTTCGAGTACTGAAATATTTGCAAAAAAGTCATGGTTATCCTTAAACCATACACTACACTGAAGTACAAACATCCTTGATAGAATAAATATAAAAACTGCCTTGAAAAAACAAAATATTAGTCATAGCAAGGTTAGAGATATGAAAATTTTACTGTATAACCACCCTTTCTTTCCCCAGTTCTCAACCCTATTCTCTGCTGGAAAATTCTCCCAGTCCTGCAAGCTACTCTGAGTCAACTCCTAAAAAAATTCAGCAGAAACCAGTAATAGGAAGGAGTAGGGAGAAGGACCAACAATGACATTTAGTAAACACTTTCATTATTGTACAGAAATCACAGCTTAACCTAGATAAAACTAAGACTAATTTCTAAAGTATCTGCATTTCGTTTTTGTTCATAAACTCTGCTGAATAACAGATTTCTTTAAAAAGTCACTTCTAAGAAGAAATTGTTAATCCAAACCTTCTGAGGAATGGTAGCCATTATGGAGGTGTATATATAGCAACATTCATATGTTGTATTTTTATTCATAATTGCAACTTTCTGTTGTCTGTTTCTGTTAGGGGGAAATGATGTCCTAAATTAATCCCATACAGGCTTTGTGGACCCCACCACCACTCCAGACTAAAGCCATCAAGACATTGGGAAAGACAAATCCCATCACCACCAAAGGGAGGGTGGCTGGGACCTGAGGGTGGAGTTGGGCAGCCAGGTTGGGTATAAAAATCAAACACGTGGGCCTTGGGCTCTCTCTCTGGCTCGCAATCGCTCGCCTCCTGGCTTCACCGCTCCTGGCTGGCGGCCAACTCTGAGAGCGCCATTTTGGGATTCCTGATCGGCGGATTGGGTAGGACTCATTTAAAACTTTGTCTCCCACTTTTCTCCCAGAGCTGTACATTTTCTCATTTCCCCTTCCCTTGTAAATAAACCTTTTATTAACCTTTCGCGTGTGCCTGCAGTAGAGCATTGATAAGTCCTTTTAAGGCACGGGTGAGGACCCACAGTCAGGCACCCCGTTTTGTATCAGGGTTGCTCTACAACATTTCTAGTTGTCTACAGAGCAGTTATACTATAAAAAGGTCCAGGCACATTGAATGCTGGTCCTGGAGGGAAAGGACATAATAATTAAGAAAGGTCTTTTTTTGAATATTTCTTAATGTAATCAGTTATTTTTAAGTTTCTAACTGCGATTTTCATTGTACAGTACTACAGATATGGCAGATCTCTGCTTGTGCAGATGGGTTCCTCACATAACAATCCTACATTAAAGAATACTTTGTGATTTGAATCAGAAGATGATGGCTAAAAAAGGGCTTTCTGAAGTGCTACTCTTATTTTAAAAGTGAAGACTTAACTGTATTACAGGGAATATGCAGGCAGAGGGGGCTTATCTCTTGTCCTGCTTCTCCCAACAGGTGTTGACTGCTTCAAGCATATGGCATGTTTTATGTCCCACTTTTTGTCAAAAGTAGCAGTCACTGATACTTTTCCATCTATAAACAATAATTCCCAACTTGTTGCATGGGCTGCATTATCTACAGCATTGTACAATAACAAATAGAAGAGGCAGTATACTTCACTGATGCTTATTGCATGGGCTGCATTATCTACACCAACTTGCCTTTGTGCAATGTTAAATCCTAAGTTCCTTTATGTCAAATTTTGGTTATTCACCAGAAATAACTCTGAATTTCCATAAAAAACAGAAGAGCTGAGCTTCTAGACATTAGCTAGTGTGGTAAAAAGAATAAGTTTCAAAGGGGAGGAACCCAGCTGGAAAACAAGCTGCAGTGGATGAGCAACGATCCGTTCATTCAGAGTCGAAGCTAAGCCCATGCAGTGTGCCTGACACTGTGCTGAGTGCCCGACTATAAACAACACTGGGCCTCTAGTGGAGCAGGAGCAACAGACGTGATAACAAAGTACAGGGAAGGCCAAATGGAGGGCAGTGGGGTGCAGGAAGGGCAGGTGTCTTGGATCACCCCTGCTGTCCTGTTGCCAGGCTGAACACTTAAGAATATCTAGGAGGACAGGTAAAAAATTGCTTGGGCCCCTAAAATCTTTTTTAGCAAGACCACAATATTTTCCTTCAAAGAGTAAACTGAAGCTTCTTACATGTAAGTTCTGTCAAAAGCTGAGCACCGGGAGGTACTTACTGCACAGAAAGCAGCAGCGGTGAAAGCTTCTCCCGTCACACTGTACCTCTTCCGCATGGTACACGGTCCTCCCGCAGGCCCCACACTTGTTTCCACCTCCCCAGACAGGCATTCTGAAGAAAGAAAGGAATCATTAGAATGTCCCCATACCACATAAGATGTCTTAACAAGCTCTGTTTAACCCAGGGGACAGCTGCAGATTTTGTTGCTTTATGAACCACTCTAACCACATCTTTAAAAGGCCTGCATTCCTCCAAAATAACCTCATCTCGTCTCCCAAACTGCAGCTCTTTCATTAGGAAACTCTGGCTCTTCATGTGCAAGATTTTTTTTCCCCTTGTAAGACAAAGGACCTGCATTCACGAGAACATTACAGGTCGCCAGGCACAAAACAAAGTATGCCACGAGAGTCCACAGGCATTAAGAAAGAAGTATAGGGAGTGGAAACACAAACACTGATAACCACCCCCCCCCAATACCCCCAGCTTTAATGAGCAGTTTTTTTAAAACTCAGCTTAGGAATTTGCACTTTGTTGGAGGTTTTATGTGTAATTCATTGAAACGACACAAATCCCTAACATCTGATACACAAGTTATGACACTTTCAGGGAGGAAAAAAAGGTGTATTATACCACAAGAACAAGTTTTATATCTGTCTGCTAAAGTTAGAGATTATAACAGAAACAGTCTTGTCTGTGAGTAGTGCAAACTCCAACGTAGAGCCTCGCTCACTGTAACCACAACAAATACCCATCCAGATGGCGACAATTTAAATTTTTATGCTTCACTAATCCCCAGACCCTCCAGTCCAGCCAACAGTCGGTTTTCCCTCTTTGACTAGACTGTCGGTCCATACAGTATATTTAGCAAAATTCCCTCCCCAGCAAAATGAATTCTTGTTGAGTATATAAGAATACCCTCTGAGCACTATGGCCCCAATATGGTAGTAGAGCTAGATGTTTAAATTAGGCTATCTTGTTAGAATGTAAGGTCAGCCTAATCTTAACTCCCTTCTCAACAAAATTGTCTACCCAGACACCTTTTAAAATGTCTACTTTTGTTGAGGGTATGAGTGGAGTGCAAGAGGAGAGGGGCCAGTAGACTGTGGTAGAGGATTGTGGATGCTTTGGTGGTAGGTATGGTGTGGTAACATAAATCTGAGGCATGATTCTGTAACTCTGACTCATTGTGAACCAATGTAAACCTTCAATTAAAAAATAAAATGGGGGGGGAATAAAATGCGTAGTTCTGAATGGTCAACAGACTCCAATGCCTTCACCAGCACAGAAAGCTATTCTGCTACCAGAGCATGTTATGTTTGCCCTGTCTTGAGTGGTATCTAAAAACACAGTGAAAGAATTTGTTTCCCCACAATCTATTTCAGACTTCCCTCCTGGGAGTGGGACTTGGAGGCCTTCCTGTTACAAAAATCCAGGACTGAATGATTCCTTAACTCTGAATGAGGCCTTTCCAAAAGATAGAGTTATAGAATTACTGTGTTGGGCATCTTTCCGGGACACAGCATTCTCTTCTACCTTTCTGGTAATATTTTCCCCCAGTTCTCTCCACAGACACAACCTTCTCTTTCTTGGTCCATGAAGCTGAGAGAAGTACTTGTACTTACTGTAGTATAGTTCTCTGGATGATAGCTGCCATGCTTGTTACCATTTCTAGAGGTAATTCAGGTAAGCATGTAAAAAGTTTAATATACTTTTATGCTACACAAGCAAGAGCATTATCAGTGGCTCATCTTCTTACAAAGGAATTAAAAAATCTGTTTGCAGGGCCTCCCTGGTGGTGCAAGGGGTTAAGTACCACACTTCGATGAAACAATCCGCAGCCTCTGCAGCACAAGTTCGATCCCCAGCCTGCTAGGGAGATACCCACATGGCAAGGCAGACCTCTCCTGTCTTGCCCGCTGCTCCCCTCAGCAGTGTATTTCAGTCAGTCTGCCTGTTCTGTTCCCCACTCTGTCTCTGGTGGATCCTCTCACCCCCCACACCTCTGGCCTGTACCCCAGCTCTTGTATGCATAAATAAATCTTTAAAAAAATTAAATAAATTAGGGGACCCAGGGGCCTCCCTGGTGGTGCATGTATGCATAAATAAATAAATTTAAAAAAAAATCTGTTTGCACTTGGACAAAAGTAGTGGTCTTTCACCACAGATAGTTTGAGATGCACTGGTTTAGATGCTATTGAGTCAACCATTTCATGGCCATCAAATCACTGCATCTGTCTCCTGTTGCAGTGAGAGATGAGAAAAGGGCACGTGACCAAGCCAGTTCCATTAAAGTTAAACCCAGGACTTTGGCTTATAAGTGTGTGGTGGTAGGGGTGGAGTCACTAACACACACACACACACACACACACACAAGATTTAGATACTTTCAGCCATGCCTCCTCTTATCCTGTACTCTTCAATTATGTAAGCCAGCAAAGTCCCTTTTTAAGTTAGAAGGAATCCCTGTCCCACAAAATAACACATATGCACGCGCGCACACACACACACAGGGACTTGACTAATGTGACTATCACTTAACTGCTGGGTTCAACTTGCAAAATGCCTACTTTTCCAATTCAAATAGAACAAAGTAATTCTAAGGGTCCACAAATGTCACCAGGCTACCAGTGAAGGCTTCCATCTAGGAGCAGTATCTAGCCACAGAGAAACATATTGTGACATTTACTGTAGTAGTTACATAAATCTCTTATTCCCTTCCCTGGAGACAGGTGCTCTTATTGTTTAAATCCACAATGAAATCTGAACCTGACTGTAAAACCTAACACCCAAAGCTTTGGCTCCAGTAGCCAGCACTGGTTTGAGTTTGGAGTGCAATTAGTGATATTGACTTTGCCCCCTGGCTCTGAAGTTATTGCTCCCATGTTCTGAAATTCTCACAAATGCAAAGAGATCTTCTGGAAATACTCCCGATGCTTCCTGGAGAAACCAAAGGCCAAATTCAGACTTGTTGGGAATGATACTATAATTACTTAAAACTGCATCCCAAGCATCAATGGCTCCCACTGGCTTTTAAAGTAACTGTTATTGTAGAGTCATTTCTCATTATTTGAGAAGGTATATTGCTTAATATCAACCTGGTTGATTTTACACACAGTTACTTTGGAGCACTCACTAATAAAATTTCTGTCAAGTTTAACATTATCGTGGGGTGTCTCTCAACATTTAAAAATACATTTTTAAATAGTTTTTTTTTTTTAATCTGGATGATTCCAGTGGGGTTGCACATTCTTTGAATAAGGTTGTATTATTACTGCCACTTCATTTTATTTATTTTTTAAAAACACTTTTATTTTTTTAATATTAATTTTTTTATCTTTTACATCATTATTTTTAAAAATATTTGCTTCCCACCCCCTCAGATGTAGTCCCCATAGAGTTGCCTTCACCAATTACCCCATGCACCATCACCTCAGTCCCCTGTGCTCCCCGCTCCCTCCCTCTGATCCCTCTCCCTCCTCCTCCCCTGCAGGATGTCTCTGATTTATAATTGTCCGTTTTTGCTTTGTTGTGTTTAAAACACATTTTTGAAAAACGAGTCACTTCATATTTTTCTCACCCTATTAAAGAGCAGCCTGAATTTTTTAATTATATAATTCAGGGTTGCTTCAAATTTACTTCTTGTAAATTCAATTTCTATTGTAATGTGAATGTGTCATCTCAGAAATACCCATCAAAGTCCTACAAAATTCGACTTCTGTTGTTTTAAAGAATCCTTTCTTTTCAACCTACTTGGGCAATTTCCACTTAGATATATACTTATTAGGACAAAGGTAGTACTGTCTTTGTCATATTTTTGCATTCCAAGTAAAATTTCAAAGTCATTAACTTTTTACAAGTTCCATCCAGTTTAAAGGCTTTCCTAAGGATTTCTGAATAACCCTCTGTGGTACAGGCAGCTGGCATATTAGAAAATGTATCTTCAGAAAGCTTCAGCTAGATTTATGCTCTATTTTTTAAGCTGGGTAGTAGGCAGTTGGGTATTCTTTATATTATTCTCCAATTTGTATGAAATATTTTATGATTTAAGGAAGGAAGGGAGGAGTAAGGGAGGAAGGAAAAGAGTGATTTAATCATGGGCCTCCCTAGTGGTGCAGCAGTTGAGCGCTGGGCTGCAAAGCTGCCCACAGCCTCTGCAGCACTGGTTCGATCACCAGCCACCAGCAAGGGTCCCACAAAGTGCGCAGAACTCTCCTGCTGCGCCCGCTGCTCCCCTCAGCAGTGTACTTCGTCAGTCTGCCTGTTCCGTTCCCTGCTCTGGCTCTGGTGAATTCTCTCACCCTCCGGCGCTTCTGACTGTACCCAGTGCTTGCATAAATAAATAAATAAATAAATAAATAAATAAATGATTTTTTTTTTTTTTTTTAAAAGAGTGACTTAATCAGACCTGGGTTAGCCTCACTATTATAATGGGCTTAGTTTTCTCACCTGCAAAATGGGAAAGGTAGCTGCCTCCACCTCAGAGATATCATAAAGACAGGGTCAGTAAATGCCTTGGCAGTTGTCCAGCAACTGTTAACTCAAAGGTGGAGGGAACACACTGCTCTCCATGCTCCAACAGGAAAACCCACTGGTTAGCACAAGCAGGGAAAAGAAAAAATGTAGTTGCTTAATAACTCGTTAACCTTTCCCAGGGACATTAAAACACACTGCAACTGTAACAACAGTTCCACTTGCAGTGACCATCTTCGAAATGAAGTTCAGATTTACACTTTTAGGGTGAACCCTTATGGGTGTTTCCTGAATTTGGCAGGAGGAAACGTGATGATCTTTCATTTCTGTCGCTCTTGGCATTGCTATGCATATAAAAAAAAAAAAAACCAGGCTTCATTTTTCCTACAACCTTGGCTGTATTCCTCCACAACAGCTGACATTAATCACAGCAAACTGGATTTTCACTGAGCAATCTGGGCTACATGCCTTTCCCAATCCTTTGCATCAATTTACAGGCTGGTAAGAGGAGAAATAAAATCCCACTTTGCACACATCTCACAAATAAGCCAAACACAGGCTTATTCTGCTTCTTCATCTTGTTCTTTAGTTTTCAATGTAGGAAAAAGTTCTATCCTTAGGACTTAGGCGGTACATTAGACTAAAATGTTTGGTTTATTTTTGAACACCTATGTGCACTTTCTTTGTTACTTCTCCCCCCACCCCCCAAGTCTAGGATGTCACCCAAAATTCCTAAGACTCATCCTTTTAAGAAAATGACTATACTCTAAATCTCAGTCGCCTTGTAGTGAAGTTACCTCATTCTCTAGATAACTGAGGACAGTACAAAATAACCACTTGGGTCATTCTCACAGCACCTGTGCTGCATCTGTTAGGATCTGAATGACCTGAATTTCAAGTCTACATATGCTACTTGCAGTTTAAGTTATTCGCTCTGACACCAAAGTCTTTCAGTGATGCCTCCTATAAGCCCAGACTAAATGCATCCAGGAGCTTTGACATTTTATTACTCCATACAGGGCTTGGTTATTACACTAGAATTTGACTATAATTTCCCAAAGGGAGAATTTATAAACCAGTCTCATCTGCTTCATTGAGCCACATCCAGGAGGAGGATCACTTGTTAAAGAATATGTAAGTTACAGCATTATCCCAACTATAATGATTCATATAAGTCCAAAGTTGTATGTGTAAGAGTTGTAGTTGTAAGAGTTGTAGTTATAAGTAGGAATTAACTTTTACCCAATCCCCTTTCTAAAAATGTTTTCTTCTGCTCCCCCAATCACTGGCTTAATATATTTTCCTAAGTGCATACCATTTAACCACAGATAGATTCCTTGTATCTTAGGCATCTACTCCATGTTTCATTTGGTTCTATCTACCAAAGTCAAATTTTCAAAATGATCTTTTCTTTTTTTTTAATTTTTGTTTATTTATACAAGCACAGGGGTACAGGCCAGAGGCGCAGGAGGGTAAGAGAATGCACTAGAGACAGAGCAGGGAGCAGAACAGACAGCCTGACCATAATACATTGCTGAGGGGAGCAGCAGGCGAGACAGGAGAGGTCTGCTGCACCATGTGGGAATCTCCCTGGCCAGGAGGGAATCAAACCAGCACCGCAGAGGCTGTGGACAGCTTCACAGTGCTGCACTCAACCCACTGTGCCACCAAGGAGGCCCTCAAAATGATGTTTAAGACAGCTCACTTTAAGGGTGAATTAAAAGCATGGATTTTGAAGTCAAATCATCCCATTTCTCTCACATGAAATATGAAGAAAACAGATTCTTATAGATTTGTTAAGAGAATGAGATGAGAAAATATACTCAATTATTGGTAGCCTTTATCATCAATATTTAGTAATGTCCAGTCTATGTTATCAAAACTCATCTTCCCCTACCCATCTGATAGATCCACTCCTCATCATTCCCCTAAACCCTCCCAATCTGGGCAGCTGACTTACCTTTCTCCCTCATTCAGCTAATGCCTGCCTTCATTCAATATCTTAAGTAATTCTAGGGTAGGGGCAGCTAATAAACATTGTATGATACTTTATTGTTGATGAAGCTCTCATGTAAATATTAATTCAACATTTTATAAGCCATATCCTGGATTAGGAGCTGAGATTCAAAGGGTTATGAGGAAGGGTGCCTGCTTCTCAGGGAGTTCTACTTTGATGGAAGAAATATGTAAACAAATAATTGCAATGCAGCATAACCAATGACAGAGGCAGGTAGGGAGGGCTTTGGGAAGTATGCATGGTAAACTTATATAGGGATGGCAAAACAGTTTCATCTTGTAAATCCATTAACAGTGGGTTCCTGGGAATTATATTGAGAAAGATTCTGAAGATCAAGGTTCCACATTAAAGATTATTGTGATTAGTATTTCTTGCCATAGAAATTGCTATACACATGCCACCTCTAAGTCTTCCTGACATAGGAGAAAGAGCATAAACTTAGAATCAAAGATACAAGTTTGAAAATCAGTTATCAACTCAGTGATATTAGCTAAGTTTCATAAGCTCTGAGCCTCAACTTCCTCAACTCTAACTTGGAAATGGATGAGAACTCTCTCATAGGATGGTTGTAAGGATTTAACAAGATAGCATTTGTGAAGTACCTGGCAAAAAGCCTGTACTCCCCAAAGGCTAGCTTCCTTTTCCTTCAGGAGCACTGCTGAGCTGAACAATGTCACCAGAAGTTCAGTCTTTAGTGACTTACAAAGTAAATCCAGACTCAACCCACTGATGTCTGACTGCAAAAACCACAAAACGTCCCCCAAACCCCACTATCTGATTTAAGGGCTGAACAACTATTCAAACCACCTGAGAATGATGAATTCCTGAGTTACCAAATTACATTGCCACAGGATCAGTTCCACTAGGCCCAGTCTTTGTCTAGGCCTACAGGAAACTGCAGTTATATGCAACTAGCAGTTAGTAGGTGTCCTTGCAGGACCTCTCACACCCAAACTGCTACTTTCAACCGAAAAGCACTTTACTGCTTCTCTCTGCTAAACTAAATGTAACCTAGGGAAACTATCTAGTAACTTCTACCTAGTAAATTCTCCTGTGTTCACCTCAGCTGCTAATTCTATATCTTGTTACAATTCATGTCTTCAACTTGGAGTATAGGAAATGCCAAATCACATATTGTAATTAGGATGCAGCTATGTTACAAACTCAAGTCACCTGACCTCCAACATCTGCCACAGCAATCCACAATCTGTGCAACCAGAGACATTTAATTATTCAGACAATTTCAAGTTTGCATGATTTCTACATGGAGTCAGGCTAAGATTTATAGGCCAAGACTGCTTATTTGCCAGATGGTTTTAGGTTTTTTCTTTGATCTACTAGTTTTCTCCTTTTTAAAATGAGATAATGCTTATTTATATCAGAAATTGGTTCTGAGATTAAACAATATATACAAAGCACTTAGTGCAGTGCCTGACACATGATAGGTAATAATTACAAATATTTATAAATGTTTGCATGCTTTACTTAGATTAAGTAGTCTACTTGTGTTAATTTATTTCATTCTCAACCACTGAGGTGGACATTATTATCTCCATTTTATGGGTGGGAAGTTGAGGTACATATTTAGTGACTCTTAACTGTGAAATCAAACCAAAACTGCCAAATCAACTTAAAAATACCAATAAAACTCAAACTGTATTGAGTTTGATGGTTCTTTAAAACTAAACCCTGTTAACAATGTAAAGATAGAACTGACTTCCATGACTCTGGCGTAGGTTCTTTTCAAATCGGGTATTTCCTGTACTGCTATCTGCTGGGTAAAGATTTGAGTCTCTCTTCACTTTTCTCTTTTGGAAGTAGTGAATGGGAAAATCATTTGGCCCTAATATATTAGGTGGTATTTGTCATCTTCTTATTAGTTAAGGACAATTAGTTGTATTACTGCACAATGAGATGGTAGACAAAAAAGCAAGGAACATGATATCCTTTGCAAATGATTCACTATATACTGGCCTCACTGGTTTTCCTCTATGACTTAAAAAACAAAACTTAAAATTTATAACAACCAGAACTTGTGCCCAACTCCTCCCCATAATCCAGTTGGTAAAACTCCTCCCCATAATCCAGTTGGAAAGAATCCTGGTTAAGGATTCTTAACCAGAGATCTACAGACTTTTTGAAATTCTGGTAATCAGTAAACTTGGCACCAGGTATTTTACTTTACGCGCTTAGAAACATTTCCGGAAAGGATACAGAAGCTTCACAAGACTGCCAGAAGGTCAACAACAAAAGCAGGTTTCACCAGAGAGTATGGGAATCCCCACTCTATGGAACGCAAAGGATGCCATGAAAATATGAGCCAAGGAAATGATCTATTGCTAGGCGAAAACCTGGAAATATCTACAAAGGGGGGAAAACTAACCTCCAAGCAAGGCTTAGGAAGACGGTTTCACTGACCGATACTTCCTTTTAACTCCAACAAAGTGCAGGCGGGTGTTTAATTACAAGGAACCTCTTCAATTCAGCTAGGCTTAAAGAAAGGGTCAGTCAGCATCTCTCTCAACACCCTACAAGGTATGTGCTATTACAACCATTTTACAAGACGAAGTAACTGATGGCCAGAAATAGGGCCTTCAAACTACTGGTTGCTAGAGCTGGGATGTGAATGTGCCCAACTGGCTTCAGTTCTGCCCTTCTCACCCTGCCCTATCTCCTCTCCACAAGAAAATTGTTCTCCCCATCTCATCTGATTTACCTCATTTTTGAGGGAGAGAAGAAAACTAGAGACCTAGATCTCCATAGTCATTTAGTGGCAGCACTGAGGCCGAACCCAGACTTCTAAAGTTCCTAATTTATTGCTGCCTCCTGTACTCCAAACCAAATTCTTGCTGTTTTAGGAAAAAAATACAATTTCCCCCAAATCCAAGTGATTTGTCAACTGCCATCAGGACAGACCTTCAATGAGTACTGCTTTCAATACAGTACTCAGCATATATCAGTAAACTACTTGTTCAATACAACTGGAGGAATCCATTAAACATTTGACAGGAACTTTAGATCATATTTACTAAACATACCTATTGCTCCAGCCACATGAAGTATCCCATACAGTTTCAGTGGCAGTCAACTTTGAGAGCAGTGACCCAGGAGGTAGGGGGCCAGAGAGGACTTCATAAAATTGGTTCTGGTTTAGTATGCAGTTTTGAAATTAAGTAGAATTCACTCCTTTAGACTCTATCACCCATCTGTTTTCTGAAAAGTTTGAGTCAAATTGTTGCCCACTTTATCGTTGTCCCATTTCAATTCTTAGCATTTTGAAAGTAGAACTTTAAAACTGATCAATCAGAAAAGAACTAAAGAGATCATTGTTACTGCCCGGGTTAAAAAGTAACTAACCAAAATAAGATTTTCGGTATTGAAAAAGCATTTATAAAGTGAAGATAGGCTTTGTCTGCAGATTTTAAAAACAGAACAGTTTAAACATTTTAGGTAACCATTTAATCAACATCCTGGCTTGGTGGGAAAGAAGTTTCTCTCGGTTTAAGAAATCCCACCTACCCGCCCTGCCCCCAGGCGCTGCCTACGTGGAGCCTTGGGGCCCAGGACATGATTTTCAGGACCTGTTGTCGAATTTCACAACCAAGCATTCTTGCTTTCCTGTTTGTACCTGAATGGTAGAAAGTTCCGGAAAATGCTGGTAGTGATCAATCTAAGTTTCACTGTGCTTCCTTCAACATTTAAAGGTTCGGGGCTAGGTGGGCAGAGACGGCCAAACAATAAGGCAAGCCAGGAGCCCTGTACGAAGTCTTTGGGGTTCCTCGGCTTGTAAGGACCCCCGCCTCATCCAGCTCCGAAACAGACCCTGGGAAGGTCGTTCTCAGTGCGCACCACTCGGCAGAGGAGACCCCGATACTCAGACCCCACCCCTCCCTTTTGCAGAGAGAAAACCGGTCGCTGCAGGGGAGTGGGGGGGAGCAAAGCTGCTAAAAGGAGGATTAGCAGCACCGCGAAACTCTGCACCGCCACTCCCGAGAGAAACCGGCCTCGAAACATTAAATGGTCACGCTCGATTACTTATTTGCCCCTCGGGCCCAGGATCCGACAGCCGGGCTGGGCTGACCGCGGGAAGCAGGCAGGTGAGTGTCGGAGGAGCTTCAAGTGGGGGCGCCAGGGCGCGGGGTCAGGAGCACCAAATGGGGACCAGGAGGAGGTTGTCAGACGACAGTGGGCAGGGCCGCCGGAGAAACCCCCTCCCCCCGGGTGCGGTGGAGACGTCCCCGCCGCGAATACTCACGCGACTGGCAGCAGGACCACGCTCCGCGAGCAGCGCTGGCGAGACCCGACCGGACAGGGAGCGCCGAGACTCCACGAGCCGCAGCAATGTGGGGCGCCGCCGCCTTTTAAAGACCCCTGGGTGGGCGTGGTCTGATTGAGACCCGCCCACTCCGCCGAGGCCCCGCCCCTGAGCGCGGGCGGGGGATTCCAGCCCCCGCGGTGCCCGGCCCTGGCGTCTGCAGCCAGGGCCACCCGCAGCCCCGCGCGGGGCTTGGGGCCGAGAGACAAAAGGCAGGAATCCCGCCTCTTCCTGCGGCTTCCCGCCAGCCCGCATCTTCCCACCTCCCGGAGCCGCTCCCGCCGATCTTGCCTCTCGCTCCCCCGACGGGATTGGGCAGTTTGCAAAAGTCTAAATTATGGAGTCCGTGGGAGGGAGGCGCACAGAGGACTGTGGTGATGGTGCACGGGTGCCTTGGGGAAGGAAACTCCAAGGGGTCTCCACCTGAAGGAGTGTGGGGAAGCAAATATTGTTTAAAAATTTTTTTAAAATAAATTAATTAAAATTAATTAATTAATTAAGAGTCAGAAAAAGGACACCTCCTTACCCCTCCGAGGCCGAGACGCGGGACTGTCCCATAGGGAAAAAGCCCCTTCTGCACTGCCCTGCGAGGCATCCTGCCCGCCGCGGGCGCCAATCCTCCTTGGGGAGGGAATAATCCAACGTCGGACAGACTCTCTCGGTAGAAAATCGACCAAATCGGGGTTTTCCGCCACCCTATCCCTTGCCTTTTCCTTATTTGTAAACACAACGTGATTAACTTCCCTAATGGACAAATATTCTCGGGCCCTATTTCCAGTTTTGGGCAATCCGTAACCTTTCTGTTCTTTAACGGTAAAATTTAGTCTCATCCAGACTAAATAAATGACGTTACGAAAATGCCTCATTCCCCAAGTGTCTTGCTTTCCCACCACGAGACTGGGGTAGAAACCGAAACCCGGCCAAAAATCAGCCAAAGGACCCCAGCGTCCGGGTTGTTGATATCAAAAAGGACCAGGGATGCCGGTGGGAACTGAAGGGACCGAATAATACCGGAGCTGCAGGGTGATTTCTTGCTTTCGAGAAAAAGGAAAAGCAACGCGTCTGTATCTCGTTCGCACTGCAGGTCTACCGATGACCTTTTGCCAGAAGCCACGATTCCTGAGAATTGGCATTTGGAAGCAGTGAAGAACTTTCAAAAGGCAGTGACCAAAGCTTCATGCCACAAATGCAAGAGCTTCCTCTCAACCAAGACACTACTGATATTTGGGGCTGGACGGTTATTTGTTGTGGGGGACCTGTCTTTTGCTTTGGAGGATGCCTCCCCCCATTAGATGCCAAGAGTGCCCCTCCTTCTCCTATGTTGAGACAGTCAAAAATATCTTTAAGCATTGCCAAACGCTTTCTTGGGGAGAGGGCAGAGACCCTGGTTGAGAACCACTGACTTGGTATGCATTTGCATGACAAAGGGCAGAACTGGCTTAAAATACTGCTTTTGTTTAATTTTATATGCTTAGGTCAATCCAGGATAAACTCATTATGATAGCAACCTTTTTCTCTGTCCATCAAGTGCTGTGCAAAAACGTAGAGTGATGATTGACATCTGATACAATGGCATCTGATGCAGTCTGAATGTGTTCCTGTCTGCTCTGAGCTTTTCTAAATATGGGCAATCCTTATTTTTATGATATCAGTTCGTGTAAAATTGATTTGATTCCTGGGTCTGACATGAAATTCTGTATGTCAGAGTCTACATTTACTTTAGCTCTGCTGCTAACAGTACTTACTTTTTCTTGCGTAGGTTTATATAGTATTCTTACTGAATGAAACTATTATCAGTGAATTGCCCGGCTCTACTGATTTTCAATAAGCCATTGTTTTCTCTCTCCTACACTTGAGTTCTCTAAGCCTGACCTGTTTGCTTTCTAACCTAAATTCCATAACCACACACGTGCTATCACTTGAAGTTGGGATTGTTTCTGACTGAAAAGTATTTCTGCTATCTGTCCCTGTATGTATTTTTCTCAGTATATTTCACAGTGAGTCTAGGCATGATACATAACTTTTGACTTTGAATAAATCTGTGTTTGTATTAATTATCAACATTGGGAAAAAATTTCCTTTAAACTGTTGACTATTAATTATAAACATTAAGACATTCAGTTTATGTAGACAGTGGTGCAAAAGAAAATGTGGGCTTTGGAACCAGACAGATGTGGTTTCTTTTTTTTTTTAAATAATAAATTTTATTTTTATATTCCCCAATACAATTGCAAACGCCCCATTGACAGATGTGGTTTCAATTTATATCTGCCACTTACTGGTTCTATGAACTTGGTCTAAGTACTTGACCTCTTTTTACCTGTTTCTTTATCTGTGCGATGATGAAGTTACTATACACATTTCAGAATTGTTAAGAGGATTAAATCAGATGATGCATATAAAATGCCAGGCATAGCTCCTGGCATATGGTAAATTTTCAATAAATGATGGTTGTTATATTAAGAAAGGGTATCTTGGGCCTCCCCAGTGGCGCAACGGTTGAGCGCTGGGTTGCGAAGCTGCCCGCGGCCTCTGCGGTGCCGGTTCGATCCCCGGCTGCTCCCTGGCCACCGGAGGAGGGTCCCACATGGCGCGCAGACCTCTCCTGCCGCCCGCTGCTCCCCTCAGCAGTGTACTTCGGTCCTTCTGCCTGCTCTCCTCCCCGCTCTGGCTCTGGTGAATTCTCTCGCCCTCCCGCGCTTCTGACTGTGCCCAGTGCATGTATAAACAAAACGAACAAACAAACAAATAAATAAATAAAACATGCCTCTATTAAAAAAAAAAAAAGAAGAAAAAAAAAAAAGAAAGGATATCTTGATCTTGTCTGCATTGTGAGAAAGAAATAGAAATTTTGTTTTGTTGTGCTCTCATGTTGCCTACTGAAGAGTCTAGGAGTAAGACCATATTACATGTTTTCCAAAACAATTAAGAACCTTGCCATGGAAAGTAATTCGCGTGTGTAGGGAAGAGCTAGTAGGAGAAATTTGCCCTCATGGAAAAAAATAAGCCCTTCTTCCACATTGTCCTACTATGTTTGCCCCTTTAGCCTTGTAATGGGAAAAATCAAAGGTTAAATGTGTTCTATAAAATGTTTCTTTTTCCCTGAAAATGCCTCTTATACTTTTAACAGCGTCTTTATTTTCTGGAACCCATTAACCAATTTTAAATCAAAGTTCTTTGTGAAGGTCACTGTCCTAAGGCAAGTTGAACCAAGGTCGCCTTTCTTCATAACCTTGTGAAACAAGGTCAGATTTTTCAAATATTTTTATTATTTTTATTTCATGCCACTTTTTCTTAACAAAACTCTGAACCAGATGAATGTGAATATAAACAGAGCCTCTTTATTGTAGGGCAAAAATTCCTTCCCAGAAGTCAGCTAGGCTATGGTGGAGAGGAATTTTTTAGTTTAAGTTAAATAAATGGAAAAATTTCACTTTGCTAATCTACACACTCAATATTGAAAAAGAAGCAGCTGTTCCACCTTATTTCTTAGCCAGGCTTTAGCAACAGTGGTGGGAATTTAAATTTACGCATACTCAACCCTAACACTCTGTGATGCATTTTCTGGCAGAGAAGAGAATAATATAAGTTATATATACTTAAATTTTGAAAGGTAGATTAGAGTATCTTACTCTCGATATTTGTCATAGTTGTTTTTTTAACCTGCTTTTGAACTCCCCCTTCCTGATAACTTGAATTATTTCTTAACCCTCTTTCTCCCATGAGTCCAATTTGCCTCCAGTGTTATTATCTTCTGGTACAACATTATTTATGTTTTCTTTTCTACCAGAGCTTTCTAGCTTATCTAGCTCTGCTTATACTCTCCTATAACAGCAGAGTTTTTCTAGCTTTACTAGTATGAAAAATACCATTAACTTTAACTCAAAGATAGCGAATTCCATCTATCTTTGCTTAACCTCTTAAGTGCCCTATTTCATTTTTCTACCATCTTTTCACTCAGTGACATTGCCTTTTCCTTCATGCACATTCCCAATCACCAGCCAACATTTCCTCAGCATTGCTCCACTTTGCTTATTTTCCTCCTCCATTGTGTCCATATTTTCTCTCATGTTTATACTTGTCCCTGATCTCACAGGAACATTTGGTTCTCTAAATCCTTACAAAGGATAATTACTCTGCCTGTGCTTTTGATCCATTTTTAAAATAATATCCCCCTTCTCTTCAATTTCCTTGTCTTTAGTACTTTCCTTTCAGATTAGAGTTGTCTATCCTATATTTTTATTTATTTATTTATTTTAAAGATTTATTTATACAAGCACTGGGTACAGTCAGAAGCGCGGGAGGGTAAGAGAATTCACCAGAGCCAGAGTGGGGAGCAGAACAGGCAGAAGGACTGAAGTACACTGCTGAGGGGAGCAGCGGGCGCAGCAGGAGAGGTCTACGCACCATACGGGACCCTCGCAGGCGGCTGGGGATTGAACCGGTGCTGCAGAGGCTGCGAGTAGCTTCGCAGCCCAGCGCTCAAACGCTGTACCACCGGGAAGGCCCTATCCTGTATTTTTAAAAGCCAACAAAAACTCCCCAGCTTTTTGTAGTAGGTATTCTTGTATGTCTCTTTAGCCTTGATTCCTCTTTTCCCAAAGGCTGGGTTTCTGTTTGGGGGTCCATATGATTTCAAGGAAGTGGTTTCATATAGCCCTGGTTCCAATTGGAGTAGTGGAATCAGTCAAGGCTTTCCAACCCCTAGTTTGGATTATGGAGTGATGGGGTATGTGGCCTCAGTCTATCCAATGAAAGTGAACCAGTGACCAATTTTCAATCCTAATCAATCTCCTTTTTTAAAAGATTTTATTTATTTATTTTGCATAGAAGAGCTGGGGTACAGGCCAAAGGTGCGGGAGGTGAGAGGATTCACCAGAGACAGAGTGGGGAGTAGCACAGGCAGATCTACTGGAACACTCTGCTAAGGGTAGCAATGGGTGAGAAAGGAGAGGTCTGCTGCACCATGTGGGTTTGCTCCCTAGCCAAGGGATCCAACCCAAGCCACCAGGTGGGCCTTTGAGTTGTTAGCTGAAACTTTACCCTTGGGCCACCAGGGAGGCTCCTGTTTGATCTCGTGTTGTGAGTCAGCATTGAATAAATATATGACTGAATATACAGACGCAAAATTGAATCTTCTAAGACAGATCATGTTTCTGAAGTTTCATACAAATGTTAACTTCTGTCTAAAGATAGTGACTGATATGAGGACTAGAACATACAACAAGATACATTAAATAATTTTTATTACTTCATTAAATAATTTTTTAATACCAGACACAAAAAAAAAGGAAGATACATATTGTAACTTTTACATAGATTTTTTTCTTGCTAAAGATTATATAAAAATAAATGTACACTTTCCACCAAATTTTAAGAAAAAAAATTTAGAATTTGCAATGGGGCTTTTTAAAGAATTTTGATTTTCCCCCAGTTCAGTAAGAATGAAGTAGGAAATTAGTCTGGTTTGGGGCTTAAAATAACATTTAGGTGTATATTTCACTTTCAGTGTAAGATTTTCATCTGCAATTTGATAATTGAACAAAAATTCAGAGAAAACCTCATAAAAATCCCACTTGCTACAATTATATATATTATATATATATTCTATCTATATATGAAAAGACATATGGAGCTATGTTCTCAGAGAAATGATGTAAGAAGGATTAACAGGATTTTAGAAACAATACACAATGCTATAATTGATAGGCTCTTAATTATTTATGGTATATGCCTGCCAGGATTTTTGTGTAATCCTTACATATGGGATTAAAAGTCATTTATAAAATGAAACTTTTCTTGTAAAAGAAAATAAAAGCTGTCATGTTTCTGTAACTCTCACCTCATAAGAAAAGTGTTGAGCAATTGAAAAAAGGTTAATAGTTTTTTTTTTAATGACAGCTCCTATAAATTCCATATTTATATGTTTATAAGGAGAGCTGGCTTAGATTTTAGTTTAAACATTATTGACTTACACCTCATTTACATCCCAGATTCTTAAATAGCATCATGTGTTAAGAGACTCAAGCTTTTGATTTACTTGTCCTTATGTTCATTTCAACAGTGGACTGGCGTGCTGCAGCAGATCCAAACGCCACTGACCTGTTAATGACTGGGTTTGAACTCAAATATAGATGTTTACATAGACTTGCAAAGTCATCTGAGTCCTCTGTGAAAGTGCGTTTGGCTACGCTGGAGTGACCTTTCTCTCCTGACCAAATTCAGCTACAAGAACATAATGATGAAACCAAGGTACACGTCACTGGTTGTTCTTCAAACCAACAGCTTATGTTACAAACTAATAACAACTTATTGAATGTCCCTTGTATAGCAAACATTATAGGAATATTTCTTGTAGTCTATACAGTAGCCTTGTAAGGTCATTATCTTTCTGTCCATTTCTAGATGAGTAAAATGAAACTCCTGGAAACCACTTTGTCCTGCTGCTACATGGCTATTAAGTGTCAGAGCTGGGATTCAAATTCAGGCTGGATCCAAACTTCATTGAGTTTCCACCACCAAATGGGGCATTTCAACAATGAACAGCATCAAACTGTACCCTTGATTGATGACACTAAATGCTATGACTCCTTGGGAACAAGTCTCTGGGCAAATCCAAAGTTTGAGGAGTTTGAGGAGATGCTCCTCATGATAGCTGACTGGAGGCATGTCTAGAGCAGGGAGTGGCACTGTGAAGAAACCTAGTTGGTCTTGTAAGAGCACCAGAGAAGCATGTCTGGGGATTTGGCTGTACTGGAAGAAGGAGGGTATAGAAATGGGTGTGGACATGAAGAGGAAACAAATACATTTAAAAGGCATCATACCCTGACAACTATCTTTTCAGGACTAGGACTGCCGAATGGTGGATGAACATAACATGCAACAAAAACCCACCAAATTTTAACTAAGGACATAGCCAGGCAGCCAATTTTACTCAATCTCTTCCTTGGGGCACCAGCTAGAATAAATTCCATATACAGTAGTTATTAGGAAACCTGCCTATGGTCTTCCCTACACTGGCATCTGAGGAAACAGGTTGGTTATTTCACTTCTTTGCACTTAATTTTCCTACATCTAGGTGATTTTTGAAGTTCCATTTAGTTATACAGTTCTATAAGTCACTAGTAGCAATTACATGATATTTTAGTCATTTATTTTCTGACATAGAAAGCTGTTCACATGTATTTATTAGAGTCCTTAGGGACAGATAATAGAATATTTGATAAGGGCAGGAAAGCAAATGATGCTGTAAAACCAGGATCAATGCTTGAGCAACTATGACACATTTTCAAAGTAGACCCCACTGCTCCACCTCTTGAATATGTATTTTGCTTTGAACTGAGACTGGATTTTCTGCTTCAGCTATAAGACGATCTGCTATCCTTGACCATGGCCATCACCTCATGTCACCCACCTGCCCTCTGAATCCAGCTCATGCTTTGTATCTTCCATCAGGGATTGGTGGAGACTAGGTTACGTGCAGAAGTTAAGCTTCAAATGGAGTCACGGAAATGTTTAGCCTTCTCGTCTCTGGTATACAAGAAGCTGTGTTACAAGAGTGAGTGTGTGTTGACTTTGTGTGTAGTGTCTGCCCCATCATATTACACTATTATCTGCTAGTGTGTGTGTGTGGATAACTGTATGTACACCATGAACCTATAATGGAGGTATTTAAATATATAATACTATATAAGAAAGCCTGAAAGGGTATTCACTGAAATATTAGTAATGTTTTGCTTTGATCAGAAGTATTTTTGTGTTATCTTCTTTTCATTTTTCTGTATTGACTGATATGTCTACCTTGAATATTACTTGTTTAATTTCTTACAAGAATGATGCTTAGTGTTTCTGTGCCCCTGATTCTACATGACATACAGGAGGTTTTCCTGCCTTTTTGTGTGTTTTAGATATCTCTTTTCAAGTTATTGGCCACAGAATTAGACCTTAGAAATAATTCTGAAGGGCATATAAATCATTTTTTCAATTCATATCATGTTACCAAATTTCTCAATATTTAATCGATTTCTTCATGAGACTCATAGACAATATAGTATTAACAGGGAAGCAAAAATGGGATCTGAAGAAGCATTAGAAGCCAGAAGAGTTGTTTTCTTTTTATAGCACCTCTCATTGCCCATTTTAAAAACGTGTCATTTTTCTTATGATGTGAGATCTGTGGTATTGTGCAGTTTTGTTAACAAAGACAAACTTCAATTACAAGTTTGAATTACAATTGCAATCAATGCATGGAAAATCGGTGCATGCATATCACACACTGTATATGTAGCAAGTGTGGAACTAGATGAAAGAGAAAACTGGAAGGTAGGTGAGGTCTAGACTATGTAAGTCTTTCTTACCATGTTAAGAAATAAATCTAGAGGGCCTCCCCGGTGGCGCAGCAGTTGAGCGCTGGGTTGCGAAGCTGCCCGCGGCCTCTGCGGCGCCGGTTCGATCCCCGGCTGCTCCCCGGCCACCGGAGGAGGGTCCCACATGGCGCGCAGACCTCTCCTGCCGCCCGCTGCTCCCCTCAGCAGTGTACTTCAGTCCTTCTGCCTGCTCTGCTCCCCGCTCTGGCTCTGGTGAATTCTCTCACCCTCCCGCACTTCTGACTGTACCCAGTGCATGTATAAACGAAACAAACAAACAGACCAGCAAACAAATAAATAAAGCATGCCTCTATACAAAAAAAAAAAAAAAAGAAAAGAAAGAAATCTAGAAAACTTAAATAAGGGACCAGGAAATTGAATAACTATAAGAAAGTGAAAATCAACAAAAATTATGAACCAGAGACACTTTTTGTGGGGTGGGGGGAGGGAGGGGAGGGATTGGGGTCAGAATGGAGGGGCTGAAATTGTATGGGGAATATAAAATAAAATTTATTATTAAAAAATAAGTTACAATAAATTAATAAATACTTAAAAAAAAAGAAATATGGACTCAATTGAGATCTTGACCTCTCTAATTCTCTCAATGGATGCTGATTTTGTTCAATCAGAAGATGTTAAAAATATATGAAAATATACCACTTAAAAAAAGTTCTTTTGAACCTGGGAAAGTAGCTTATGAGATTCTGAATCAAATTTTCATTCATGAAATTTTACTTAAATAATTTGACTTATTTAATGTCCTGGAGAATGCTGTGAACTATTCAGGTAATAGATTTCTATAGTGCTTTTATTCTAAAAGTCCTCAATTTGATTGATGTAGTTAATTAATCTATTTTTTAAAAACATACCTGCAATATGCAAGCTACTTTGTTAGGCTTTGGGGATATAGCCTTTAAGAAAGTTTCTGTTCTAAAAGAATTTACGGTTTAGTTACAAGACCCAAGATATTCACAAAACCCTGCAATACAGAACATAATGTGAGACACATTGCAATATGTCAACAAAGGGGTCCAGATGGGGAGCAGACCCTGTTACAAGAATTGGGAGTTTTCTTTGGAAGGTGGAGGAAGGAAGGTGAATAGGGAAGTGAGGCACATAAGAGAATGTGGCCTATAGAGGGTGCGTTATTATGCCAGTCATCATGGTGGGCAACTAGAGCTTAATTAATTGAGGAAATTGAGGGCAAAAAGGTGCACAACCTCAGAACTATCCCAGCCATGGAGCAGAATTGTTGAGGTGTTAATTCAATGATGTTACAGACTGAATGTTGTATCACTCCAAGATTCATGTGTTGAAGTCTTTACTCTCAATGTGATGGTATGAAGAGATGGGGTCCTCAGGAAGTAAGTAGGTTAAGGAGGTTATGCGGGTGGCTTCCTCATGACTGTTTTTGGAAGTGGAGATTGGTCCAGCCCCTATGGAAAACAGTGTGGTGGTTTCTCAAAATATTAAAAGTATATGATCCAGTAATTCCACAGATCAGTATCTACCTGAAGAATATAAAATCACTAATTCAAAGGGTTTTATGCACTTCAATGTTCATTGCAGTACTATTTACTATAGCCAAGTTATGGAAACAATCTAAGTGCCCAAGGACAGAGGAATGGATTAGATCGATGTGGTATATATACACAATGGAATACTATGCAACTGTAAAAAAATGAACTCTTGCCATTTGTGACAACATGAATGAAATGGGGGAATAATGCCAAGTGAAATATGTCAGAAGGAGAAAGACAAATAGCAGATGGTGTCACTTATATGTGGAGTATAGAGAAACAAAACAAATGTTCAGATAAAATCAAACCCTCAAAAACTGACTGTGGTATTGAGGCTACAAGATAGTAGGGGAAAACAAGAGTGGGGAGGGGAGCCACAATAAACTATGGTGGAAGACTTTAGGTGCCTAGATGGTGGGTGTGGTGTGAGGACATGCATCTGAGGAGGCATGATCCTCTGAATCACACACAATGTTATAAACCAATGCTATAACATTGGTTATAAAATTTTCTTAGATAAATAGATTTTTTAAATAAAACTTCTCTAAGTTAAAGAAAAAAATAAATTTTAAGTGGATTCAAGATTTAGCTATAAGACCTGCAGCAATAAAATACATAGAAGAAAACATTGGGAATATGTTTCATGACATTAATAAGAAAGATGTTTTTGGAGACTTGATCCCTACAGCAAGGAAAACAAAAGTAAAAGTAATGACAGAAAATATTTACACATTACACAATCAACAGGGAGTTAATATGCAATGATCTACAAAAATTATTCAATTTAACAATAAAAAACCCCAAACAACCCAATTAATAAAGGGCAACATCTCTGAAAAGATAATTCACCAAAAAGAATATCCAGAGGGACAATAGATACTTGGGAAAATATTCATTATCACTTTCAATAAGGGAGATGCAGGTGAGAACCCCAATGAGAGAACATCTCAGACCTGTGAGAATGACACATATAAAAAGACCCCCAATAAAAAGTACTGTAGAAGATATGGGGAAACCCTATTACACTGTTTATGGTATGTGAACTGTTTCAATCATTTTGTTAAGCATCTGGATTTACTTTAAAAAGGAAAAAAAAAACCCTAAAAATTGAAATATCATATGACCCAGCAATCCCACTCATGGGTATCTGCCCAAAGAACACGAAAATTTATATATCCAGAATGTTTATTGCTCATTATAATATACGTGGTTTAAAATGTTTATTGTATAGCAACACTATATACAATAGCTAAGCTATGGAAACAATATAAATGCCCAAAAATAGATGACTGGATCAAGAAGATGTGGTACATATATACCATGGAATATTACTCAGCATTCAAAAAAGATAAGCACATGCAATTTGCAGCAACATGGATGGAGCTGGAAGGGATCATGCTCAGCAAAATAAGCCAAAAAGAAAAAGAAAAATACCGGATGGTCTCACTCATAGTGTAACAGGGTGGTCCCCAGGAAAGGGGGAGGTTCCCTGCCCCACCCAAGGGAGGGTGGAGCTGAGCAGGAAGAGGAGAAGCTGCAGAAGAGACTGAGGAAGGAAGCTGGATGGAGCCAGAAGGAGACCTGGAGGAGGCACATGGAGCCTAGAGACACGTGAAGAAACTGCGCTTGTCTTTTGGTCGTAGACTGGGTGACACAGATGTGGGTGAGACCCGTGGGGAGGTGACCATGGCAGCTTTTATCTTGATGTTGATTTTGCTCTTTTCCTTCCGGGCTTGTCCGGTTGTTTGTGACCCTTTTCTGGGGGTCCCCACTGGAAGATGCTTTAGACTTGTGGCAGGCTTTGGGGCCTTGCTCTGGGCCAATCCCATTTGGATGGACTTTTACCCACGAGGGGACGGGTAACTTTGGGTGCTTCACTTAGAAACTAGACTCTTTGCCTTACCTGTATTGTTTCCTAGTTTTATTAAAGTTCCTTCCCATTAAAGTCTCCTATGTTTTGTGTTGATGCGGCGGATGGCAGAACCCATTTAGAATAGGCAGGTTTGCGGGGTTTGGGCTGCCCCTCTCCCTGTCCTATAACAATAGCAGGAATCTAGAAAACTTAAATAAGGGACCAAGAAAATGAGTAGCTATAAGAAAGTGAAAATCAAAATCAACAAACAACTATGAACCAGAGACACACTATGGGGGGGCGGAAAGAGGGGATTGGGTCAAAATAAAGGGGTTGCAATTGTATGGGGAATATAAAAATAAAATTAAAAAAATAAATAAAATGTTTATTGTACCGTTATTAACAATTGCAATAGATAGCACAGGAAACAACCTAAGTGCCCAAAGATAGAGGAGTGGCTCCAGAAGATATGATATATCACACCACACAAAGGAGTACTATTCAGCCATAAGGAAAGAGGAAGTGTCCCATACAACAAAAGGGAAGGCATGCTAAGGAATTACGTTTAGTAAACAAGGCAGAATGAAAAAGGCAAATAATGGACATTTGCATAGTGGACTATTCGACAAAGCAATATATTTACAAAAAGTAGTACACACCAATAAATAAAGTGAGGTTTCTGAGGTTAAAAGGGAGGGGAAGTAGAAAGGGTCAAAGAGGCTTAAGGAATAGTGGTGGGGGAAAACATTTACTACATTAGTTCCTTATTTTGGAATATGAACAAGTGAGCTTAAAAATAACAAAGAATAAGATTCTATCAATGCATTTCGTTCATGCATTCAGCAGCACGAGAAGAGGGAAACATTTCCTTGTGCTTAGTCTTCAACCCTCACATGGCTAGTCTGGTTAAAAAAAACACAACCTCAATCCCCCACAACTCCCAAATATTCAATACTCAATCCAAAGGCTCAATGCAAAAAAGCATAAAAAAATGGAACAAAGAACAGATGGGTCAAATAGAAACAAATTGCAAAATGGTGGATTTAACCCCAATGATATCAGTAAAAACATTGGTAAAATAAACAAAAAGTTGTTTTTTTTTTACCCATACTCTTATGCAAATAAACAAGTTAATTGTTATCTTCTGTCAGCATTAAATTTTGCTCAGAAAGCTGTACAGTGAAAGATTAGAAACTTGAACTAATCATGGTTTTAACAGCAGAATGATCTTGGCAGTGATTCCTTTTCTGACATAAGCGTATCACAGAAAGATGTCTAAGAGGTTCAGCCAAGAGACACCGCGCTGAAGGCACTTTTCATCTCTCCACAGAACGCTTACATAACTCAGATTGCTATAGTGTAATAACCCAGGCATGGAGTGTTTGAGAGGCATTTCTTTCTCACAAGGCTGAAGTTTAGGAAGATTGTTAAAAGGACTTTCCTTTATTTTCCTGAAACTCAAGGAAACTCAGTAGACCTTTTGGGCCAAGCTCTTATGTTTACTCACTGGTGTCTGCTCATTTGCTGTCCACTGCTTGAGGATCGCTGGGTCTACCCAGTAGCTTCAACCTGCGTCCCCTTATTCTGAACACACTTGCTTTTTTTTTTTTTTTTTTTTTTTAGTCACTACCTTCCTCCAGGATTACAGTCTTGTCCAATAAAGTGTCTCCTTCCTGCAAAGATTTTCACCTGCCAAACCCATTTACTTAGTTCATTCTTGTTCATCCCTCGAGCTTTATTCAAGTCTGTCACTGTCCTCCCTACCCTCACTCCAGGTTCTTTTCCCATCTGCAAATTATATACTGTGAAGTGTGGTCATTTGGATGGTAGAGATGAAGAAAAGACATTGTAAATATTTGTGTTTTTTACCTTTTGAAATTTATAATAGTCCAATCCTCTGTAGCCACCAGGTCTCTCCCACTTTCCACCCACCACTACCACCTGTTAAGGGAATTTCTAGACTTTATTATGCAGGTTGGTGTAATCATTGGAAGGAGAACTTGAGAAGCAGGTAAGCCTAGAAAATCCACACTGGAGCAGCAAAATCCTAGAGGTAATGGAAAAGTGGATCCAGACAATAAATGAGTGAAGCAGAAGTGGGAGGAATTTTGATCTTGAGTGGATAATAGGGTCCAGTGCAGAAAGGGCAGAAAGGCACTAGGACAATAAGGAACACGAGACATATTTAGAGTGAGTGGGAGGAAAAAGAGAATATTAAAATGTGTATCTGTGGGCTCTGAAATGAATCCCCTTTGGCAATCCTTGAGAGGCACAACTAAGGGTAGAAATTGCCTGCGGGGGAGTTTTGTTCCTATATTTGTCTCCAGGAGTAGGCGAGTACAAAGAGACTGGACCACGTGGGGCACTGCCGTGATAGAGATTAGTGAGCTGTGGCTGCCAAAGTCTGTTCCCCCTTCTTTTGGTAAGGCATCCCCAATTTCTTCTCTGAACCAACCATCATTCCACTCTCAATTCACAGGCCTTACCTGGAAATGGTTCCATCCCCAACACTAAGGATGAGTATGTGACTTAGGCCTGGCATGAAGAGCCCCATAATCCCCTGGTCAGAATTAGTCTAGAGATTGAGCACTTGACCTCTTTTGGCCTAATGAAGAATTGTGCCCAGGGTAATTGCTAGGAGAGGAAAAATACTCTTCTCTTACTATTGGATTTGATCATGGGAATGAAACGAAAGCATAAGTGAACAGGGCTGACGTGAGGAAAGGCACCAGGCCTGCATGACCCCGTCTGAGCGCCTACCATCCATGCTTCAACTAATCCTTGACTTTTTAGTCAGCTACATAAGCCAACAAATACAATCTGCCCCACTTTTTTTTTTTTTTTTGCTTGTGCCAGTATGAATTGAGTTTTTCACCACGCGGAACTCAAAGACTTCTAAATTATACAGCACCCAGTTCATATCTGTATTCTATTTGAATAAGTCTATCACTAAAACTAAACTTCATGAAGTAAGAAACCTATGCCATTTTTTTCTTTTCTGTATGCCCTTCTTCTTGTGTGATGTCTGGAATATTTTTTTGAGTAAGTGGTTAAATGCAATGTATATAAATGCATTGTTTTGCGACTGACTATTGTCTATTTCTCTTCTAGGTTTTACACTCTCTAAGGTACTTAATTTTTTTTGCTTCACTCATCTTGAGCTTACAGTCTAATGCACAAAGCTTGGGTTATATTAGGTGACTCATAAATGTTGGCAGAATGAGTGAGCAAATACAGGAAAAAAATGAAATCAAACCAGAGCAATAGATGATGATGTCCATTATAAAAGGGCCAATGAACTTAGTTTTTATAATTTCCCAGTTAGACATATTTAATACCTATGAAGTGACACCACGTAGGGTAAGTAAAGTATCAGACTTTTCTGCCCTCCTGCCATTAGGATTAATGATGAATCCTGCCATCCTGAATGCATGCCTGATGGCGGGCACCTGGAGTAGGGTGTGGGCATGTGTAGGTGAGTACACCTGGGCTGAGAGACTGGACTTATAAGGGTGGCATCACGGGGACACCAGTGAAACAGCAGAACCAGGAGCAGAGAGGATGAAAGAGCAGAGAAGCAGAGGCCATGAGAGAACGCCAGAGAGAGAGAAGACATGCTGGGGGCTGGGAGGCCTCCCCACTTGGCAGGTCTCCCAGCCCCCCGGCACCCCTGCCTGCCGTGTACCTGGTAAATCCCAATAAAAAGCCATGGAGGGCTCCAGAACTCTCCTTTACCATGTCTGCTCAGATCATAGAAATCCTGCACTGTCCCATCCTGCCACTACCCACCTCTATTCTTAGGACAGAGTTGAATGAATCAGACTACTATTATATTTTATATTATGCTATATTATATTTATTATATGTAACTACTCTTCTTTCTTCGCCACTATTTTATATCATAAGTTTTTACTGCTAGATTCTTACGATTCTTTGGACTATGAAGGCCTAAAATGTGTATAATACTTCATATTTTTATCATATAGTATATATCATATGTGTCATATGCATTTGAATATCTGGAAGACAAGTAAAATATGATTGTTACAATATCAAAAGTTAAGGAAAAAATTCAAGTTACATAGCTATATTTTTAGATTATTTAAAACTCTAACCTATAAATGACAAAAAAATATTCTAGTGATGCCCCTAAAAAGTCCCCAGGTGATTTTCATCCCTATAAATGGACCAGTGGAGGCAATAAATCTCTTCTGAGAAAAGGAAGATAATTTTGTCATTGTTTCCTTTCCCTATTTAAAAATTGTATATGATTCAACAAAGAAAATAGAATTTTCTGGAAAAGAGCTGGATGTTAAGTTCCCCCAAACCATCTTTACATCGGGAGAGAAAAGATTGTGGTTTCAGGAAAATGTAGCTTACCCAAGACTATGTCTCTCTTCTTTTTTTTTTTTCTTTTTATTTAAATTTTTTTTTAATAGAGGCATGTTTTATTTATTTATTTGTTTGTTTGTTTGTTTATACATGCACTGGGTACAGTCAGAAGCGCAGAGGGTGAGAGAATTCACCAGAGCCAGAGCGGGGAGCAGAGCAGGCAGAAGGACCGAAGTACACTGCTGAGGGGAGCAGCGGGCGGCAGGAGAGGTCTGCGCGCCATGTGGGACCCTCCTCCAATGGCCCGGGAGCAGCCGGGGATCGAACCGGCGCCGTAGAGGCCGCGGGCAGCTTTGCAACCCAGCGCTCAACCGCTGCGCCACCGGGGAGGCCCTATGTCTCTTTTCTAAGGGTTGTGTTGTGATTGTCTCCTGACCAGACCCAAACCAGACCCAAACATCAGAAACAAAAATATAAGAGAACAAAACAGGACTTCCCGCTGCCACTTTGTGGCCCTCTTCCGCACCTGTTCCAACTTCCATCCCCCTCTTAAATGAAATGACCGGTTAAGTTCACAAAGCTGAGCAAGTCCTGCATAGGAATCTCAGATTTCTTAGGTTGATTTTAGGGATTAATTAATGCTTGATATTGTGGGTAGTTGTGAGAGTCAAGAGAGTGCTAGAGAATATAAAACAATTTTAAAACCAGAACTTTAGTTTTAATGAGCTCATGGTTAGAAAACAGTTCTGAAAGAAATAGTTAACATTTATTTACTTTATGGTGAATGAACAAGGAGAGAGGATTGAACTCACAGAGGGAAATGTTTTCATGTTTACATTAACTTCTAGAGTGAGGACTGTGAATTTCTATAACATGTTAAGAAGTGAGTGCTTCTTTGACATCCAGGCAAAAGAAATGTGTGTTTTAAGGCTTCTATTCAGCTTGACTCTCCCCTCAACAGAAACATTTATGAATCTGTAGAATAATTCTTTTTTAAAAGAGAGACATGAAAGGGTGTTTGCTGTAGAAGAGACAGTGTGTATTGCAACCAGATCAATAGTGCACTGATGCTCTGGTCTCTGCTCCGATATTTATATATCTGCTCCACAGACGCCTACATAATGGTATTTCCTGTAACAGGATTTTATTTGAATTATTAAAATGATAATCATCAGTCATTATAATATTACATTATACCGATCCTAAATAACTAGTATACTTAGTATTTGTTTTTACCAGATATGTTATAGGTGCTCATTAAGTGTTGAAATAAGAGGATCAACTATTGATTTGTTTTAGCAAGTATTTATTAAAATACTTCTTCTAAATGCTATGTAGCATTTTTGGTAAGAGTAACCTGTAATTTAATGTGTTTATCGCTTCCTGATGAGATCTCACAGATGTCTGGAACCCACTTAAGAGCCTTCTTAATTTTTCATTGAAGTACTGATTAATGTATATGATAATTTTAATAAACTCACATACCCATGGTTTTTCCCATGCTTCATACATTGAAAAGATGATTTCAGTCAATGTTACTTTCTCTGGGAGGATTTTGCATATTAAAGAGGAAAAAAAGGATAAGTTGTTTTTCTAATCAACTAATACTTTAGAATGTGAATCACTGGGAGAAGCTAAATAAATTTACATAAGCTAAATCTTTGAGATGTGATATCTTATTTTTTAAATTTTTTTTAAAACAAGGTAACATTGTTTTACAAGACTGTATATGAATCAGTAGTTTAGCTTCACACTGCTTCAGATGCATGTTGTCACACCACACCTACCACCAAGGTACCTGTAGATTTTAGAGGGTCTTGATAGTGATAGTGACCCTGAAATTTTGCTGTCCCTGATTTTAACCATTTGAATAAAAGATTATATACATGGCAGACTGCATTTTTCAAAGATGATAATGACAATACATCCCACCCTATTACAATGTGGCATTTATGCTTCCTCTCTTTGAATCTGACAGGTCTGAGATTATGGTTGGAAGTGACACTATATGATTTCCAAGGGTCAAAAAGATGATATAGCTTCTGATTTGAAGACACTTTATCTTAACATTCAGCCACTATGTTCTAAAGTTGCCCAGGCCACATAGACTATAACTTTGGCTGACATTCCAGCCAGTGCCCAGAATAATGGGCTCGGTGAGTAGAGAAACCCTCAAGATGATTCCAGTAACAAAAATTGTCAGACTACATGAGAAAAAAATCTCCACGAGAATTACCCTTCTCAACTGAGTAAACCTTCAAGTGAGAGTTAATAGTAATAAAATAATTGTTGTGGTTTCATGTTACTAAGTCTTAGGGGGGGACATTTACGTCATAGAAAAAGATCACTGGAACAAAATAGACCAAAGTTTCTTTCATTCCCTGGGTAGCCTTTTGCTGTCCAAATAATTCACAGTATTCTCTATTTTTTGGGAGAAGGAAGGTTTCCTTCTGGTCGCAAAGTATCACATGATAGAACAAGAAGTCAGACTGACCTGCCAATTATGTAGAAATCAGTGATTTTCTTGGTGCTCAGTTCAGTCAAGGTTATAGGAAAACACCCAGAAGTCTGACAAAATTAGAGGAATACTTTAAAAAGTAATATACATAAAAACAATATAAAAAACAGGGTATCACTTGTGCTTGGAAAATATTTTTGTGTGTACATAACTTTCGTGTACAGAATTTTTTCTGTCTTATTTATGTTATACTCTCAAAGCCTAGAATAGTGCCTGGCACACAGGCTCAATAAAAATATGTTGAATAATTGAGTGAATGAAAACACAACTGGCAGAATAAACATCAAAATTTATTTTTTGCCAGATAGAATTATGTTTAGTTTTTTTTCTTCTTGTTTCTCTAAATTTTCTGTAATGATTGTGGATTATTTGTGTAACACACCTTTAAAAGGTGATAGTGTTTTATTTTAGAATGATAATAGTTTTTAAATACTTATAAACATATATTCAAATCTTTTTCTAAGCAAAATATCCTCTTTAGGAGTAAAAAGTGCATAATTCTCAAGAGGTGACTTAATGTTGTATGGTCAGAGAGGGCCTGTGATATGCAGATTTTCTTTGCTACTATATGAATACTCTATGAGGTATCACGGAAACAGGTTTCTGTCAAGAGTTGAATTAACTTTTATTTATCTTCTGTCTTATTATCAGCTCTTTATTTAACACAGCTGTCATTCCTTTGGCCTGATCATTAAAAAAACATTGGATCATCATCTTTTCCATAAAAGTTCCCAAATGAAAGTCTCTTGCCACTACAATTGTTAAGGTTAGGATGGAAAATAGATTTCAGTTGTGCGCCAGTTCTAACAGATGATATTGATGATTACATAGCATGCTGTGAGAAGGAGCTTAAGGTTACCATTGTGCTTGGTTGATTTGCAATGTCTGCCTTGGATCAGGTGCAGAGGATAGATGGCAAAATTGTTTTTTGAAATTGCTTCGTGAGTGCATGAGTTGGTCAGTTACTGTTATCTTATTCATCTAGTATTAGGCCTTACTTCTTTACACACTCCTAATTCTAATTATCAGGGTGAGTTCAAAATGTGGCAGGCAGAATAATGGTCCCCAAAGATAGTAACATCTTAACACCTAGAATTGGGATAAGTCAATATTGATTGAGCTGAGAAGTAAGATAACTGTAAAGGGCAGGACTGGACACGGAGCAGGTTTTCTGATCCCATGCAGACCGGGTAAAGGAGTAGTCAGAGTCCTCAGTGGTTTTTTGCAGGTCTTTTATTGAGGTTCAGCGGGTATGTGGCAGGCAGGGGTCCTGGGGGGCTGGGAGGCTGGCAGTCCTCCTAGCCCCCAGCAAATCTTCACTCTATCTGGGCTCTCTGGCATTCTCTGCTTCTGCTTCAGGCTTCTTCTCTTTCGGCTTCTGCTGCTGCTGGCGTCCCCGTGACGCCGTCCTTAAAAGCACAGTCTTAGCTCAGCTGAATCCCATCTACCTATGCCCACACCCTATTTCAGGTGCCCGCCATCAGGCATGCATTCAGGACAAGGATCCATCATCTATCCTGATGGTGGGAGGGCAGAAAAGCCTGACATTTTCTTTACCCTACAATAACTATTTGCATTAACAACTTTGTTTGACTTTTCTGCCCATAGTTTGTAACTGAGAATTTGTTTTGCAACATAGTAAAAGGGAGTCAGGGAGCAGATGGAATAAATTGCTGATCAGCTAACCTTCAAGTAGGAAGAATATTCTGGATTATTTGGGTGGGCCTATTTAAATCACAAGAGTTCTTTAAAGTGAACAGGGGAGGCAGAAGAGACAGTGTCAGGTGGAGTTATGACTATGGTAAGGAGAACCAGAGAGCAGTACCATGAAGAAGGACTCACTATGACATGGCTTACTTTGAAGATGGAGGAAGGGGACCCCAGAGTCAGGGGAAGGAGACTCTAGAAGCTGGAAGGTAAGGGAAAGGAAAGGATTCTTCCTTTAAGTCCCCAGAAATGTAAACATCCTGCCAGTACCTTACTTTGTTGCTTTTTTTAAAAAAGATTTATTTATTTATACAATAACCAGAGTATAGTTCAGATGTGCGGCAGGGTGAGAGGATTCACCAGAGACAGAGTGGGGAACAGAACAGGCAGACGGACCAAAAGCACTGCTGAGGGGAGCAGCGGGTGAGACAGGAGAGGTCTGCCATGCCATGTGGGAATCTCCCTGGCCAGCCAGGAATCGAACCCGCACTGCAGAGGCTGTGGACAGCTTCACAGCACTGTGCTCAACCTGCTGCGCCACCAGGGAGGCCCCAGTACCTTACTTTGAACCCAGTGCTGTTCCTACTTTTAATAGCAGGGAAGGAAAAACAACTTCCCCCTCTATGGTTCTAGCATCTTCTCTGAGACACAGATTAACAAAAGAACAACAGAAGTTCATTTACTTGTGTACATCATGCATTCATGCGAGATAACCAAGAAAAATGAGTAACTCTAAGAGGGGGCTTTGGCATTCAGGATAAAATGCCATCGTAACAGGGAAGATGTGAATGTAATGCTCTTAGGGGAGAGTAAATGATTTTTAGGAAAGATGAATGGGTCTTTAGAGGAATAGTTGGATGAATGATAGTCTGGCAGAGTTTGTCTGGTTAACTTCTCTTCTCTTTGGTGACAGGAGTTAGTTTTCCCTAGTTGACGAAAAGCCTTGGGAGGGTATGTGTAACAATTGAGTTTCTTGTGGAGGATCTGTCTTTAGGCAGATAAGGGCAGATCAGAGAAAATGTCTCCTTGTATTTGCTGTTTCCAAGTGCCTACAGCTTATAATAACCAATATGCCAAAGTGGCGTATTTTGGGGAGTCCTATTCTGCTAACTTTCATAGCAAAGAGAACTGTGAATTATAAAATTTGCGTTGTTTAAGTCACCAAAATTTACAGTAATTTGTTACAGCTGCAATGTAAAAGTAATACACAAAATGTGACTTTTCTACTTTTAAAGAGGAAAATATTTATTTATTTTTAAAGATTTATTTATTTATGCATACAAGAGCTGGGGCACAGGCCAGAGACGCAGCCGGCAGGGTGGGGGTGTGTGTGAGAGGACTCACCAGAGACAGAGTGGGGAACAGAACAGGCAGACTGACTGAATTACACTGCTGAGGGGAGCAGCGGGCGAGACAGGAGAGGTCTGCTCTGCCATGTGGGTAGCTCCAGGGATCAAATTCGTGTTGCAGAGGCTTCGGATTGTTTCATAGAGTGGTGTGTAACCCCTTGTGCCACCAGGGAGGCCCAAGGAAAATATTTAATTCCACAGTTATATTTTAAAGTTTAATTGGTTTAGTCTGTTCCTTTTTGTTTCTTTATATTACACGCATGAGTGAAATCACCTGGTAATTCCTCTGTCTCCTGCAGAATTAAGGCTTCTAGAAGGGAGGGGAAAGGTGGGGAGTAAAGGGAGAAAGGGACCCAGAGAACTATGGGAGCCTTGGCGGTGGGTGTGATGTAGTAACATACATCTCAAGACAAGTAAACCTATACCCCTAACTCATATACAGTGTTGTTGTGGGGCCCATGGGAAAACAGGGCTTTCTCAGTTTCTCAAACTGCTTTGTCTCAGTTTCTCAGGCTGTTTTGTCTGACCTTCCAGCACAGGTGGCCTAGTAAATAACATGTAGCCTTGAGATGTGGTAGAAACCAGCAACTAATATGAAACCTTGATGTGCAGTTCACATGCGTGGAACATACTTGTCTAAAGTAGGACTAAACTTGGCCCTGTGCTGGCTTTGTCTATAAATCATATAAAAGCTAATGGGCTCTTCCAGGGGTGCCTTTCACAGGCACTCACTGGCCGCTCGCTGGGCACAGGCCACTCACTGCTGTTGCCTGAGCCCAGGGCAGCCCCACTGCTGCTGTTGCTACTACTGCTGCTGCTGCCACGGCAGTTGCTCTTGCTGCTTTTGCTGCTGCTGCTGCTGCTGCTGCTGCTGCTGCTGCTGCTGCTGCCAGGGCCAGTGTCTGGGGGTGGGGATGCAAGAGAGACCCAGGCTGCCCAAGGGGTCCCAATGGGGCCTGCCACCACTGGAGCTGGCACAGGGTTGCTGCCACCAGAGCCACTGGGCCAGGCTGCTCGCCCAGGTCAGCCTGACCCATCATGCTGTTGCTACTTGTGTATCTCCTGTGCTGTAATGAAGACTTGTTCCTGCCCCACCACATACAGGCTTCGTGACCTGCTTTCTAGTCTGCCGCCTTTGAGAACCAGGCAAGCTTATAGCTGAGGCTCTACTGTTGTAAACCAATGTCACCTCAATTTAAAATAAATTAAAAAAAAAAAAAAAGAGGAAAATACGATTTCACAACCCTCTACCCAAATGCTGACCTGTTGATTTTCTGGATGTCGTTTTAATATTCATGAGCAGTTTCTTCTAACAATTTTAGGATCAAGTCTCCCAACTTAAATGTTGTATTAAATTATGTGAGAAGTAAGCTGATAAATGATCTCTTTAATTTTCCTTTCTCAAATAACTCTTGTCTGTCCAGTAAGACCACATCCATGAACAATTGTAGAACAATACAAAATAAAACTTTTGAAATTGGAGTGCCCTCTAATGTAAGGGAGGAGAGAGATTAAGATCAGTTAGAATTATGGCCTATGACTTTGAAGAAAAACTGTAATTACTGGATATTGGGTTAAGAAATTGTTACCATTTATTAAATACTAAGTATTGCTTCATACACATTATCTTTTTTAATCTTTAGAACAATTTCAAAGGGAGGAATCACTGTCTTCATTTAACAAATGAGAATATCAAGTCTCAGTTGTCCAAGTTCAAGAACTGGAGAAATCCCTTGATGGATCAGATATAATTTTCCTTTGAGGTGAAAATTTACCCTCTTGTCTCCTATTCTCTCAAGTCCTTACTTTAATGACAGCATATACTTTTTGCAGTATTGGAAAGGAGATTCTTTCCCTCCAACCACGGGGATTTTCAGATGATTTGCTTCACTCTCAATAACTTATGTTTGGCTTTAAGAGGCAATAACCCTAATATTTAAATATAGCCAAAACAATGTCTACAGAAATACTACTTAAATTTTGTTACATTTTTGTTCCCTACCTTAATTTTAAAATTCCAATTTCCTGCTTTAAACCAATTAAATCCTAATATCTTGAAGTGGATTTAGCCTTCAACTTTTTTTTTTTTAAGTTCCAAGGTGATTTCAAGTTTGGGAACTCCTAATCTGCAACCAGTGACTTCCTTTAGGATAGTTATATCCCCAGCATTGAATTTTTTTTTCAGTGTGAAACTTTCAATTATAAGAGCACATTTTTAAAATCAGTTTATTTTGATGTTTCCCCGTAAACTTAGTTCCTTGAGTTTAGAAGCTTAATGAGACTCGGGTTCTCATTTAATAGGCTTTGGATTTCTGACTCTTTTGGTAAAATTTCCCAAGTTTTTTCTTGTATTTTTTTCAGTCACTATTCTTCTAATGCCTTAACTTTTCGGTACCTTATTTAAATATGTTCTGGTGATATAAAGTGTCTCTTTTTTATAGTCCTTTGCTCTTAAAATGGTCTTATTATATTGACATTAAGAGAAGAATACAGAAGCAGGAAAACCTTTTAAAATGTACTGTAAATAAAGGAAATCTAAACAAAGACACCACTAGTCTTGTGATCTGGGGTAGAAAACTCAGGTCCCAGTGGGGCCAGGCAGGAAATCTAAATAAATGAAATGGGCTAGTGTTTTATTTTAATTAATTTTTAAAATTTTTTTACATCATTATTCATTTTTAAAGAATATTTCCTTTCCCCCCCACCCCCTCAGGTGTAGTCCCCATAGAGTTTCCTTCCCCAAGGCACCTGTGCACCATCACCTCAGTCCCCTGTGCTCCTCCCTCCCTCCCTCTGATCCCTCTCCAGCCTCCTCCCCTGCAGGATGTCTCTGATTTATAATTGTCTGATTTTGCTTTGTTGTGTTTTGTACTGTTATTATTTTTTTACACTGATGTCTTATTTGGTTCCCCTATATTCCTGCTATAAGTGAAACCATCCGATATTTTTTCTTTTTCCTTCTGGCTTATTTCACTGAGCATAATTCCTTCTAGCTCCATCCACGTTGCTGCTGTTGTTGCCGAGTTATTCAATTTGTTAAAAGAAATAAAAAAATCAGGTCTTTTATTTTTATTTTACTTATTTTTTTAAAGATTGATTTATTTATACAAGAACCAGGGTACAGGTCAGAGGCGTGAGAGGGTGAGACAATCTCCAGAGACAGAGTGAGGAGCAGAACAGGCAGACGGATTGAAAAACACTGCTGAGGGAGCAGTGGGGGAGACAGGAGAGGTCTGCCACGCCATGTGGGTTTCTCCCTGGCCAGCTGGGAATTGAACCTCCGCTGCAGAGGCTGTGGACAGCTTCACAGCTCTGCACTCAACCCGCTGCGCCACTGGGGAGGCCCAAATCAGGTCTTTTATTTTTATTTATTTTTTTTAAAGATTTATTTATTTATTTATACAAGCACTGGGTACAGTCAGAAGCATGGGAGGGTGAGAGAGAATTCACCAGAGCCAGAGCGGGGAGCAGAAGTACACTGCTGGGGGAGTGGTGGGTGCGGCAGGAGAAGTCTGGAATCCAGCCTTCATTAGAATGATAGGAGATGGTACAATCTTGGTTTTTATTTCCTTTTTTTTTCACCCCAGAGATAAGATTTTTTTCTTTTATTGCTCCAGGACATTTGTGATATAAACAAAGATCATGTGCACTATGTTAGAGCATGACAGAATATACATTTTCTGAAACATAAATGTTTGATATTATCTTTGGGGAAGCTATCATAATGCTGAAAACTGTATTTGTTAATATAATTGCCTGGAATATGGTATTATGTTCTTCATAACTAGTAGATTGTTTAATCACATTATCAAAGAATTAGGGAGTAGTGACTAATCTAGACCATGGAAGATCTTAGGGAATTCTAATAATAGTGGTTTTAATATAGAAAAATTGTTGAGCACAGGGTGTTAGAGTGAGAAAAGAGCTGAGAATCCAGGAAAACTGAGTTTATAACTATTTGAAGGAAACTAGTGAAATTACTTATTTAAAATAAGATTTTGATAATAATGGAGTGGTTTTAGAACTCTAGTTTTATAGAATTTTATTCTAGTCTTTATCAAACTCAAAGCAGACATTTCTTTTTCTTGGCTTCTTATTTGCAAAGACTTTTTAGACCAAATTTACTGTTCCTTGGACATTCCTCCCCTACCCCTTTGAACTTTGATTTCCTTTTTGTTAGATGCTTTGAATTACATGTAATAATACAGATGACTACAGTTGATTACTGTGAAGAATGTGAAGGGGAGTCACCGATAATCATCCACAGTGGGTAGAAGCATAAAGAATCTTTAAAATTTTGCTTAGGCATTGATGTGCAAAAATGTGATTTCTTTCTTTTTTTTTTTTTTTAAAGATTTATTTATTTATACAGGCACTGGGTACAGTCAGAAGCGCAGGAGGGTGAGAGAATTCACCAGAGCCAGAGGGGAGAGCAGAGTAGGCAGACTGATGAAATACACTGCTGAGAGGAGTAGCGGGTGGCAGGAGAGCAGCGGGTGGCAGGAGCTGCGTGCCATGTGGGACCCTCGCCCAGCGGCCGGGGATCGAACCGGCGCTGCAGAGGCTGTGGGCAGCTTCGCAGCCCAGCACTCAACTGCTGCGCCACCAGGGAGGCCCCAAAATGTGATTTCTTAATAAACCTGCTTCTATTTTGCTTTCAGTTTACTCTCTGGGTTTCTGGAAGATTGTTCTTCAGGAAACTCTGAATTCTACATAGTAATATCCATATGCCTGTTGGCTGTTTGCATTTCCTCTTTGGAGAAATTTCTTTTTAGCTCTTCTGCCCATTTTTTGACTGGATTATTTTCTTTGTTTTTGTTGAGTCTCATCAGCTCTTTGCAGATTTTTGTGATCAGTCCTTTATCATTAGTGTTGTGTGCAAAATTTTTCTCCCAGTTGGTGGGGTTTCTCTTTGTTTTGGTTATTGTCTCTTTTGCTGTGCAGAAGCTCTTTAAGCTGATGTAGTCCCAGCTGTTTATCTTTGCCTTCACTATCACTGCTTTGAATGATGTGTCTGTAAAGATGTCTTCGAGGCACGTGTCATGTAGTGTTTCGCCTATATTTCCTTCTATATATTTTATGGTTTCAGGTCAGAGTAATATCCAAAATGACAGTTTATGGTAGTCCCTTGTGTTGTAAATATAGCAGCAGCTACCAAAGATGAAAAGGAAATGGTGGTGGATAATCTAATTTTTAAACATCATAGAATTTGATAAATGGGAGGGATTAAGGGCATGGCTGGGTGAGGCCTTCTTTATACTGCGCAGTGACTGATTCGGCCAAGGTCATGCAGCTGGCCAGTGGAGGGAATAGATCCTAAACTACTGTTTTTAATTCATCTGACTATAAAGTTCCTCCCAGTTTACAAGATATATCCCTATTTGGTCCTTTTAACAGTACCATTCACTAGGCAGGGTAGGATTTATTATCTCATTTTACAAATGATTAAACTAGGTTTCCAAGGTATAGAAATATATTCCAGGTCAAATAACTAGAAGTTAGAGTTTCTTATTTTCAGGACTTCAGTAGAGGTCGACAATGCTCAAACTAGGTCCATTTCTTGAGACTCTTAATATCTTTAAAAATGAAAAAATGAAGAAATGTTCAATCAGGATGACATTTAAATGTTTACAGTTAACAACCATCTCTTTTTAACATGATCCCTATCCTCAAAGATTACTCCAGGTACAAACTCATCAGACTTAGGAACTGTGAGGGTCAGGTTATTTTCTCCTTGTGGATGATCTCTGACCTTGGAGGAGAGAGAGGTTAATCCTAATCCTTGGTGGGAGGAGGGAGCCAGGGAGCTGGAGGGGGAGGAGGGAAAGATACAAATAGATTTGGGAGCATTTTTCATCTGTTACCAAAGC